>NC_081190.1:33338058-34548354 GCF_902713425.1 Acipenser ruthenus | reverse complement strand
ACTTGATACATTGCCTATATTTAAAACAAGTGTGTATAAAAAAGTTGGCTTATAAGTGCAATTTATCTATGGGAACTTGTTTTAAGATTTCTATTGCACATGACCAGCTTCTGAGAAGAACGATCAAGCATGTAGCCAGCAGGTTCTAACAGCAGTGCAAATCAAATCAAAACATAGTTGCGTGCCAGCTAATGTCTGCTGCAGTTAAGTTGAAAAAGTATTATTATATTTTGTATTTATTTTTTTGCATTATGCATTTTATTAACTCATTGACGGATTCATTGACAATTTGTCACTACTGGACAGGATTCCTTAATTATAGATGCAGAAGCAGCTCTTCAGAGCATGTGTGCTTGCAGCATGTGTCAGCAGCAGCTCTGGCGTAGTTAGACTGCACTGCTACTACTGTGGAATGAAAATTGACATAGAATCAGCCTGCTGTATGTAATTACTCAATAAAAAATAGGGCCACAGATGACACTGATTTAATGTTTTAAATTGTTATTGGCAGCTTTTGTCCCTTCAAGGAAATTGGGGTTTGGAAATCTGCTGACATGTCTGTTTGTTGATGTGTAACTTGTGCGGTCTTCAATATGAACTCCCCTGCCTACCAAGTAATTACTATCAGCCTTATATCAGCTGTCAGATTTCCTGTCTTGCAATTTGTAAGCGACACTAACTTGTATCTGCTACATATTGCAGAATACGTGTTGGGTGTTATTGTCAAAACAGATTATTCAGTTATGTGAGGCTTTTACACAAAAATGTGTGCAACAGATGGCAGGTCCATTTTTGAGCACCCTGTACATTCTTCTAAAAACACATTTGTCACAGGTGAAATGATACCATTTGTTTGATCTTTTCTATTGGCGTGTGAGGACAGAAATGCCATTGTGTAAGAGTTGATGTCGCACACAGTTTAATCAACAGATGATTGCACCACTTAGGTTCAGGGTTTTAATGCCAATCCTATGCTGTAAGTACATTGTCACCAGCAGTTTCTCACGTCAATAAACTGATAACTTGAGTTTAAAAATGCGGTTTTGTTTATTAGAGTGAATGAGAAGGTGTGTCCTTCCCCACTTTTTTCCCCTTTAACTGAGAAGAATCCACATGTTCTGCAGCCCAGTAAATACACTGGTTCTGACAGGACATTCCTTTCATGAGGTGCTTACTCTGAAGCAGGAAGCCCAGGGTAGCAGTGTTTGGAGCCTGCCCGAGAGACAGCCCGTGGGATTCCAGTCATGACAGGAATGCTGGCAGTTCTTTTATGGGTGTTTCCCCAGTATTGTTAAGGAGGGTGGTGGTGGGAGGTTGGCGCCTAATAAAAAGCATTTGTAAGTGGACTGAAGCATTTTCTTTATTGGCTGTACCAAGAACAAAGAAAAAAGTAGGGAGAGGTGCAAAAGCCTATGGGCTGCATAACTGTGTCAGTAGGTATGTATATGTTTACTGCTTGCAGTATTGCCATTCCAATTGGTCAGCTAATGGCAGCTTGTCTGGTTGTGTTATGCAGTAATGTACAGAGTTTTTTTTAGCGTGGCATGCTGCTGGAGCTGGGTATTGGGGACATTCAATCAAGAACTATGAGAAAGGACTGGTTCCTATAATGTGGGAAACTGTTACCCCCTTAAAAGCTGAAAAAAAAAAATTAAAGGAGACATTTTGGCAAAATTGGCAGGTAGCACACCAAAATCTTTTTTTATTTTTGTAAAAAAACATTTTTTTTTTTTTTTATATTTATATTTGATATTAAGGAAGAGTGCTAGTCCAGAGGGAAAAGAGGAGTTCTACGGGTGCTGTCTGAAGAGGTGAGTTCTACAATGTTAATATCCAGACAAGTTTTTACACTTTAATAAAAGGAAAAGTTAGACTTGCCCCGATAAGATTGTCTTGGCCAATACAGAGAGCCGATAATAGAGTTCTGATTTTTTGTGTTTTACCTCATTACGACACACAAATAGAAAGACACTGAGAGAACACAGACAGACAGCAAGACAGACAGACAGACAGACAATGCAAACTTAAAAAAAAATGCAAAATTCTGTAGAACAGTTTTGATTTTAGCATAATTTAAAAAGATTGCCATTATAGAGATTACGGAGAGCAATCGCAAGCTTGCTAGAGAAATGAAGCGCTTACGTGTGATAAATAATTAGTACAATATCCATCATCTATAAAATGTGGCATTTAAGTAAAGAAATGGGACCCTCAAACACCAGGTTCTTTCCAGGCTGGAGCTGGGTTGAAAACTGATTTCTCAGAGGAAAGTATTCATTTTTTTGATTATGACAGCACTTAAGAAATAAATCTTTGCATGTAACCAGCACAAAGGAAAGAAGAAATGTTTGTGTGTTTGAGATCCTTACAAACTTAAGTGGCATCTACACAATACAATATATTTCATACATACAGACATGAAACCCATTCCTAATCGCTCAGCAGCTGCCCATAGACGGCAGCATGAAAAATGTTTTATTTGAGTATTTACACCGACAGTGAAAATTAAAGTACACTGTAGTCATAAGAGTTGCAGCTTTTATTGAAGTTTATGTGATAGACAGACAGTCCAATAATGAAGACAAAACCAGATAAGCAGGATACTGATAAAAGCAGTTTCTCATCACTTATCTCTCATGGGATGGCATGTTGCTAACTATAGAACTTCAAACCTCTCCAACATCTGACCCATGGCTGTGAGAAAGTAGAATGGTGGGGAGATTTTGAGTCCATAAGCTGGCAG
Organism: Acipenser ruthenus; assembly: GCF_902713425.1. Lineage (NCBI taxonomy): Eukaryota > Metazoa > Chordata > Actinopteri > Acipenseriformes > Acipenseridae > Acipenser > Acipenser ruthenus. The sequence continues at coordinate 34,545,611 of NC_081190.1, read as the reverse complement.
ACGCCTTTGCTTTTATTGTACTCGTACAGTATTATATTTAGCCTTGCTTGACTAAATAGTGGCAGATGCAAATACTGCCACTATTTAAATATTAAAAAATAGGATCAAACCTGCTGTTTTACTTTCTCGCTGTATTTATTTGCAAAGACTTACAAAATGACAATAGAAGGTGGGATTTCATCCAGTCTAATTTGTTTTAGCCGGGAGACTGAAGTTGACCCTGAGGTTAACACCTAGCCTGTTCATTTTTTGAAATGAACAGTAGACATGACCTCGCGGTAACGTCCCAGCCAAAGGATGGCACATCCAAGGGAATGGTGCCATCTCTTGTAACGTAGAGGGTTGTGAGAGACAGCAGGGAGGGGGTTAAAACCTCCCTGCGAGAGAATGTACCTGTGTTTTGGTTGTTTGCTTTATTGTTTTGTTTAATTGTTTAATTGTTGTATTATTAATTATCATCCGCACCTGGGCGTTATTGGAAATTAGGCCCAGGTGCAGGGTTTAAAAAAAGAGCAGGCAGTCTGCTCAGGGTTGCTGAATGGAAGGAGGCAGAAAGGAGTGCTCTGCTTCCTGGCAGTCCCGAGAAAAAGGTACAGTGCAAACCCGTGTGGTTAAGTTTTGTTGGAACAGGGAAACGGCTTAGCCGTCCTGTGATAGTTAGGTTCCTGCGTGTGTAGTTAATGCTCAGAAGAGCTAGGTGTTTATTTTGTGTACTTTGTTTTACATTTTGTGTTTATTAAAAATATAGCGCGTCAGCGCAAAAAAAATCCATTTGAGTGTTCTGGGTCGTGTTTTTAAAGGGGCAACGAACCCGAGTGGGGGAGTTCCTTTTACATTTGGTGGCAGATAGTGTGGGCGCCCCTAAGACCCAGAAGATGGATTTGTTGTTCCTGATTGAGCAGATCACTCAGAAGGCTGTTGCTCAGAGAGAGCAACTTGGGAGATGGGAGAGAGAGATGGGGTTGGCCCCAGCGAAGAGAAGGGAGCCAACAGAATTGGAGCTGCTGCTCCAAGAATGGGAGCAGGCTAGCGGAGCTCCGCAGCCTCCCGAGCCAGAGGGGGAGGAGCCGCCGCTGCCAGAACCCAGAGAGGAGGAGCCGCTGCTGCCAGAGCCCAGAGGGGAGGAGCCGCCGCTTCCGGAGCCCAGAGGGGAGGAGCAGCCGCTTCCGGAGCCCAGAGGGGAGGAGCCGCCGCTTCCGGAGCCCAGAGGGGAGGAGCCGCCGCTTCCGGAGCCCAGGGGGGAGGTGAAAAGCATACCTCCACCACAGCCCCGACCACCGCCCCTACGGTCCAGTCCGGCACCGCTGCGTCCAGTCCCTCACCCCTTGCTCCAGGACACCCGGCCGGTCTTACCGGACCTTCCTGCGCTGGACCTAGAGCCCAGGAGTCTCCAGCACTGGCCACAGCTTTTCCCCTGGTTCCCTGCTCCGCTCTTCCCGAGCACCCAGACGTCGCTGGGCTGCTGCCAGACGTTGCTGTCGCTCCCCCTGTTCGCTGCTTCGCTTCCCCTGGGTGATCGGACATCACTGCGCCGGTTCCCAGGGGAAGATCTCTGCCCACTGCTGCATCCTCCAGTGCCACGGTCTACGCTCCGGTCGCCCCTGTCGATCCGTTGGGTCCCCTTGTCGCCGGTGCGCGGTCCTTACCTGGCTGAGCCGGGATGTGGACCGATCCACCCTCAAGCCTGCCCGTGGAAGAGGGCAAGAAAGGACATTTATGGACTTGAGGGTGGGTGGTTATGTTTTAGGGGAGGAGGTGGCCGTCTCGTGGCCTGTGTCTTGTAAAGACAAGGGGGGGGATATGTAACGTAGAGGGTTGTGAGAGACAGCAGGGAGGGGGTTAAAACCTCCCTGCGAGAGAATGTACCTGTGTTTTGGTTGTTTGCTTTATTGTTTTGTTTAATTGTTTAATTGTTGTATTATTAATTATCATCCGCACCTGGGCGTTATTGGAAATTAGGCCCAGGTGCGGGGTTTAAAAAGAGAGCAGGCAGTCTGCTCAGGGTTGCTGAATGGAAGGAGGCAGAAAGGAGTGCTCTGCTTCCTGGCAGTCCCGAGAAAAAGGTACAGTGCAAACCCGTGTGGTTAAGTTTTGATGGAACAGGGAAACGGCTTAGCCGTCCTGTGATAGTTAGGTTCCTGCGTGTGTAGTTAATGCTCAGAAGAGCTAGGTGTTTATTTTGTGTACTTTGTTTTACATTTTGTGTTTATTAAAAATATAGCGCGTCAGCGCTAAAAAAATCCATTTGAGTGTTCTGGGTCGTGTTTTTAAAGTGGCGACGAACCCGAGTGGTGCAAGTCCGTTTTACACTCTTTATTTTGAACGTGCAGTACATGGACTGATAAAACCAAGCTTGTACTGCAGCAGTCAATGCAGCAAAGATTATTATTTATGTTTTTTAACTCTGCCCTGCCAGGTGAATTGTGTGCCCTGCTTGCAAATGAGATTGTGCCTTCAAAATGCATCTAAAATGAAATAGCAGAGTGCAGTGTTAAATTTAAATGTCAAATGTTTTTTTTTTTTTTTTCTTTTAACCATGCCACTAAGCAATTCAAAAAATGCAATGGAGTCTTTATTTGAATTTGTAATGTAGCCTTCGACCTTTATCTGGAATATGTACAGTATGACCCTTTCCTCCTTTGTCAACTAAGTGGCTGAGAGATACTTTACACACGGTGCTCAGGTTTTTTTTTATTGTCTGTTTTTGTACTGGGCACTGGTTGCATAATTGTCTTATTTTAAGAGAAAGGTATTATTGAGATGTGCGTCCATCAAACCAGACACCCAGAGGTAGAGAGCAAATTGATATCCTCGATCTCTAAATTGAGACCGCCAGACTTCTTTCACTTGAGCCGTGTTAGAACCAGGCCTCCAGAGGTGAAAAGCTAGTTAATTTACATGCTGTAGTGCTGGGACAAATACTCAAACAAACACTGCTTGAAATGTATAGCAGAATTCATAAAGGAATGTGACAACCATGTATCATGCAAAGGAAACTAATGCGTCCTGTACATGACACGCACCCTGCAGCACAGAATGGTTATTTGATTTTGATTTTCATTCTAAATTTAAATTGTTCGTCCCAGCACTAGTCCCTGAATAAGCCTGCCAAGCCATATTTTATTATCTGTAAAGCAAACTAGTACCTCCACTGGTAAAAGCTTTGGTTTATTTTGTCCAAGTCTGAGACTGCAGAGAATTGTAAAAGTATTCATCTGGAAAATGAGTGGTGAATGGTGGAGGAGGTTAAATAGTGGAGCTCAGTGGGGTATGTGCTGGCTGGATTTTGGATTGGATCACCACTTCAATATTTCCAGTAAATGGCCTCAACAAATGTGTTTCTTTTTTATGGTGTAATGTACACGTTTATGGTCCATAAACCTGTCTTAATTGAAGATATAAAAGCTTCATTTTAGATTATCTCATTATTTACCCGTCTACCTGTCAGGCTTGCTATTAATTTACAAGTATTTTCTTATGCTGCTGTTATTCAAACACGGTTAGTTGCCATTCCAAAGGAAGCCTGTAAATACCTTCAGTATTTTGGTTAAAAGACACGCTCCCTTGAGAAAGCTATAGCCCCACTGATAAGAATATTAATATAGTGGATTTGTTCTGAAGTTCTCTTGTTTTATACATTGCAGTATTCTTTCCCAGTGACTCACTGGCTTGTCACATCCAAACGCCATGTCTGACCCTGAAGAATTCTAAAGACAGGAAGTGTCACTGTTTTCTTTTCAATATCCATTCCATTGAAGTATTGTTCTGGAGTGGTTTGCTGCAGTCCTGATGGTTCCATTGAACTGTGTAACCTAGGCTTTTATTTCACTGCAACAGACAGTCTTAAGGGGCCTGTGTTTTATATAGCTTGTGTTTGTATGGGTGTGGATGGGTTTGGGAGTATGAACAAATGGCCCTTAGTGGAATCCATTTCAGTTGTTTTTGTTAAGACATTATTTCTGTAGGACTGCCCAAATGAGACCTTGTTTTCGATGTGGTCCTGCTTTTGTCCAGTTTAACATCAGTTTTAATTTGCCGTTTTGCTGGTCTTGCAGTGTATTATGATGTTTTACTGAAAGCCTTTTGCAGTGGGTAGCAGGTGTATTGATTTTTACATTGTTTTGTAAAGCTAAACAGTTTCCTATACAGAACTATTGAATTTGTGTAGAGCCTTTTTTTAATTGAACAATGTAGGTTGTTGGGTAGGATGCAGTCCACCCCCCCACCACTATATTTGCAAAACCTTCCCTGGTGAGAAGATTTGCATAGTCTGCCATTGCCATTTTAGACCAGAAATAACACTGTTTTCATTGCGTTGTGTTTGCATTTCAGCTGGTATTCCATGTTAGAACCCTGTTGCATAACACCCTTCAGAAAAGTCTTCAAGCCCTTACATTTCAATATAACAATCTACAACCAAAAGCTGACCTTCCTTTTAGAGGAGCAGAGAAGGGTTTAGCCTTGTCTCTCAGTAGAGTGTAGGGCTACCATGGGAAGCTGGGAAACTGAGAAACATCTTGAATAATGTGTGCAGTCTTGGATACAGAAGCACCTGCCCAGTCAATCCACCCTTTTATCAAAGTTGGTCAAATCTGCCATCTTGACTACTACAACTGAAACAGACATGTAACCGGGTGTGGCACGGCGGAAGCACTACACATGGGAAATAAGTAGTTTTATTGTATATTTTTGGATTCATTGTAAATAGATTGATTTTAATTAATTGTTTAACTGCTGTGGTGCTCCACCGGGGACGATTACCTGTCTGCGTGGAGCAGCAGCTGAAAGCAATAAGTTGTTCCAGGAGGCAGGTGGACGTGTCTCAGCGGAGCGTCGGTATAAAAACATAGAGATCACTGTGATCGGGGCTGCTGCAAGGCCTGCAGTCTTCACAGCTCCTTTGATTTATAGTTTGTTGTATTGTGTTTTATTTTTAGTGTGTTTACAGTCTTTTACCGTCTTCTGTGTGCTGTCATTGCTGGTAGCGTCACATGACATTGTTTGTTTTTTGTTTTGTTTATGTGTTAATAAATACTGCACGCCGTGTTGGCGTGTTTCACTGCACTTCTGTGTCTCTGTGCCTCCATTCCAGCTCTCACCTGCCTGTCTGCCTGCTTCAGTGCGGGAACAAGAAGTAAGAATACCACACCTGGACATGCAGGTTTTCTATATTGCGGAATACGTGTCTGAAATACTGCATATTAATCTTCCCATTTACTCCGTGTTTACTGCAAGTGGCAGTGGTGTTCTATTTATTTTGTGTCCAACCCCTGTAAATATAGGAGGCTGTGTGGTCCAGTGGTTAAAGAAATGGGCTTGTAACCAGGAGGTCCCCTGTTCAAATCCCACCTCAGCCACTGACTCATTGTGTGACCCTGAGCAAGTCACTTAACCTCCTTGTGCTCCGTCTTTCGGGTGAGACGTAATTGTAAGTGACTCTGCAGCTGATGCATAGTTCACACACCCTAGTCTGTAAGTCGCCTTGGATAAAGGCGTCTGCTAAATAAACAAATAATAAATAAATCAACACGTTTTAAAGAAATAGGAAAAATAACCACCAGATGGTACTGTAGGCCAAGATATAAACATACTTCCAGGAGAAGTGGTTTTGGACACAATATTCCGGATTTTACTTGAGTAACTCCATGCAAATATGTGGTTTAGTACAAAAGCTCCCTTTTTAAAAGAAAGCGATTCCAACTTTGTACTAAACCCCAACAAGCACAACCCTAGACAGTCAGCTACCTGCCAGGCACTGCAATCTGGTAATCCTGTTTAAATTCTGCTTCCCTCAGCTCTGTTAGGTCCCTCTGTTGCTTTTGATCCCTCCGTTCCTGTTTAATTATAATGAATGCAATTAATTAAAATCTTGTCTGCATTTATTTAAGATACTTCAGACTTTTAGGAGTCTTCATTTTTCTTGAGTAGGTGCTGTCTGTCTACACACACCACACGGTATATTTTGGCAGAGCAAAGCATGCTGCATGTGAGTTAAGCAACATGACTAGCGGCATAACAAGCCAGGGTGCACGTGCTGTCTCCCTCATAAGACTTGGCAGCAGCCGCCCTCTTGTGGTAAGAGTCTGAAATTACTCATCTGTGCAATTGGAATGGGGATGCAGAATTTACTGGTACAGCTAGGATTGAGACAATTTAAAAAAATAAAACAAACAAAAAAAACTATATAAGCATAATTGACATTTTATTTAACATCATATAATCAAAGAAACTAGAAAATGATACAGTACTTCATAGCTGTTTGTGCGTCAAATAAAAGCAGAGGTGAATGTAGCCAGGGTTTTTACTAATTTCTCTGCTACCTGTACGACTGCTAGACTACAATTTTTATTGTCTACAAATAAAAATGATGATGCAAAATAAAAAACAAAATACTTCCAATAGTTTACACTAAAATAGAGCGTTGGTTCGGCTCATGCTAAGTGTTAGAAGCAATTATGTTCTATCTTTTTTTTTATTATTCTGGTGGCGAAAAATGACTCTTGTAGCAGACTTGAGATGCTGGTAGAATTTCAAACAGGCGCATGCCACAGAATTTGCTGCATCAAAAAGAACAGCACAGTTGCCTAGATTTAGGTATAGAGACTGGGGACCCAGTTCATAGCTAGGAAGAATGAATTCCAGAACTGAGCATATACCAGCTCTGACAGGGAGGTCCATATACTATACATGGCCTGACATCACCTTCTGAGAAGACTTGAGGGGTTCATTTAAGAAACAAGCACAAGATCCTCTTTTGAAGGGCATTTAGCTTAGTCTCCTGGGGACAATTTTGAATCTGGGCCTAAAGGTCTAAAGCCTTAAATGAAACACCCTGTCCATCTAAGTGAATTCCAATTAACTATATAGCATATTTATAGTAAGCAAGTAGTTGGGTGTAGAAATACGGGTTTGTCTCTGCTGTCTTCAATGGAAACGTTCGGCAGCTTTCAATTTGCTTTTAACTTATTTTAAAATTGTCTGGTGTCTTCCAAGAAAACCTCAGAAAAACAAAAATAAACTGCATTGCTATTTAAAGTTGTACAGTCCAGGAATGCTTTTATCTTGCTTGGGGTATCGCGTGCAATGCCAAGAGAAAAGGCAAGGATTCCACAAGTGATCTATTACCCATCTATCTTGCACATCTGTATGGATTCTGCAGCTGAGCAGATAAGCTCCAGTTGTCACAGCAAAAAAAAAACAAATGTAAAGATAAAACCAAATATTTATTTAAAAAAAAAAACAGGCCAGAAATACAGTACGACTTGTTTTGGAATATCTAGGGTTATAGCTGATCAACCCTCTTCCACTTGCTTGAGTCTCTCTTTTTATGCAAGAAATAAAATATATAACTTGATAATGTAACTTGATGAGAAATGCTCTGCTCTGGTGGGATGTCTGTGATTGTATGTGTATACTGGATAAGTGACTTTAGGTCCTTCTCCAAAGACAAGCTTAAACTACATTTAATGCTTTATAAATAGAAATACAATAATGTGGAATAGTTGTATAAAGACCACTGAAGTGAGTAATAGAAAGCTAGTCTCAATAGAGGGAGATCTTCAGTTGACCTCCAAATTGATAGCCATTTGGCATTGTATTGAGGTGATTGCAAGGAGTACTTGACTTTGTTTGAGACTGATACAGTCAGAGAAGATTCACTTACTGTAACCTTGAAAATATGTTTGCTGACAAAAATAATGTTTGAAGCTTGTGCAGAAGCAGCTGCACTATATACAAATACAGTACGGTATGTGTTTTCTCCCTTTTGTTTACCTTTTTTTTAACGTGTGTCTTGCTGATTAAACTGCTTGTGCTGAATTCCAAGATGGTCCTGAGAGCTTTTGATACTAAAGTGTGTCTGAGCGGACGGTATTGGTTTTGACATGCGTTATGAGAGCCACAGGGCATGAAACAAAACCCCTGCCAAAAACCATTAGAAACAGCTACTAGATGACAAAAGCACACCACCTGCAATTAGTCTAGTTCAGATATGTAGAACTTGTCTTTTGATAACCCTTGAGAATGACGGGGAGCTGTTAAGGAGAACGCCTTTTTGTCCTTGTTCACAGCCCCATCCAAATCCTGCTCATAATTGAAGATAAATTGCTGGTCATGTCTAACCTGTAGCTCGAATGGATTAACTGAAAGGCTTATTATAAACCTGTATTTCATTTGTCTGTGAACCGATGAGGTGTTTAGATGAAAGTGGCTTTTATTTATCTCAGCTAACCTTGAGGCTGCACTTGAAAATCATAAATTCGACCATTCTAGATAGGTCCGTATTAGATGCTGTACCAAGTAAATTCTGGTTAGAAAGGAGACTGCTGTATACATGGGCAGGTCCGTGCAGACAGATGTTCCAAAGGAAAAAAAAAGTGTGCGTGTAACAAATGCCAAATACTGAATATAAATTAGCAAGTCAAAGATTCAACAATTCACGCACTTGGGTCATAAACTAACATGAAGGAAAACTTTAGTTAATCGCCTTATAGCAGTACCCACCTGATTCACGATTAACACTAATCACGATACTTTATTATGAGCATGATATTGTTTTTACACACACAGTTTTTACAATAAACACAATAGTAAATTGCTATGTTAATATGGCACACAACTTGCAGCAGAAGACTGTTAATCTCATAATAACGCTAGATTGACAGTCCTGTGTAAAAGATTAGCATAATTGTTATCCTGATATATTCACATTCTTGGTGAAAAATCATTCCTTATTATACCAGTTATTATACCTGCCACCCACAGTGAGATAGAGGGAGGATTCCAAATGACTTTGGGTAAATTCAGTAAGTTGGCTTGGTATACAAATAGAGTTGTGATTTAATTATTGCATATAGCCTAACGCCTCAAATATTCAGCCAGTGCATAGAAATCAATCCTGTATAAGCGATCATTTTAAAGTGTTCCAGTATTTGGCTGTTGCCGCCCAGCTGAAAAACCCAGAAACGCCCGTCTTGCAGATGCTACTGTGCCTTTAACAATAAGGACTGATTGTGCTGCTAGCCGACTAGATCATATCGATTTGTTTTGATATTTTTAGTCACGTACTTTTGTCATAAATCAGCTGGGAAATGAAGGTGAAAAAAAATTAGACAACTTGTTCAGAGTGACTCGCTAGACGTCAAAAAACAGCGAGGATTGCGTCATGCTTTCGGCTGCATATCTGCCTTACTCTTCCCACATTTGCCGTTTTAAATAGGGAGATACCTTATGCTTATAAAGCACAGTGATATTCCTTAGGATCGCAAAACGTTGCTGTACACTATGAAGATTCTGAAAATACTAAAGGGTGTTAAGTACTGTAACGCCAAGATGCTGTAACTGCCGAAATGAGCTTGTCAAAAAAAGTACGAATTGACGGCAGGGTTTTGTTCGGGGTAATTGTAATCTGACAGCATGGGACAAATAGATACATCCTGAAGATGTATCTGCCAATATAAACTTGGTCCATTCACAATATTGTTGTTGATAATAAAGTGAATACATGTTTTAACTCCATCCATAAAAAGGGCTTAACTGTATTTGCTTTGGTACCCTTCTCAAACAACTTAATTGTCAACAATACAGGCTTTGGATTAGTTTAGATTTTTTTTTTTTTTTTAGCTTCTTGAATAAATTGCTTCTTTTTATGCCATTTTAAGATTTTGCAAGTTTGCCCCAGGTCGGCATGTGATTGGATTTATGAATTTTAAGTCCCAGGTCAAAGTTACATTAGAATAAATGGCTCAAGACTAAATGGTCTAATCCCTGGCCGGGCGGCCAGCCCAGCATTCTAGCAGAACAAGTGGCAGCTGCATGTGTGACAGACTGGGACACACGCGCACACCCTTATTTTTTTTTTTTTCTTTCTCTCTCTCTCTCTCAACACCAGCAGCAGTGTTAACTGCTGGGTATCCCATAATTCCCCACTGTCCGTTTTAGCCATGTCATGTGCTGCCTGCATTGAATAACGCACACAGAGTGGGGGCAGGATTAGAAATGCAGAGGAAAGTAAAACTGGGGAGGGGGCGGGGACCACAAGCTTCAGCTGCAGAGAGCAACTTGGTGTTCGGACGGAGGGCCACCCTGGGACAAACCAGCAACTCGCTGAGCTTTGTCTAAAAACAGACTGACCTGAGGGTAAGACAGACCTGGAGTGCAGCTCTTTTAGACACTGGTGGTTCAGAATCACTGTCGCTGAAAAGCAATAGTGGGGAGGGGGGGAGGTGAACTTTATTCTGGAGCTGCTGATCTTGCTGGACACTGGTTGGTTTCAACTGGCATAAACACAAAGTCAAATAAGCCAGAGGGAGTAAGCACAGTTCATTCAGTTTGTGTACTGTGTTTTATTTCTTTTCTGGATGAGGGTGCCTGTCATTTTAAGGTCTGTATCTGGTTTTGGAAATGGTAATATGGTTCAGCCAGGGTATTTTGCTTGTGTTTATTCAGGTAAACTGTTTTTTCTTCTGCTCAAAATGGTCTTGTAATGTCATTTTTGTTTTATTTTTTATTTAAAAAATTCCAAACAACAGATCTTTGTGTTGTCTGAGGAAATATTGAATTATATAGGATGGGGAGGAATAGTTGGCACTTAATATATTACACTTTATTATGAGCAGTTATGTAGGCTACTGCATCCAGTGAAAACTCTGAATATAGGCTGAGTGTGAGTTTTCCAACTTTGTTTGTGTGGCAACTAAATTGCATGCATTTACATTTTATTTGCACAAGTATTCTTTGACATTTTTCCAAATTGTCAGCTGTAACAAGTCAGTCTGGGCCGGTTGTGCTTACTGTACTGTACTGTACAAAGTGAGTCGCCCTGACTCTGTCATGTTATGCAAAATTCCTTTAAATCTTTTGAAAGTGTCAAATACTTTTCAATTATTATTGCCTTGTTGCCATGCTTTAGAAAAAAAGCCTCTGAAGATGTGTATCTGTGGTCACAGCAGGGATTACAGAGCTGGACATTACTGTTCATGAATAAATTGACCATTACTGTGGTTTTATGTGATTAACTTTTATGCTGCTGGCATATGGAGAGTTCTTAAATGAGTAGCACAGCAACCGCTTTGTAGACGGGTGTCGGAGTACGAGCTGTTATCATTTGGGTTTGCATTCTTTTGTCTTGAGTTGGGCAGTGCAAGATTAGAAAGTGTACAAAGTATAGAACGTCACAGAACAGAATTGTATCTTGTTAACATCTAGTAATTTTTGACCTGGAGAGCTTCAATTATTTGTGAACGGGACATGCCAATCAGAGCCTTGGTGACTCGGTCCTTCCAGTAAGTCTCCAATTACTCCAAAGGTAATGTCTGTTTGTGCACCAGGGATAGAGGGATATGGCTACAGTTGCACAACATATAACCATTATGCAGAGTAAGGTCTGGTGGAGAAAGTGTCTTGATGACTTTCTAATCATACTGTAGGCATAAAATCAGGGGATACAGCCGTTAACAACAATCCAGTATCCCAGGAAATTTAGTCTGAAAAGTCTCCTAAGGTTTTAGAATCAATTTCCCTGGCTCTATTAGTCCAGTACACTTTTCACCAGTCCCATTTTCAATGTGTAGTTGAACCTTTTTTAAACTAGGAAATACATTTCTCTTAACCAGTCCCCTTGCTTTTTTTCTTCTGAACAGTGAGTCCCTTACCATTTAGACCTTCACTTAAAAAGCATACTCTTCCTGAAATCAAAGGCTGTTGTGGGAACAAAAAACCAGCAGCATTGTTCCATGAGGAGGAATGATCTCTGGATATGCTATGACGAAAGACAAATCCTCTTTCTGATGTTCAACGCTCCAGAGTGGGAAATGAGAGATTGCTCTGGTTTTGTTCCCCAGCTGACCCATGACTTTTGAAGAAGAAAAAAAAAGACAATCTGGTTACCTAGGAGAGGGATACAGACACTCAAAGCACAAGTGCTGTATTTTCAGAAAGTTTATTAGAAATTTAATATAGTTTATTTTTCATAGGGGCAGTGATAAAAAGGTTCAAGATCTAGTAGGGACTGGGGCTTCTTCAGTCCTACCCTGTTAGTGTACTGTAGCTGTGTCTTCCTTTGAATAGTAGTTGAGAGATGATGATGATGATGATGATCAACTGCCATGGATACCAGTTTTTTTTTATACCAGTAGTGTTTCGTGACACCATTACACGAGTTCAGCCTGAGCTACTATATTGAGGGCTTGAAATTAACTTTTCCATGCAATAGCCACCATGGCTAGTGGATGGAAAAATCCACCGGCCACACAGACATTTTACCGGCCAACATCGTTCCAGGGGGCGACGATGACAAAAGAAAATGCAGAAATAAGCAACACATATGAGCAGTCTCAACAGGGTCTGAAACAATCTGCCTCATGAGTGAAGATATAGCTTCTGAGATGTGTTGGGCATCTGCCCTCTCCACAGACTGCATGCCCACAAAGTACACAGTCACCAGCCCTTTCTGGCAGAATCATACATATACAATGCCTTGCATAAGTATTCACCCCCCCTTGCACTTTTCCACATTTTGTAGTGTTACAACCTGGAATTAAAATGGATTTGATTAGGATTTTTTGTCACTGATCTACACAAAATAGTCCATAATGTCAAAGTGGGGGGAAAAAATCTACATGTTTTTCAAAATTATTTACAAATAAAAAACTGAAAAGTCTTGATTGCATAAGTATTAACCCCCTTTGCTGTGACACCCCATAAGCTCTGGTGCAACCAATTGCCTTCAGAAGTCACATAATTAGTTGAATGGAATCCACCTGTGTGCAATTAAAGTGTCACATGATCTCAGATTAAATATACCTGTTTCTGGAAGGCCCCAGAGTTTGTTAGAGAGCATATCTAAACAAACAGCATCATGAAGACCAAGGAGCTATCAAAACAAGTCCGGGATAAAGTTCTGGAGAACCACCAATCAGGTTTGGGTTATAAAAAAATATCCCAAACTTTGAACATCCCCCGGAGCACTGTTAAATCCATTATTAAAAAATGGAAAGAATATGGCACAACCGCGACTCTGCCTAGAGAAGGCTGTCTACCAAAACTCAGTGACCAGGTAAGGAGGGCATTAGTCAGAGAAGCAACCAAGAGGCCAATGGTAACTCTGAAGAAGCTGGAGAGATCCACAGCTGAGATGGGAAAAACTATAACCCGGACGCTCCACAAAGCTGGGCTTTATGGAAGAGTGGCGAGAAGAAAGCCATTGCTAAAAAAAACCCTTATCAAATCCTGTTTGAATTTTGCCAAAAGGCATGTGGGAGACACAGCAAACATGTGGAAAAAGGTTTTTGGCCTTAGCGCAAAACACTATGTGTGGCGCAAAGCCAACACTGCTCATCACCCTAAGAACACCATCCCCACTGTGAAGCATGGTGGTGGCAGCATAATGTTATGGTGATGCTTTTCATCGGCAGGGACTGGGAAACTGGTCAGGATTGAGGGCAAGATGGATGGAGCCAAATACAGGGAAGTTCTAGAGGAAAACCTGTTTCAGTCTGCACGAGACCTGGGACTGGGGCGGAGGTTCACCTTCCAGCAGGACAATGACCCTAAACACACAGTCAAAGCTACACTGGAGTGGTTTAAAAACAAGAACCTGAATGTCTTAGAATGGCCCAGTCAAAGCCCAGACCTCTATCCGATTGAGAATCTGTGGCAAGACTGGAAAATTGCTGTTCACCAACGGTCCCCATCCAACTTGACAGAGCTTGAGCAATTTTGCCAAGAAGAATGGGCAAAAATTGCAGGATCCAGATGTGCAAAGCTGGTAGAGACTTACCCAAAAAGACTCACAGCTGTAATTGCTGCCAAAGGTGCTTCTACCAAGTATTGACTCAGGGGGGTGAATACTTATGCAACCAACAAATGTCTTTTTTTTTGTTTAATTAACTTTTGTGTCACAATAAAAAATATTTTGCACCTTCAAAGTGTTAAGTATGTTGTGTAAATCAAATGGTAAAAATCCCAATTAAATCCATTTTAATTCCAGGATGTAACACTACAAAATGTGGAAAAGTCCAAGGGGGGTGAATACTTATGCAAGGCACTGTAGTAGCTCCTGTTCTATGACAGTGCTGTCGTTGAACCATCTGACATCACTGACAGGAACTCTGCACCTTTTATTTTCTCTTGCAGCTGCCTTCTTTCTACCGCAGCAATGTAGTGCATAAATACTCTTGCTAGTTTGTCATGCCTAGATTTAGACTGGTCTGTTCATCAACCCTATATTATTAAAAATAATTTAAGTAATTAAAAAAAAATATATATATATATAAGTTTACTTTATTTAACGTGGTTGCATTGGTTTACTAGCAATCATTTTAATCCCTTTCAGAGTTTGTAGCACGCTTATTATTATTATTATTATTATTATTATTATTATTATTATTATTATTATTATTATTATTATTATTATTATAATAACATAAAATATTAAAATAAATAAATACATAAACATAAATAAATAAATAAATAAATCTTGTAGCACAGTAATAATGTGTTGGACCTGGGACACCTTGCTATATACAAAGTGTTTAAAACAGCAGTCGCTGTATTAAAATAAAACTTCACCGGTTACACGTTCAGTGAGGTTAAAATACTCGCAAGTTGATTGCATTTGTTCAGGAATTGATACCCATGCGTTCTCCTTTTTCATCTGATCTTTATAATCGGCTCTATCGACCAACATATACGCAGGGATAAACACTGAGCAGCTTCTCGACAAACAACCAGTCATCCATTTTGGCGTTGTAATAACCATAGCGACGAGGTCAAAGTTCAGCTGATTTGAACTGTCAGCGACTGCAGTTTGAGCAGGGCGATTGCCGGTAGAAAGTATAATCTGCACGGCGACACGACAGTGATTGCAGGTCGCCTTGCTCTTCAACGACAGTCGAGCGATGGAATATAAACCAGCCTTAACACTTTGAATGCCACATTGTTTTGCTGTACAATGTTGTCTACCAACATTCCGCATGATTTAGTAAGTGGTATTATATATACTTGAATATCTAAAAAAAAAAAAATTAAAATGATACAACAAAAGTACAAAAGGATAATATGTTCCCTACTTTGCAGGCTATGAAATGGTTGGTTGTAAAGGTATTAATTTAATTATTTGTTTGGAAAACTGGGTAAAAGTCTGTACAATATAGGTAAATGTGAAATAATTTCCTAATAATTTCTTTTATACAGTACTTTATACACTGTATGTCTTCATGCCTTCAGGAGAGGATAGTGTTTGAAAACTATGTAATATACTGTGTATTTTAATTAATCTTTTTTTTTTAATTCACGAAACAGTAGAAACAATGCATGTTGTTCAAATTAACAGCAATTTACATATAAAAAGAATGACATACGATAATATTTATACTATCTTAACAGATGCTGTTTTTATAAAAAAAATCCTTTCTGATTTAAGTAAATATCAGAAACTAACCTCAATTCTTCTCAATTAAAAAAAAACAAGAGAGAGATGCTGACGGACTGTACGGAAAACTAGTCCTGTCACTTCACAGCGCAAGCACCACCTCATTCTCTGTTTGTGTTCATATGCGGTTTACTGAAAAAACCTTGAATGACAGCATGTATTAAATAATAGACCAATCGAAAGCAGAAGTTGTGGTCCTTATTGTGGTGACATAATATTTAAGTTTATTGTTATAGACAACAGCTTCTGTTTATTAAAGGTACAGCGGTCTGTCAGAATCGCATCACAGGCACAGAGCCGCTGGCATTCAAAATGTTAAGTGTACAAAAACATACCCGCCACTGTGGCATATAAGTATGTGAAATTTACCCGCCACAGACCAAATTAACCCGTGGTTGGCGGGTTGGCAGGTGTTAATTTCGATCCCTGATATTGTACTGCAGAATCTCACACTTTATTTTAGAGTTGTTTGATAGATTACTTGCATGCTTTAAGAAGAGAGTCCAGTAACTAGCGGTTCTAGTTGAGAGATGAATCCATTCTCCACGGTGAAACAGTTCTATCCAGTTGCACAACTGTGACACACACAGGACTCCAATGGATTAGAGGTCAGTGCTTCAGGTTAATTCTTTATAAAACACACAAGTGCTGTTGGTTTTAGCAAACTACACTTGGATATACAGTCAATCCTGTGTCTGCTTGTCTGTGGACTAAAAAAGACAGAACTCATAAAAGGGTAATATGCGTTGAGCAAGAGTAAAATGGCAAAATGCCCCAATTACACTGGAATTTAAATTATACAATAAAGCTTTGTTTACCACATAGAAGCCAAAATTAAATGGATGCCAAGCTGTCTTTCTCTACACTGGGTAGGTGGGGCTCAAAATTATCTTGGTTTTCAACCAGCAGAGTTGACGGTTATCTTCATTTATCGCAGAAATATAAAAGTCACAAGTGAAATGATTCCACCGTGTAACAATTTTTTTTAATTTTTTTTGGTTCCTGGGTAGTAAATGTTATTTCCTAATTGTTAATGCCTCAAAAGTATAGAAAATGGCTATTATTCCCCACAAACTTTGCTTTTGTGACCAGGACAGTGATATTTTGAAATTTACCTATTTTCCAGAACATTACAGATGGATTCAGTGCTCGGTGAAATAAATGTATTTTTGTAGGATGGTACAGAGGGGAAAAAGGAGCCATGAAGTTTGCTATCCCAAGAATTTGGCGGGAACCCACTGACCACTCAAGCAACTGCTACCTCTGCATGGTGGACCCTTCCAAACGTCGGACTGGCAAGAATGCACCTGCTATCACGTATCTGGACCTTCCTTCATCCATCGCCCCGGTGCCACACTGCCATGAGCTCCCCGTACCCACTCCTCCGGAGAGTGAGCAGCCGTCTTTAGAAGAGAGCAGCAAGTCAGAGAGCGAGGAAGACGTTGTAGATCCAGATGACAATTTCAGAGGTGGAGCTGAGGAGAGAAACCCATACTACCCCAACCAAAAAGACCTCAGCGACTTGATTAGAGATCTTGGTCTCACCAAGTCCAATGCCGAGCTTTTGATGTTTAGGCTCAAGCAGTGGAACTTGTTGGGTGAAAGTGTGCAAGTCGCAGATCAGAGGAAGCGTCACCAACCTTTTTCCAGCTTCTTCACCCGTCAAGATGGGCTCTGCTTCTGCCACAATGTGACCAGTCTGTTCGAGGCAATCGGAATCGCCTGTAACCAGAATGAGTGGCGCTCATTGACAGCTCATCCAGAAGCCTCAAAGCCGTGCTGCTCCATAATGGTAACAAGTACCCGTCTCTTCCCCTGGCTCACTCGGTGCACCTCAAAGAGGATTACAACAGCATCAAGACCTTGCTGGACGCCTTGAAGTATGATGAGTATGGCTGGGAGGTCATAGGAGACTTCAAAATGGTGGCATTCCTGATGGGTCTCCAAGGCGGTTTTACCAAGTTTCCCTGCTATCTTTGCCTTTGGGACAGCAGGGACACCAAGGCGCACTACCACAGGCGGGACTGGCCACAGCGGACCGAGTTCTCTGTGGGGAGGAACAACGTCAAGTGGGAGCCACTGGTGGACCCCCGGAAGGTGCTGATGCCATAGATTCCTTAACAAAATGGCCATGTATTTGAAGCTAGTGCAAAGGCAGATGTTCTGAAAATAACAAAGCACATTGTTATTGGTGTAATAGCTTAGTTGCAAGTAGCTGTTGAATGTATTGCTCTGTGTAGTTTATTTGCTAATTTCATAAGTTAACTCTTTCAACACTACAGGGCTGTATACAGTTCTATAAAATAAACTACTTAAAATGGCACACCAGTCTAGTAGTATTAGAAAGATCAAAACAGCAGCCGAGTCAACTAATCAAATATGCATATCTATGCCAATTTGTATTTCTTTATCCAAGGGTAGTATTTCTGTGAAGTGTTTAGATTTCAAATTGCTTTACTGTATATATCAGAATTTTCCTATGGACTTCATTAAAAATTGGGCCCAAGGTTGTTTTATTTATTTATTTATTTATTTATTTATTTATTTATTTATTTGTAATGGGTTTTGCAGACATAATTGGTCAGCCCCCTGTGTTGGACTGCTACTCTAGCACCACATGGCACTGATGTATTGACCTTTTTTCCCCCAGGTTTCACTCTGTCCATTCTGACCTTTTTAAACAAGCACTGAATCACAAAAGAAAATCCAAATAATAAAGGTTTAGCAGATTAAAATGCGTGGGTACTCTGTTGGGCTTCAAACAATGCTGGTACTGTACAGTTCAGTAGCTTGCTTCAAGAAGACTGGTGGCCTGGATTGCAGAGAACTCTTGATTTTCAAAGGACTGCTACACATTAACACCACTTCCATCAATACATTCACGATTTTATTTATTTATTTTATTTTATTTTATTTTTTGGTTGGGTAACTGACTGATCTCTTAATGTTAGAATACCTAATAGGTATCTACAAAAGCTGGTTTACTGTATGGACTGGATCTGGTGATGAAATTCCTTTTTAAACAGATCACCAAAATGCTATAAAATCCTGTCAAATCCATTAAAAACAATAGACCCACTTTTACAATTTTAAAGATTACCATCCCAAACAACTTGCAGACATTACTGATGACAGAATTGTATTTTATATAGGACTGTTTGTTTTTAAATGCTGAATTACCAGAAGATTGCATAGATACACAAGTAAACCATGTCGATCTAAAGTACAGTACTACCTCAGTGGTAGGAAACAGTTCTGCTGTAGGTACGATTTCAGATGTCTAGAAACTAGACTAGAAAAAAAAAAACATTGTTTTGACTCTCCAAGGTGCTTGCCATTCCTAGAATGACCTTTTACAGATATGCCTGATGGTAGATGGACACCATTTTGAACATCTGGTAAATAGTTAGTGCGTAATGTGTTCTGTTTGGCCCAATGATCCCAGACTTCTGAAACACCCTGTATATGTATAGTCTCTGTTATGAAGTTGCTTTAACAACAGCTATACATTCTGTGGAGTTGCAGGTTTGCAAAGTAGTCTGGTACAGGTGGTTGGCAAATTTATGCTCTTGCAATTTCAAATTGAATGTGGGTCCTATGACCAGAACTGAAACTCTAAACATTAGGGCAGGGGGGCATGGGTTCAAGCTCTTTGGCTGGCTTTGACTCATCCTTTGCTGTTAAGTCTTAAATGAGCAGATTGGGGCAGTCTTGTCTGGAAAGTGGCTGAATCTTAATTGCTTGTTGGGAGATCAGAAGTGAATGTGGATAGCTGAGCAGGATTCAAGCCGATACAGTAGATGTACAATTTGAGGTTTGGTGTTAATCTTTACCATTGTGTACTTCAGCAGTAAACCACCCAGAATTGAAACTTCCATTTTGACACGTTTTCTGAAAATATGTTAACACATATATAATTTGATGTTGCAAAAAAGAGATTGGTCTATTATTCTATTTGCTTAATGCAGTTCATTTTAAAACCACACTTTATTTTATTTATTTATTATGTTTGATTTATGGCAGACATTGAGGAAGTTGGTCTTGAAGGTAACTTTTTTTATACTTTTAGTAAATCTGTTAAATTTGGAACCTAAATGGCAAATCAGTTTTTGAGCATAAGAAAAAAAAAATATTTTTACTTCAGTTTCTTAGTTTTGATTAAAAATGCATGTTCAGTGTGCCTCCCATGTTGCTGTGCTATATCATGGCAGCAATGGCCTACAGTTTAGCGGTTTTTGTTTTATTGTTTATGAAAGGTGGCATTTTCACATCCTTAATACTGTACTTTTTATATATTAAAAAAATAATAATAAAACCAATATTTAATTGTTGTGTCATTTTGTGGTTCAAAGTAGGTGGTCACCAGAATGTACAGTTCCAATGAATGACAAAAAAGTATGCACTTCGCAGTCCCATTGTTGGGTTAGTTCCCCTTTGCAAATGGAACATTGCTCTTCAGTAATTACCAGTTGGGCTGTTATGTGGCTTCCTTTTTTTCACTGATTTTAGTGGTGGTTTTTAAAGAAAATATTTTTTAAAGAAAAGGGTTTGTGGGGGTGGAGGTTATAATGTTTAAGTATCATTTTCATAAACATTCCGGATTGGGGTGAAAATATAATGTGAGCTGGGTAACCATTGTTTACACACTTGTTATAATCAGGGGGTTATTTAGAAAATGATATTGTAAGAGCTCCTAATCAAGTGCGTGCTTGTCAAATCAAGGATGCTCACCTTGTGGTGGATTCTGCCAGTAATTGTGCAATAAGGTGAACCGTCATTGTTTGCCCCCCACTCTCCCCCCCCGTGTGTTTGTGTGAGTGAATCTGTCTCTCTTGTTATTGGCCAGGCCGTCGATGATGCTCAGGAGCAGCACTGCCTCCCAGCCCACCTCGCTGCAGAGCTGTTCTTTAAGAGGCAGCCCTGGGCCCCCTTCAATGAATAAATCTCTCACTCGCTGTGTCTGTCTCTCTCTCATTCGTTCTGTCATCTCTCATTCAGTAAGCAACAGCTCACTGTCTGTCTTCAGTACTACGTCTCTGCAGCTAACCTTACCCCTGGTTTGGAGGTGTATTGGAAGATTATTGAACTCTGCATCGTGTTTTATAGGGGAAGCTTTGACTGAAGTCATTGATTTTACAAGGACACCCAGCTCCTGAGTGTGCTCTGAGCTGCGATTTTGTAACAGCATTGAGAACTTGTTGCAGGTATATTTAAACATATAAAACAACATTTTAGAATTTAGAAATTATATTGTTCATCATGTGTGTAAATGTTTGTCTATGTGTACTATAAATGTGTTGGTGTATGTGCTTTATAACATGTGCTGTATATCTTTAAATATGAAATGGCTGTTAGTACCTCCTGTATCATTTATATTTGTGTTTACCTGTAATAAGCTGTGACGGTAGTGCCTCCTTCCATGCATGAGGGCTATATTGGTTGTCTACAGTATTTTCCTAGAGTTACTACAGCAGACAAGTAGATTATCACTGTGAGTCAACCAGCAGCCCATAATCTTTGTTTTGCTATACTATACAAGTTGTCAGTCTGTAGTATTACTGTATGACCTGCATTTTCTAGATGAGGATTATATTGCAATTTTGTGAATTGTAATACCAGGTTGCATTTACTGGAGCTCCTTTCAGTGTTTGCAGCATTAACTTGATCTGAGGGTTCAGAGGGTGGGTAGGTGGGTGGACATTGGGGGGGGGGGGGGGCAATGTAAAGCATGCTCCCCACTCTGCACAACGAAACAGACAAGCTTGTTGCATTTATTGGAAATCGGTGTTCCGAGAGGACAAACGTCATTCTTGTTTGTTGTGCTGTGTATTCCAGTCGTGTGGCAGTGATTCACACTCCTGTCTGAGAAGGAGAGAGAGAGGGGGGAACTGCGGGGGAAGCCGTGTGATTAATTGCAGGTATTTTACTTTCAGTGATGCCTGGCTGTACTGTAGAGTAAATGCTATCTGGAGTTTATACTGTTACTTTAGAAATGCCATCAGATTCCAAGTAATATATTAACAGAAAATTGATTCTATGTACATTATTGTCAGTTATCTGCAGTACACCGTGCATATTGAAAATACTGACAGTATTAAAATCTGTAAAGTACATGTTAGATTTATATGCCATACAGTATTTATGCAGAATATTGTGTGTGTGTGTGTGTGTGTGTGAGTGTGCAGTGGGGGGATGTAGCCTATAGCTTTTAAAAATGCTAACTTTACAGTTGTTATTGCTAATGGTAAACTGACTCACTGGCCAGTTTGTTTTTGAAACAGCAGGTGGTAACAGGCTCCATTCTAGTGCTATTCTAGTTAACTGGCTTTGTACGGAGCAACAGTAGTCTTTTAGAAAATGCGAGAGAGCAGTAGGCGGGTGGAAGCGGAGAGGGGGGGGTTGTTGTGATTTTAAAAAGACAGAGCATGATGCAGTTTGGGATGCAATGACTGTTTGTTACAGCAGTTTAGGGTGGACGGTATCTGTGTGGGTGGCTGTAGAAGGATTTTGAATGTTTGGTAGCAGCATTAGAAAGAGCAATTGGCCATATTGATGAACAACAAAAAAAAATGTACTGTGCATTACGGTACAGTATTAGTCGAATGGATTTTAGTACTTGGTAGATCTTGCTTTGGACTTCTGTCAAGTAAGTAATTTCAAGCTTAAAATTAACTGAGGGGAGCGCTTTTTTTTTCTGTAACCCTGTCATATACTTGAATTGGTTTATAGAACAAACGTCTGTAGCAATTCTAGTACTTCAGTAGATGTTGCTGTATTGGAATGTTCTGTTTGTTAATTTTGGTTATTGCACCCCTTTTGTGTTTTATACTTTCCAGGTTTTTCCCTAACCCTGTTGCAGAACTGATTTGGGATGCAACATCTTTAATTGCGGTTTTTGGGGTGATAGTACTGTTTTCACTGGATCTCCTGCCTCCCAATCCTTGTCCTATTTAAGTCAAAGTTCTACTTCTGCTCTGTACCTATCACTGGAGTACTGCTGTTAGCTGGGGTTTACTGCAGGCTGGTAAAATGTCCTGCTTTTTGTAAACTAGGACTGTTTCCTCCCATTCTTTACCATCAAAAATGGTCAAACTTGCACTTCTAATAGACTTTTCTTTAACAGTCGTAAATATAAAACTTTATTAAGAGAGTATCAAACCTGCAGGTCCTTCAGTTTATATGGCTTTTTCATATTTGTTCACCTAACACTGAAGAGCATACTGTACATTTCTAAACACTGCTACAGTTTTTAGCTTATTTATATTTTCTTAATTTCTTGCATGCATTTTTGCCTGAATAGGAAATGTTAATGCACCATTCAGCAAGGTCTGCCAATTGACAGCTTGGGAAGATGAAGTAAAGGTGTGCTCCAGGTCTGATGCATTTGATGAGTTATTGAGTCTGTGTGGGTGGATAAACGGTATGGTACTGCACTATCACTCCGCAAAGATGTACTGGCTATTCCTTATTTTTTATTTATTTATTTTTTAAAGATGGGCTGTTGCTGTGTTGTCTACTGTACTGCTGGTTGATTTGTATTACCTTCCGCTGCCACCACCAGGCAAATACTAGTTAGTGTGTCGCATTATGTTTTACAATGGTCTCCATTTCCAGTTGAGTGTCTGTTTTTGTAGGAGCATTTTAAACAGTATCCCCCCCAACCACCTCAATTTTATCAGAAATGTAGTTCTCTGATTTCTACTGATTTTGGTACTAGTTGTCGTAGCTTCGCAGTGGGATCAGGACAGTTAGTTTTGTTTCTGTGTGCTGCGTCACATCTCTTCAGAAGCATCTAATTTGACCGGAACGCACTAAAGGTGTCCCCCTCCCCCGAGTGCTTCAAATGGGATTGCTGAAGTCAATCCTCTTGACAACAGCCAAACTACTTCTTTTAGGGCCTTCTAAATTTTATCTTCTGAATTTGAGTGCACAAAAGTTATCTTCTGATTAGGAATTTCAAAGTCAGTCTGTGACAGTTGGTTATTGTAAAAGTGATCTGTCAGGTTGTAGATATACAGTATGGTTATGGAACTTATCCATTCAAAAATGCTTAATTATAAGAAGGAACTGGACACCGCCTGTTGCTGAATAATTTATTAACGTAAATTACAGTTGACTGCAAGTGAGAGGAGGTGGGGCTGGGGGGGGGGGGGGGGGGGGGATATATCTGATTAATCCCCGTAAAGACACATCCTGATCTCGGTACCTTATTTGGTGTCTAATCCCTGTATATTTTATGTTTTAATTTGAACCTTCAAGCCTTTCATTTATTCTTGCACATGAAACCTGTATTATGTTATATAATGTTCAACATGAACCTCTAAATATAGTTACCCATTTGAAAAAAAAAAAATGTTTGCACCGTGTTGACATGTTCTCATTGCTACAACACTTGTGCCCCTCATTATAGGCCTATTGCTGTGTTTGACATTTGGAAGTGTCAGGTGGCATGACCTGATATCTTTAGCAGTTTTGAAGCCATTTTCATATCCTTGGAACACCAGAATTTGCTACAGTATATAATGCAGCGGAAAACATATTGCCACTCAAACTAATTTGTTTCTTTTCTCTCTCTCTCCTTTTTACACAGGAAAGGGACATCTCTGCTGTACCATTTCTGGGAGCAAAATATGGAATGTGTCCAGCTGACGGCACCCAAAGCAAACTGTACTGACGTGCTGAAAACCACCAGTTAGCAGTTCTTCTACCCCTTGAACACTACAGAGCGACTTTGTTAAATTGAAGGGGAAGAAGTTAAAAAAACAACAAACATTTGTTTACACAAATTCTGTTTTATAAATCTTCAAGCATTTTTTTTTTGATACATTGCTTTGTTTAATTGCTTTGCACACAAAAAAGAATCCAAGATGGATATGGAAAACTACTTGTGGTTGGTGATCCTGGGTTTCATCATTGCCTTTGTGTTGGCCTTTTCTGTCGGTGCCAATGATGTGGCCAATTCATTTGGGACAGCCGTGGGCTCCGGGGTGGTGACTTTGCGGCAGGCCTGCATCCTGGCTTCGATATTTGAGACCCTCGGCTCAGTGCTGCTAGGGGCCAAGGTGGGAGAAACCATACGAAAGGGCATCATAGACGTCGGCCTTTATAACAACAGTGTGGACGCGCTGATGGCCGGGGAGGTCAGCGCCATGGCTGGTAAGTAGGCTGCATTCCATTCATTCAGTATTTAAAAGCATGGCATTATGTTATTTTAGTAAGTTTTTACCACAGATGCAGTACTTTTAGCTATACTTGTCTCAAATCCTGGTTTAAAGACAACTACACTCTATTTAAATTTTGTACGAAAGGAAATCCTATAATTTTAAATTAATAAATGAGAGAAAATGCTGCTGGAAGCATGGGATCGAAAGATAACTTGATTGATTTCCAGCAGCCTTTGGAATGTTTCAGTCGATGTGTCAACAATGTATCAAAAACAAGGTAATCAAACCTAAAGCATGAGGTACAACTGAAAAAGAAAGCTAACTAAGAACAGGTGTATTGAATAACTGGTGTAGATTGTACTTGTAAAAAAACATGTAAATGGCAGTGGGTACCATTCTAATGATATAAACAATATCATTATTTAAATCTGTTGCTATGAAGTTAAATCGAATGGACTCCAATATCTCCAATTGGCAGCGCACAGAAGATTATCTTTATAGAACTGGTTACTTACACATGGCATGCAACAGTTTTCCCATGTACGTGGCCAGTGGTAGGATAGCATATTTGTGTTCTATTTCTTTTGTGCTTTTTTGTCACTGGTAACCGTTCATGTTTAAGCATAGGAGTGGTAGACTGTAGTGTAGGAACTGCATTTTTTTGGTTCATTGACTTTTTTTCCTTCTGGTATACAGTATAATTTCTCCTGCGTCTCCAAAACTGCTGCAATGCAGTCATTACACCATTTGGAATAACAATGTGCCTCATTCTCCTGAGTGTGGCCTTTTATTATTATTACTATTATGTTTTAATTGTGAAAACAGAAATGTCACATGCAGTAGAGAAATCACACAGAGGAAGTCATATAAAATATGGCTTGCTAAATGGAAACTGGATTCTGTTTTCCCTGATGGTTGGTGCTGCATACTGTAGATGCTGTCGGTTTTAAACCCTGTCTTCTGTAATTTCTGTTATGATGTCTCCAATAAATAGACACACATACGGGTTTGTAGGGTTAACTGTTACTGATTTTCTAGCTGCTGTGAACGTTGCCTCCATGTTTGCTGTCCCTACACACAATTCTACATTAATTCCCCAGTACTAATCTATATGCCACACTTGCAATAAAGTACTGATTTTATATGCCCTGCTGTACCCATGCTGTTCTCTGGCCTGCTGCAGGACATTAGAATGAGTTCTAACACACAGCTGCTGAGACTGAACTGTATGAAATTAACAGAAACAAATCTGTTTGCATAGGGAATGAAAAGCTGTGGAGGAGAAGATAAGAAAACAAAGGTTTGGGTTAAACATTTTATAAAGAGTAAACTGCAAGGTGGTGTTAATTAAACATATCTTAACATCACCTGGAAGCTTTATCTTTTTTTTTTCTTTTTTTTTCTTTTTTTTTTATTAATTTAGTCATTTGACAATTTTATTTTTATTATTTTCACCCAATTTGGAATCGCCAATTATTTTATTATGCTCAGCTCACCGCTACAACCCCTGCGCTGACTCGGGAGGGCGAAGACGAACACACGCTGTCCTCCGAAGCGTGTGCCGTCAGCCGACTGTTTTTTTTCACACTGCGGACTCCCCATGCAGCCACCCAAGAGCTACAGCATCGGAGGACAACCCAGCTCTCGGGCAGCTTACAGGCAAGCCCACAGGCGCATAGCCAGACTACAGGGGTCGCTGGTGCGCGGTGAGCCGAGGACACCCTGGCCGACATAGTCCTCCCTCCCTCCCCCCGGGCAGCGCTCGGCCAATTGAGCGCTGCCCCCTGGAAGTTCCCTTCCTCGGTTGGCAAAGGAATAGCCTGGACTCGAACTTGCGACGTCCTGGAAGCTTTTGACTAGCCACGGTGCTGACTGTAACCACAAACTAAGTGTAGCTTTTCCTTTCTTCGTGATGCTTTCTAAAAGGGGAATGGTTTGGCTGACATAAGAGCAGAAGCTACATAGGCAGGGAAACGTGAGCCAAGTCATTACATAGGATCAGAAACTTGAAGTTGCCAAACCCATCTGACATTCGAAACGTGACTGCAGGCCAGGCAGTCGAGAAGGGGAATTAGCTTTGAAACCAGAGCCAGAAAGGAGCAGTGCAACAACGGGAGGCATTTTGACCCGCATATACTGTAGTGCAGAGGAGGCAGTGCAGGAAAGTCTAACCATTTATGAGGCATAAAGATTAACATTAGTTCCATTATAAAGAAGAACCAAAGTTTTAAACCCTGCAAACTTGGATAAATTCCAATACAGACCTATTGAATATTTGCCCACAACCCTTTACATTAGACAATATGGCAACTCAGTAGAACTATTCCTGAGGTTAGGTGAATGAAGAACTGCTGCAGAACTAAAAAAACATTCATACATCTATGGTGAACTGTGAGATGAATATGTGAGCACAAGTCTGGGCATGCAATAGTATAGACCTTTTAAAGGGTTAGAGTGATATCGAAGTACCTAGACACACACTCGTACTCTTTTAGTTCATCCTCTACTCTGCTCCCACCATTATACCCCTATTTTGAGCATCAAGATCTTAATACTTTGTAGGGCTGGAAGTGCATATGAAAGTTGCATTCAGGCTGGGATTAAATTTTAATTTTAGCAACACTAGTCATATATACCGGTATATTTCATTCAAAAATCCAACACCATTACCAATGCTGCATCATTAAATGTACCCCATTTAAGAAAAATCTAGCGTTCCACATCCCCACGTGTTGCTACAACTGTTTACATAACGTACCTGTCATTTCTTTTCATTGTTAACATCCTGACAACTTGTTACACTTGTAACTTCTTCTAAGTCGGTTTCAAAGCTCTTTTCAAAATGGCCGCTCTAGTGCACTGATAGTTTAAGGATTATTGCCCACATTGTCAAACAAGTAACACAGCAATAACGATCCGTGATGTGGCACGGAACAGAAAAGCCAGAGCACTTATGTGTGTTAGTTTTAGTTTTAGTGTGTTGTGTGGGTATTTTTTTTTTTTTTTAAATCACTCTTCCTGCAGTGATTTAGAGGACAGATCTCAAACCCCAGTGCACTAGGCGGACATTTTGAACAGATTTGAAAGTTATAAATGTTAAAAGTTGTCAGGATGTTAACAACGAAAAAAAAAATTACAGGTACATTATTTAAACAGTTACAGCACCACGTGGGGACGTGAAATGCCGTATTTTTCAGAACCCCGCTACTTACTCCCTATGTCAGGAACGTGACTGCTTTCAGTATATTCCCACATTGAAATGACGGCATAAAAGGAAACTGCAAGACTTTATATAGAGATTGTAAAGGACTATGATTTGTTGAAATGAACACAGTATTTGTTAAAGGTGCATTGATAATGGTTTCTATTCCGTTTTTAAGTAGACTAAAATGACATGTAGATGTGTGACGAAACTATGAATGACTAGTTTTCAGAATGAGTGGTAAATTATTGCGATATACATACAGTAACAATCTCCATTTCATTTTTTAAAAATAAAAAGGGGTGTTTTTTGAATGTGTGCATCCCATTGATCATTGTTACTGATCATTTATTTAAAATATATTATAAACTAGTGGTCTTTATTTTCTTATTCAAGTAACATAATTCATTGTTGGCCTGAATTAAATGAAGTCTCAGAGAAACTGTAATTGGTTAGGACTGCAACATACTTAATTGTGTTACTGGTACAGTAGTATTTAATAATAGGAATTGGGATCACAGATCACCAACCTACTTGAGTACATACTCTGTTTTAAGTGTATAAATATTCAAAAATAGGTTATACACTTAAGCAGGTTAGGCTGCATGTATCTGTGTGTGTCTATATCTATCTATCTATCTATCTATATATATATATATATATATATATATATATATATATATATATATATATATATATATATTGTAAGATAGCGGGTTGTGAGAGACAGCAGGGAGGGGGTTAAAACCTCCCTGCGAGAGAAATGCACCTTGTTGTTAATTGTCTTGATGTATTGCTTTATTGTTTCATTTAATTTGCTTATTGTTTAGTTTAATTGTTTTATTGTTAATTATCATCCGCACCTGGACGTTTGTCTCGGGTTCCGTGCGGCCGTGATCTGGGGCTGATGGGAGAGTTCTTCAGCGGCTAACTGTCGCTCGACAAGATCCACAAACTCATTAATAGTAGTGGGGTCTCCTTGCTGTAGTTGCACAGCCGTCTGTTGAAACTCCTGCATTTTAGCGCTATGGTCCTGTTGCACGGCCGTAGCGTGCAAAAGAGCCCGAATCAACATGTCCGTGGTCTCCATCTTATTAAACTTCGTGGGCCGACTGGAGTATGTTTTCCGTCGATCAGTATCCCACTTCTGACACCATATGTAACACGATTGCCACTCACTCGGGTTCGTGCCCCTTTAAAATTACGACCCAGCACACAGAAATGGATTTTCTTGCGCGGTTGCGCCAATTTTTTAATAAAGACAAAAATAAAACAAATACACAAAATAAACACCTAGCTCCTCTTGGAGTGCTAACTATACAGGTTATTCCCTGACTAACTTGCAGGACGGCTAAGCCGTTTACCTGACACCACAAACTGGAACACACTGGTTCGACACCGCACTTACTTTTTCTCTGGCTACTCGGAGACAGAGCACCTCTTCTGCCTCCTTCTACTCAGCAGCCTCCAGCAGACTGCTTGCTCTCCTTTTAAATCCCGCACCTGGACCTAATTTTTAATAACGTCCAGGTGCGGATGATAATTAACAATAAAATAATTAAACTAAACAATAAGCAAATTAAATGAAACAATAAAGCAATCCATCAAAACAATTAACAACAAGGTGCATTTCTCTCGCAGGGAGGTTTTAACCCCCTCCCTGCTGTCTCTCACAACCCGCTATCTTACATATATAATATATAATAAACAGTACTGTACAAAAGTTTTAGGCAGGTGTGAAAAAATGCTGTAAAGTAAGAATGCTTTCAAAAATAGACATGTTAATAGTTTATATTTATCAATTAACAAAATGCAAAGTGAGTGAACAGAAGAAAAATCTACATCAAATCAATATTTGATGTGACCACCCTTTGCCTTCAAAACAGCATCAATTCTTCTAGGTACGCTTGCACACAGTTTTTGAAGGAACTCGGCAGGTAGGTTGGCCCAAACATCTTGGAGAACTAACCACAGTTCTTCTGTGGATTTAGGCAGCCTCAGTTGCTTCTCTCTCTTCATGTAATCCCAGACAGACTCGATGATGTTGAGATCAGGTCTCTGTGGGGGCCATACCATCACTTCCAGGACTCCTTGTTCTTCTTTACGCTGAAGATAGTTCTTAATGACTTTCGCTGTATGTTTGGGGTCGTTGTCATGCTGCAGAATAAATTTGGGGCCAATCAGATGCCTCCCTGATGGTATTGCATGATGGATAAGTATCTGCCTGTACTTCTCAGCATTGAGGAGACCATTAATTCTGACCAAATCCCCAACTCCATTTGCAGAAATGCAGCCCCAAACTTGCAAGGAACCTCCACCATGCTTCACTGTTGCCTGCAGACACTCATTCGTGTACTGCTCTCCAGCCCTTCGGCGAACAAACTGCCTTCTGCTACAGCCAAATATTTCACATTTTGACTCATCAGTCCAGAGCACCTGCTGCCATTTTTCTGCACCCCAGTTCCTGTGTTTTCGTGCATAGTTGAGTCGCTTGGCCTTGTTTCCACGTCGCAGGTATGGCTTTTTGGCCGCAAGTCTTCCATGAAGGCCACTTCTGACCAGACTTCCCCGGACAGTAGATGGGTGTACCACTGTTTTCTGCCAATTCTGAGCTGATGGCACTGCTGGACATCTTCCGATTGCGAAGGGAAGTAAGCATGATGTGTCTTTCATCTGCTGCAGTAAGTTTCCTTGGCCGACCACTGCGTCTACGGTCCTCAACTTTGCCCGTTTCTTTGTGCTTCTTCAAAAGAGCTTGGACAGCACATCTGGAAACCCCTGTCTGCCTTGAAATTTCTGCCTGGGAGAGACCTTGCTGATGCAGTATAACTACCTTGTGTCTTGTTGCTGTGCTCAGTCTTGCCATGGTGTATGACTTTTGACAGTAAACTGTCTTCAGCAACCTCACCTTGTTAGCTGAGTTTGGCTGTTCCTCACCCAGTTTTATTCCTCCTACACAGCTGTTTCTGTTTCAGTTAATGATTGTGTTTCAACCTACATATTGAATTGATGATCATCAGCACCTGTTTGGTATAATTGTTTAATCATACACCTGACTATATGCCTACAAAATCCCTGACTTTGTGCAAGTGTACCTAGAAGAATTGATGCTGTTTTGAAGGCAAAGGGTGGTCACACCAAATATTGATTTGATGTAGATTTTTCTTCTGTTCACTCACTTTGCATTTTGTTAATTGATAAATATAATCTATTAACATGTCTATTTTTGAAAGCATTCTTACTTTACAGCATTTTTTCACACCTGCCTAAAACTTTTGCACAGTACTGTATATAATTATAATTACGTCAATCGATTACAAATTTTGATAGGTTAATTTTATGGGCATTAGTTGATTTAGATTAATCCGTGCACATTTTTAATAAAGGTAACGATATTATAGGGGCTGTCCTGAATAGTAATAATAAAGAAATCAGTAGAATAAAAAAAGGGAATTTGTTCTTTTTTAAAAGCATTTCTATGATTATTTTAGTAAATGTAACACATTTTCACAGAACTGTTCTTTCGGGCCACTGTCAATCACATACTAGTACCTAAAAACACAAGACAGCTGAGCTGCATTTCCAACATCGGTTGTTTGATCTACCATATAGCTACGTACTTGGCTTCCTGCTTGTACTTCTGCATCTAGCAGAACCTGAGGCACTGAAGAGATTTAAGTCGTTCAGAATCGTGTTACAGGTACCCGAGAATACTGTGGCTATTGACAAGTGATTGCTTAACATGCTGTCATAGTCAGAAACCAGAGAAAGTAATTCCACATAATTACCTCTATTTGAAGAATTGGTGCCTTCATCGTGCCCTCTGAGTGCCAGTTCTTGCTTGCCATGGTAAACAACAGAATCAATCAAGTGTTTAGAACCCCACAGGTTTTTCTTACTTGCTCATTGTGATGTATTGTATCCCTACGCTTCTGCTCCATAGAGTTGAACATCAATCCAGGTTTGTCCAAAAGTTTTGAGTGTAACGGTGGCTCGCTCATGTTTTTGTGCTGATTTCATTAGACATCCTAGATTGCTGTAACCAGTGCTGTTCCATATCGCCTTTTCTGCACTGAACAAAATACAGGTCCAGCAGTTATACTCTTTTTTAATTGACAGCTACCGGTAAGCCATGGATACCTTTCATAATTTCAATTTTGGATGTGGCAAGTATATCCCATCCCTTCCCTTCCTGTTTAGGTATTTGTGGTGTATAGGCCTACCTCCATTTTTTTCGGAGAAAGTTCTTCTTGAAAATTGATTCTTAAACAAATCGACTACAATATCTCCGTTATCTTATGACATTTTTTTTTTTATTTGTAAAAAGCAATTCAAAATATTACTTCAAAGTTCTCCATATAATTCTCAATAACGGTCTCTAATAATGAGTAATATTGCGCGAAATTCAGCTATTCTTACAGCCTACTCTAGCATGTTTATGTCCTGCCTCTGCTCACTAATGATTGGACAGCTGTAAAACCACTGCAGATCTTTGGCTTTCCCATTGGTTAAACTCCCAATTATGTCCAGCCTCTGCTCACTCATGATTGGACACCTGTATAACAAGGAGCAGATCTTTGACTCTCCCTTTGGTTAAACTTACTAAAGGCCAACTGTTTATTCACTTATGATTGGACTGCCACGGAAAAAATGCAGATCTTCTATTGGTTGATTTTTATTTTATATACAAAAATAAAATTCTGCTTTATTTAAATTGTAAAAAAAATAATAATAATCTGCAATCAACTCTTTTAGTAGATTAATCAGAGCAGCCCTTATATATAAGTTTTTATATGTTACGGTAAAAATCTGAATTCGGTCAATCTTACGTTTTACTGGTAAATGTCAACGTTTACCAAATAAGGTGGTAAATGTCTGAAATTATGAAGAAATTGCTTTCCAGACATCTACTGGTAAATCTTATGATTTTACCGAAGCTTCTTGGTAAATGCAGGTATATCATTGAAGAATGTATTTTATTCCTGCATATAAATTGTCAATTAAAAAAATAATTGTTTTGTCGAAGAATATATTTATTTCTGCATACACATTTTCCATTAACAAAATAATCATGTAATGAGCTTATAGTAATGCACAATTGAGCATTTTAAACTATTTCAACATGGTACTGAACAACATTGTGATCCACTTATGTAGAACAATCAACATTCTTGTAAATTTGCATATAAAACAATTCACAATGGTGTTGAAGGATATTGTACTCCAAAAACAGAGTAGTTTGATGAAAAATAACATTCTGTTAAATGCTAATTAAGTCATTTAGGACCTTGGTTTTTTCACAGAAAATCACACTGACACAAAACGTGACATACAAGCACTAAATAGATATTTACTTACTGCAGCATGGTAGACTTGTGGCAGTTGGAGTTACACAGGACTCCTGACGCTTTACAATGCACAAAAGCAAGAAATTTGGTCATTACCAGCCAAAGGCACTTGATTATTTATGAGATTTACTGGTAAAGTGTTACCTTACGTGGCAACTTTGATTCTTTTATGCATTTGTGCTTCTTTCCATTTCTAATCCAAGAAGCCCCTGGTCTGCATTTTCCACTGTGGGCAAATTCCAGGCAAATTGCCCACTCCACAGTAAATGTATGACATGGGCAACTTGCCCACAGAGGACAATCGGGCCCTTGGTTCTTGGTTATTGGTTACCTTTTTGTGATACATTTTTTTAATAGAGTTTATGAACTTTTTTTTTTTACACAGGGATATTTCAGATAACTTG
Organism: Acipenser ruthenus; assembly: GCF_902713425.1. NCBI lineage: Eukaryota > Metazoa > Chordata > Actinopteri > Acipenseriformes > Acipenseridae > Acipenser > Acipenser ruthenus. The sequence continues at coordinate 34,512,063 of NC_081190.1, read as the reverse complement.
AACGAACGTGCCACTTACTTTTTTAAATAGATCAAATACAAAATGAGAATACAGAAGTATAATAGGACTTTAGCGTGATTTGTTTGCGTCCAATGTTATCTGTTGCGTGCTTGAGAAAGGAAGATTTGTATCTAAATTCACCATAACGGACTACAAAACAATTACTTTGAAGAGTGCATTGAAATACATTTTACTAAAATAATCTCTTCTGAATGAAAGTTGGCTGCTTTTTATATATATATAACAGTCTACATTCATAACGATGACAGAGTTCCATGCAAAGCAAAGTTCAGTATCCCCCGAAATAGGAGTGTAGTTCAGATAAAGTAGTTGTTTTAAATCTCAGATGATAGAGTGCATATCAAACTATTAAGTCACTTTAATACTTTAATAGGATGCAGGTGCGTTGTAGAGTCTGTTTAAACTGAATGCACAGTACTGTTTTTAGAGCTAAAATGATTCTGTATATCCATGCTAGCGTGAGACTGCACCATCCCGAGATATATTTATAAAAAATATTAATCAAATTCCACTCTTCCAGCCAATTGATGATATTTGTTCTTGTCATCCAATGTTCCTGTTTCTTCCCTGTGACTCTGGATATCCTTTGGAATTGAGAGTGGATGAGGTCTGAACTAAATTAGGTTAAAGATCAACTGATTTCTCCAATCCAGTGGAATTGATTCCAGCTACATTCAAGCAAATTAGACCATTGTGACCATTTTGTTTGTTTTTCGTGTCACTTGACGGTGCTTCTGTCTGTGTTGATTATGTAAAGGGAGGGTCTGGTTTTGTATCACATTATATAAAGAATGAGGTTGGATTGTGTGCGTGCGTAATATATATATATATATATATATATATATATATAATATATATATATATATAATATATAAACAGTGCCTTATTTCTGAAATATACAGTATTTCTTAAAAATATTTCCCAACATAAAACCAATGTCACCTTACAATAATTGATTTTGAGTTTCAGTGTTTTAAAATAAAATATTAAACAGAACAAAATTTCAATGTACCATTTGTAATTCAGCAATATGAGAGAATTGGTCAGGGGTCTGAATACTTTTGCAAGGCACTGTATATATGTATATGTGTGTGTGTGTATATATATGTATGTGTTGTAATTGTAACAACTTTTCAAAATGGGTATGAAGGTAAAGGCTGGTCAAATTATAGCTTCTGACTAGAGTACCAAGTCTATATATACACTGTACTATCTAACCTTGGTCTCCCGTGTCTCTCATTGGACAGGCTCTGCAGTGTGGCAGCTCATTGCTTCCTTCTTGAAGCTGCCAGTTTCCGGCACGCACTGTATCGTGGGAGCCACCATTGGTTTCTCGCTGGTTGCAATTGGTACTCAAGGTGTTCAGTGGATGCAGCTAGTCAAGATTGGTAATTGACATTTCCTTTTGTGTGTGAAAGTATGTGGAATAACTATGTTGACTGACAAATCTTTTTTTTTGGCAAGACAATACCTTTTTTTAGTGTGATTCTTTTTAGTTTTATTGCATCCCTCATTTTCACCTGACCTTGTTTCCCCAGTTTTTTTTTTAGTTTAAATATATATTTAAGAATTAATGTCACTAAACGTTGAATGCTTGGATTTAGTAATATTGTTTGTTCTGTGTATTACAGAATATTTGTTTCTCTTAATGCTATGTGAGATTTGGGTTTTGTGTGTTGTTTCTCCTGCCTTCACCCTTTCACAGACAACATGGTTTTATGATATATATATATACAGACGTGCTCAAATTTGTTGGTACCCCTCCACAAAAAACGAAGAATGCACAATTTTCTCTGAAATAACTTGAAACTGACAAAAGTAATTGGCATCCACCATTGTTTATTCCATATTTAATAGAAATCAGACTTTGCTTTTGATTTCTTATTCAACATAATATTGTAAATAATAAAACAAATGAAAATGGCATGGACAAAAATGATCGGACCGCTAACCTAATATTTTGTTGCACAACCTTTAGAGGCAATCACTGCAATCAAACGTTTTCTGTAGCTCTCAATGAGACTTCTGCACCTGTTAACAGGTAGTTTGGCCCACTCTTCCTGAGCAAACTGCTCCAGCTGTCTCAGGTTTGATGGGTGCCTTCTCCAGACTGCAAGTTTCAGCTCTTTCCATAGATGTTCGATAGCATTCAGATCAGGACTCATATAAGGCCGCTTCAGAATAGTCCAATGTTTTGTTCTTATCCATTCTTGGGTGCTTTTAGCTGTGTGTTTTGGGTCATTATCCTGTTGGAGGACCCATGACCTGCGACTGAGACAGAGCTTTCTGACACTGGGCAGTACGTTTCGCTCCAGAATGCCTTGATAGTCTTGAGATTTCATTGTGCCCTGCACAGATTCAAGGCACCCTGTGCCAGGCGCAGCAAAGCAGCCCCAAAACATAACCGAGCCTCCTCCATGTTTCACTGTAGGTATGGTGTTCTTTTCTTTGAAAGCTTCATTTTTTCGTCTGTGAACATAGAGCTGATGTGACTTGCCAAAAAGCTCCAGTTTTGACTCATCTGTCCAAAGGACATTCTCCCAGAAGGATTGTGGCTTGTCAATATGCATTTTAGCAAATTCCAGCCTGGCTTTTTTATGTTTTTCTTTCAAAAGTGGAGTCCTCCTGGGTCTTCTTCCATGGAGCCCACTTTCGCTCAAAAAGCGACGGATGGTGCGATCAGAAACTGACGTACCTTCACCTTGGAGTTCAGCTTGTATCTCTTTGGCAGTTATCCTTGGTTCTTTTTCTACCATTCGCACTATCCTTCTGTTCAATCTGGGGTCGATTTTCCTCTTGCGGCCGCACCCAGGGAGGTTGGCTACAGTTCCATGGACCTTAAACATCTTAATAATATTTGCAACTGTTGTCACAGGAACATCAAGCTGCTTGGAGATGGTTTTGTAGCCTTTACCTTTACCATGCTTGTCTATTATTTTCTTTCTGATCTCCTCAGACAACTCTCTCCTTTGCTTTCTCTGGTCCATGTTCAGTGTGGTGCACACAATGATACCAAACAGCACAGTGACTACTTTTCTCCATTTAAATAGGCTGAATGACTGATTACAAGATTGGAGACATGTGTGATACTAATTAAAGAAACTAATTAGTTTGAAATATCACTATAATCCAATTATTTATTATCTTTTCTAAGGGGTACCAACAAATGTGTCCAGGCCATTTTAGAATATCTTTGTAGAATAAGCAGTAATTCATCTCTTTTCACAGCTTCTTTGCTTTATTCTATGACATACCAAAGGCATGCAAGTATACATGATAAAATAGCTTTTAATTTTATCACCTTTCAGGAGGAATGAAGCATTATTTCAATGAGCTGTAAGGGTACCAACAAATTTGAGCACGTCTGCATATATATATATATATATATATATATATATATATATATATATATATATATATATATATAATATATTTTGGCAGTAGTTCAAAATGTTGCTGTTTCTTTATTGAGAGTTTTTGTGTTTATTTATCCAGTTGCCTCTTGGTTCATTTCTCCTCTGCTGTCTGGTCTGATGTCTGGGTTCCTCTTTCTCCTCATCAGATTTTTCATCTTAAACAAGGTAAGTCATCTTATTCATTGGAGACCCTGAGGACCACAGGGTCTCCTCAATAGAAGTACCAGTGTGTGTGTGTGTGTGTGTGTGTGTGTGTGTGTGGTGTGTGTGTGTGTGTGTGTGATATTATTGGATTATTTAAATGTAATTATTAATTTTAATGCATTCTCCTCTAGAATGTAAATTGGACACCTGTCATATAGCATACCTTTTATACTTGTCTAGATTTTTTTTTTTTTTTTAAGTGTTTATTGTCTCCTACTGTGATTATCGTTTAGTAGCGGTTGCCGACAGACTTTGTTTTCTGCTTCTAGCTGCATTCATACCCTAGCTTCAGTCTGAATACTAATGTGTAGGTATTCACCAGTAACACTGAATTATTGAACACAACTTGTGTTCTTCAGAACAATCAAATTAGTTGCTGTTTGTTTGTCTACAGAATTGAGGGTTTGAAATAAATAGTATAATATTGAATACTAACTTGATCCGTTCTGTGTTTTACCAAAAACTAGGAACCACCAATAAGTAACAAGCTCAGGTGTGCCTAAGTAAGCTTTTAATCAGGTTCTCAAAGTCTGTAATCCTCCAGGATTTCTAGGCCTCACAAATAATCAATCGATTAAGAACTGGAAGGAGGTTCATTTACAGGCGAGTATGCAGGGTATAGGTACAACAAATACCAGGAGACATCTGGACCTCGAGGACTGGAATTGCACCGCCTGTATTTTGCACAGGGTAGACCACAGTGACTGCACCTTAAAGCCTCTTATATTATTTATTTTTTCCTCCCTTGTCTAGGATGACCCAGTGCCCAATGGCCTTCGTGCTCTTCCTATGTTCTATGCTGCTACTATAGGGATTAACACCTTCTCAATCATGTACACAGGAGCGCCATGTAAGTACCCTCTGTCTGCATGGCTTGGTTCTTTAGCAATTTGCTGCCCCAGTTGTTTCCCTAAAGCTGCTTTTTGAAAAGGGTTTGTTTAAGTTCAAATGGCAAAGCTCTGGTTGGCACAAAGTAAACAAACTTAAGACTTGGGAAGGCTAGCAAACTGCTTACACACATAAGTAGCTCTTTTCAACTTTTAATGAGTAGGACATTTGGAAATTTCCATTGGTTTCTTTTTGTTTTACAGCCCTAAGCTGATTCCTGCAAACAATACAAATACATCTGGACATTTTTACTTTTGTACTCGTTGTAGTTAAAGGCTGCTCCATTTTTTTTTCTTTTCTTTCATTAAGTACAGCCATCAGAACAGCTGCTGGAATATTCAGCAGGGAAATGCATCCTTTTGTAACTCTATCAACTGGCCGTAGCTATACTCTGTCTGTATTAAATGGGTGAAGACTATTTTAACTTTTCTTCTTTTGCTTCCATATAGTACTGGGACTGGAGTTACTTCCTGTGTGGGCGATATTTCTGATAACATTAGCCGGCTCACTAGTGTGTGCTGCTTTAGTGTGGTTTGTGGTATGTCCCTGGTTGAGAAGAAAACTTACAAGTAAGTATCTCCCGCTTTGTTGATGCTCATCAGTTCACAATGGGTACTGGAAGTAAAGCTATGATCTTACCATTTAAATTGTCATTCACAAGCTCAATAGTTTTATGATTGAGTGTTAAAGGTTAAGGATGAGGTTGGTTTTATGAACTTATTCTTCCAGCTGACCTTAATGTTTTACCCATTTTTTTATTATTATACAATTTGTCATTCTAAATTTGTGGGAAATGTTTTTAAAATGTGTTATTACATTTATTTGTATATTCAACATGTATGAAAAGCTCTTGATGTACATTCTATTCAGCTGTAAAATTGTAGGTGTGGAGGTAGAGCTGTCAAGCCACTACAGTGTTGTTGTGTTTTTTTTTTTTTTAGGTCAACAGAAGAAGGCAAACTCCCTGTCAAGGATATCTGACGAGAGTCTTGACAAGATCCAGGATGAGGACGCCCCAGTATTCAAGGAGTTGCCGGGGGCAAAAGGGACAGATGAGTGTGTGGTCCCTCTCACCAGCAGGGTCACTGAGGAGTCGGGGGAACCGGAGCCTCTGGCCAATGGGAACTCTGTCTTCCCGAACGGAAGGGTATATGGTATGTAGAGGAGGGTACCCATGTTTTTTTTTGTTTTTAAACTCCTCGGCGACTCCAGCTCCCTTTACAGTTTAAAATCGAATATTTTAAAATGTTTTGAGATTTTGTTTCATGGAATATGCCAATTAAATGCATTGTGTTCACTCACAAGACTTATCATTTGAGCTGGAAGATGCTTGCAGAGATTTTACTTTAGTAAAACGTGTTTTTTGTTTCATTTCTGGCAATGGATATTGGGTGCATAGTTCATCTAATATACATTATGTAATTGAATTGGTATGCTTGAGTTTTCAGAAAGTCTTTTTTTTCTGGCTATTGTACTATTGAAATCCCTATGTTTTAAAAAAATAATCTCTCTCTGTCTGCCTGCCAGGGAGGGCATCCTCCATGACCAATGGCAGCTTGAAGTCGCCCATCTCAAATGGCTCCTTCAGCTTCGATGGGCACATGCGCAGTGACGGGCATGTCTATCACACTGTACACAAGGACTCTGGTCTATACAAGGACCTGCTGCACAAAATCCACATGGGGAGGATGGATGACGACCGCACGGCCCCTTCTGCTGACAACAATTACCGCCTGCTGCGGCGCAACAACAGCTACACCTGCTACACGGCAGCAATCTGTGGCCTGCCTGTGCAAGCCGCCTTCCGGCCAGTCGAGCCAGTGGCTCCAGAGGACAGTGAGAAGCTGGTGGGCGACACGGTGTCCTACTCCAAGAAGCGCATCCGCTACGACAGCTACTCCAGCTACTGCAATGCGGTGGCAGAGGCTGAGATTGAGGCGGAGGAGGGGGGTGTGGAAATGAAGCTGGCAGCTGACGCCATGCAGACCCCCCCGATGGTGCCCACAGAGGACACAGCCGAGGAAGATAAGGAGGAAAAAGACAAACCCCAGGTCTTCCTGCTCTTCCACTTCCTGCAGATCCTCACCGCCTGCTTCGGTTCATTCGCACATGGGGGCAACGACGTCAGGTAAAGCAACCATTCTCTTTTGCTTTTTGATAAAAAACTTGTTGTGTTCCTTCCTTTTATAATATAGATTTACAGAATAGGTTTTAGACATTGTTCACTTCCTGAAATGTTTTCAGATGCATGCCATTAGCCTCGGTTATTGGCATTGACTTCCTTTACTTCTGGTATCAGTTTTTCCAGTTTTTACATTTAACCAAGTGCCTTTGTGTTTAAAAGGCTCATTACTGTATAAACCTAACGTTTGCTCAAACACAACCGTGCCCATGAGAGCAGAATTTGGTTTATAACCATCCATTGGAATTGCTGATTTGAAGTCCTCTGCATACAGTAAAGGGATTATGTTTGTAATGAAGGGTTCTTGCCTTCAGCTGTACTATTTCCTCTGCAGCAATGCCATCGGCCCCTTGGTTGCCCTGTGGATGATCTATGATCAGGGCGGCGTGATGCAAGAGGCTGCCACCCCTGTCTGGCTGCTCTTCTACGGAGGTGTGGGTATCTGCGCTGGTTTATGGGTTTGGGGTCGAAGGGTCATTCAGACCATGGGCAAGGACCTAACCCCAATCACCCCCTCCAGGTAATTAACGCTCTTGGGGAAACATGTTGTTTTGCTGTGCTCGCTCTTAAATTGCATCATAATGATTGCAGACCTTAATTCCAATTAGCTGAAACTTCTTTTTATATATATGTTGTATTTTATAGGCAAAGATCAAAATCTGGGCATTCGCCAAATGAATTGTTTTTTTTTAACTCTAACATTTGGAATTATTTTCTGCCATTGTGAATATTGTATCCATTTGTTTTGTGTAAGTTTTATTTGAAATGTTTTTAGATCCTCCAGTTGGTGTGTAATTTTAATTGTTCAATCAAAATTAACACCATTTAATTTTAAAGAAAAAAAAGTACAATACTTCCATACAGAATAAGCGTACCATCACATTGGTAACGTTAATCGGAGGATTGACATGGTCAATGCCAGTGCAATTTATATGACTTGCCTGTCCTTCCCTCGCCTTGCATTATAGTATGTCCCATCTAAATGGGATGCTGCCACTTTCCACTGTCCCCCTTAATTGTTTGTACTACAAAGCGAACTGCATTGTTTTGTATGCAGATACAATTAAAAAAAAATGTAATGATAAATGGGTTATTCTATTTGTTGCCTCCCCATACACCATGTGTTATGCCATTTATCATAAAAAGGTAAATTAAAAAAAAATCTGAAGGATCTTCTCCAAATGTTTTATATTAGCTAGAAATAACTGATAGATAGGCCCGCAGCAGATAGATTCACCTGAAATTCAAGCCCTCATTATTTGTTTATAAGGATCACATCCGTAAAGCTGTTTTGCCATATACAAAAAAAGACATTTAATACTGCACAATTGTGTAGCTCCTGTAATGCTACTGGGTGGCTGATACAAAAGAAGATACAATATAAATAGAAATGCCTCATTTTCATATTGACATTGAAGACTTTCGAATGTGACCCACAACAAAATAAAAACATGAAATTATAATTTTTCAAACACTATATCTATTCAAATAACTGTTTTAAATGTGTGGTTTTCATTCCACAAAGAGACTTTCTAGAACTGATTGGTAATGGTTATATTTCTTATCACATCAACCTACACTGGAACTGCATGTAATAAGTTACTTACAACACATCTTTGTGGTCCATCGAATAACCTCAGTACTAATAGAGGTACTGTATTGATCCTTACCTTACCTATATATTCTATTATGTTAACTCCTGTCTGCAATATACCAGGACATCAGATCATTTGTAAGGGTTTCAAAAGCGTATCAAATGGTATCTTGAAAAAATCATGTATTTTTAATGGACCGTAAAGATTACTACTTCATGATACTTTACAATTAAACATCTTTTATTCTCATTTACAGCAGGCTCGGTGCACGTACTGTACCTATGGCGTGGGTTTTATGTAGATGCCATGTAGTAAGAGATGGCATTGTAATTGGAAGTGCAGTAGTTGATGGTGCGGCCCAACTGTCTAACCAAGCTAACCTCTGATCTAGATTTGTCACGGAGCCATTTAGTTTCTGTTTCTTTTTCTTGTATTTATTGTATCAAGCAACACAGTTGTTAAATTGACTTTTTGTATTTCTTTTCTTTTCTTATTATTCTTATCATTACTGCACTTTTAAAACTACAACTGTGTATATATATATATATATATATATATATATATATATATATATATATATATATATATATATATATATATATTATACACATACACAGTTGTAGTCAAAAGTTTACATACCCCAAAGCTTTTGTGGATGAGGTAAAAAATGCTAATTCAAAAATATTCATACCCTGACAAGGAAAATGAAATAATTAATAGCTAGTCAGGGCACCTTTAACAATAACGTCTTTTAAATGATTAGGATATTTGTCAATGTTCTTCAGTGATATTATTTATTTATTTATTTATTTATTTATTTATTTTTATATAACCACTTCAACGCAAAATTGTTCCTGTTCATTCAAATTCCGAGGACTTCTCTTGTGCACAGTCTTCTTCAACTCATACCAAAGATTCTCAATCGGATTTAAATCAGGACTTGACTAGGCCATTCCAGAACCTTGATTTTATTATTCTTTAACCACTCTGAAGTAGATTTTGATGTGTGCTTTGGATTGTTGTCGTGTTGGAACGTCCCGTTGCGCCTTTTAAACCAAGTTTTGTAGCGGAGGGTTTCAGATGATTGGCCAATATCTTTTGGTATGCTATGGAATCCATTTTACCATGTATTGTAACTAAATTTCCAATGCCATTAGCGGAAAAACATGCTTGACAGTAGGTATGGTGTTCTTTTCTTTTTAGGCCTCACCAGACTTTCTCCAAACGCAACGACAGCCTGACCAATTTATTTATTTATTTTTTTGTTTCATCACTCCACAAAACCTTCGACCAGAACTCGTATCCATCATTCAAATGTCATTTTGCAAACTTTAAGTGATTTTTCCTTGGCCAGCGAATATTGACACCTTCACCATGCAATACTCGACCTATGGTTGAAATGGAAACCCCAGTCCCACTTGCAGCCAGTTCACTTAGACTATTGTTAATCTTCCTCACAATTCTTCTACTTGTTCTTGGTGAAAGAACCTTCTTTCTTCCAGACCAAGGGAACATTGTGACAGTACCATGAGTCTTGTACTTCTTGATAACTAGAAACAATAGTTGAAATCGGGATACTCAAATGCTTGTAAATCTTCTGTATCCTTCTCCAGCTTTATGACAATAAATAATTCTCTGCCTACGGTCTTCAGATAACTCTTTATTTTTTCCCATATTGACTTATTGGTAATGACAGCAATCATCCTATGCCTAACCCTGTTATACTCTCTAAGAATGTTCACCTACAATCCAGCATTCTCTAGACTTTTCTAGAATTAGGTTCTGCATTATTTAAATTTCTAGCACCTTGTAGACAATACTATCATAGCATCAAAGGGTATGAATACTTTTGAATTGGCATTTTTGGAGTTTTGCAAAAAGATTGCTGAAATAAATAATTGTAGACATCTATTTCTTGTAGATTTTTTTTTTTTTTCCTCATCCACAACAGCAAAAGATTTTTCCTAAAATCCGCTGTTTTGAGACATTTCTAGAAATTATAAATTTCCAGTGGGGTATGTAAATTTTTGACTACAACTGTGTATATTTATATCCACACACATACATACTACAAATATTAAAACAGGGCTGGAGAAAAGCTCTGTGGTGAAGATATGCCATTCTGCATGCTGATACTCTGAAAACAATAGCTGGAAAAACAAGAGAGTGACTGTCAAGTGTTGTTTCTTTGTGCTCCCCGCAGTGGATTCACTATTGAGCTGGCTTCGGCACTCACAGTTGTGTTTGCCTCCAATATTGGACTTCCTATCAGTACCACACACTGCAAGGTATGCCTCTGCCATGTGACTGCAGCCCCCTGCAGTCTGGCTTCCTCCGCTCTCGGCTGCTCAGATCAGTTCACGTTGAGGTGACGGCACCCGAGGAAAGGCATGCAATGAACAGGAGGGAAGAACGAAGGGCAGCTTGTGCATTTGACCTATTTGAACACCAATTTAGCTTAAATAATCCATGCAGGGTAGTCTTTGCGGGACACCTGTCCGATAGATAGATAGATAGATAGATAGATAGATAGATAGATAAGACAGATTCCATTAGTACATGGTAAACGTCTACAACGACTTAACAACTTAGGCTCATATACTTAGTGCTTTGTTGTACCAAGGCATTTCAAGATACTTTACAAAAAAGTACCATATATTCTCGAATGGTTATCACATTTATGTCGTCTTAAATCCCTTAAGTTCTAGCTGTGTCAATGATTTTGACCCAGTTTACAGTACTTGCAGTATGTATAATTCTGGCATACCCAATGAAAGTAATCACATAAATCTATGTTTAAATAAATAACTAAAATTATACCGTACATATTGAGAGAATGGAATGGAATTTAAATAAATCTACCAATACAAAATAACACAGCTTTTGGTTTTGCTTGGTTAGTACAAATAAGGCCCAAAACCAAAATAATTAGTTAATAAGTCTACAAATATGGATTAAATCTGATATTATCAATATTTCTTATGACTACAGTACAGCATTATACAATAGCAGGTACGTAGGCAAAGCGTAGCCTAAAGAGTGTATTTTCCCTTCATGATAGTAATGCCAGTAGAGTAAACTTGTGTGTCTCAGAGCTGCCTTCTTCTGTTGGGCTGGTTCATTTCATGAAGGACTGATCTGAAGCAGCCACCAAGAGCCTCGAAACTGACGCTGGTATCATCATAACATCAACCATTCAGCCAACCCTCCCCTGCTACTCCCTGCATGCTGCGGTATATGGGATACCTTTCACCTTCCTCACTTTAATTTTTTTTTGTTTAATTTCTTTACAGTGGATTTTGCATTGAAGTAATGAGTGCTCTAACTGTGCTTGTTGCCTCAAATGTGGGCCTCCCAATAAGCTCCACTCATTGCAAGGTATTGGAGTGTGCAGTGATAATGGCAATCAAGCAGAACTGCAAAAAACAAAACCAATTATACACCAAATTAAATGAATGCAGAATTGCCAATTATTGCATTTTGCCTTATCTGTATAGAGAAACATCCACCCACTTTAGAAAGAGAACAACTAAAAAAAGAGATGTTTTAATTTTGAGAGAGGTTTAGTTAATCCGTGTAGTGTAATGCAGTGCCTCGCTTTTGTTTCACTTTAAGTACTTGGTATACACTACAGTGTGTACAGTACTGTATTCCACTAATGTGTCTATTCTTTCCTGGCTCATTTGCTAGCAATGTGTTTTTATAACATACGTGTGCAAATGAACAAGTTTAGAAATTAAAGACATTTTGTCAATTCACAAGGCTTTTATTTTTCATATAGTAGGAGCTTTCTTCAAAATTTGGCAATGTAGTGTTTCTGCCAACTTCCTTCAGGGAGTGGCATGAGTCTGAGAAACCTAGAATATTTTTAGCAATGTGGGTTGAGAGGCAAAATGCAATATTAGTGCAGCGATTTCTATCAATTATAGCTGAATTAAATAAAATAACCAAAATGGAATGACTTCCTTTTTTTCTCCTCGTTCCCTTGATTTAAACCAGCTTTTTGCATCTAAGTTCATAATATGATTTCCTTAACATAGAAAACTAACACCTGCTTTTTATTATTGTGTTGCAAATGTATGTTTAAGCCAGTACCGTAGAATGGGATCTATTTTAATGATCTAAACAGGAGTAGATCTAAATACTGCCACACTAATATTTCTCAACCTGATTTTACTGTATTTCTGTAGGAAGTAGTAATTAATTGATTCAATATTTTTTTTGAAGTCATGATTTAAAAAAAAAAAAAAAAAAAAAACAGCAGGAATAATTTACTTAGAGTAGAAGTGTTAAGACCTGCCTCTGTTTAGTTCATTAATAGACCCCAATGTCGGTTATACTATTTTTATTGATTGGCTTTATCTTACTTGGCTTTAAAATAGAAGAACAAACTTTTTCCTTATACATTTTACAAATAGATGTTCCATGCCATGATTTATCCAGTCTTTATTAGCATCATTTTGATTTTGGCAAAATGTTAATATTAAATATTTATACACTTTTTAGTGCATAAGTGCAGCTTTCTGTTTTTGTGAACTGCACACAGTATACAGTGTAAGCGTCTACATGGAGTTCTCGTGGGGTTTCTGTGTTGCCCCACGCAAGCTTTATTTTATTTGAATAGCCAGCGACCGAAACTGAGAGAACTCTGGAATGTGGCTTATAAACGACTGTATGTTTTAGATTGTAGTCCAACTAACTAACTAAAGTAGAGAAGGTTTGATCATTTTAACTATGTTTTAAATTACCATCTTGGAACCAAATTATAGAAGCCGAGTAAGATAACCTAGTAAATGTCACCCTCTCCTTCACCACCTCTAGATATTATTGGCAAAATTAGCTACAATTAAATTGAAAGTCATCAACACAAGCTTATATTTCATAAGTGTTCATTGGCCTGCAGGCATTTTGGCCACAATTAATGGAAAAAGACATATAACTGTTGCACCATTAATGAAGTGGGCCAAAAAAAAACACAACTTTGATAAATCATGGCTCGTGGTATCGGGTGATGTTCACTGCCACTCACTGTATATGTTGCACTCAGACTGTGTGTTTGTTTTCTAATTTTTTTTTTTTTTCTTGGACACGTGTCCAGGTGGGCTCGGTAGTTGCAGTGGGATGGATCCGGTCAAAGAAAGCTGTGGACTGGCATCTGTTCAGGAATATCTTCCTGGCCTGGTTTGTGACGGTTCCTGTGGCAGGGCTGTTTAGTGCTGCTTGCATGGCCCTTTTCATGTATGGCATTCTTCCATTCGTCTGAATGTCACACCGAGGGAGAAGACAGAATAATCCCATAACAGGCTGGAGTTCATATGGGAGAATATGGAGGTGTGGGAAAGTGATGGGACTTTCTCGGGAATGGGTCAGAAATTTGTTTCTTTCCTTTTTTCTTTTTTTTAAGAAAAAAGAGCAAATAAGTGCATAAAGCAGACATGCTTTTTCATCTTCCACATCTAACCTATACATAACACTATCTGTGTCATTTTTGGTGGCATGTGGTATAACATGTATGTGGTGCAGTATATATAAATAAAAATATATAACTATTATATAACTATTAGTGATTAATACTACTTCAGTCATATTGAAAGTTTGTGGGTAATATTGCATAGGATATATATATTTCTTTTTATGTAGTAATCTTTTAAACAACAAAAAAATAATTTACATATTGTATCATTTGAGTGGCAATTTTTTGTACTGAATCACGTTTTTAACAAAAGGTACTCATTTACCAACACTGCCATATTGGGAGGGGGAGAGGGTTGGAGTGTATGGCTATCCAGTAATATCGCCATAAACAAAGTTCATGCTTACTAAGAAAGGTTTTCATAATGATTACTGTTCATGTATATTTTACGATGGACTGGACATTTAATATTGTATTATAATGTAATTTCTACTGTAAATACTTTCTAAACAAGATAAAGCATTAGCTATTGGCATTTTCTTTTATTGTATTGTTATTGAGGGTGCATTTCCCTCCAACCCATTTTAGATGAGGAAGAATCGAATGTACCAAAGATAGAATATCAATTATGACAGTATTCAATTATTTTTTTTTTAATACAAGTATAGTAATTGGTTATTTTACATTGCATAAAGAGATATTTTTTTGTTTTCACAAATAGGCTACTACCATGCAATTTAACACTATCATTATGATTTAGACTTCAGTCTGAAATACAGTATATTTTTATATCATATCTGCACACTTTTTTTTTTTTTTTTAGGTTGATTTTTCATTTTATTTTAATAACCTCCAGAACAAAACAAACACGAGTGTGCAGTGTGAAAGGCAAACGTTCCAGGATGTGTAAATGGTTTTCACCATACAGATATTGTTTTCATACAATTTCATGCAAGCCTGAGTTTCCTAAAATGCTGTCAACAAGCTTTTCAGCCCCAGAGTTTGCTGACAGATTTAGAGTTTAAAATTTCCAACATAAACTATTTTTTTATTCCAGGTACACACTTTGTAATTTTGTTTCCCACTCAGTGTAGTGAAAGCAAAACCAGTAATTCACTGCTGTCCAGTTTCAGATTGCTAAGAATAATCGAAAAACAATGTTGCATTTCACCCTACCGGCCTTGATTTTGTCCATTTGCAATATTAGAGATGCTTTTCTCTGTAGCCTCCAATGACCACCTTAAATGCCCTTTCTTTAAAGCACACACACTGTCGAATGAATGCTATAACCATTCCCCCCAATAAGGTCAGTTTTCTCTACCAGATGAGTTCCTCCTGCCACAAGCCAATGGTGCAGGTGATCTTGTCAGTATGATAACCTAGTACATTTGTAGTACAGTACTGGGGTCTCTGGCACTACGGAAAACACTAACGACTTTCAGTTGTATGTTAAGCTCTAAGTTTTATGATATCAGAATTAAAACAAGCGTTACCATTTTTTAACAAAAGACTAACTAGGTTTGTGAAAAAACAAAATTGTTTAAACAAAAATAGTATTTCATTTGATTTGTCGTAAGGCACGTTCTTTTGAAACTGGTGGCTTGGTGCTGTACATTTTAGAATACAAGGGTATAATAGAGGATCCATCCGCTGTTTTGAAATCTGTTAACTTGTGGACTGGGCTGTGTTTCTGTTCTCCTTTGTTCTGTAACTCAGATAATGCTGCTAGTGACTTTAAACTGACAACACTGATTTTTTTTAATTGTATTGTTATTATTATATAAATATATACCTTAATGTACTGTGCTGTAAATTGGATTTGTTTATTTTCTTGAAAGTGGTCAGCATTCAGCATTAAATTATGGGAATTAAAATTACAAAGACAACCAAGAAATGTCTCTTTGTCATTATTTAAGTTGTTCCCTATGTCTTTATACATGTAATATAGTAAAATACAATAACCAGAAATGGAGCTTATAAAATTGCCCAAACAATCTTCTCCTATGTAAAGATTATAATGGCAATCCTAACATCCACTTAAGTGAATACAAGGAGTGTATCTAAGGTTTGCTTTTATAATTTCACATGTTTTTACTTTAAGATGGATTGGATAAACGGTGAGAAGAAACCATTTCAATATATTTCAATCAATTTGCATTATAATTAGGGCTTCTGATTTTTGGTTTCATCTGATTTTGTTGAGGAAGACAGCAAAGGAAAGACTGTGCAACTTAAGTATGCAACTACTGTTGAGTTACCATACATAAAAAAAAAACATTTTGGAAAGTAACCGAAAGCAATCATTTCATACAGTACATAAAAAGCGAAAACCCTGAACAAAAAAGAAGACATTGGGGGTATCTTGAAAATAGCTAAAAAAATTAATATAAACTGAGAAGCACAAATTATAATGCACTACATTTTAAATGCCAGTTAATTATATCAATTTCTAAACATTTAATTGAATCTCTTTTTTTAATGAACATGATATGCTACTGATTGCTTCAGTAAGTCTTGCTGGTCCCTTCATTGGCCATGGCTGGCTATAGTGCTAGATCCAAATCGGTGTCCAAAAGCTTTATCACCACGACTATAAAGTAGTCACTCCACGGAGATCGCGTTCTCTTTTGCATCAACCCGCGAATGCGAGTAATGTGATCTCGCAAGGTTTGTTGGTCGTCTTCGCTTTCAGGGAACGGGTTACATGAAGGCATGGAGGTTTCTACCACATTAAGTCTGTAGAACCTGGTGAATGTATGCGGAGTAGCCCAGCTAACCGCAGTACAGATATCAGTCAAGAGGGCCCATGACGTAGCCACTCCTCTGGTAGAGTGCGCGGCCACCCTCCTAGGTGGGGGTAGGTAGGCATTAGTATATGCAGTCAAAACTGTCCACAATCCAGCGGGACAGTCACTGCTTCGAGAGGGCTTGACCCAGGGTCCTTTCACCATGGCAGATGAAGAGCTGGTCAGACTGATGCAACACTCTCGTCCCATCCACATAACATCTCAATGCCCAAACCGGGCAGAGGAAATTCAATCTCCGATCCTCCTCCAAAGAAAAAAGAGGGGAATGGAAAGCCTCTAGTTCCACTGATTAATTCAAGTGGAAAGCCGTAACCACCTTAGGGAGGAAAGCTGGGTTCGTGCGCAACGACACCCTGTTTCCATCATCCCAAACCCGCATACAGGAACTGTGCACTGACGGAGCCTGCAACTTACTAACCCGTTTAGCGGCGGTGATGGCTAATAGAAAGGCTGTCTTTATAGAGAGATATTTCAACTCTATGGCATGTATCGGCTCAAATGGGGCCTTAGTGAAAGCCTCCAATACCACATCCAGATTCCTCTCGGGGAGGGCATCCTTTCCAGGAGGACTGTAGTGTGTAACCGGTTTGTGCGGTGGTGAGCACCCAACTGAGGTGCTGCTGGGGCTGCTGAGGCTGGGATGGAGGCTGCCGAGGGCGGTTAATTGGGAACTGTCTCCCAGCACGCTGATGCGTAGGGGCCCATGTCTGGCGTTCCCCTGCCCCTGTGGGCAGCCCCAGGTGTTAGCTGCCACGGAAGCCTGCAGATGGTGCCTCAGGTCGCCACGCAGTGCAGTGGGGATCGGAACTGTCCGGGTTACCGTAGTCACTGCTGGACGCCAGCGCTTCATCCTGTCCCATACCGGAGCACGGGAAGGGAGCATCGCAGCTACCTGTCGAGACACCTCCCGCTCCCTGTGGGAGCATTGCAGTATCTCCTCTACCGCTGGGTGGCTAGGGGAGATAGGCGCGTCCAATAGGGCAGATTTGTGCACATCTGGGACCCTGGCCTGTGACAGCCAAAGCTGTCTGCACGCCACTACAAGCCCCGCCAAGCTTCTAACTAGGGCTTGCCACAGCTCTGAGGCTACTGGCTCAGGGAGAGGCGGCGATCGTAGGATGCCATCTAGGTAGGCCGTTAGGAGACCTGCCATGTTGGCCAAGCGCGTTACCTGCGCTTCAGCTGCGTACACTCTTTTTAGGTTGGCCTCTGTGATCTGCATTGGCCGTTAGGGCATACCGAAAGGGCTCGCATCAGGGTCTCTATGGTGGGATCCACCGGCAGGAACTGCATGTGCATGGAAGGCGTCGAAGCACTGAGGCGTCGAGGCTGTGGAGCACCGAGGCTCTGAGACACCTATGCATCAAGGGCACCGAGAGCGCCGATGCAGGGAACGTCTAAAAACCGAGGGAGCAGAAGTACCGAGGCGCTGAGGCTCTAGAGCACCGAGGGCGCCGAAGCACCGAGGTGTCGAGCCCTGAGACAACATTGCTCTGTGGCACTGGGGGCGCCGAACCACTGAGGCATCGAGGGCGGCGAAGGTACAGGGGGCACTGAAGGCACGAACCACCAGGGTTGCTGGGCCGGTGTGTAGTCTGGACCACATACAGTCACACAACTGATGCAGCACGCAGTTTACAGTGCCGTGGAGCACAGCGTTATTTTTTTTTTTGTACCTACGCACGTTGTGTGTGTGTGTGTGTGTGTGTGTGTATATATATATATATATGTATACATCGACTTGATAGCGGGTGTAGCAGCGCCAGGTCACGATGGAGGAAGCGTCTTTCTTTTCTCTCTTTGTTGTTGTTTTTTTTTGTTTTTGTTTTTTTAGCTGCAAAAAGCAGAGAAAAAAACATAAACAGCAGATGCTGTAGGTTAGAAAACAGCCTACACGCGGCGAGCAAAGTATGCTGTTGAAATAAAGAAAGAAAGTTTTTTTTTTTTAAATGGAGCACAGTTGCGCAGCGTTTGCTCAGTCCTCAGAGGCCGAGTTACTGATTCCGGGACGTGGCAAGCCGACTTCCAGCAATATTTGCCGTGCAATTAGCAGAAAACTCGCAGTGAGAGCTCTTTTACAAAGATACAATCACGCAACTGGAGAGGTTAATTATACCTACCTTACGTACCTGATTGTGAGAAGCAAAAGAGAATGTGATCTCCGCGGATGACTCCCTCAGTAGGTGGGACCGAGGACGTCACTCCCTGGAGGAGCCTATTGGCAGCTCTGACATAAATGATCAGTAAATACCTGACTTGTGCTAAAAGTTGGTCGTCTTCGAATTGAAAGGAAACATCCACTGCTCCCAACCCAGACATCCTCGGGAACATACGTGGAAGGTGTCTGGCACAGAACTCTATAATCCTACATCTCTGCTGATTTTCAGTCATGGTTATCTGCAATGGCTGGGTTGGACAGTTTCATTATATACCTCTGGGCTTTTTTTTTTTCTTTAATAAGTCACGTGATAAATTAGTTGAAATATTTTTCACTACTAACGATATACCACCCCACCAATGGACATCTGAAAAACAATTTGGGCAAGAGCAGTAAAACACATTAAACAACCAGACATGAGGCATTTACAAATCACAGCTTTATTACATCAGCTTAACATTGTGCTTTAAACAGTTTCACTCAAACAAGATATCACCTGACAACCATGGATTTCCAAGTGAGATTCTCTCCTGTACCTGTTCTCTGTGCACGGAAACCACATTTTCCCAAGCTGTCTGTGAAAACAGCACGAGAACGCTATGCATGGCTAATTTGCATATCGACATCCTCCTTTCCCCTTCATTTGCATGATGAAAAGAGGGTTTTCTCGAGTAAAATAAATGGAGCCAATGGAAACCTGAAATGTATAGGGCCACAATGTCTCAAGAAAAATTAGAACACACATGGAAATTCCCCCATAGTCACAAAGGTTTTATTTGAGTTATTTAAAGACTTCAAAGTTTATTTAAGTCATTGAAATCAACACTTTACTTATTTCTAGGTAAGTATTTATCCAATTGTGATAAAACTTTACCACAAATTATTAAGAGTATCAGAATTGGGGACTATGATGAGCCAGTCCATTTGTATGTATGTATTGTATGGAACTATTTTACTTGTACATACTAATTTGGTATTTACAACTAAATATATTGTATATTACAAACATATTTGTTCTCTTGGCTTCTAAGATTCTAGGCTTTGGACAAAAAAAAAAAATAATGGTGACACAATATTTGTCTGGCAGTGTAGTGCGTGATAAAAAAGAGTCTGCTAAATATTTGTTCTCTGTTGTTGTCTGCATTGCCCTGAGCAGCATTTGTTTACCAGTAAGCCAGTCTATGTTATGCATTAAACCCAGATTTAAGATGAGACAGATGCCAAAGTAGACACAGCAATGACTTTAATTATAGGATTGAGTCTTGGTGCAACTACTTCACTTTAACTTAGTACAGCACTAACCGGCTGTATGCTAATGATGACTAGATGTATAGAACACAGAAATCTTTTTAAAATGACAAAGTTGGTTTTTAACAAGGGGGGAGAAATCAATGAAAAAAATAGAAGGGAGACCACATCAAACCAAGGGCAACAACTCGGGTAAGGCAGCCATTAAATGTATTTATCTAAATGCTAGAAGTATCAGAAACAAAATGTTAGAACTTGAAGCTACTGCACTAACAAGTAACTATGATGTGATAGGTGTTACAGAAACTCGGTTATCTGAGAGTGATGGAGACAAATATAATATTAGTGGGTACAAAAGACAGGCAGGACAGAAGAGGCGGAGCGCTATACATAAGAAATAGTCTTGCCAAATTCAGACGCCGAGCAAAATAATCGACATTAGAAATGCGTGTAGCGAAGGAGAAGCCATGCTAATGAGGGATTTCAACTTCCCCCATATAAAATGGGAAAACCCGGTGGGGAGCACGACAGACGACATTGAAATGGTGGAAATGACAAATGACTGCTTCCTAATTTGTGAAGGCACCGACTAGAGGGGAGGGATGCCTTTATTTACTCTTTTCAAATAACGAACACAGAATAACTAAAACAGAGGTCAGAGAACCATTGGCAAACTCAGACCACGACATGGTCTCATTTGAAGTTCTTTTTAAAACCCAAAAAGTAATGACTAAAGCTAAGGTTTACAATTTTAGAAAGGCAAACTATGAAGGTATGAAACAGAGACTAACAGAAGTAGATTGGAGTGAAATAGAGAAAACATCCACAGAAAAAGGATGGCTGTTTTTTAAAAATGTAGTACTATTAAAATGTGCATTATGAATACCATATAGGAGATACTGAAATTGAAGAAGGAATATATGAAAAAGACTTAGGAGTTTATGTTGACTCAGAAATGTTTTCATCTAGACAATGTGGGGAAGCTAAAAAAAAAGGCCAACAAGATGCTTGGATATATAGTGAAAAGTGTTGAATTTAAATCAAGGGAAGTAATGTTAAAACTTTACAATGCATTAGTAAGACCTCATCTAGAATACTGTGTTCAGTTCTGGTCACCTCGTTACAAAAAGGATATTGCTGCTCTAGAAAGAGTGCAAAGAAGAGCGACCGGAAACACAGGCTAAAATAATTGAATCTATTCTTGAACAAAGAAGACTACGTGGCGATCTGATTCAAGCATTCAAAATTCTAAAATGTATTGACAATGTCGACCCAAGGGACTTTTTCGACCTGAAAAAAGAAACACGGACCAGGGGTCACAAATGGAGACTAGATAAAGGGGCATTCAGAACAGAAAATAGGAGGCACTTTTTACACAGAGAATTGTGAGGGTCTGGAACCAACTCCCCAGTAATGTTGTTGAAGCTGACACCCTGGGATCCTTCAAGAAGCTGCTTGATGAGATTCTGGGATCAATAAGCTACTAACAACCAAACGAGCAAGATGGGCCGAATGGCCTCCTCTCATTTGTAAACTTTCTTATGTTCTTATGTTCTTAACTAATGCGTTATTGAACAATAAAGTGTCATTTGGGGAATGCAAACCAGAGATTTCAGTAGCACTAGTGATTTTGAAATAATGAAACCACCAACTGTGTCTGCAGAAAAGAGAAGAAAAGGAGCTTTGATCACATTTTGTGTACAAGCATCTAACCAGGGATGCCTTTTGATACCAAGGATGCTGGTAGATTTATTTTTCATGCTGAAAAAATAAACTGGAGCCCTTAAAGAAAAACTGTTTTATATCTGTCTTTAATTAAACATCACAATCTGTTTAGAACTGATGTTGAACCTGGCATTTAGGAACACACAAGTTAAATAACTGGTATAAAACAAGAAAAAAAAATCATGTCTTTAATGAAATTGAGCTTTTTTACCTTGCTGCTCAGTGAAAACATCAAAATGCCCAGGGCAGGTCATGGTGAAGTCAGCATGGCTGACTGCATTCAGGCTGTGTGTGGAGGTATAGACACCTGGATATGTAGACGTCACTGCTAACTGCTCAAGGCAGTCCTCAAACATCTTGGACAAACCCCTTGAGAAGCCAGTGTCTGTACTGAGTATTGCCAAAAAACAGGGCATCCAACTACAGCAACAAACAAACTACAATTATTTTATTTAAAAAGTCTTGTAAAGCTTTAATAAACAGACTATTATCATAGTTTATTGCTATACAAAATGTTCAAATGTATTCTTATTATAAATGTTTAATATGTAATTGGCACAGTAATTTTGCAGTTCATCCATAACCATAAAAGACTCAATGGTATATAGTGTATAGTGTTTGTTTCTTCCCTTTTTAAATGGCATTCATGTGCATGTTTGCCTGTCATAATGGATAGCTTTGAGATGCCTTCTGCAAACCTCTCACAGCTCTTTCAGGGTGGTAAGTAAGCCCCTGCACTGAGCCATTCACTTATACAATTAAGCAATAAGACCTGACACAGGGCATTACCAAGCATTATGAACCAAACAGTCCATAATGCCCAATGGGGAGGGTCTTATTGCTTTTATACTTCAATGTTACAGCACAATTCATTATAATTTTTATTTATTTTAACTGGATTTTATTTTGTTCATTTGTTATGCATACTTCCAAATGAGCACTCTAAAATTAATGTTCTACAAAATATAGTCCTTCATTATAACAACGTTGCCTATGAGCTTCTCTATAAAATGAGTGTCAAAACAACGTTTTAAAAACACATTTTTTGTGTCATTATGTTACCGATTTTATTTTTTCCTAATGGCCTGCAAGTATACTAGGTATATCCCACAGATTGTTCGGAGCTAGTCCAGTTCGTGGACAAAGATAGGAAGCTGGTGGATTCTTTGGACAATTCATTATATATTTCTCAAGGGACTTGATGGGCAGTTTGGATCATCGGGGCACTCATGCATTTAATGATGGTATTTTGATATGTTGTAAATAAAACATTCCCCTTTTAAAGACTCCTGTGTGTTTTATTGCAGCATAGACTCAGCTGCTCAGTCGGTGGCTTCCACTTTTGACAGGCGGTTTACAGTGAGAGATGGTGTTTTTAGAGGCATGTATTGTACAACCAAGTCGGCCATTTGCTTTTTTTTAACAAAATAATGCAGCACCCGTTCACTTTTTTATTTGAATTGTAATGTTATTTTAATATAATATTTTTTATTTTTTTAAACTATTGAAACTCAAAGTTACTTCAGTGTGCACAGTAATAAGAATAATAAGATGGTAAGAATGACAGTGCTTTTCTGTGTCCCCTCCACTCCCAATCTTATTGTGTCTGGATGGTTTTTATTTGTTTGTTTGCAAGCGAAAAGTATATCTTCAGAAATTGACCCAGGCTCTGTCTGCATCTTGACTACTACTAATCTTGTAGTCTGAAATGTTTACAGTTTTTGCAGTAGTACAACAGTCCCCAAAGAATAACAGAATACTGAATGCTATTGATGCACATGAATGTACAATTGTAGGAAGCTGTAAATCACTTTATCTTGATGCCACTGTCTTGACTTGACCTGCTGCAGCAATTCTAATGATGCTACACCGACTTTTGTATAATGGCCATAATAGTGGGTTAGACCATGTAGCTCCAAGCACATTGTTTGAGTGGAAACAGGTATGCCTTGTCCAGTGTAGAAGGTTTCTGTGATTGGGATCAATGTAGCAAGTCTCTTGCTTGTCATAATATGTTGAACATATCTGCAGGTTCGATCCGTCATGATCTGCTTGCAACCTGAGATGTGCTTTCCAGTTTTCTGCAATCTGCCATATCAGGAACAGGGAGACTTGATGGGCATGATGGCCAATGGAACCGCTTGAGGGACATTGCAGTTGTACAGGCAAAAATGATCATGCCCCTTGTAAAGTCACTGAGATCATTTTTCTTTCCTATGATTGTTGAGTAATTTTACCCGCATTCTCTAATTTACTGGGTCAATTGATATTTTTATATATATGTGTGTGTGTGTGTGTGTGTGCTGTTCCGGTATTACAACTTGTTCACTACCTACATTCTGTGTTTGGGTTATTGATTGATGCCACAATCTGTTGCAGCCAAAAACTTTACCTATCAATCATCAAAGATGACCCCAGTGGTCCTTGATTTCCTGGTTACAGTTTCAGTCTGGAACACAGTTCTAACTATTTAAGCACCTACTATAATGACCTAATTAAAAATCTGATACATGTCCCTTCTACGCATTTTACAGTCCGCTAGCTAGCTCCTCTTATATGCTGCAGACATCAATTAATTGCATGAACTGGCAAATCTGGGATTCCAGTCACATAATAAAAAAGGTTTGAAAGGACGAGGCTGGTGGATGATCTAATGTTATTAGTTTGTAATTACATTTCAACTTACAGTAAATAAACCCCCTCAAGCTCAATGTTAATTTTATTAAACTTCACCCATCAGATAAAACCTTCATGTTTTTTTGAAAGGTAGACTCAAGGATAATTGCATGTCAAAGAAAACTGTAAAGGACAAATTAACATTCTACTTATTTTAGTGACAATATGTTTCAACTGTAAGTCATTCTCAATGTCTTGTCATTGAATTTTAGTATTGCTACAAAATTATATTAATGACGTCTGTCAAATAAAATAAGAGGACCGTTCATGCTCTGCTCACTACAACCTCTCTTATAATCGGTCTGTAGGCCTGCAATGCCTAGTCAGCCTCCAGTAGTGCTATGGATGTGCAGTGCAAGTTCCTCAAAATGTTGTCCTGTCCAAAAGAATAAAACTTTTAAACACAGCATAACCTTTTGGAACAACAGTATATCATTGCTAGGGTCAGTCTCAAGTCTGTGTCTAGATTTGAATCTGTAGAAATCTGATGTATTCAAGGCATATGGAAACATATGAAGCTGAGAGTCAGGATTCAGTAAAGAACAAAGTCTTACTGACGTTGTGTGATGTTTGTGATGTATTAATATTACCATGCCAGGATTATTACACTGCCACCCATGACCAGATATTCAGAAACATTGAGAATGAGCATGCCCCTACTTATTACTTTATACTTGGGGCCACTTTTAAGAGATGGGTCTGTCTGCTTTTGTAAATTTTGTACAAACTGGAAACTCAGTAAAAAAAAAAAAATTGAATGTGTGAATTGATGGTATTTTTTTAAAGAACCATAGACAAGGCATTACATTTATATGGTGCAAAATAATTGGAAGTTGTCTACCCAGTGTTACAGTCCTGGACAAGAAGGGCATTGAAATGATATACAGTATGTTTACATATATAATATATTTGTCATGTGAAACTTCCCCATGTACTCAATGTCCTTACCAAATGCAAACAGACGTTCCATGTTATACTGTAACAGGAAGAAGGTTAAAGACCTGATGCCTATCAGCAGTGGGTGAAAGGGTAAGTGCAGTACTAAATAAAAAGACTGCCATCACTCTGCAGTAAATTTTCTTTTAGTCTGAGCCTGGCCTTCCCTGTCACTTGGTTAAGGGGCAGGGGAGGAGGAGGGGATAGTTGGCAGTATCATCATGGCATTTCATTTAAGAATCAAATATAAAACAGTCAAAGGAATATTTAACTCCAAGTTAGGGCAATAACTTTCCACTGAGGTTCTTTGCATTCATTGTACTTGTTATAAAAGAACATACTGTACATGGGGTGCTGTGTTAATTCACTCACAAGGATGGACGTAAACAAGACAAATTTGGGGGTCACCAGTTATTTCACCTTTCTCATTTTTGGAATAGCCACAGTAGTCTATGGACTTCCATGCAGTATCATTTATGTATCCCTGAAATACAGGATATTTTGTATTGAGATTTTAACTACCTTGGTATACTACAAGAACTACTTTGGTATACCAAACCATATTCAATCACAATGCAATGGTTTTGTACAAAAAGGAAATCATCAGCTGTCATGGGATGAGCCATTGGCAGAATGGTACCATAGTGGTATGATTCTAAACACCACTATTAATCAACTGCAGTAGCACAGAATGGTTTTAAGGGAAATATGTTGGGATTAAAATGGTATCCAAGTGGTATTTCTTTTCTGTATGAGTTAAAACTTCACCAAAAAAAACAACATGTCTTTTAGTATATAAATATGACCAAGTAACTCCACTTTAATTAAACCTCTGCTGCTTTCCACAGCAGCAACAGCTGTCATGGGACTATTAATAAGATCTGATACTGCAGCTCTGCAACTTGACGACCTTTATTACATAATCTTATAAACCTGACTTGTGATGTCTTTTTCTACATAGTAATATATCAGATGAATATATATCTTACCTCCCTAGATTTAGAACTGGCTGTAGTGCACCACAGATGGTGCTTGACTAATGTTAAAATAATTAGTGCTAATGATTAGGACTTTTTTAAATATTAAGTTTATTACCACAACTGGAGCTTCCACGATTGTGTCCAGGATGAATTCATATGTTGAGAAAACATCCTTTTATATTCAGGTTCCACTTACCAATAGTGAATACATTTGAAGCCATCAGTGCACACAATAAGTCCCCCCTTTTTCAAATGGAGGGATTTAATACATTTGAAACATGAAACAGTTCTGTACCTAATGCTTACAACCTTTACTTTCATGACATGCACCAATAGCCTTAATATGCATATATGGTAGTGCTTGGACGAATTTGTAATTTTCATGTTCAGTTATCTGTTCAAAATTCAGACGAGTATTCAAGCCGTTTATTCGTAATAAACAAAGTGGTCAAAGGCACATTTCCGTAAAGAACATTATTGAGGTGTACTTACGTATGTTTTTTTCGCGGTTAGAGCTAACTATACAAGCAATTGGAAGCTGTCAAATTTAACTTAAATGAACGCAAACAGGCCATGGAAAAGGGGACTCACTGTTTTGGTTCTCTTCTATTACATTCCACATAACAGATAATATAAACATAAAAAAAAATTAAAAAATGTTCATCACTATACATACAGTAATGACTCTGTACTGCAGAGAGAAACAGTCCCAGGGCTTGCCTGTAAGCTGCCCAGAGCTGCATTGTCCTCCAATGCTGTAGCTCTGAGGTGGCTGCACGGTGAGTCTGCAGTGTGAAAAAAAAGTGGTCGGCTGACGGCACACGCTTCGGAGGACAGCGTGTGTTCGTCTTCGCCACTCCCGAGTCAGCGCAGGGGTTGTAGCGGTGAGCTGAGCCTAAAAATAATGCCAAATTGGGAGAAAATAATAAAATAATTGGCAATTACTAAATTTTCAAAAAAAAAAAAAAAAAAAAAAAACGGTCAACCCCGAAAATAGAGGTATCATCCGAAATACCCCTAATCTCCACACCCATGATATAAATATCATCCATCTGCATTATGGAGCTTAGAAGAAGTGCGCAATATGCAATGGAGAGTAGGTGCACATGATATTGCACCTTTTATTCAAGGTTGTGTAATTGGGCATTCTGACTGTGGGCAAAGTGAGAGGCAGATTGCTAGAGATCTTGGACTTTCGAATGGGTATGGGTGTGTACATAATATTATTTTGAAGTATCATCAGGAGCATCTGTCCGTCACAAGACGTGCACAATGAGCACTTACTTGCCAGGTCTCCAGCTCCAAGAACATCTCTTCTCAGATGCTCATTTGGGTATGAAGGAGGGCTGGAGATGAATTACAGAACGAATGCTTAAAGGAAACGGTAAAACATGGGGGCTGCTATTTGGTAAGTGGAAAGACCAAGTTGGTGTTCATCAAGGGACATCTCTATTCAGGACGTTACATTGCTTCAGAACCATCTCATACTATTGGTCCACCAAGGGGCTTTGCAGTTTACATTGCACCATCTGTAGGAAGACTGTGCCACTTGCCATATGTCCAGAATCATCACTACCTGGAAGAGACAAAAGGGGCTGCAGCTTCTTCCCTGGGCTCCTCAGTGTCCTGACATGAACTCTGTCGAACATGTCTGGGAACACCTTGATAGACAATTGCAGGAAAACTCGATCGCTACCTGCCAATGTGAATGCGGTTAAAACCATTGAACTATAGCAAAATCTGGACCAGAGTGTAATGCAGAATCTCATTAAGTCCATGCCTGCACAGGTTCAGGCCCTGCATGATGCAAAAGGCCAAGATACCAGATAATGATGTGTTTGTTTCTGCTCAGTTTTGTGCTTATGTTGTGTTGCAGTTTGGTATAATAAATGTCATCTTTGTTTCAAGACTGCCCATTTTTAATATGCCATTTTAGAAACTCTCACACAAATTCTGGCAAGGTGGTAAACTGGTTTAAGGCAAAACACCTTGTGGTAGTATTTTTAATTTCTATCAACTGTGTAAGTTGTGGCGGACACAGTCATAGTCTATTGCCTTCGGAAACATGTCTGAATGTTTGAATATTCAGATATTTGCCCCCAGCACTATTATATAATATTATATCATATTACAGTTCTTTCTTTTTTTAAATTTTGAGTGCCCAATAATTTCTCCCCTCACAACAGCAATTCCCCACACAGCTCAAGAGAACTGAAGGTCAGTGGGCTACCTCTGATCCCACAACTAACTGACCCTCATTCTTATTGTCACCTTTTCATAGTAATGACAGGTACTCAAATAAGAGGATCTTTTGTGGGGGGTTTTTTGTTTACAAAACCTTTAAAATACTTCCCTATTCAAATATCTTTAGATAAAAAAAAAATAATAATTTCAACATCACTTTTTAAAAATCCATTAATTTTCAAAATGTGGAAATTTTGTTGACGGTAAAAGTTTGAAACTTTGAGTGACGGTCTGATAATGGTTCTGGTGGTGATTCTATATCCTGATCATCTAAAGATATGCAATTGGCATCAGGCATAACAAAGTAAAACAATTCCAGCTTCAGTTCCCCACTCTGGTTGTTACTATAGTAACCAAACTGTAACCCAACTCTGTTATTGACATATACCTCCTTAGACCGTGTACATTTCATGCTCAGCAGCTGTGATTTTTTTTAGGTAGTGAAGAGTAGCAATTTCTTTGATGCGGAATAATGGAGGAAATCACAGATTTTCTATCTTTTCAGATTTTTTTTTTGTTTTTACACCCATCATGGGAAAATAACCAAATCAGTACAGTAAATTAGCTTTTCATTTACATAAACATACATGACCTCTATAACTGCTTCCAAAGTTCTTAAATGAGTCTTTCCTGTTGAAAGTGAAAGTGTACCAATAAATACAACCAGAGTTAATTGGTTATCTATATTGTGGCTGGGCCAACTCAATTTCAACGTTTGTCATAATCATGGAAAAACACAATAAAGTAACTAGTATTTTAGGATTGAGACATATATATATTTTTTCAATATAAATAAACATAATTTAGATATTTTATTTAACTTCATGTAATCGTGATGATATTGAAAAAGTCTACCAGAAGCCATAATAGTTGTACTTAGTATTTGCAGTGCATTACATTGTGTCTTAAAGGGCACATAAGGACCTTTTTATTTTATTGTGTTACACGTTCCCATGTGTTGTACAACTGTTTACGTAAGGTGTGTGTATTGTTTTATTATTTATTTTATTACATTTTGACCACTTTTTTAAACTTTTAAATTGCATTCCCTGGATTTACCACGGAGCAGGGAATGCAATTTAAACGTTTTACACATGGGAACATGTAACACAATAAAATAACAAGGTCCTTATGTACCCTTTAAGACTTTCTTAATCTTCTCAGGCATGGATTTAATGAGGCGCTGATTCAGCCTTTACACTTGATTCCAGTTTGTTTCAGTTGTATGGTTGACTTTTCCTGATTTCCTGTCTTATCAGACCCCAAGCATTCTCAATAGGGTTGAGATCCAGCGAATCCAGAGAAATGGATAAAGCCAAGCCAATGCACAGTTCAGAAAATTGGAGAACTTCTCACGCTGGTGCAGTTTCTGCGAATGATGAACTCAGAGGTCCGTACTTGCATAAAAGAGCATGACCCATCACCTGCTTGGCTGAGGTCAGAGAGGACAGAAGACCTATGCCTACACCAGATGGTCCAGAGCGCCAGTGTTGTGGTCAAATTACTAAAGGTCATAATAATCCCAGTCAACATAATACATCTAATAAAGATTTGGTGATTTGCTATAACTATAGACAGGCAGGCCATACTAGACCTATGTGCCAAGGCCTAGTTCTGCAGAGGAGAAAGGGAGTCATCTAGAGCAATTAATCCAAATCTCAGTCAATGGTAAATGTGCTAAAGCGCTATGAGACACAGGAAGCTCACTGATGCTAGCAATTAGTTGTTCAGTCCCTGGTGACAGTTTGGAATGAGGGGACGAACATAATAATCAGAAGTATATCTTGTAATTGAAGATAAAACGTTCCTGCTTACAGTGGGTGTAATTAAAGAAATGCTATATAGTGTTATACTAGGGCAAGATGTATCCATTCTGAGGGATTTGCTGGAAGTAGCAAGTCCCTATAATGTGGTGATTACAAGACCACAGTAAGCAGCAACTGCAGATTAGTACTGAGAGTTTGCTGTAGATGCCATTTTCTGAAGCAGAGATTGAAGAAGCTGTTGTAAAACCCTGCAAAGGTAAAAGCCAGAGATGTAGGGAAAGATGTAGAGGCACAGAAGTATCAAGCCAAGGTGAAGAGC
This sequence comes from Acipenser ruthenus, assembly GCF_902713425.1. NCBI lineage: Eukaryota > Metazoa > Chordata > Actinopteri > Acipenseriformes > Acipenseridae > Acipenser > Acipenser ruthenus. The sequence goes on along the minus strand of NC_081190.1, from coordinate 34,481,485 downwards.
TAAGATGGAACAAACCACCTCTGTTGAAGGACTGGGAAGTTCCAGAGAACTTACAGTAATAACACCAAGAGGATATAACATTAAAGCCCCTTAATGAGAAACTATCTAAGAGCAAGGAGAGATTACAGGAGGAGCAGTTTTTATTGAACAATGGCCTTGTGTGTAGACAACGTAAATAGGGAGATCAGTTAGTTGTCCCATGGTCAGGGCACCTAGGGAAACATAAACCGTTGTATGCATTGCTAACCGTTTCTATTGGCCAGACCTGTATACAGAGGTCAATGAATTTGTTAAATCATGCCCAAAGTGTCAGTTGCCAGGAAAGTGACTCAAGCTGCTCTTTCAGCACTCCCCATCATAGATGTGCCATTTGAAAGGATCGCTAGGGATGTGGTTAGTCATTTGGAGTGTTGTAAAGCACGCAATAAGTATATTCTGGTGATCTGTGATTATGCTATGCATTACGCAGAGGCTTTTCCTTTGTGGCATGTGAAAACTATACAAGTAGCTACTGTCTCAGTACAGTTGTTCTTGAGATTAGGAATCAGGGAAGTCATAACAGACCAAGAAACACATTTCAGGTCTAAACTATTATGTCAGGTCTATCAGTTGATGGGAATAAAAGGTATCAAGACCACCCCTTATCACCCTCAGACTGAAAGGCTGGTAAAACACTTTAGTTGTACCCTAAAGTCTATGTTGGGCAAATTCATAGTGAAGACAGGATCACATAACGAGAAGTCTCACAGACTTCCACTGGGTTTTCCCCTTTTGAACTCTTGTTTGGCACGAAATGTCAACATGGGTGCAGAAGGATTTGAAATAGGCATAACAAGCTTAGAAAACATGGTACAACAAGTCAGCTCGAACCAGAGTGTTCTAACCTGGACAAGTCTTGCTGTTATTACCATCCCAAGAGAGAAAATTGTTGGCTAAATGGAATGTCCATAAAAGGTGGTGAAGAAAGTGGGCCCAATAACCTATTACTGCCATGGCAAATATACCATGTCAACCTGTTGAAAGAATGGCATGCATCTGTTTGTGAGAGTTGTGAAAGAGGTGGAGGAGCAGACAACCGAACAGTACTTCCCGGTTGAGGGACAACCTGAGGAGTTGGAGCTGAGTCATCTAACACCAGCCCAGTAGAAAGTGTCTTCTTGTTTCATACCACAGATTCATCCCTGAGTTCTCATCCAGAGCAGTCGAGTTAACAAATCTCTCCTGCAAAGTAGCATCCAAACAAGTGCAAAGGATTTAAAGATCTGAAGGAAACTTTGTGTAAAGAGCCAGTGTTGCAGTGTTCAGATTTCAGCAAACCCTTTGTTGTGGAGACTGATGCTTCTGAAATTGGTCTGGGAGCTGTGCTGTTACAAGGAGAACCAGATCTGAGACCCATTGTCTGCATCAGTAGAAAACGGTTTCCCAGAGAGACCCGATACTCTATGGTATGCTTGGCCATCAAATGGGCCCTAGATATTATCTTCTTGGCAATGAGTTCAGTCTAGAAACAGATCCAAATATTGTTAAATAATTATACAAATAAGTTAATTATTACCTGAACCAGAGCAACTGTAATAGTTTGTTTTTTCATGGGAAGTCTCCATTTTGTAGCAGACAGAGAAAGCAATGGGCACCATTTTGGCTCTAGCCCTTATAATACCTACCCTATAAAAAGTGCAACTCAACAGGCTGCTTTGGGAAAATCCATCAGAGAGTGTTGCAGACATAAAATAAATACCGGGAATATGCTTAACCCAGCTGGGGGCTTAAATCCAAGCAACAGGAGGCTGATCACAAAGCAGATGGGAACAGACAACCCCTGAAGGAGAAAGCTTTCAGTTCTGAGTGAGAATGAAACCGTAGTTCCATTCCAGGAGACATAGACAAAAAGTTAGGAATCTCAAAGATTTTTGTACACAGGTACCATAACATTTTTTAATTGTTTTATCTTTTTCACTACATTTGTTATCCCATCTCTTTCAGAGAATAAGTAGCTTCAGATGTCATTTTAATTGCTTTTTGGTGCTTGTGTTCAGGGATTCGAAACAGAACCAGAACTATAAAAAAACAAACAACATTTTTCATGGAATAAAAACAAAAAAAGGAAACAAAATTAATTTAGTTCTGGAATGAAAACGATATTCAAGATTTTGTTTTTCGGTTAATAGCGTTTTCTTCAGCCTGTTCTCTCTGTCTCTTTCCATTGTTTTCAAACATACAATCATTTTAAAAAGCGCTCTTCCCATTTTACAGTAATTTTGTAGATGTTAAACCAAAAAAAAATTATATTATTTAAAAAAAAAAAACATTACCAGTTGCATCATATTTAAGAAACCTTTGTGTTTCTGGTCCTTCAAATATGGGACGTTTATGCAAGTGATCCATTAGAAGACCAAGGAACTCCCGTTTTGGTCCTCCTGTATCAATTCCTTCTTCAGTGACTCCAATGTCATCCGTAAATTTCACCATAATAGAATTCTGGGGTTCATAGTTGCTTCTACGGAAACCCCGCATTGCTCCATCCCAGACATCAGCTCTATTAATTATAAAGCGACTGCAGGCTGCATTATTAACTTGAAGAAATAAATCTTCTATGATGTTACTTATTGTAATATGGCTTTCTTGAGCTCTAAGAATAGAAAAACAAAATAAGTAATTTCCAAATATTGTATAGCCTAATATTTTGTATATCCAATTAAAAAAAAATAATATTAAAGAAATGGTTGGCAGGTAGTGTTAACAATATTTTTTTTATATATATTACTGTTGTAAATCATGAAATTAATAGGCTAACCAAAGAAAAAAACCTACTTACCTATTACCTATCACAGTTTCTTCTGTGTCTTCAACACTGCTGTCATCACTGAGAGGGATTGGTGCAAATACCTCAGTGTAGTTCCTGAAAGGAGACAAATAATACAAATCTGAAAACAAATTCTGCAATGGTATCATGGTAATAAAGCTAACCAAGAGGTTAATTGTTTAACTATGCAAGTTTTATAATTCCAAATGTTTTCCCACCTTTGTTAAGGACTAATTAGTCAGAACTTCAATGTCAAGTATAACTAACAACTAAAAAAATATAAAACAAGTACAATTCTGTTTATTCTGTATTAAAAACCAACATTTGGGCTGTATTATGATTAATCCAAATGAAAATATTGAAGTAAACACACATAATAAATTCAAGAAAAGGCAAGGTGGGGAATGAAACAACCTACATTTTTAAAATTGTAATAATAACAATAAAAACAAATTCAAAGTTGCACAATCCTTTAACTATATTAGCTATACTGATTTTAGGAATATGAAGTCTTATCAATTAGGATTTGGAAAAACAGATGTTAGTTTCTGCTACAATTTACACTGTGTAAAAAGTGAACGTAAAGCATACCTATAGCAGATATTACTACTGTTTCCCTGGGGTCTCATATCCACGGTATGTGATGACGACTGTTGTGCACTTCGGTCAGCCTTGGCTTGATTTGAAGCACCTTGCTTCCATGGCTTTCAAAACAAAACAAAAAAATAGTAACTAGCGTTTTCTTTAAAATGACATATTGCTACCCTACAGACTAGACTACAAACCTTTGTGTTAAAATAAAAATCACTGAAGTTAATATGTGAAACAACTACATTATTAAATGATTTTTGTGTAGTATTACTACTGACTACATTACCAGTGTTTCATCCAGATCATCATTCTCTGTGTGCTTCAATATAACCTCAGAATCGCATTCAGATATTTCAACAGTAGGATTTTCTGCGGAAATATGAAAATAGTAATCTGAGTCACAGTCACTCTTTATTATAATTCTAAATTCAATACATTATCCACTTACCATTTTTTTGGAATTCTGTCTGGAGAGACAGACATAATACAATTCTTCTGTATGTGTTCCCACATGGATCTTTGTAGGATTTAAGATTAAAAAGCTCCTGGGTTCCTGGTATAAAATGAACTTTTGTCATGTCTGGGTAAAGTAAGTAGTAATCCCCATCACGAAAATTCTGATCAAACGCCCTGTGCTTAGCAACTGCAGCGTTCAGTATTTCATCACATGTCGCCTCAACGTTGGTCAGTACTAATGGCAAACCAGATCCCCGTACAATTTTTAACTGTCCTCTCTGAAGATCAGGAGACATTATTTTAATAGTGATTATGCGGATATATATATATATATATATATATATATATAATAAACGGTCGGTCACCAACATCTGCAATTTACCAGATGTTAAAAAAAAGGAACACAGAACAGAGATGCTTTTTGGAACTCGTTTTTCATATATATATTTGTTTTAGCAGTTTACACAACATTAATACTACATTTTTGACATGAGAAAAGTGTGTTTTGTATTATTTACTGTGTGTAATAACCTTCACCTCCCCCCATTCAATCACACATTTTCTGCATACCTAAATTCAACGGTACTGTTGAGCGTTGATCATAACTGCCCTTATGCACACACACGTGGAGAAAATCCCACAATCATATTCGCCGTCAAAACAACACATGAACACAGCTTCAACTAGTCGACCGAGGTAAAACAAAGGCCAGAACAGCTCTGCCACCGACCAAGAGTAATTGTTACCTACAAAATAAACTGATCAAATCCATTTTAGTTTCGTACATACCCTAACAGCTTCTATTTTTGGCGTATGTCAGTTTAAGTCAGTTAATCTTGTGAAAACTTCCTGTTTTAGACCCGGAAGTGCTCTTATGTCATTTCTGGCACACATTTTTTATTTGTAGAGCATCTAAAAGATTTCACACAAGTTTAAAAAAATTTACACCCCTTTATAAATTACGCCCCCTTAAAAAAAATGCGCATTTTTTTCCCACACTTTTTTAAAATGTTCACAACATTTTTTTGGCCACTCTTTTTTAAAATGCTCACATTTTTTTGGCTATCCCTTTTTTAAAATGCTCACATTTTTTTTTTGCCAACTTTTTTTAAAATGCTCACTTTTTTTATTTTTGCTACCTTTTTAAAAAAAAAAATCACACCACTTTTTTTTTTGTTTTGTTATGCAGTTCAGGGCCACCGTAGTCTTACACCTCAGTGGTCAATGACAAAGCATTACATCACAGCCAGTTAATTACATTTAACATTTAGCTTGCTTTTTCAAATAGCACAATATTTGCCTTCAATTTAGGCTTCCACCTTCTGGTCGGCTACATGTCTTGTATTCGCTCAAAATAAACAGGTACTGTTATTAACTTATTATTAAGTTATGTACACAGAAAACAAGCTGTAAAAGTATGTGTGGCAAGTGAAGTGCTTTGTTAATAATCGGAAACACCACAAAGTTGAAAGGTGGAACAGAACGGAGAAACAAAGCAAGTGGCATATTTGATGGAGCCATGATGTTCTGGATTATGTTGCTCTCATATTGAGTTGTTATCCTTTTTTCTCTAAATCTGCCTTTATCTGTCTTTGAGCAATTCTTGTGATGCATAGTTCACTCCGCGGTCTCTATAAGTCGCTGTGGATAAAAGCGTCTGCTAAATTAATAAATAATAATAACTGTCTGAAGAATCATAAATGTCAGGACTGAACAGCTTTTCTCGTTCTATTTAAATAATGTGACAATATGTCATTTTAACTCTGCTACCCCCACCTATCTCTGTCTGTATACATGTAGCCTTTTTATTTAAATTATTTAACCTGGGGAAAAAAAACCCTTTAATTAGTTTTAATACATTTTCTAATCTGCAGCTATTTTTTAAGCATATAATAGTAGAGATACATGACATTATATTGTAATAATCATTATAACAGATTACCTTGCATTTTCAGGTTTTCAATAGTTCTAACACCTTGAAATTGACTATTGACTGAGAAAGTGTAGAAAAAAAAGACTTGTCCTTTGAGTCCTCTCCCATGCCTGATCTCCATGCCTGGTTTCCATGGAATTTAGAGGAGTTAAAATGTCTCACTTTGAGATATCTTTCTTAATATAACATCTATAAGCTTATTGCCTCTAGTAAAGTTCACAGGTTCTCAAATGACAGAGAAGTTGTGTAACTTATGGTCAGCATGTCTTGCCTGACTCAAATGTAACTGTGCTGTGGTGACAGACACGTTCTTCTGACAGTTTCCTTGTCTGTCTAATTTAAATGTCAATCTTCATTTAAAAAAATGATATCTACATTAACTACAAGAAAGCTCTAAGTTTGTATGTCTTACTTTCAGATGTAAGTATTTACTTAGTATGTAACTGTTTCACTTCTTGTAGGTCACTTCTCTAGTGTCTATGAGGTTAAAGCATGACACTGACTACAAAGCGATCATTAGGAAAAGCATCTGGTTGGTTAAAGACAGCCCTACAAGAATAACTGAAAGAAGACTGTATTAATAAACTATTATTGAGTTTAATACTGTATAATAATTATCCTTTACTTACAACTGATTAACTGTTAAATTACATTTAAAGCAGGAGTGCACTTTGCCCTATAACATATCATGTCCGTGTTTATTGAATACACACAAATAAATCTGCCCTCTACCACTGAGGGTATAGGGGTTACCACGGCAGGTTACAGTCCTGAACAGAAAACAACACTCCAATAACCATAATCCTCCGTGCACGAAACTGTGCTCTTCTGTGGGGAAAGTGGTGAGTGTCTGTGCTATGCAGTGAGGGTAGTGCTCATGGGTTTGTGCTGACTCTGTGGCTGCTGCTCCTGGCTCTCAATACTCCTCTGCAATACAAACAACATTTAAGACAAATAAAAACAAATACACAGCGCTCTGGCTTAGTTTCATCTCCAGCGTAAGGGGCCGTACTCACGTAACTACATCCCCTTTGTACTCCCAAACTCCTCCCTGTGATCAGCCCGGCACCCTGGTCTATCCAATCGCAATGGAGTTGTTCAGAGCACTTGCAGTTATGCACTTCCTCCAAAATGTCCGACTTCCGGTTTCTACCTACCGTCGAGTCAACCCATCTATGGGAAAGCATACCACCAACCTTACACAGCACCCTTTCTGGTCGGGAGGGAGATTTGCAGCTCAAATTCCTTCTCTCTCTGTCACAGTGTGATTCAATCATGTCATAGATGTTTGTTAATAACTTTGACAGTAGTCAGTCATGTAAACATGATGTGACTGAAAGCATGTGGTCTGTATCTTTGATATGGCCAAGGGTTAAAACAATGTTGCAGTGAAATAGTTAATATTTTACTGGTTCACACCTGTAATGGAGCAATATAACCTCTTGTACATGAATGCAGTAAGAGCGCAGCTAAACCACAATTTAGACATGATTTTTGTCACTTGTTGAAGCCTAACATGAAGTTTTCCCACTAGTCCTAAAATCTTTAGTTTAGCTCCACTTGCAATATTGAATAAAACAGAGAAACACGAATGCCGCCAATGCTCCTGCACCATTGACTAATAAACCTGCATTGCCACATTAAAATTCGAGAGAGTGATTCTTGTGGCCCAAGTTACTATTTATATGATTACCAGCTGCTTCGCAGTCCCACTGGTTCACCTGTCAGGAGATTTCCATTCAAAAAGCATCGAAAGCCAAATCACATTTTGGCCATGCTGACTGCCTCTGAATAACCATAAGGGTCTGTTGCTTATATTTAATAGACCACAGTTAAAGCCCAATTAAAAAGGCATTGAAGGGATGTCTTTAGTTTCCTTACCAGTCCTCCTGGCTACTTTGTAACAATTAACGCTTACCTAAGAAAAAATATATCACCAGTCTGTAGCAGGTATTGGAAAATTTCTTGTATTCAAACTAAACACGCACAGCAATCCACCCATGCCTCGTATTGTACACGAGATGACAAAGCAGAACTACATGTTCATTCTTACACATGTATTGTGTGATTCCCTCCGTCAAGTTCGATCATGGGTGTCGAACAAGAAAAAAGAACCCTTTCTTGACAGTTTTCTTGCATATCTCAGAAATCATTCAAGGTTCATATTAAGTACTTCATATTTGCAGGGTTATATAATCCCTGCATTGAAATGTGTTGGTGATCATGACATTAACCTCTGACCTAATATGGCTGTAATATTAAGGTCATGTGACTTTTTAAGTTTATTCTCTATACAGACAGTACACTTTGAGTTATTGGCTTAATGTTTAATAAAAGGGGGACCAGTAATACTGTTAATACAGTTACTAATAGATGAGTAAATGTTTGCACTCCTTATATTTCATACACATAGATACAAGCATATTCGTCAGGCTAATTGGTTCTATTATTGCTCATTTATTTTCCAATCGTGTACCAGGCAATACGCAATTGACAGCAGCTACCCTACATTTCACACGTCTTGTTATCTCATTCGGAGAGGGATTTATGCCTCTTTCTCTTGCAACAATAAGAAACCAGCTCACAACGCATTACACAAAAAATAAGGAGGAAGCTCCTGCCAGCTTTCCATCTTTCAAGTTACAAACCCAGTACAAGCAATTTGCTGAGGCTCTCTGAGTTCAGGACAAACTCATTCTCTGCAGCCTTGGAAGTAAGAATCCATCAAACATGTTCCTTTTTATAAAACTGCAATGGGAAAATATAAATCACTTTGACTGGTTTCAAGTTGATTTCTGTGATGTGAAAGGTGTGTGGAATACCTGATTGCCTAGCGGGCTGAAGTTAGATTCAAGTTTATTGTTCATTATTCATTTATTGAATAATGAAAAACGAATGGATTCTTTTTTTCATTTTTCAGCTTTTTAAAAACGAACAAATAACCAGTTTGTTATTTGTTTTTCATTTTTCAGCTTTTTAAAAACGAACAAATAACCAGTTTGTTATTTGTTTTTCATTTTTCATCTTCTAAAATAACGAAAAATACATTGGTAGTTGCTCGGTTTTCAAAAGCTGATTTGGAATTATGTAAACACCACAATACTGTAAAATATAACTTTTTGCTGTGCAGATGCAGTTATATTCAACTCCTATGCAAAAAAAAAAATGTCAAAGTAATTTTATTACAAAGCACAGCATAACAGTTTATAAACATATATGTACTTCAGTTAACCTTTTCCTTCATTTATGAGATTGATTGATTGTAATAGAAAAAAATAAAATAAAATGGTATCTTATAGTCTGTTCAAGTACACGGAACACTGTTACCAGCTTCTTTGTCTTTAAGAAATACATACATAAATAAGGCTGATACTTTTGATCCTAATAAACAAATTAGTCCATATAAGTTAAGTTGGGCATACATACCACTGAGGCCAGCTTTCTGAGATCTCAACATACAATCAGGGAGATAGGAAGTTATGTGAGGTAAGAAGAGGGAAGGCCAGACAACGGCTTGCATGTTAAATGCACAATTTTAAAATCAATTCCAAATCAATCTGGCAACCACTGCAAAGAATGTATAATTCTTGTAATATTCTGAAGCAATTTAGCTCAAGGTAAAAATCATTGTTGCAGCATTTTGAACAAGCTGAACAAGAGAGACCTGCAAAAAGAGAATTAGAACAATCCAATCTTGTACTGACAAAAACAATGACTGAGCATCTGCATCAAGTAACATAGGTATAAAACGTACAATGTTTGTGAAATGGAAGAAAGAAATCAGAGACATTTGACTAAAATGATGGGAAAACTATAAAGACAAGGCCCATCTTCAGAACTCAGGGCCCAACTTCAGAACCTTTAACATTTAGTAAAATTACTGGAAATGAACTCGAGATAGCACCATGAGCCTATCAAAATCCAATCATATAATCTTATGAGAAGACTGAACTCCAGACAGGAATTGTGACATCACAGAGATTGCAGTTCCCACATACAGATGAAATCATAATATGTTGAGGAAAGCCAAAGCCAGTAGACCAAAAGCATATTTTAACAAGGCACCTTGTTGTTGGTTGTTAGTTGCAATTACAATACTGTATTGTTTAGTTTCTACACCTCTATTGTTATTTACTTTGTGATGTCAATTTGTAGGCAGCATGCATACTGCCTGTGTGGGAAGGAACCTGTGGAGTTTGCTGACTTCTTCAATAGGTCTGCAATAAAGAGCAAGGATTACATAACATATTCAGGGCTTCAGCTGACTTTTTTTGGTCCATTTTTCTGGAACAAATGTCACATTTCCGGTAGCAGATACCATGCAGCATGACATGAATGATGCTGACAATTACACAGCTTCCAAGAAACAGAACTAAATGTAAAAACACAAGCTAAAATCAGAAGTGTTATTTTTATAACCACTGTGATCGTACTCATTGGGAAAAAATAACCTTCTGTGACCTAATGCCCACACTGCACCAATAAGGGATGAACCAGACACTGCCTGGACACTTTGGGATTTTATTTTGCCTTAAGGTAAAAGCAAACGAAGAGAACTCTATTTTCATTAATGTTAGACTCTGTTATGCTCCAGAATCTCAATGGGGATCCAGTTTGCAAAATCAATTTTCTATTCAAATTAAGATAAGTCATGGTTTTGGAATCCTATTCTAGGCAATTGTAACATTGTGCCTTGAATTGCCCCTGGGAGTTATGCCTGCTTTCTGAAATGAAACTAACTGAGTAATAGTGGAAATCTTGCAAGAATCAATAAAGGCTTAATTTATTTCAAGTTCTTGCAATTGAACTGAATTTAAACTTGCAATAGGTTCTAAATCAGGTGGAGAGCAATAGAGATTCACAACTTAATCTCATAGGGTCTGATTCTCCAAACTTGGTAGGAGTTAGGGGTCAATTTGCTCAACCTACAGTATATCTGAGTAAGCCATAACACCTATTGAAGACTGCAGCTTTAATAAAACACATTCATTTAATCAGAGAAAAGCATGTTCAAAGAAGACAAACAACAAGATACTGTACAGTTAAACTCTACTGTCACTGTAAATAAGTAGTTCACATAGAGGATAAACAATTCAAAGTAATATTTCAACACACATTCAGTAGTTTGGGTGGTTTATTGCTCTTAGAACATTTTATCTGAAATGTCTTCAATACATAAAGGGTTATCAGTACTAAATTATTAAGTAATTTACTGTACATTATTTAGATGCCTTTAAAAGGCACATCTAAAACACCCCAGACTTTAAAAATAATATTCATTATAAAATTAATTAATAGTTTAGAGGATTCTAATCCCACTCAAAATTGAATTTAATGTGTAGACAGAATAGGCTCCTGGTGCGGGCCTCCCTGTATAAAGGGAGTAGCGCTTGGCCAAACTACTGTCAGACACCTTTTGCCTGTTTGCTGTGTTTTTGTACAGTGTTTTGTTTTCCCTTTTTGTATTATTTATTTTGTTTACACTTGTGTGTATGTTCTCCTGCACTAGGACTACCATTGCTGGTACCCTAGTGGCAGCTACCTACCACTGCAACAGAACATTGTAAATATTGCAAATAAATCAGCCTTAAGACAGCCTCCAGTCTCTGTCCTGTCTGTCAGCGGATACCCGCACTCCCATCACCCCCCTGTTAGACACACTAATAAAAACTGTTTGAGAATCTTTGTGTAATGTCCAGCTTTATATTGTACACTGCCTGACTGGAGTATAACTTCTGCTTTCCTGCCAGGACCCCTCCTTTAAGTAGTTCTATTAAACAGGATAATAATACTGTGCCTAAAATGTTAACAACAGTTGGTAAGGCTTAAATGTTTTTTCACCCCAGTCATGTAATCCATTGTGTTTAATTACATGTCAAGGTCTTCCATCCCAACTTCGCCAAGTGCTGCCTATTTACCAGCCGCTGGCAAGCAAGGTGAACACATATAACAACATCTCTGAAATGACAGGAGCTCCTGAAGCTTTCTAGACATTTTGAAACAGTGAAGTTCTAGTACATGTGTCAGACTGCATTCATGATAACAGACAAAATCACTGGGAGCCATTTCCTGTCAGCCGATCATTTTAATTATAAATCTGTCTTACAGCTGAAGTTACACTTTCGGCACTTCAAGGCAATGCCAAGTCAAAAATGAGTACATTTTTATTACATGCTTTGCTTTTTTGACAAGAAAATGCCTGCAACAGTGATGGCAAATAATAACCAACATTATTATCATTAGCTTTAGTCTGTACTCTGCTGTGACTGCAAACATTGTAACTATAAAAATGGTAAACATCCTCAGGTTTTACTGCAAGTATTACCTTCCCCTTTGTTGATAATACAAGTCCCCTCAGTCTTCTTTATTTCTACTGTCGTGGAATAGCAAGAATGACTTCAGTTGTGGATGAGTTGCTAGGCAGTAGCATTGAACAAACACAGTCTGGTTATGCGATTGCTAGCTTTGTACAGACGAGGAGATGAACAAGCCCCTCTGCTAGGGATGATTATCCCACCAGGGAATATAATCGAAGTGAGCCAACAAATGTCCATACAAACTCTATATACAGTAATCCCTTGTGTATCTGCCCATCACATATCTGCCCCAACCGTTTATCCACCTTGATCAACCTCTTCAGCAACGTTAGTTTATTATTGAACAGAAAATAATTAGTTCAGAGATTGATATAATTAGTTCAGAAGGTTTTTGTACACTGTTTTGTATGTGCTCTGTGCGCTGCCATTGCTGGTAGTGTCATGTGAGCTGTTCAGTGTGTCGACTTGATATGTAAATAAATCCTGTTCGCCTACAGGGCGTATCATCTTCAACCTCCGTCTCGATCTCCTGCCTGTCACTCAGCAGCGAATGCACGCACCCACACGGCAGGCGGCTACCCTGTCACAAGCATTAATACCCTGTATCTTTCTAAACAATGGATTTAGGGGAGCTCCCTAATAAAAGCTGAATCTCAAAACAATAATTGTATGAATATAGTAATTGTTACAGCTGTGTGTAATGGTATTTAAAACAGGATTCATTCAACCGACTTTTTACATATCCACCCTTACTCTGGTCCCACCGCAGTCGGATATGTGATGGATTACTGTATGTCACATTGTAGAGTTTTGCATATATCTAGAGAACCTCTTGTCCAATTCTGATAAAACTTGTAAACAACATTCTTTCGCTTCCAGTTTTTGAGTATATCATAATCAGAGTGTATATGGAGGCTGTCTGTCTGTAGGACTGTCTGTCTGTATGTCACATTAACATTTTGAAATGTGCATACAATGAATTTAGATCATGGTGGTCTACTTTTTCATGTCACAGATACCACTAATTTTGTGTATGGCATAGCATTTTACACAATACCTAGTTATGGGTCGAAATAGCTTAACTGGAGAAAACAAGGGTTATACAAGAAAAGCATGTTGTAAAGAAGCACATGAAAAAAGCATGTTTTAAAGATGTATTACTATTGCTTCTGATTTTTTAAAGGTTCTACCATCATATTTGGAACTTATTAAAGGACAGGCTTACTTTTTCCATTTCAGAGGCTTATTACAAAAGTAATTTCCCCCAAGTACGGAAAAACTAGCTTGGCAGAACATTATTCCCTCCAGAAATGCCGAATGACATTTGTTGGCATTTCTTTTATCAGTTGTTATGGAAGGAAATGCACAGCTTTCGTTAAATGGCTTAGTCTCAATGCCAGCCAATTTAAATGTATGTTCAAGTGTGGTGAAGATGGAGAAGTATGAGCCATCAGTTGCCTTAACAAAATGTACCATTAAAACTGCATTTGTGCTGCCATTGCTGGTCCCATGAACAGACCCACTGCATTCTCATAATATTGTACCAGTGTAGCACAGTCATTTTTGAGTTGAAATGTTATTTCTTCACCTTTGAATTAGTGCACATTTTTATTTGCACTGTAAGGGTTCCTGTAATTAGGATTGATCTTTATGGAGAGTGAGAGAAACGTAAGTAAGTTACAGTAAGCAGCTGCACTATCCCATTTTGCTCGGTACACCTCCTCTGTACACTTTTGTGTGTTCGTCATAAGTAATTAATAGACAAGCCTTATCCAAATGGAGGTAATGGATACTTCTCTTTTTCATACAAACTGTTTTCTTTCTTGCTTTTTATCATTAGAATTTAATAAGTGGAAGCCTACAGTAAAAGCTTGGTTCAATTCAGTTTGCAATGTTCAACACTCAAAGCCAATTGTATCACCCACTAGAACACATGGAATTCTAGGAAATTTATCATGACAGGAATTATGAATAAGAGACAAGTTTACATAGGGCATTACTTGTAGGCCACAGTCCTCTAGGTCAGTGGTTTTCAACCCCGGTCCTCGGTGACCCCTGTGTCTTCTGGTTTTCATTCCTTAATAATTAGCTTAATTGGATTAATAATTAGCTTAGTTGGGCCTTTTTAATTTCATTCAGCTCTTAAACAGTTGGAGATTTCAATTAAACTCTAAAATGTTATAAATAACATGAAATCTGCAACTTTTTAGGAGCTGAAAACAATTAAAAAGGCCTAATTAAGCTAATTATTAGTTCAATTAAGGGCTTAGTTAAGTAATTTAGAGCTCAGTTGGAATGAAAACCAGAAGACACAGGGGTCCCCGAGGACTGGGGTTGAAAACCACTGCTCCAGGTCTTGCTATGTGGGACCCCAGGGCCATTTGCCACACACACAAGTGATGAGCATGCAGGTCATAATGTTGCTCTGGTCTTAATACTTCTTCACTGATGGTTTTCAGTTATGTCTCTTTGCATTAATGTTAACTGCAATCTCTCCTCTAAGCAAATCTCATCTAACACCAAAAACAAGCCCAATCATGATATTTAACGTCTTTTTTTTAATGAGTTATTTTTACCCATAGCAACTTTGACATTGATTCACCAAAGAAATTAAAGTGGAAAAGAATAGCTGGGAGAGGTTTGTGGAATTTCGTAATTGTGGGGTGCCCTTGCTAAACAAATCCCTGTTTTCAAGCATGTTCAATAGATTGTGTTTAGGCTTGTCCCCAGGTTACCACACGCGAGGGGTGGTTTCTGTTACCAAGCGGCATTGTTGGCTAGGCAATGATGTCGTTAATTTAGGGGAGAAGATCACTGAAATAAGACACCTCATTTACTCTGATGTATTTACCCTAGGTACATGAGTTTGGGTATCTGGAGACTTTGAATTAAATGTGCCATGGCAGGTGAAATTTAACAAAAGCCACAATTTTAACATGTATTGGAATTCAGCCAGGGCAGCCTGGTTAACACCCCTACTGTCCTTCAAAACAATGCTACAGGGTGTCCAGTTTGTGTCCAGTCAGCTTCCACGCTAGCTATTAAACAAGCTTGAGCAGCACATTGCAAACTGTGTCATTTCCCTTAGTAAACAAACATAAAGGTATTTTATTATTGTCCTAGTTGTCTTCTTGACCAATAGGATACATGTTAGAATTTCTTTGGTAGAAAAGCTTCACAGGACCAGTTACTTTTAATATGGCAGCTGCAATGCTTTTCACGTATATCAATGGAAGATAATAAGGCTAATGTCTTGATATTTTGGAGCAGCATGGAGCGTTCAGAAGTGACTCTAACATAACCTTAAAATAAGTTGTATTCTGTTTACCACCTCTAGTTGACCTTTACAAGTGAAAAACTGTTTCTTCTTCTTCTTCTTCTTCTTCTTCTTCTTCTTCTTCTTCTTCTTCTTCTTCTTCTACGAAATGGAGTCTCTTTCTTTCCATGGGGTTCCTGAGCAAAAATAGTAAATCAAACACCTTCATATAGACTACAAACAGTTACAGTACTGTAGAGGAGGTTTCAACAACAAAGCATTCACATAATTAACTAACCATGGAGTGTGTTCCAAGTTGAGGAGTATCTTTATTTTATAGATGATGTATTTATAAGACTTGGTTACTTGCTCCCTACCTATTATACTGTAGTACTGTACCAATCTACAAATAGCCTCACCAGCTATCTGCATCAAATGCCTGAAACTCAACAACTCTCTGAACATGAGGGCCTACACCTGAGCTTATTTTTAAAGGTAGTCACATTGCTATGGAAAAGATAGTTCCATAGAACATTTTTTAAAAATAAAAACAAAAGGGCATTAATTTAAAAAAAAGCGATTTATAGATGTTGAATTGAACATTGCCATTGAAAATGCAGTTTTTTGATTTGTTATACTTCTTGTAATTCTTGGTTTGTTCATTAGATTTTAAAGTAAAATATTACTGCCCATTTTCATCATGACACAGCACAAATGAGTCTGCCTTTAAATCACACCCATACGGGAAATAAATATATTTTTAATATATGGAATTATATATTTTTTAAACCTGAAATTTATTTATAATATATTTTCTTAAACATGACATGTTGCTTAAATATATTTATAATATACTATAAATGCATTTTGTAAATCAACATAGTCACATTTATACATTTTATTTTTCTAAATTATATTCAAAATACATTGTAAAATATGTTGTAAATAAATATATTCACATTAATATATTTAAAAGTGTATGCAGTGTTTTCAAACAATATATTTATATATTGCATATAATGGGAGACTGCGACGGTCAGACAGCACTAAATTTAAAACAAGAAGGCTTCATAAGTTTATCCATGTACAGCAGATAAAAACACAGACACTTTTAATTCGGTAAATAAGTTTATTCTTGACTGAACAAATATGGTCGTTAATCAATCTTTCTGCAGATACCTAAGTGTTACAGATACCTCATAAAAAATAACTGGGCTAAGCCCTAGTATTTAGAAGAAAAAAAAAGAGAGGTCAATAACAATCAAGGACACAATAGGCTGTTCATATTTTAAGGCACCTTATATTTAAACTGTATGCCCACAATATGAAAAAAAGAATGAAATTGTAAAAATGTATTTCCAGTTTATTAGTGGTTTTTTTTAACTTTCATAGCTCTATTTTCAGCAACAATTCCATAGCTATTAATGCATTTTTAATTGGAAGCAGCAGTTTTTTGTAACGTCTCATAGTTTCAGAAGAACAATGTTAGCAGGTCTACAGAGAAGCAGCCCAAACACCTGTTGTAATGCAAACAGCCTTTTAGCATATGTTGAAAGCTTTTCATTTTTGTACTTGAGTGTTTTATATACACTGAATTTTTACAAAATGTTGATATATTCTGTTATGTTTAAAGATAGTAGTTATTTTTAAGTGAAATTGCGGAATTCCATTCCTTTCTTATTTATTTGCTTCATATCTGTTTGGTGGAACACATGCAAAATATGGTGTGTGTCCAGGCACTTTACATTATGTAATATATTGTGAATACATTATATAATACATGTTTAGTAAATATATTGAATAATACATTTCTAAAAAATACATGGACAATATAATTGATATATTGTTACCTGAAATTCTATTTTAAATATATTTAAAATATGTTTAAGCAAATACATTGTAAATAGATTTTCCATATGATGAAAATGGGCCAATTTTGTAATATGGTAAATATATTTTATGTAACGTTACATACATAATACATATATTTTTCCATATATTTTATCATTCCCAAAGACTATGAGTTTTATATGAATAATACGTTTACAAAAATATATTTAAAATATCTATTTTTTTAGTATGGGCACAGACCCTTCCTCACAAGACCTGCCACAGTATCAGGTGACAGTGCTGTTTTGTTTTTTTTTTTGTAAACTGTCCTTTGTTATCCGGGGTAGTGACAGGAGGTGTCCATACCAGATTAGCGGTACCGCTTCACTGTGGTGAGAAAGATGTTGTTTGCGTTATGGAATACCCGGTAACTTATCAAACTGACTTTGAAGTTTATGGTTGGACAACGTGGTGAACTACTGGGGCTGTGTTAAGAAACAATGTAAAACAATGCAGGACACATCAGGAGATGTGGGGAGAAAGGTACGGCAGGAATTGTTGAGATGCATTTATAAACATTCTGCATCAGATCACCCAGCTGCGCAGGGGGTGGGACTGATGGCAGCAGGCAGGACAGGGGATGCAACGGACCAGAGGAGGAGTACAAACCTATATTGGAGCAGCGGCAAAACAAAACATCCATTTAACCACCAAAGTCTTTTTTAAGACCGACTCAAATCTTTTTTTTTTTAAGTTTAAGATATCTTTTTTAAACACTTTATTTTCAGAATGGGATAGAGAAACACTGTTCTGACAGAGTTCATTGGTGTCCAATTCAGACTCATTCAATATCTCATGTACATTTCTGTTTCCCAAAAGGTCAACATTTACATAAATCTCGTCAGTCATGTTTATTGCGATAAATTCCAATATGGCTGCCGTTGTTTGTTTCTTTTTGTTTTTTTTTAAGGCTAGTGGCGTATGGATATCTACTAGTGAATCGCCCCCTTTTTGAAAAGAAATGCCGAACCCATGGTGATATGCTGTAATATAAACACCCCCATCTGACCTGTTTTGACCAGTAGAGGTATATATAGTGCAGGAGAAAGGGGGGATTTCAAAAAGATTTGATGATGCAAATATCCCAAGAGAGGGAATGGTTCAGCTTACCTAAAACCCTTATCTTATCCCCAAAATGTTCTATAGCTTTGCTAAACATATAGTATTCTTTAGCTTGAAACATGCATATTTTCTTAAGCTGCAATAAAACAAATTGTAAAACAACAATTTCAGAAACACTCAGGCATCAGTTTACTTCTATTACCGTTCTAGTTATTTCAGTATTTATACAGTATACCAGAACACAGTTCTGAAACTGAATGCTGGGAACAATGTGGTAGAGCTACTTATGGGAGGAATGAGAAGGAATCAACAGCTCAAAGTGTAGAAGCCTATTTGGAAACAATACTATTCATTTTTGAGGCCTGCTTAAAAAAAAAAAAAAGAAAAAACCCTGTAAAACTGTTTATTGCTTCATTTCCCCAGCTTTGCGTCTCCTTCATTGTGCTTTTCCACCAGTTCCTAATAGTGCCCCTTGCTGGGAGAGCAGAACTGGATCAGCTGTCAGTTTCCCACTTGAGCTGTTGCCTGTCTCTTCCCGATCCTTTTTATTCTAGCTGAACATCCTTGGAACATTTTCATCATTCATTTTAAGACCCCCTGCTGACACAAACACTTGAAATGGGTTGTTCAGTAGATGTGCCAAAGGAAGAATACCTTTTTCTTTGAGTGCAGGTCATAATGAACTGTGATATACTTCAGAAATGGAGAACTCTCACAGAGTACACCTGGATTTGTTCCTGAGTAATACAAATGCTGTACAAAGAGTATTTATTATGTGTGTAAAATGCAAATCAGATTTACATTAAAAACGTATTATAAAAACATAAAACAAAAGTTATTTCCAACCTAGGGACCCTTTCATGGAAGCGAGATGGCTTCATTCCATAGTAGACAGAACTTCACCCACAGGTTGTACCCTAGACTCATTAACAGTTCCAGGCACTAAACCATTTACAGTCATAATCCAAATTTTATTTAAACAATGCCCATGAAAACAGAAATCTGACACCCTAAAATCTAACTAATACTTTAACCTTGTTGGGAATACCAGCAGTGATCAGCACTGGTTCACCTGGTCAGAGAAAGTAGTTGTAGTGGTTTTTAACTGGTTCTGCAGGTTCAAGTGGCTGTAACGCTATTGTTGTTAAATGACTGTTGCTTTAAAAGATGATGATGTAAGCCAGTGAATTGGGGTTTGAATTCCCAACTCTAGCTGATCACTCAGAAAGTCCACCTATAGTGTTTCAAATTAAATTACTTCATTTATCATTCAATAGCTCCTCTATTAAAATGATTCAGAGGCTTTGAAACCAAACACATCTCTACCACTGTTCAAAGCTGTGGGGAACTAAATAGGATTTTAGACTGCTTATGTCAGCTCTCCAGACATTCTCACATCCAAGGCACATCATAAGGCTCTACGTGGTGGGGCTCCTGATGAGTCGATGGGATCCACCACTGTGTGTTACTGTGGTGCACCTGTGTTTGCGACAAACAAGCAGTAACTTGTATCCTACTCTGTTTCTCAGTTGTTGTCCATGCTACTCTTACTTACTTTCTGTTTCAGGATAATGTTGATTAGATAGTATTTGGATATGTGGTTGTATCAGTGTTGGATTAAATTCAGTCCTTGTATAAAGTCCTTTTATGTGTATGATCAAATGTTCCTGCTACAGATACTTTTATTAAGGCTGGAAGGTCACGTTATTGTATTTAAATATTGCACAGTGTTTTTCATGGTATACCATGGTATTTAGATACCATTGTTATCTACTGTATAGTGGTGTTGAGTGGTACAGAACATTTCCATAGAAAAGTTAAGTATGCATGTGAATGAACCCAAAACCCAACAGTCAAACCATACCTTAAATGCAGTGTTAGGGAAATTCCCATTTTAAAAGTTTACTATGGTAATTATATAAAGTATTATATAAAGTATTTTTTTGTTTTCCCATGCTTATATTATGCATTTACCATAGTACAGTATACCATGTTTTTTCTACGTTTTTAAATATGCTTTACCATACAGTATCTCTCTGGGCTTCACAATTCTTACTGATGCTTTTCTATGCTTTCACTGTGTTTTATTACACTTTGCTATGCTTTTAAAACTTTATAAGGTAAACCTTTATAAGGGATATACTTACAGTACACAAATGGCCCTGAAGAGAGAGAAGTGGGATTTTTGTTTCCAATTGTGGAATTCCCATACATACTGTATAACTGAAAATCCCAACCATACCTTAATGAAACTTTTGAATGGGAAGTGTCTTGCACAATTGCAGCTAATGTTATTGCTAAACTACCAACTTGCATTATCAGACCCCAGATTTACAATATTCACTTGTGGATTAAGGCTGTTGTAAAAATAAGTTTGGAAGGTACATTTCTAGGAAGTACAAGACATTAAAGAATTGAAGGTATGAAAATGCCAGTAGTTAGTTCAGCAATTACATTTATTGTATTTGGCATGGCATTTCTCATTTGAATGCTTCATCAGAGATTTTCATGATACAGGTTCAGTTTTGATTGGTGGAGTGGTTTCTCCATTAACTTTGCTCTCTGGTTTGCTAGTATTGATTGTGAACACACTGTTTTGGGGTGTCTGGGTTTAAATAAACAGTCCTTTGAAATTCCAGTCTTGTGTTGTATCTGTTACTGATGAAAAGGCTGAACGAACCAATAGCTTGTTTGTCAGAACTCAGTTACAGTTGTTATTGTGTTTCTTCTTTTTCCTAGCCTTTCCAAAAGGGATCAGATCCCAGTATTAATTGTAAAGAAATGAAGGAAGCCGACCGGGATGCTATTGCTCTGCAAACAAATGTGGCATTGTTGATGCTCACACAGCTTTCTCTAACAAGCTGCAGAATACTGTAAATCCTTTATTTATTCTGCTACTGTACTGTACATCAATGCAGCTTGGGGAAGATTCAGACTAACCTGCTCTCAGAAATTCATTATAAAACACGACTGCAACTGAAAAGAAAATTATTACAAATGTTAGTTTGTATTTTAAACAGTGGTTTTCTTCAATGTTATCATGTGTATTATATAGTATATTTATAACTCCTTTTTGTTGTCTTGTACTATTTACAGGATAGGCACGCTCAATCTGTGGCTAAGGCTTGGTGTCCTTTGTGACAGTACAGTGAGTCAGCACCCCCATTAATCTACTCTTATCACTGCAGTTTACATAATTGTTAGGCCTGTCCCACATTTCAAGCTTCTCTGTAATTGGCTAATATTGTAAAATAACATGTTAATATATATATATATATATATATATATATATATATATATATATATATATATATATATATATATATATATATATATAGTAACACAGCAGGGAGGGGGTTAATATCCTCTCTGCATAAAACATGTGCGTATGCACGTTTTGTTTAATTATTTTATTGTTAATGATCCCCTGCACCTGGAAGTAATTGTAAATTAGAACCAGGTGCAGGGTATTTAAGAGGTGCAGTCAGTCTGCACTGGACAGCTGAGTAGAAGGAAGCAGGAGGTGTACCCTGCTGCAGAGCCGTCACGGAAAGGTACTGTGTGTTCCTTTTGTGTAATGTAAAGAAAACTGTGTGTTTTGTTTTCAGCTGGTAAACAGCTTAGCTGTCCGATTTATTTAGAGTAGGTTCCTGCTTGTGTTTAGTTAGGGCTCGTAAGAGCTAGATGTTTGTTTTCATTTTTGTTTTGTTTTTGTTATTAAAAATAGTGGGTCAGCGCTTAAACTCAGTTTTCCGTGTCCTGGGTCTCTGTATTATAGGGGGAAACGAATGACCGTGAGTGCGGCCGGTTACATATGGTGGCAGCGAGTGTGGGCGCGCCTAAAGACCCAGAAATTAAAATGGAATTAAAAGAATTGATCACAAGGATAGACAAAAATACGGCCGAGCAAGAAGCAATCAACCGCCGACTACAGGAAGAGATTGAGAGGTGAAGATGGGAGCTGGGGTTGCCCCCGTTAGAAAAAAAAGACCAGGAGCCAACAGAGCTGGAGCTGCTGCTCCAGAAGTGGGAGTCGGCAGGAGAAGCCCCACTGTCTCCCAAGCCAGAGGAGGACGAGCAGTTGCTGTCTCCGGGGCCACCGACTGAAATCAAGGGAGAGGAGGTGCTGTCTCCCGAGCCAGAGGAGGTGAAGAGCACACCTCCACCACAACTCCCCCCTACAACCCCGGAAGCTCATCCGGCGCTGCTCAGTGCGATCCCTTACCCTGTGCTCCTGGACACCATACCTAAGGTTCTGGACCTCCCGTCGCTGGACCTGGAGCCCAGGAGTCTGATCCACCAGGCATAGTTCCTTGTCTGGTTCCACACTGCGCTCCCCCTGCAAACCCAGACGTCGTGACATATGCTGCGGACGTCACTTGGGCTCCCCCTGGTGGTTCAGAGGCCGCTACATCAGTACCCATCCGCAGACCTCTGCCTGCTGCCCCACCCACCAGGTCTCCGATCGGTGCGCCAGTCGCCCCTATCATCACGGTGGGGTCCCTAATCGACGGTTCTCTTCTTGGAAGCGCCGGAGGGACCGACCCACCCTCAAGCCCACCCTCAAGCCCATCCATTTTTAGTTGCCCATAGCAACTAAAAATGTAATATTTTTATATTTAAAAAAGCAATACATATAAAGAAGAATCAGCTTAAACTTTTGATTTACATGAAAATGTATTAACTTTCTCAAAAAAGAATGCAACAGTGAATATGTTTTTCTGGCATTTTCGCAAACTTTTCTAATCAAAATATCCCCCCTTGTTAGCAATCATAGTTGTACATACTCTAGGCATTCTGTCACACAACTTTAGCGTGCATTGTCATCTATTTCTGTCCACACAGTCCTAATCCTCTCCCAGAGCATATTTATGCTGGTTGCACTCTTCATTTTCACTCTCCTGTCAAGCTCATCTCAAAACATTTCAATGAGGCTAAGGTCAGGCAACTGGGGAGGCCAGTGCATGAAAAGTCTTGCTGTGTGTTTAGAGTCATTATCATGTTGAAAAACAAACCTTTCACCCACTAGTCACCTTGCTGGTAGTATTGCATAATGCTAAAGAATGGAATGATATTGTACCTTTACACATGTACCTTCTATTTTTTACTATATCACCTGTTTGTGCACCGGCAAAACAACCACACCTTCACCTTACAAAACCCACCTTCACCTTACCACTTCCATGTTTAACTGTAGGCACTACACACATTTTGACAATCTCTCGCCTGTTTTTCTTCTCACATACTCACATACAAACATTGATTCATCTGTCCATAACACTGTTCTCCATTGCTCTTTTGACCAATATTTATGGCTTAGTGCCCATTCTTGGCGTTTTTGACGGTTTTTTTGTCTGAACAAAGGTTTTTGAGCTGTAACTCTCCCCATCATACCAGCTTCTCGAAGACGTCTCTTTACTGTTTCCTTTGATATGGTGGCTTTTGATGTGGAATTGAAATACGCAACAAGTTGAGTGCTGGTTAGGAAATGGTCTTCTCTTTTAGTTGTTTTCCTCTTTCTGCTTCAGCAACTTTTGTTTGCATAGCAAGTTTTTCTGTATCTGTTGATTGTGGTCTGCACTCCATTATGCTAAACAATTGATTTTTTTTTTTGCAATTTCCCTCACAGAATACCCTTCCTTGTGAAGGGTAATTATGGATACATGATCATCATATTTTATCTCCTTCATTGGAGCCATGGTAACTCACTTGCCGTACACTCTTTCAGGCTCCCCGTTTAACAGAACCAGCATCTGATTGCGCAGCCAATCAGCTGCTGGCTTGTCCCAGATTTTCAAATGGCTCGCTTGTCTCAGTTCCGGTTCTGAAAGCTGTCTGCAGTCTGACTGAATAGGGACTGTACAATTTGTTACAAAGGGTAATAGTTTTATGGGAGCAATTGAGGTAAAATGCTAGGAAAACATATCCACTGTTAAATTTTCTTTTGAAATGGATAATAAACTTGCATAAGCCAATGATTTATGTATAGTTTTCCTTTCTTAGTAAGTGTGGCAGGGTGGAAGCCCTGCTAGTGTAAATAGTGTGGGTGGTATGTTTTTTTTATTTCATTTGGCAGGGATGGGGTTAATTCCATCCCTGCCGAATACACGTGTGGAATGTGGCCATTCCGCAATTAGGTAATTGAGTGCTATTTGGGGGATGGTCACATGTGTATATAAGCAAGGAAACCCCTTTGTTTCTGTTTATATTTAAATAAAGTATGCAACAGCACCTTTTAAACTGCAGCTTCTGTCTCTGGGTCTGCTTTTCTGCCGCTGATCAGCCTTGACAGCAACGCTACCCTGCTACAGTAAGATTTCAGTAAGATTTACAAGTGTCCAAATAATTCTGACCTCCAGTGTATATATAAAACATTATTTACAGCCTTGCCCTCAGAATCAAACATATTTTCAACAACACAGGGAACTACAGTACCTTAAAAGAATAGCGGAACTTGCTGATTCGAGGATAGCCCTAAGATATTGTTAATGAACAAATTCATCGAACAGCTTTAATATCTAGAGAATCTTTGCTCAACAAGGTGAAAAATTATGTCATAAAAAAATAAACGAATTCCATTTGTGGTTAATTTTCACCCTACAGCACTAAATTACAAACGTGCAATTAAGGAAGTTACCCATTAGTGGCCAATTCAGTAAAACTCCAGAAAGCCAGTCCCAAGCCTCCTGTCATATCTTTTTTCTAATCTCTGTAAATTGTTAGTAAGAGCTGAATTGAAGCAACCTGTCATAAATCCTGGTTCTCACCACTGTACCTCAAACAGATGGACTACCTGTGATCATTTTGTTACTTTCAATAATACCACAACAAGTAGAACCTACAGTATAAAACAGATTATCTCCTGTAGATCTACCAATGTCATCTCTATGTTATACAGTGCAAACGTCCTGACTGCAGGAAACAGTATGTGGGTAAGCCCACCAATGATCTGTGTACTCGTGTCAGAAACCTTATGTCTGCCATAATTACCAGAACGCTGGATCAACCTGTTGCAAACCACTTCAACTCTTAAAATCATAGCCTTGCTGATGAAGATCCTTCCAATAGAAAAAAAGTATACAATCCTAACATGCTAGATAGAAGGGAAAACTTCAGGATTCACAGACTTAAGACTTTATTTCTGCATGTACTGGAACGTGGAAGTCAATGCATCCTTTTACGATTGAAACTCCACTTCAGAACTGTGTGTGTCACCGTGCTCTTAGAACATTCATCTGTACGTCACTGTGCAACTTTCAAACTTAAACTTAAACAATAACACCAGTCCACCTCGCTATTTTTACCATTCTTCTCCTTTGTGTTCTTTTTTACACAGATATAAATTATCCCTTGTAGGAGCTATCAATCTGCTTTTGGAATTCTTTGTCCTTGTTTGACAGAACATGCTGTTTTTCTTTTGTAAATCAATGTTTTCTCTTTGGTAGATCTGGCTCTGGGGCATATTTGCTAAAAGCCCACACAAACTAATGACATCACACATCCACAGTCTTCTTCCAAGCCAGATCTCATGCTTCTTTGTGAGGTCATTTTTTTTTACATCTGTTGCTGTAATACAGTAGCATTCTGTGCAATATGAAATCACCCAGGAGAGAGAGATCTGCCACAGAGGAAGCTCAACCTCAGCGACAAAGCTGTTTGACAGTGAGATGATGTCATGACACTAGGTTATGGCCAGCCAGTTCCATGAAGATAATCTGCGCTTGGTTCAGTGCAGTAAATGAATGTGAAAGTCAATTTGGAATGGATCAGGTAATATGCAATATAAACAACATATAAGAATGAAGCAATACTTGTTATTGATGTGAAAGTAGTGAAGGATAACACTGAAAACAACCCTTCTCAAACTCACTACCCTATGTGATTGGTTATAACTGAGGGGAAATAGTGGGAGAAATGATGAATGATAAATTATATGTTAAAGTTAATGACTGCATTTGAGCAAACCTTCATACAAGAGAGTGAATAGTCAACTGTGCTGAAATCAATCGAGTACCACATAGCCTGTAAATGAATCCAGCTGGTTAGTCAAAGGCAACCTATTCAGGGTTCCTGCCTATTGACTGTGCTTTGTTGGTTGGAGGGTAAGTTGATACAACCAGATTTAAACAAGCTATTTATATGTTGTATTTATAAACTGCATGGATTTTTTGGTTTTGTTTGGCTGCTGTTTCCCTTTAGGTGTAAGACAAACATTCTTTCAGTTGTCTTTAACATCAAATCTCAGTTCTCTAGTTGGAGATCACTTTTCATGATCAGATTAAAGTTTAGAGGATCTTACTATTACAGCCTTGAATTTCAAATACATCAAAACAAAACAAAAACCTGGGAACTTAAACTAATCAAGATCTTTCTATCCCATTACGTTTTGTAATCTGTCTGAATGTTCTTATCTTAAAAATAGGCACAGTACTTTGTTGCTCCTGCAGTTACTAATTGCTACCGCTATTATGTCACTTTTCAACATCCTATTCATTTACCATAGGAATGGAATATATTTTGTGTACAAAAGAATTGAATAGTAATTCAGATCTATTATCAGAGAATCATTTGAATACTTGCAATACTGCACACCACACAAACCTACATGTGCTGCTGCCGACAGCATTAGCTTGCCACTGCCACTGCAAGCTCATACCTCTGGCATGTGTGATTTCACAAACCCAAGTTAGAATATTTACCATGTTTGTCCTGGTTTATAAAGGTAACATACTTATTGTACCTCTCAAAACTACTGAAATTCATGTGTGTCTCTTTTTCATTTAAAAACACCTTTTTATATACAGTATCTGAGAAATTATGATGAATTGGAACATGAGAAGGCCAGATAAAGGTTAAGTGGGAATTTAGTAACTTGTTTGATTATAGTTCACACCCACATATTACAAGAATATATATCTCTTACAGTAGATGAAAAAAGAATATAACATTCACAGGTTTACGAAAGCTGGGACAAAGCCAGCCAGTTCTAACCATTCCCTTGTAGTAATCTGCCTTACTGCTTTGTATTTATGTGTCCACATAAAAAGCCCCATGGAACATCCGCAACTCCAAGCGTATAATACAAACTAAACACCACTAAGACTCATACCTTTGAGCTTTAGTTTACTGCTTTGGTATTGCTGTAAGCCTCTGAACAGCCCACGGGGTAAGTGCCCTGGTTTGCCTAGTGTATCCTTGATTAATTTCAGGGCAGTTGAAATTGAAATATTTGCATTTTATTGGCCTTAAGTTTAGAGAAACAATTCTTAAGATTAGGTAAAGGAAACATTTAAACAGAAGGTATTCCATGAGCCTGCTATATATGAAGTTCAATTATTTTGCTTGCCTGGAAGCATCCTGAGAAAAGAGTGATATGTTGATGCATAGAAAAACCGATTTAATCAACTCTGACTGGCATCTCAATGCCTAAAGCTTATTCTGGTCAGTCAACAGATGAGATGCTCAAGAGGAAAGTGTCTCATCTAAAACAGTTATTTTAAACCTACATGGACATCATCAGTTGTGTCACAAAAAGGTTCCATGGTGGTGCTAATAAACCAGTACTTAGCTTGATTGTGCCACGTTGTTTAAAAAAGATGACTATCTTTGTTGTTTGTTTGGGGTCATTGTCCTACTGGAAGATGAATCTTCTCCCAAGTCCCAGGTCTCTTGCAGACTTCAGCAGGTTTTCCTCCAGGATTTCTCTGTACTTTGCTGCATCCATTTTGCCCTCTATCTTCACAAGCTTTCCAGGCCCTGACACAGAGAAGCATCCCCATAGCATGATGCTGCCACCACCATGCTTAACGGTAGGGATGGTGTTCTCAGGATGATGTGCAGTGTTAGGCTTGCGCCAAACATAGCGCTTAGCGTTGAGGCCAAAAAGCTCTATTTTGGTCTCATCAGACCATAGAATCTTCATCCACTTGGTCTCAGAGTCTCCCACATGCCTTCTGGCAAACTCTAGCCAACAATGGCTTTCTTTTTGCCACTCTCCCATAAAGGCCAGTTTTGTGAAGCACCCTGGTTATTGTTGCTGTATGCACAGTGTCTCCCAGCTCAGCAGTGGAAGACTGTAACTCCTTTAGAGTTGCCATAGGCCTCTTGGTGGCCTCCCTGACTAGTGCCCTTCTCGCCCGGATACTCAGTTTTTGAGGACGGCCTGTTCTAGACAGATTCACAGTTGTGCCATATTCTCTCCATTTCTTAATAATGGACTTTACTGTGCTCCGGGGGATATTCAATACCTTGGAAATGTTCTTATATCCTACCCCTGATTGGTGCTTTTGAAGAACCTTATTCCGGATTTGCTTTGAATGTTCCTTCGTCTTCATGATGTAGTTTTTGTTAGGAAATGTACTAACCAACAGTGGGACCTCCCAGAGACAGGTGTATTTAACCTGAAATCATGTGAAACACCTTAATTGCACACAGGTGGACTCCATTCAACTAATTATGTGACTCATCAAGACAGTTGGTTGCACCAGAGCTTATTTAGGTGTGTCATAGCAAAGGGGGTGAATACTTATGCAATCAATTATTTTCTGTTTTATATTTGTAATTCATTTAGAACAATTTGTAGATTTTATTTTTCAGTTTGACATTATGGACTTTTTTTGTGTTGATCAGTGGCAAAAACTCCTAATTAAATCCATTTTGATTCCATGTTGTAACACAATAAAATGTGGAAAAGTCCAAGGGGGGTGAATACTTTTGAGAGCCACTGTATAGTACATTTAGAGACCTACTCTACTGGGGGTAACTAATGATGTCAGATATTTATCTTTTGTTTTTAAAATTAATTGTATGCTGAGAATTATCACATAATGAGAGGGCTGATAACCTGCCAATACCCATATGGAAGAAAGGTCATTAGAACAGCATTCTAATTGAAAAGGACAGTGAGAAAGTTGTCACCTGAACATGGTATAGAAAAGTGTCTGTGTACCTTGGCACAATACTATATCTCTTGGCTATCGCAAAACAACCCACCCAATATAACACCCTGCCTGCTTATTCTTAAGCAGTAGTTTAGCAGTTTAAACTCAGACTTGTCACATTAATACAATTTAATAATATATCATAAAGTATGTTTTTTACTTGTTCTATAACACAATATTCAGGCACATTTTAGAGTTTTGCTATATCTTTATGTTTTGTTTTGAATGCAATCCACATAGTTTTTCTAACTAGGACCACCTTAGTATTTTGTGTTGATAAATGAATTAAATAAACACATTAAGTGTACTGTAAGTAAGGACATTTAGATCATGTTGTAAAACATGGTCATCTACAAGTGTTTTAATACCAGCACCCCGCTTCTGACAAGACAAGACACTTTTCTTCCCTTCAGTCAGAACCCCAGAATAGAAAGCTCCCATGTAAAAGAAAATGTATCCAGTGGCAGATGTGGCATTTGCTGGAATTGGACACCAGATGTAATCCATCACACATCCCAGTCTATATCGGGAGCAGTAGGTAGGCAAGTTACATGAGGTTAATATTAATTGTGGTAGAGAAGTAATAGCTTGGCCGGGTGACAAGGACATGACATTCACACATTCAGTTGTCATGATTAAAATGGACTGCTTATGAACATGTCATTTCTGTATCTTCATCAACCCCTAATAAAAGTTTACTACAGTACATTATTTATCATACAGCTCTGGGCTTTACAGTACTTACCTATGCTTTAACTTGCTTTCACTATGGTTTATTCTGCTATGGTTTTATTATGAGAAACTTTTAGTGTAGCTTAGTGGTTTAGCCCCTTATTAAAGTTTATTTATTTATTTTTGTATTATTTTATTTATAAAAATAATAGAGATATCATTCTCTTCCTCGCATTTCCAGGAAAAGGTTCTGCTCTTGAGAGTAAAGTTGTATACCATAAGAGTGAGTGTCAATGGGGTATTCTAACTATAGCTTATATTTCTGATTATGGTGCACACCCTGTACATTATGCACATAATGGAGCAGTTTAACATCTCATGTATAAAGATCACCCCTTGTATATCACCCAGAGGGGTAAAGCAAAAATAATACTTAGTCTGATCATACTTTAAATTATTATCAATTTATCAATTAAGCATAAACTGTACACTTGTTAAGATTTTTTTTTTAACCATAAATAAAGTCTTGTAACATCAGATTTGTCTGACAGCTGCAAGAAAAACTGGTTAGCCTTCAAGCAGGCTGTGACGTATCACACAAATGTAAACTGCTCTTAAGTATACTGTGTGCATGTTCTGTGTTTAGTTCATTGCAATGCTTCTAAAATTTATAAAAGGACACATGTAATATTATGAAAATTACGGTAACCACATACTGTTCCGGAAACAAGTCAATTAGACATTTAGTAAACAACAATTCTGCCCCAATGTATCAATTACAAGACAATTTTCTTGGAAGACAGAAACTAGTCAACAGACACACACACACACACACATATATATATATATCTATATATATATATATATATATATATATATATATATATATATATATATATATATATATCAGTAATTGGAAATCCTGGCCTGTGATTGGTTAAAACCTCATCATAGGAGGAACAGATTGAACTATTGCCCTGATATATTTGATCCTTGATTATTTTATCAAGCAGACTTGATATCAACAAGCTCATTATCCCAAGCTTCAAAAGATAACTTGTCATTTGTACAGTTAAATCAATCATGTGTAGCCTACAACAATCAATGCAAAAACAGAACACAGCCATTATCAACAGGTCGCCAAATAAATGAACAATTCACATTATCAGTAATCGTGCATACCAAAATTCAGTTAATTTTATCAATTGATCAACTTCAATTAAGTAGCAGTTATACAGTAGACACACCTATAAATAGATCAACATATCATCAACCATAACTACCTATTATTTAATCCAGTTCAAGATCTTCCAAATTGTATATATTCTCAATCCTTAATTAGTGATGACAGGGTATATCAATTAGAGACAAGAACTGAGATCCAGGGTTTCATTTAATCCATGTGGTTCCATTGTTTTCTAAGGTAAACATCCAAAAGGACTCGCTTCTCAAAAGATGTTTAATTATATTACCTCCTCTTTCAGGGATTACATTTTCAATCGCTATATTTTTTAAGCTTGATATTTATTTCTCTCTCTCTCTCTCTATCTCTCTCTCTCTCTCTCTCTCTCTCTCTCTCTCTCTCTCTATATATATATATATATATATTTATATACACACACACACTTAATAAATCATCCTCACCAACAATCAAAATGCCCTACGGAAAATGCCTATATTATATAGATTGGATTAACCTCACTTCAGTAGATTATAAACTGGCAATCAAGAATCTTCATAGAGACCATTTGAATGAAATTGTACTCATAGGTTGTGACATTGTCCCTGGATAGACAATGCATGTGTTCCCAAATTGAGTGGAAGTGGGGGTTAACATCAATTAGATTGAATTTAAAGAGTTGTCTACTGGTGCCATTTCTTCACTATTATCTATACCCATGTAGTGTCAGCCATGTGCTGCTGTACAGAATAACTACTGCACAAATCGCCATGTCTTCACAATTTTGCCATACAGTATTTCTCAAAAAGACAAAGTTATATGAACTTCACAAATTAGTCATTCGAACCAAGATGCAGCCTAAACCAATTATTTCAGTATTTTAACTTGTGGAGATTATTTTACACCCTTCAAACTGCCCGTGCCTTTGGAGTCACTGAATGAGGATATAACCTAGTACAGACTATTTTAATAAACCCCAAATCCCCCAAAGCACTATAGGGATAGATATAGTCAGTAGATAAGCACTCACAATAGTGCCACTCCTATCCTGGATCCCCAACCAATGAAGCTGGTTGAAGCAAGGACTGCCTTTACAGTGAAGATGGTTGGTTCTTCAAAGTTACCAATGGGTAACTCAATTACTTCCCCTGCTGTTGAACTATTGTGATACGTCACACTGGTGAAAAAACATGTAGACAAACCTGACAAAATACACAGAGCGAAGCTTCCAGGAAAAGACTCCTCAAAGCAAGTGTATCCCCTTTCATTGCCTGGAATTGTCCAATGCTGATACATTCTTGGCAACTGCCTGTAGCAGCAGTATCTTCTTTATGATTGGCAGATGCCATATCATGTAGTCAGGATGATAAAGAACCTATGGGGCTCAGTAGTGGGCAGCGCTACATGGGCTGTCTGTGCTTAGCTAATTCTTCAGTGACAGGGAGGGGGGTAACGTATCTTGTGCCTAACCACAAGCACACCCCACTGGAAAGACAAACAACCAAACATCAGGGAGACAAAAACAAAAACAGGGGTGTCAGAATGGTCACAAAACCATATATTTGTTTGGAGACTGTTCCATATACAGTACATTTGTGCCAAACTGTGCTGAAAACAATGGGTATGGTTTGGTTATGTGGCCTGCTATCAACTAATGACTGTGTTGAGACCACCACAAATACACTTGAGAACCAAGCTTGATTTACATCTCAGTCATCAGATGTGAAAAGCCTTGGAGAAAGAGAAGAGAGTTTATGGTTCTTTATAGGGGGTGGAGTTTCGATTAAGACACAGGCAAAGGTATAAATGGTTTATGTGGTATTTTTAATAACAAATATGCGCCATGGTTTGAAATAAATTGTCTTTCTGCCGTTCTTCTAAAATCCAAATAGAAGCAGAGGTAGGGACAAGCCATAATAAAGAAGCAGTTAGATCACATTGCTATTCTATCATCTTAATTTCCTGATATCCTCATAACAGGACTGGCATGAGAGAAGGCAGCAGTCAGACGGGTTACTGGATAGATTTATAGAAATCCTAGAGGGTACTTTGTCTGTTGTTGTGCTCAGGAGAGGGGAGAGGGTGGGGATGTAATGAAATAGGAGTGACTGCATATGCAGAATTGGAACTTCAGACTTCAAAGAGAACATGATATACTGGTATCACATGTAAACATGTGTTGTATTTATGTGCCCTCAGCAGTTTCCGATAAGGGATACACTGACCAGAGTGATGACAGCTTTGTAGATCACACCTACTGTTGCACAGGGATTTGCTTATGTTTCAGCTTAGAGCAAACTGTTTAGGAACATAGTTTAGACTCAGCAGTGGTAAAACAGGACAGGGTCTATGGCATTTCCCAGAACTGTGCCCTGTTTAAATGAAATGAAATGTCTTATAAGATGCGTTATAGGGCCTTTAATTCATAGCTGTACTTTTCACATGCTTAACAAATTCACTATGGAAATTAACAAAAATAAAAACAAAAATCAACCGTTTGTAATCCCTAGATAACTGCTAAGAAGTTTTGTTTGACATGGTATCAGAGAGCACTATTAGTATTAACCTCTCAGCTATAGACGGCTTTAGGTCATATGATGCTGCATTAGCCAATTGGGATGCATGTTTCAATATAAGGGTTTAATAATAGTAAAGTATTGTCAGATGCAAGCTAAACTTTGCCTAAGTAATATGTTTATGAATAACAGGTTTAGTTAATTACTGTATATGATCCTCTAAATAGCTGAACCCTGGGGCTGTGATTAGGCCTAGCTATTAGTTGTTTCCACCCTGGCCAACCAAATGATGCATTTGGTTAGAGCTTCCATTAGATTCTTGTTTGGATTTTAACCCCATAGAGCTGACTC
This sequence comes from Acipenser ruthenus, assembly GCF_902713425.1. NCBI lineage: Eukaryota > Metazoa > Chordata > Actinopteri > Acipenseriformes > Acipenseridae > Acipenser > Acipenser ruthenus. The sequence continues at coordinate 34,447,518 of NC_081190.1, read as the reverse complement.
AGTCAAGACATAATTCTAGAATGAACACGTTTTTGCCCTGATAATCTCTCTGCAATATTGTGTCAGGGAAAGTATTAAAATATAACTTTCAAAGTGTGACTGGATTCAATTATGTTTTCTTTAATCAAAATGTATTCCATTCCCTTGTAAATTATGTTTAAGTGATGAAGACAGTTTTTCTAGTCGTAGTAGTAGTCTTAGCATCATTAGTAGTATTAGTATAAGGTGGGTCTTAGCCAAGGACGGTTTACTTGGCGTCATGACCAGGTGCTGCGATGTTTGGCTTTAGCAAACTGGAAGCTGCTACAGACTGGAAAATGCTGGCAGATGTTGGACAACGTCTTATTTTTCCACCTGAGATTGCCACCACTAACCATCGACCAGTTATTGTCTTGTGGTCTGGATCAGCAGGCCTTGTTCACCTGGTAGAGTTAACAGTGCCATGGGAGGATGCTGTAGATGAGGCGTATGTGAGGAAGAAACTGCGGTATGCTCAACTATCTGCTGAAGCGGAACAGCGAGGATGGAGAGTTCGGGTTTACCCAGTGGAGGTGGGTTGTCGAGGATTTATGGCACACTCTGCAACCCAGTTTCTCAGAGATGTTGGATTCAGTGGCCAAGAGTTGCATCGCACAGTGAAGAACTTATCTGAAGAAGCAGAGAGGAGCAGCAACTGGCTGTGGTAGAGACAGAAATATTCTGGTTGGGGATCTCAAACACAATAGAAAGAAAGAAACACTGTTGTAAGCTGGGTTGAGCTGAGTGGAGGACAGAGAAGGGTGATTCTGGGATGCCAGAATCACTGTTGAGTCCTCTTGCGGTGTTGTGGGCTAGTCGACAAAACACCGAGGATGGAAGGTGCCCACTTGAAGACACCAGAGATGTACCCTACTTAGCTTAATCCAGACGGTTGTCATGCTGATGCGCTGGGGAGACCGCACTGTGGTTGATCCCCGGAGCCAGCATCGCAGCCGTGTGTGCTGATGCGCTGGGAAGGCAAAATAAGATGATCCCTGGAGCCAGCATTACACTTCAGCCATCAACACCAGGCAGAAGGATATCTACATCATCAGATGGAAGGAAACACAAATGGATGGAGACACAGATGGATCACATTAGCTTACTGTGAAGCTACGTCTTATTTGGTGCTTATCTTGGCGAGAGCCGAGTTCAAATCAGCATGAAGTTTTAACATCTACTCTCATGTAATGGAAATCATAAACATATTATGTTTTATTTTTTAATTTTTTTTTAAAGATTTAATACAGAACTAAGATTACAATCATAAATATTAAACAAACATACAAGAGATTAAAGTGTAACTGAAACAAGAACCTTATTATTGACATTTCTTTTTTATTTTAAAATAAATAAGACTATTTCAAAATTCATCATGAATTCTGGCCACAATAACAGGCTACTGTCTTTTGCATTTTTAGAGAAACATGTGTGAATGGGTTTAATCATGTGGTTTGTGGATAGAAAGAGGTTAATATGATACAAACAGACCCTTAATTGCTCTTCTTTATGACTGTTATTTACATACAGGTAGTTATTTATATATATATATATATATATATATATATATATATATATATATATATATATATAGTTTTGTAAAAACTCTTACTGAGATACATAAAATACTCTGATGGTTTCTTTTAAAAGCAGTATGGAGAGATGTCTGGAAATTTGTGAACTTGGTGAAAGAATGGATTGACAATTGACAATTTGAATAGGCATTGGATGTTTGGAAGTTTCTGAATGTCTTTGTGAAATGAGTGCTGGTTGACAAAGTCCATTGGTCACAGAATCTCTAGAAATTATTAATTTACAGGCACTGTATAAAATATGGAGGCAATAAACTCTATATTCCTTTCTTCAAGTAAAATTGCTACAGTGAATGGGAGCCAGTTCAATTTTATAATTAATCCAGATGTGCTGCACTTTTGATAGGTTTCATTAATTATCATTTTAAATTTTATAATCCTAAAACTCTTTGTTCTGTTCATTGTCTGTTACCTTTTGGAGCACTTGATACTTACATGATAATTCTGTTTTCTCCTCACCAGCTCTTTTGAAAGTAAACTGTCGTGTGTTAATGGTTTCTATTGATAATCTACTGCACATAAATGCTGTATAAGGACACTTGTTTATCACAAATAACAAAATGCAAAATGAATTTTGTTTCAAAAAGCAGATGAAAGAATGTGTTGGAAAAGTTCATTTGTAACCACGTTAATTACATGTGTCTAGCTAACGCCTTTCAGCAATTGCCTTCATTATTAAACATAAAGAACTGGATTCTCAAAGCTGTTTACTCCAAATCGCCAATAGCAACACAAAAATTCTGAAAGTAAAAAAACAACAATTTATTTTAAATGGGTAAAAAAAAAAAAAGTAAGACTACTTACTACCCCCAAAATTAAATGTCTGAATGGTTTATTTTTGGTTTGCTAACATTATTGGGTTTGTTTTACTTTTGAGAATGAAAGAGCAGGGCAGCTTTTCAGAATTGATTTGATTGTATCTAATTATATCTAATTATATCTAAAAGCGAGTTATTACCTATCCTGTTTAAACAACTTTTAAACTATGTTCTTGTTTCCTATTTAGAATGTTGAAAAAAGAGCTTCCACAATGGACAATTACATTGATTATCTACATCCTGTGGCCAGAGTAATATGGACGCCTGCATTGCACATTTTGTCTGAGGTAGGCCTTCAGTTTTGGGATCACTTTTGAATCCAATAATAAAGGGTCAGAAGGTGATTGTGATCTATATCATGTTTGTTGCTGATAGACTGCAGATTAGTCAGAGGATGTAAGGATCTAAGGAATAAGGCAAGACATTGCGGACTGATAGAGGTGAGGAACTAAAGCTCAGCTAGCATTGCCACTTTCATAATGGTATGACTTGCTTCAAATAACAATTGCCCTGTGTGGGAGGCAGATACAATTCTGTATGAGGGACCAGTTGTTTGCAATAGAGATCAGAGGCAGTAGTATATTGTAGATCAAATCAAAGTCTGAGGTCAGAGTGGCTGTTTGTGACTTTTATTACTTCTTGTAGTATATTCTATTTGCCTGCAAAGAAATTTGGGGCATATTAGAGCAGTGAAAGAAGACATGAAAAAATAAGATTCAGAAGAAGCTTGGACAAGCTTGATGTGTTACTAAAACAAAGTTAAGCATCAGGAATAATGGATCTGAACATGTTAGTCAATATCCCCTGGCTGTTATAGCATTCTCACAATTTTTTTCAGTGATAGTGCCCGTTGATGAAGGCTCTACCATGTGGTAGTTGACCATGACTGGAGTTATGCATCCCGAGCTGAAGGCGAGGGCGCTAATGTAAGTCAAGTTCACAGTACCGCACAGTAGAACCTTCATCGAGAGGGCATTATCGCTAGTAGAAAACATTGTTTTTTTCTCATTATTTTCTTTAAAACACTTCACAACCTAGATTTACCTTGAACTTGTAATGATCTGCTGAGAAATGTTTTAGAAAAATAGTCCCAAAATATTCAAATCTTCCTTTCTCAGTCTCTTGTGCTTTCCCTTTCCAAGTCCTTATCCTTATGAGCTAACTTTTAAGTCTCAAACAATAAAATTGATTATAGAAGTGTAACATCAGCAACTGTGACGTATGCTATTCCAGTATATTATGCAATTCCAATGTATTAGTTATTGCATTTGAAATGTACAGTATACCAGGACAAAAACAATGATATACAAATGCAACTTTAAAGTTTGCTGTTACCTCTGAAGAAAATGAAGAAAAATGTATTATTAGACCTGAACCCCTGGCCTAGAACAAAATAGCTGTCCAAACCTGCTTTTACAGTATGCAGAAATGGCCTGATATAGGCAAATGAGTTTGTTGGAGATAAGCCATTGCTGAACTAATGCTGAAGATCAAATGCAAGTGATTACCAGGGTGATTAAGCCACTTAACATTCCATCACATGAAAACTACAAGGAACCCTCATAGTGAAAGCAGCTTGAGGAGTAGACATCATAAGATATGGTGACATTAAAAAAATCAATACAAATAAATAATAATACTAGCTATCCAATCTAGACAAAAGGTGATTCAACCAAAGTAAACTAAAGAAAAAAATAACAACTCTCCTCCCTGGCTCCCACTCATTAGACCCAACCTAAACATACCACCTAACTGTAAACCAACCAGTAAATTGAGACTCACACTCATATTGCAAGTATTTATCGGCAGGTATTCAACAATTCCATTCATTAGCAGGATGATTTCAAAACAAGAAAAGCTGTCAATGTCAGTGCTCCGGATGAGAGGAAAGGTTGCTTCCAATCGGCTTTTAAAACAGTGCGGAAGTGCACTGCCATTGATTGGTACTCAATTAAAGGTGAGGGAAGAACAACTTTTCTTGTTTTGAAATCAACACGTTAATGAATGGATTTATTGAACACGCGTAGATACATACTTCTTAAAGACAACTGTGAGCACAAGTATGAGTTTCTGCACACCCCTAATACTTACCTTACCATTATGTCACAAGAAATCAACACAATAATAACGTTATTTACACTGCTAAAGAAATCTCGGTGTAGAACATCAAACAATCACCTATCTTGTAATTATATATAAATATGTTTATATGATATATTAAAAGTTCTATGTTCTTGAAATTTAATAGCTATTTAATAGCTGCTATGGTGCTTCTGATGTTATTTTTAGAATATGTTTTATGTGCTGTGTTGCAATTTGATGTAATTGGCATTTGTTTAATTGAGTGGGATTGTAGGTTTCTGCTGTCTTCCAGGATCACTTTGTAAATCTATATGGTTTTTCAATCCAGGTTTAATCCAATGGATGTTAAAGGGTTAAATATTATAGTACAGATTTTTATTTTATGAAATCAAAATGATGAGTTGCTTTATTTCTTATTAACTGCATATTTTTTTAAGACAGCAGTTCAAGTAGCAAGCAAGGAAAGAAAAAACACTTCCTGAGAATTAGTGCCAATAACAGACTGGTAAATTTGCTCACTGATTCCCTCAAGTGGTAATCTTTGAACCATGCCCTCAATTGAAAAGGTGTCTTTTAAGTCAGAATGTGCAAAGGTTTTTGTCCCCATTAGCATGTCTAAATGCATGGGTATGCATTTCCCAACTAACTGCAGATGCTTTACTATTAGTAAAAAAAAAAGATTTTGAGACACAACGATTTTGTCGCAGCGAAAGTATCATTTTATCGCAGGACAAATCGCGTCTCGCCTGGTGTGAATTACCCTTAATGCTCCAAATCCATAGCTGGACATTTTTTGTAGATGGGAAAGCCTAGTATGGCAACCTTATATCAGGCAGGTAATAATTATTTGATTGATTTTTAAAATCAACAGGTTTTTGATTCAGCTTGTATTGTACTGGTTTCTGTTTTGAAAAATGGTACGAACCATGTACAGATTTTAAATTGGGTTTCCCAAGGTATGGGAAATGACTGTTTCGTAATTTCAATAACGTCATCATTTGAAACTGTAATATGAAACGAAATGTACTGATTGAAAATGTATGCTTTGGCAAAAGCATTAACGTTCCTTTGATATTGGGGCAGATACTGTAATGTTAGAACAAGCTAAGCAGACCGGAAAGCTATATCTTTTTAACTTGTGTAGCACACATTATGAATCACAGTGTAACAGTAATCTGTGCCATGAAATGATCTAGTAATTGGTTGGGAAACAAACGCTTATCTGTGAAAACAGAACTATTTACATCACAATATTATCAAAAAAATACACTCCCATATGTACCTTACATTTTGAAATACAAAGGTGTACAAAAACTTAGCAGAAAGGGCAACACAGATGTTGTCACGCTATGGAAGGCCATTCGGATCAGAAACGCGGTATTTAGTACATGTTTCAAATATTTAGTACATGTATTGATTTGGACCAATCAGAATACATAAAATAGTATGTGTTCTGAATAAATGTAAATCAACTATGCATTTTCTACGTAGGGGCTGGTTATTTTACAGTAGTACCTAGATAGTGGCAGGTCATTTTATAGTAGTATCTACATAGGGCTGGTCATTTTACAGTCATGCTGCGTAATTACAAGAGTAGCCAAACACCTTCGGGATAACATCTTTTTAATTTCAGACATGAAATACGCTCAAGAAAAATCAAGAATAAGGAAAATTGCAAATCATGGCGGTGAGAGATTTTCTTCTACGGTGCAAATATAGATTTGCTGAGTGCTGCCGACTTCTTGAGACAGACAATGTTGACCGTGACACGGTTCAGTTTGTATTAACAATGTACGAAATCGTTTTTTTTAATTTTCTAATTATAGTTATTTCCGTTTTACATGAAAATATTGAGTTACCATAGCTAATATTAAGCCCCTTTCACACTGGCACTCCTGCCTGGGTCTCGACCCAGGTTCTGATTACCCGGAACACAATCCCACGTAGTGTAATCCCACGTACCTGTGTCGTACCCTGGTTGACCCAGGTCGCAGAGACCCACCTCAGGATGTGGGTCAACACGCCTTGACCCAGGTTGAGCGAGACAAAATGCATGACGGACGTTCATAAGCCGCCGAAATAATAAACAGCCACGCCTACATAAAGGTTTCATTTCCGCAAGGAACATTTCTGTTTATTCTGTTTAGCCATATTTTTGTTGATGAGACACACCATGAGCCAGATTGCAGCAGGGATGAGGAAACATTTGCTCTAGACCAACGGTTCAATCCAGAGAAGCTTGGATGGAAGCATCCGTAACAAGCTGCTTCTGGGGCATTGATACATGCATTGTGTATATGCGTCTGTCACCCAGGTCAACCCTGCTTCATCAAAAGCAGTGTGAAATCGTGTAGCCAACACCTGGTCCATGAAACCGTCGTTGATGCTTGTCTCGGAGGGTCTAGGTCTAGCCATCTTTCACTAGACTTTATCCAATGTCAAGTCCATATACCGCCACGAATTGGGCAGGAATGGCAGAGGTAAGGTGACTTTTAATTGGATAATTTATTACACTTAATATTTTTTTATTGAAATTCATTGGTTCTCATTTCATTTCTCATTTTCAGCAATCTGCTTGGCCAAATTAGTTTGCATAATAATTAGAATTACAACACATACTGAAGTCAAAATAGAACGTGTACTAAATATTTGAAACATGTACAAAATAATGTGTTTTTGACCTGGATGGCATTCCATATCATGCCAACTACTACCTTTCCCAATTATTCTAATTACACACAGCAATGTAAATAAGCTAACTTCATGCTTTTAGAATACTTGCGCAAGTCCCAATGCATGCCTTGGCACGTAGGCTATTATTAAACATGAAGGCAGCAAACATCATCTGTATGTGCAGCAAATACACAAACATGAAATACAGTACTTCACAAGTTTATCATTATTATTAACACATTTCTTAGTTGTAACTGAGATAAACGAATGGCTTATCACAGATCAGTTGAATAACCTACACGCCTGTCTGTTAAATGCACTGGTGATGATGGGAGTCTGGAAACCTGAACTGACTCCCTGCTGTTATTCCAAATTAGGGTCTTTGGAAGAAAAGTGTCTTACCGGTGGGTGATGCAGAGCTGTCCTAATAACTAATAACGACATATGGGTAAGTAGGAACATTTGAATGTGATGACAGTAGCTTGGCTAGTCAGTTTAACAAAAAAAAACCCACAATATTTACCGCTGAATTTTTGTAATGTGCATCTGAGGAGATTTTTTTAAATCGGTCCTGGGTATCTGTCATTGGAACAGGTGTCATTTCGATTTCGATTCCAGATCCAAAACTATTTTGACAAACATGTCCATAAGTCAATAATAGACTGCGAAAACTGGAGGATACTTAAAAGATGTTATGCAAAGGAAACATATTTGACAGAGACTGTATATATAAGATATGATACATAAATGATGCAGCTTTTGCGATGCTCCAAAAATATTGTGTAATCTATGAAATTGCCCTGTATAATTAAAGTTAACAAAATCATCAATAATCAAATGAGTCTGTAGTGTTGTCATAAGTTTTATTACAACAGTGTACAACACTGTACAACAGTGAAAGCCTTTGTGTGCTTTTATATGAGGCTTGTGAGCTTTTATATGTTTTATATGTTAATTGCAAATTTCACAAAGCTTACAATTAAAAAAATCTTTAACCACATGGTATGTGCAAACAGGTTTAGATAGACGAAATGTTGTCATGTTCGAATTGGGGTTGTCTTGCGAATGATCCCATCGAGATGCAGAAAATTAACTTTACTCGAATCCAATCTGAAGAAAATCCGATCATCTCTTCATATAAAAGTGAGACTGAATTATGCTCCAGGGAAATAAATATAATTTTAAAAAAAAAACCCTTTTAAAAAACCTGTTAATGCTGTAATAAATACATTGCAGATCTTTTTTTTTCCTAAATGTAGACGTCAATTATAGTTATCAAATGTATTTTTGACAGAAATTAATGTTTTTAATAATCATTTTTATTAAAAACATTTTTAATAAAAAATATCATTTGTATCTGGTTCGTCGGTTCCAAAGCAGGAACCGGGTACTCGCTTTCAAAGTAACCAGTTCACACATCTCTACTGAATTTAACTGAATGTCCGTGACAGGTTCCATTTAAATAGTACGTCATGTCTATTTACAGGTTAGTAATATGCCAGTGTCATGTGAGGCATGTGAGGAAAAATTCAGATTTTTATTTTTGTATCGATTGATTCAGGACTTCAGAGATCGGACTTGAACAGATTTTATTAGTATTGGTAATTACTGTCAGAATACCGTAAATTCACATAGGTACATTTTTTACTTCAGTGTTATGCCAGTTACCATGCTGCTAAATGTCGCCGGTGCAGTGCGTCGCACAGAATGCAGATTCCTTTGTGTGGCAAAGTGGCTGGTAAGGGGAACAGGTGTAGCGGTGATGCGGTGTAGGAGTGACAGGCAGACAACGGTATTCCAGTGAAAAAGGTGCTTTATTTCTTTTCCAGTCTGGTGACCGAAAAATAAACAAATCCTCGGCGATACACAACGTGTAACGCACGGGTATAACAATAAACAGGGCACAGTCCCGAACAAAACAAACAGACGGTCACCAGTCCTGGGTGAGTGCAGTCGTGATGGTGGTTTAGTGTAAACACAGATAGTGCGGTGTGCAGTGGTGCTCCGGACAGTGCTGACCCTTGGCGACAGCTCCGGAGTAGTGCTTTAACTGTCTGGTGATGAAAAACACAGACAATTACACAGACAAACACAACAAAACACAACACGTAATTATTTATCTTATTTTAACAACGAGAGCCCCTCTCTCGATCCTTCTCTCTCCAAACGCTAACCCAAACAAAGGAAAAGAACAGCGTTACCCTGGCCCCTATATGTAATCCCGCATGATATCTAGGTAAACGGTTGCAGCTGCCTTATTACTTGCAGCTGCCCCTCGTTTACCTGTCAAATCAATACGGTCTTACAACAGAGTCTCGCTTCTTTCCAGGCTGACCCACTTCCCGGTCCCGGAAATGAACTGTCAGGCCAGCCCTTCCAGATACTTCTCCTCCTGTTCTTTAGCGGCCTCACAGGTCGGGAGGAAGATTTATCACCAGAACTCATTGTATTTCTGTCACACTTGCTTGTTTGTTTTTTTGCTGCACCCCTAACATTGCCGTCCTAGGCAGCTGCCTAGTTTGCCTAGGTCTTCCTCCGGGCCTGCATAGACCCATCTACAATTTTTGAATATATCAATCTTTTTTTTATTGTAGTCATACAGTGTTTTCAGGGTTGATAACATTGTGAGAACCACTTGTTCCCTGTAAAAACTTTGAACTCCCACTCCCATAATCCCACTAAGTAGATAAACAGCCTTTTGAGAAACCTAAGACTTTGGAGTAAACTATGTATAATCAGCCTATTGTAATACAAAACAAACAGTTTCTAAAACATTATAATTAGCGTTATGTAAGTAAACAGCAATAACCTAGGGAAGCAGCTTCCTAACTTTCCATAAGACTATTTAACAGGCATCATGTGCTCAACTGCCTGTATGTGCAGCTTGCAATAAACTGGTTCCAGAATTATGATGCCTAAATAACACTGTCTGCCCAGGGATATCTTGCGTTGGATTGGAGGAAAACTGTGGGGAATTTCCCATAGTAATGTTCGTGAGCAAAACAAATATAGACTCCATGTAAGGCCCGTACAAAGCTTAAAAAAGGACAATGAACCGAATAACAGTGTATTCCAATGCAGAGGAAAACACATGCTATAGTATTTAAACAACTGGGTTAATTACAGATCTCATCCATGTTCATTATTATGGTACTGATAATATTAAAATGCCTCTTTTGCTAATTTTCTAGCAGATTTTTTTTAAGAGTAAAAAGTAACTTTAACCTGTAAATTAAATAGATTGTGCAGACTAAATATAAAAGACTAAATATGCCTGTTCAAATATTGTAGTATTCTAATTGCAATGTTAGGGTTGGTATTAATACTAATAAATGTGGAATACTGCTACACAAATTGATAATTGTATTAATTCCATAGAACATCTTGTGTTACAGATCCAATTGTAGTCGTTAAGGCAAAGCAAACTTACCTCTACCCAAACTCATTTGATATCAATAGTCCGTTCAGGCAGTGATTGTTAATTTTGAAACTAAGAAATAGTAAAATAAATGTCTTTCTCAATGACTTTGTCAAAACATTCATCATTAAACTAAAGTTAGTTTTAGTGTATTTCTAAATGTTTTAGAGCAGGGGCTTCCAAAGTGTAGCTCGTGGGCCAAATGCGGCCCCCGATGGCACTGTCTGCGGCCCTCGTCAAACATTTCTAAGATTTTTATATATTTTCTTGGAAAGAAAAGACTTGGGCCATTACAATGGCTCAATATCGGTACAAGCAGCGCACATCACAGCGCGGCGCTGCTGTAGCTACTGTAACATGAAAACGTGAAACCCGTAAAGGTACGCGGCGTAGTCTAGCTAGCTGCAGTACAAATCGCGGACAGTGAGGCTCCTCTAAAGAGGGCCCAAGAAGTGGCCACCCCTCTAGTAGAGTGCGCAGCTACCCGCCCAGGTGGGGGTAAGCTGGCATTATCATATGCAGTCGAGACTGTGTCTGCAATCCAGTGCGACAGTCGCTGCTTGGAGAGGGCCTGTCCCAGGGTCCGTATACTGTGACAGATGAAGCGCTGGTCAGAACGAAGCAAAGCTATTGTCTTTTCAATGTAACATCTCAATGCTCGCACTGGGCAGAGGGAATTTAAATGCCTATCCTCCTCAGTAGCAAAGGGAGGTGGATGGAACGACTCCAATTCCACAGACTGGTTCATGTGGAATGCCGATATCACCTTGGGGAGGAACACAGGGTTTGTCTGCAGAGACACCCTGTTCCCATTTTCCCAATTACGCATGCAGGAGCTATGCACAGACAGCACCTGCAGTTCACTAACGCGCTTTACGGAGGTGATGGCTAAAAGGAAATCTGTCTTCATGGACAGGTACTTCAAATCTATGGAGTATATGGGTTCAAATGGGGCCTTCGTGAGAGCCTCCAGAACGACGTCAAGACTCCCCTCTGGGAGAACGTCCCTCCTGGGAGGGCGTAAACTTCGGGCACCTTTTAGAAACCGGGTCGCCAAAAATTGCCCGTAATTCCAGCATATTTATGTGCAGAGACGTCCAAGGGCCCAACGAGGACCCGCGGACTACTCTGCCCTCCCAGACTGCACCCCAACCCGTGTTGGAGGCGTCTGGCGTCACCACTTGATGATTCAGCACTACTTCTAGATGCACACCTTGACAGAGGTGGGAGGGCTGTCTCCACTAATACAGGGCTATTGAACATGCACAACATACCATCAGCCGACAGTATCTGTCACGTTTTGGATGTAGCCAGAAGATGTTGAGCCACGTTTGGAGCGGGCGCAGAAGGAGTAGGCCGAGCTCCATGGCTGATATAACTGCGGCCATCAGACCCTCTGGAAACACACCAGGGGAACTCTCGATCCCTGATGAAACAGAGAGAGACAATCCTGTATAGCTGCTACTCTGTCATGTGACAGGTAAGCGCGTATTACTAGGGAGTCCAGCCTGAGACCCAAGAATGTTACGCACTGCACCGGTATCAGTTTGCTCTTTGCATCGTTGAGGGTGAGTCACAGCCTCACCAGATGCTCTGTCACTACTGCCGTATGGGCCACTGCTCCCTCCTACGACTGGGAACAGATCAACCAGTCTTCTAGGTAGTTCAACACCCTGATCCCAGGATGGCATCTACACACTTTGAAAAGGTGCGGGGGGCTAGGGAGTGGCCGAATGGCAGCACTGAAAACTCGTACACGCTTCCCTGAAAAGCGTAGGTGTTTCATGTGCGCTGGACGAATGGGAACGTAAAAGTACGCATCCCTTATGTCCACTGTGGTAAACCAGTCGCCTGGCCAGATCGACTGGAGAATGTGACGAATGGTCAGCATTTTTAACCTCTTCTCCTTTAGAAAACCATTGAGGTGCCTCAGGTCTAAGATGGGGCGGAAGTGGCCATCCTTCTTGGGCACTAGGAATCTCAAGTAGAACCCCTCCCTGTGGGAGATGGGGTCTATTAGACGGATAGCCTGCTTGCTAAGCAAGGTGGCTACTTCGTGACGTAGCACCGAGGCCTGGAGAGGGTCTGTCACAGATGTATTTGTGAGGCCTCGAAAAGGAGAAGGTCCCATGGGAAACTGTAGAGCGTAACCGGTTTGTACGGTGGCGAGCACCCAGATGTCTGAGGTGCAAGTACGCCAGTATTGCAGTTGGTGTGGACAGAAGTGGAGGGTCTGAGGCCGCAAGCCTTCAGGGGCCCTGCTGGGGCTGCCTAGGCTGAGGTGGGGCACTCTGCTGCAGTGGCCTACGATGGGCTTGGAACTGCCGCTTGGAATGCTGCTGCGCGGGGGCTCCTCCGCGGGGGCTCCTCCGCGGGGCCTCCTCCACGTCCTACAGAGCCGCTGATGGCCTGGCCCCACCGGGCGAAGTGGTGGACAACCCTTTACCCCGCTTAAGCCTCTTATCCTGAGAGCGCGACTGGAAAGACGCGCAGATCGGGCAGAAGGTCTCATCCTCAAGGGCTAGAGTGTCATGCTCTACCCCGAGACAGCTTACACACCATTGGTGGGTGTCCTCAGAAGGAACCTTAGCCTCACAGGCAGGGCTGGATTAACGCAGGGACTTTAGGGGGTTGCAGCCCAGGGCCTCAGATTTTGAGGGGCCCCAAAAAATATATATAATTTGTAATACAATATCTAAAAAATGAATAAGTAGCGTGTGACTGTATGGATCGGAACAACACGTCTGTTTTACCGAGCCGTATTGCGTTGGAGGAGCAGGGACTGTCTGATCATATGACTTGCCCTTATATCAAGTCACATGCCACATTAATCAGGTGTGCTGCGGCACGAACGTGACGCAGATCAGAACCTGTAAATGTCTGGCAAAGCAGCACCTAGGAAGTATGAGAGCGAAGCTGAAAAGCAGAAACACACCAAGTACAGCGTCATCACGAGGAAGATAAGTTAAACAAAACACTAACTCTGACACGCTGTTTTAATACAAGACCAAGAAATGAAAGTGAAGGTATCAGTACTTTGGAAAATACATTGGAGAGAAATCAACAGGAGGAAACGACCTAGGTTTATATGGATTACAGTGGGGCAATCTCCATGGAAAAATAAAAATAAGTCTCACCTTTTTCTCACTCTATTATGGTAGTAGTTTCAGGTTGTATGTGTTTCCATGTAGTTTATATAGTATATTAGTATGGCTTCAGGTAGACTTTTGTGATACAATTTTGTAGTTTCTTTGATTACAGTTTTTTTTTTTGTCTCAATCCTAAAATTCTAGGTAATGCAAAACTTTTGACCATAGCTGTATATATTTCTTTAATATTTCAGAGTTTATGACTATAGCAATATATTAAAGTTTTAAGCATTACAATAATCATAGATAAGTGCAGGGAATTACATTGCGTAAGTTGAAATAACAATTAAATCATTAAACCATCGTAGTGTATTTTTTGTTTTGTTTTGTTTAAATATAACTTTCATAAGGATGTAATTTGGGGATTTCATTCACAGGTTGTTATAATTCAATATAGCCTCAAAACAAATTCCTGAAAGAGAAGTGCAACACATTAACAACATACAGTCAAGCAGGGATGAATTGAGACGGGTGGAGATGTACTAGATGGAAAAGCACTATTATAAAAGCTAAGTTAATACATTATTTTTAATTATGAAAGTATGCAGTTGAGTGACTTGTAATTACTTGATTTAAACCCTTTGAAATAATTTATTTGTCATTGTGACAATCCTTTTTATAACTACTGTATCATTATCTTTGTTTTTACAGGATATATTTTAATTAGTCCTTGTTGCAAAAACCTGTAAAGTAGGTTGCAGGTTTACAATTAGTTATTTCTTTGCAGAAACAGATCTGTGGTCTTGTGCAGTAAACTTGTCAGTCACCATTTCTGTGTTAAAAAGAAGTGTAAATATAACGTCTAGTTGCTCTACATTGAATGTATTTTGGGGTACCACTGAACTTGTGGGACATCATGCTTATTGTAGTAGGTAAAAAAAGGTAAAATTCAAGAAATGAAGTCAAGTAGAAACATGTTTTGGATAGTGCATTCAGATAATCCATTCAGATATACTAAGAGATCTAATAAACAATCTGTATGAGTGGGTAGAACAGGCAACAGATACAAAACAAAAAGCATTTTAGTTTTGTGCAGGCTTCACTGCACAATGCTTCACCTATGGGCTTTAGAGCATAGCAAATAATGATCTCAATGGAAACATCAACAAAGAAGCATGATGAATACACATAATAGGATGTTAAACAGGTATGAGATGAAATAGCAGGAAAATGTAAAGCAGTTTTAAAATGAAACGTTAAGGCCTGCCTTGTGCAGTTAAAAGGCAAGAACCGAAGGCTTTACCAGATAGTAAGGCTCACTTTTTCTGGTTCTATTTCTTAAGTATTGTAAATATAAAATGTGAAGTATGTTGCATAAACTTTGCAAAATGAGTCACCATTTTGTATTACTTGTAAGAAGAAGGTGTGTGTTTATCTGTAAATCACTGATTTTGCGGATGTTTGGATTCTGTCAGCAATACCCAAATGTCAGTTTAGTTTTTGAGATAAATATTTAATTTAATATAATAGTTAACTCTGTTGTGTAGTTGTGTGGTATCATGGGGAAAAAAAAAGACTAAACAGGAATAACAAATAAGCACTAAACAGGGTGCAACCTAACCATTCACAAATAGCAGTTTATAAGATGAACTGTCCCACCTCTGGCTGAAATGTATAGAAAACTATATGATGGCTGTGCCAAGCATCTAAAGACATTCACAGTATGCTTGGTTCCATGTGCTGGTCATCACAGTGGATCTGGCTAGGGAAAGCATCTCTGGATGTTTGCTAGCCAAGATATGATGATAAAGTGAAATGTTGCTTTGAGCTGTTTAATAATAAATAAACCTTGGGTTAACGGTAGCCAGAACTTCTGTGGTAAAACTACAGAAATACTATCTGGATAATACCTTCAGAACTGTCATTATAACCTTGTTTGTCACTTAATAAAGCCAAAATATAAAATGTTGTTTTCCAGTATTTACAGTATTATTTGAGTGATAAACAAATCTACACTTTGGGCCTTATTTGGAAGCACATATAAAGGTAAAGGGAACTTTTTCAGAATAAAATATTTTTTAACAATTAGCAATTAACTACAATAATTTAATCGCTCCTTCCTGCAAATTACAGTGGCTCTCAAAAGTATTCACCCCCCTTGGACTTTTCCACATTTTATTGTGTTACAACATGGAATCAAAATGGATTTAATTAGGAGTTTTTGCCACTGATCAACACACAAAAGTCCATAATGTCTAAGTGAAAAATAAAATCTACAAATTGTTCTAAATTAATTACAAATATAAAACAGAAAATATTTGATTGCATAAGTATTCACCCCCTTTGCTATGACACACCTAAATAAGATCTGGTGCAACCATGTCTTTAGAAGTCACATAATTAGTTGGAGTCCACCTGTGTGCAATTAAGGTGTAAATCAATCAATTTCAGGTTAAATACACCTGTCTCTGGGAGGTCCCACAGTTGGTTAGTACATTTCCTAACAAAAACTACATCATGAAGATGAAGGAACATTCAACGCAAATCTGGAATAAGGTTCTTCAAAAGCACCAATCAGGGTTAGGATATAAGAACATTTCCAAGGCATTGAATATCCCCCGGAGCACAGTAAAGTCCATTATTAAGAAATGGAGAGAATATGGCACAACTGTGAATTTGTCTAGAACAGGCCGTCCTCAAAAATGGAGTATCCGGGCGAGAAGGGCACTAGTCAGGGAGGCCACCAAGAGGCCTATGGCAACTCTAAAGGAGTTACAGTCTTCCACGGCTGAGCTGGGAGACACTGTGCATACGGCAACAATAGCCTGGGTGCTTAAAAAAACTGGCCTTTATGGGAGAGTGGCAAAAAGAAAGCCATTGTTGAAAAAAAAAACTCACATCAAATCTCGGCTAGAGTTTGCCAGAAGGCACATGGGAGTCTCTGAGACCAAGTGGATGAAGATTCTATGGTCTGATGAGACCAAAATAGAGCTTTTTGGCCTCAACGCTAAGCGCTATGTTTGGCGCTAGCCTAACGCAGCACATCATCCTGAGAACACCATCCCTACCGTGAAGCATGGTGGTGGCAGCATCATGCTATGGGGATGCTTCTCTGCATCAGGGCCTGGAAAGCTCATGAAGATAGAGGGCAAAATGGATGCAGCAAAGTACAGAGAAATCCTGGAGGAAAACCTGCTGAAGTCTGCAAGAGACCTGGGACTTGGGAGAAGATTCATCTTCCAGCAGGACAATGACCTCAAACATACAGCCAAAGCCACACTGGAGTGGCTTAAAAACAAAATGGTCAATGTCCTGGAGTGGCCCAGTCAAAGCCTGGACCTCAATCCAATTGAGAATATGTGGAAAGAGTTGAAAATTGTTGTTCACAAAAGGTCCCCATCCAACTTGACGGAGCTTGAGCAAAGAAGAATGGGCAAAAATTGCAATGTCCAGATGTGCAAAGCTGGTTGAGATTTATCCAAATAGAATCATGGCTGTAATTGCTGCCAATGGTGCCTCTACCAAATATTGACTCAAGGGGGTGAATACTTATGCAATCAATTATTTGTAATTAATTTAGAACAATTTGTAGATTTTATTTTTCACTTTGACATTATGGACTTTTGTGTGTTGATCAGTGGCAAAAACTCCTAATTAAATCCATTTTGATTCCATGCTGTAACACAATAAAATGTGGAAAAGTCCAAGGGGGGTGAATACTTTTGAGAACCACTGCAAACTCAGGTGTAGGCCCTCATGTTCAGAGAGTTTCAGTCATTTGAAGCAGATAGCTGGTAAGGCTATTTGTTTATGCAATAGTTTTTGTATGATTTTGTGTTTAGATTGGTACAGTACTACAGTATAATAGGTAGGGACCAAGTAACCAAGTCTTATAAATACATCTTCTATAAAATACAGATACTCCTCAACTTGGAACACACTCCATGGTTAGTTAATTATGTGAATGCTTTGTTGTTGAAACCTCCTCTTCAGTACTGTAACTGTTTCACAATCAGCGGCAAAAACTCCTAATTAAATCCATTTTGATTCCATGTTGTAACACAATAAAATGTGGAAAATTCCAAGGGGGGTGAATACTTTTGAGAGCCACTGTAATTGTTTCTTCTTGTAGTATACTGTGACGTGTTGCAGTTCTGTTTAGGCTGCTGAATGCAAACGGAGCCCCTTGCAAACACACTTCAGAGTACCAATCTTTTAGATTGGTGTAAGGCTTGCCAAGATCTATATGGCCTTGTTTGTTCTGTTGTTGATGCAATACAGAGACCAATTCAACAGAGCAAAGAATATTTGGGATACAAGTCACGAATGACTGCCACACCATATGACAGAAAATGAACCACACAATATATAACAACATTGAAACAATTTAACAAAGACTGAAAAAACATGTACATCACCCACACCAAAACCAGTAAATGAAGCAAGTCCAAACATGTTTTGACCACAACAAAAAAGGAATGAACAGTTTGGTCTGGGAGGAAATCATTCTCCCCTGTTCTTTTAAATTCGCTTGCCTTTTTTGATGTTTGCGATAATGGTTCAGGGTTTTGTGGATCCAATAATGAGTTATTACCTGAACAGACTTCCTTAGTCCATTCAAAACATGTGACAAAATGGACTTTCAACTTGGCCATACCTCTGGTTGGGCCAGCAGAGGGGAAAGGTCACTTTGGCTATGTTTATAACAACTTCTGGCACCCAGAATGGAAGTTGCTTGTTCTAGAATTGTGATGTCACCTTACCATCATTGTACTATACTTTTCTACATTTTGAAAATGAGTGCTGCAAGCCTGGAGGGATAGACTACTGCCGGTTTGGATCGATTTTGTACCTTGGGTCAAAATGCATCAAATTCTTGTGCCAAATTGAAGAATCATTATCCTATTGAGACAAAATATACCTTCCTGACCTTCCCTAATAAAATATTTTTAAGAAATGCGTATCGCATAACATCAAAACAGATAACACAAGGGCCGATCAAAAGGGCATAGCCACAATTGCAGGCATTTCAAAAAGAAATCTCAAAACATTTGAAGTTGTTTATACATTTATTTATACATACAAATGACGAATAAAGTCGAGATTTACACACCTCTAGACTGTTGCTGATAAAAGCCTCTCTGTTTCCGAACTTTATTATCTTTGCTTAGTGGGAACCTTAAGGAAAAAAATAACATATAACAGCATTTAACCATGCATGGCAATAGACAAAAAAGCAAGGACGACAAGCAGAATGCTAGTTACATGTAAACCCGGGTGGGTGGAAGTTGTCCCTCCTCAATTACGATAAAGGACACAGCACTTTGAAGTACCCATGTTGTGTTGTGTTTAAAAAGTACAGAGTCCATTTTTTTTCCAGAAATAATAGCGAAACTGTTGTATTAGGCAGTGGGTGTGTTTTACTTCATGTAGTGTAGTGTGATGAATAATGGAGGCCTACACAGCAGATGGTTGAAGTGCCGCACCCAGTTTATCTTTAGTTCAGTTTATCTTGCACTTTTGGATGTTACAGAATAGGCTTCTTACAATACAGGTCCAAAATAAAGAAAAGGTCGATGATATAAAATAGTTTAGACAGCTATTTGACTGAGCTGTAATACAGTTATAAAAACAAAAACTAGCCTCAAAGCGAACTCTGGCCATGTCGATTAAATCCTCTCCTGCACTCCGTCAAGGACATAACAAAACTATGGTTCTGTACTTCACAAATATGCAAACGCAAAACTCGAATAAGCAATATAAGTAAACTAAATTCAATCTGACGTTTCTTTAAGCACAATAACATTAAATACATACATGGGTATAGAAAGGTGTTATTAATTATTATTTTAACTTTACCCTTACTACAGATGAAGAACAGGACTGTTAGTTATTATTTTTACTTTGTCATTCCTGTCCCACACTATCATTGTGTGCTGCCTCTATTTGTAAACATAGCCATTGTCAATGGAATAAGGAAGTCTGTTCTGAGGCAGGTAAATAAAGATAGAGAGAAACATCATTAGAACGTAATATTGGAGCATTAGTTTCACTTTCAGTGATTGCAATCATCATAATAACACAACAGAAAGGAGGAATAAATAAACAAAATTACATTTGAAGCCACTTGCTCTTTAATAAATCTGGATGTGGTGCAGACAATTACTTAGATGATCAAGTAACTGAGCAATTGAGAAACCCTGGAGCACCTCAGCAATTCAAGGAAGAGAGAGATCTAATTACCTTATTAAAATTAGACTTGTACACTGAATGCACTTTATTTACTTTTCCATTACTGTTTTAATGTTTTGTCAAAATGTTCACTTAAAGATATCAGTTCAAGAAGAAACATTAAATGCCATCAGTATTCCCAAAACTAGTAAATAACCAAATAGTATTATGTAAACCCAACTGCAACAGCCTGATCCACTCTTAATTATATAGCTGATACCAAAAGTAGATCATGTCACAAGATCAGTTTTAAACAATCACGTTGTCCAGAAGTTCCCAGTGGGTACTATCAGGAATGGTGTTTTGTAAAATAACATTATCTCAATTACAGGGTTTTGTAACAACTGCCTAACTTTTCTAAAATGATAGTTATTACCACCAAATGTCCCACTCTCCTTATCTTCACTTTTCTGGTTTCTGTAAGATACTAGAAAGGCCAACCAAATTAATGTTTTTTGCTCGGATTTTGTTTTCTTCACAGAACACATCATCATCAGCCCTCACCAGAGAATGTTTATTTGCATATGGATGCAAACCATATATTTGGAATGACACTAAAGTATTTTAATATATACTTGAATAAATTGTACTGTATCTGCCAAAAGGTTTAACTCCCTGTAATCTTTGGAAGAGTATAAGGTAATGGTTTCTATTGACGTTGTTTCATTTACACAAACAGAGCAAAACAGAGCAGAAATTAGGGGTTGGGCATAGGAAGGGGGGTATTTGAATTCATCCTGTTTGTAAAAGTGCACTTTGTCAAACTGTTTAACAAAATGTGCCGTGATAATAATCCATAAAACACATTTGTGCTAAATGCAGACAAAATAAGTCAAATACAAATTAAAGTTGTCAATTTCCAGAATCATTTTCTCATGTCCTTATTTCTCTCATTTTGTTCCTTAAAAAGTTGGATGACCCGCCCCCATTACAAAATGTGTCTAACACACCCTTAAGGCCAATATACATGATGCCCATCTCGCCTAATTTCTGACCACTCCCTGAAATATTTGCTACACTTTTCAATACAACAACAGATGTCTGATAATGTGGAAAAATACTTCAACTAATTATTGATATAAACTGATGTTTCATTGTGCTTCCTGTTAAATAAGTGTAATTTTGTTTGAAAACAAAAGTTATTGTTGGTATATATTTATATTATTTGGTAGTTTTGTAGCCAAACCTAGGAACAGGAACTGCTCAGGAATCATCATGCCCCATTTTAAGGGGCTCACTTTTCAGGAATACAGGTCACTAAATACAATAAAATATGAAGGAATGGGGTCTGCAAGAGGTGGTAAAATATTCCAGAAATGTACAAGTATTATATGTCACAGTTAGCATTTCCAAAAAAGCTGGTACACACCTGCCTGTAAGCAGGCACAGATTAAAGTCATGTGTTACCAACATTCTGTCTTCTTAGAAACCCCTGGCTACAAGAGTTTTTGCCCACCACCTCAATTGCATGGCAAAGATAAGGAAGCAGGTGTGAACAGGTTTGTCTATGCTCCAAATGATAGTAATAATCCACAAGAACAAAAGAAACAAGCCCCTTCTTAAAATTACTTTTGCCTTTTCTGTATTAAAGTAAACCCTTTTTTTGGTAAAGTCAGAATAATTGGTAAAGTTGAGACAGTAACATGCATAAGTTCTGCTTTATTATTATTATTATTATTATTATTATTATTATTATTATTATTATTATTATTATTATTATTATTAATAATAATAATAATAATAATAATAATAATAATAATAATAATAATAAAGAACAGTATGTATCTGTTATACAGTAAGTAGTTTTACATTTATAAACATGTTATAATTATGTTATTTGTATTACAATACACCTTAACTATATTTTTTGTTATAACATTTTATATGAGTATAATATATTGTAGCGACAGGTGGGAAATGAAGCGGGCTCACACAGATATTGCAGGTTCATGAATTCAATGGTTTAGTGCATGCAGGGATTCTATACTCAGCAAGTAAAGCGTGCTGCTTTAAAGTGAGTTGTACAGCAACACCTGAGAAACGTAATGTTACACAGACTGTAAAACAAGTCAAGCAGACTGTCGGCCGTGTGCCATACCAACTAAGCTGCAGTCAAATCACACAGAGTATCCACTAGCTCTCTAATCCCTGATCTCCTTCCCGCCAATGTCCTCACTGCGGTATATACCTCCTTCCAATCCACGCCCCCAGCACATCACCCACCATTTCCAAGCATGCATGATCTACCTCGCCTCCCATCCCTCATTCTGCAAAGTGTCCATCCCTTTTCTCCTTACAATGAGGACCGCTCCGTTCTGCTAGCTGAGCTCATGATTGGTGGAATTTCTCTCGCTTCTGTCGTCACTGAACACCTGCAGTAGCAACTAACTTGGCTGTGGGCCAAAGAACATTCTAGAACTCTGCAAACACACAATTATGTCCCGTTGTAGAAAAACAGACCCCTGGGTCGTTACACTATATTCCTGCAAGATTCCTGTATATAACCACTTATATCACATGGGTAGTAGCTATATTTACAAAGTGGCCCATGCTAAAGAAAGTCGTATTGCACTTTTGTGACATCAAAAAGTTGTATTGCACAACTCTCTATCAATCAAGATTAGCTCGGGCAACAACCGTCTCACAAACTCAGCATGTCGTCTCGTTTTCAACACTCAGCCGACACCGCTGCTCCAATTTTTTTTATTAGTCAGCAAGGAAATGTAAACACATCCGAGAAAACCAAATTTGACTTGTCTTTGATAAAATCTGAGATTGAAGAGCACAGAAATTCAGAAGCAAGATCGGTGTCTGAGTGCGACACACACCTGGCAAATTAAAATGTACCGCGCAGTGAAAAAAGATAACAGTGAGTATGAACTTGGTACAATACGGTCTTTTCTGAGTAGTGTTGGCAGATACCTTAAACAAAAACAGTATCCTCACAGCAATTAAATTGACTTTGCTTTAAATATTTTCTTGTAATGCACTGCAGCCCATACATTATTCTTTCTATAACAGAACCTTAAACTAAAGTGCTACCATATTAACACTTAAGCACCATAAAATGAGTTTATAATTACAAACAGACAGCATTGTCCAGTGTTGTTTAATTTTCCATTTTTGTTTTGTCCTGTACTTATACTGTATGCATTTACCCACATTTACATTTTTGATCATGCTTTACCTAAATGTATTTTCACTACTACTGTATTTCTTCCACTTTGCTAAGCAATTGTGGTTGTATACCACAGTTAACCTTTATAAGGGTATGTAACAGGGGAGATCTGTGCTGACTGTCTGGCGCATGCATGGTGCTGCAGCTGTCTAAACACACACACACACAATGTCCGTACTCTTCCGCGTCGTTCCAAGCACCAAACGCTGCGTTCCCACTCCTGCACAGACAAACACAAACCCCATGAAAAACATAGGCAATTTATATTCAGGTGCATAAACTGATCGATAATTCAATTAGTCGGTGCCCAATAAGGCAGATAAAGGGAAATGAGTGGAGAAGCCAACATAACGTGACACAAATCAATTATAAGTGTCAGACAACATAAAGCGTGCACGAATCAATCAATAAATACAATTATAAAAATATGAATAAATGTAACAGGCCTGTTACACATGCACGTAGTGTTTCCAGTGTATAATAGTATATACTGTATATATGTTTTGCATGTGATTTAGACCACTTATAATAGTTGTCCCTGCTGAGTGGGTGGCTAATGATAGGTTTCATCACAAAATTAAATCTATGAAACATACACTGTCATTTGTTCCTCGTCACGGAAGCCACACAAATACAAGCAAACTCATAAGTGACTTGCTAGTGCAAGTGTGATGCAATATGAGGGAAACACTTTAACCTGCCACTTACAGGTTTATCATGTTTCCGAACCAAGAGCACACGTGTTCCATCTCTCATTTGCAATTTCTTTGTAAGCTTTCAAGATAGCAAAGGAACACAAGGGAAACAATATCAAAACTGTAATCCGGTTTTAAATGAGGTCCAGAAAAAAAATGTTTTGTCATCCCATGGGCTTAATATTTTTAAATAATGTGCTGTACAATGTTACATTACAATAAAAAGTGGTAATATTTTTTTTTTTTTTAAAAACATCTCATCCCCAGAAAGTATTAATTGTATTAATATTTGTACTGTGATTCTTGAAATGTATTTTTTGTTACGACTAAGTTGCCCAGGGTAAGGGCGTCTGCTAAGAAATAATAATAATAATAATAATAATAATAATAATAATAATAAGTATCCAAATATAGCAGCACGTTACCAAACAGTCATGTACTATAACAAACAGAAGTACTGATCCTGCTTCACAGGCAATGTTGATGCCAACTGATGAGTTGTGGAATCACATGCTAGGAAGGTTGAGACTTTGCATCGGATGTACAATAGTTTTGCTTTTGGCTGACAATAACATGCCACTGTTTTTTTGTTTTTTTTTGTTTTGTTTTTCCCAACAGCCCTCTTTCTAGAACCGGCTGACTATTTTACTGACTCTCTCCTTGGTTGCAGTTGCCATTGTTGTTTTGAATGCATTCAGCCCGGAGCGTTTTTGCACTGAGGCAGTTTCCAGCTGGGAAGAGCTCAGTGGAACAGTGCGTGACTGTTTTGTGTTCACCAATCTGTTGACAGGACAGCACAGCATTGCAGTTTGTTACTATCTTCCCAGCCAATGTATTGTAAATAACCAATTGGAAACCAAATGGCAACCCCTATCACTCATAAGCTATTGCAGAGACAGTCTGTAAAGAAAGTCTGTTCCAAATGCATTATTTCCACAAAACATAATTTCTTCATTTTGGTGTCTTACACATACTCACTTAGGTCCTATAGATTACAAATTTATTCTGAGGACTTTCTGTTCCCATTTCACAGGGCATGAGCTGGGTATATAAGGATAGGGCAAAGGAAGCAGAAAGAGCAGTTAGTAGGACAGAGTGCCGCTGAAGGAATGGACTCAGGACAGAGGAACGGACGAAGCCCAGACTTAGTAGCGGGCCAATGGCCCTGCCTGGAAATGAGGATAGAAAGGTGGTTGCTGACTGAGGGTGGTGTAGCCAATGCATCCCATGGACCAAGCCCAATTACCGAAAAACATATACAAGGGTTAAATACTCAAACAGTCGGTCCTCGGGATAGAAAATCGGTCTTGGTTGCCAGGACAAGAAATTGATGTACGAGGAAGTCACCCCTCAGGAGAGTAGGGTACCCAGTATCTGAGGCTTCTGGAAAGGGGCGCTCGTTAAACAATGTGATTGACTGGCCGAGACTCTGTGCTGCCTGGGACCTGAAGTAAAGAGAAAGCATGCAGGTTAGAATGGAACTCGAGCACTGGAAGTGTAAAGCGGCCACGTCCCTAAGAGAGGGATGGATAGAACAGAGCCTCACTGGGTGAGGTAAGATAAGCGCATGAGCTGCGATAGGATAGAGTGTGGCCGGGGATCCGCTCTGACTCATGGCGTTGAGAACCCCCCCTATTAGAAGGAAGGCAGACTGATGCCTGGACCTGAGGTCGGGGAAGTGTGATCACTTGCCCCCCAAAGTATGGACCCCTGGCTCTCCGCGCAACACCTGCACCGTGAGACAATAACAGAAAACACATGCCGACGCATGACATATACAAAAGGCTATCAGGACAAACAGGGGGATTAGGAATTATTAGTAGGTGTGACTATGTGTATACCTGCCGCTCAGTGGAGAGGAAAAAAACCCTTGACGCTGATTAGGGGAAAACCTCTGGTGGCCCCAGAAGACAGGAAGCCCCCACTCCGGGCATGCTAGCAATTTTAGAATGGGTTGCAACTATATCAGAGAAGGATGAATGACTGTAAGAATCCA
The DNA here is from genome assembly GCF_902713425.1 of Acipenser ruthenus. Taxonomy (NCBI): domain Eukaryota; kingdom Metazoa; phylum Chordata; class Actinopteri; order Acipenseriformes; family Acipenseridae; genus Acipenser; species Acipenser ruthenus. Next base: position 34,421,728 of record NC_081190.1, on the reverse strand, counting down.
CCGCAGAAGAGGACCAACTCCCCATATTCTTGATCAGGCTGTGATTGGTGGCTGCACCTATTACGGAATGAATGGGTGTGTAGAGCCAAGGGGGAGGCCTGTTTGGAGATGAGGGTGGAGAGGTGGGTGATGATAGCGCGAGAGGAATCAATGAACAGAGGGTCTGAGGGGAGGGAGGGTTTCCTGCTGGGGAGATACCCTGCCGTTGAAAAGGGGATAGGGGACTCGATACTTAACAGCTGAATGAACTGACCACACCGAAATTAGTCCACCTTGGAGGTACGTAGCTGAATGATGAAGACGTCTGTAATGGAAGAAAGGTCGCAGAAATTAATACCCGCCACGGGGACACTAGAAGCAGAAGAAGCAGAGGACCAAAGAAGGCTGAGAGGCAGATGGTCTCAATAAGTAGATCCTCGTAGGGAAGAAGCAGCCTTTCCAAAGAGTTGAAATGAGCAAATGGAGAATGTCGGTTGATATAGGCAGCGGGAGGGTGAGGCATAGGGAAGGCTCTTAAGAATCCCACGGAGGGTCAGGCGAACTGCTGGTATGGAGAGAACGGAGTGAGAAGGCATAGACATGATACGCTAGTGATATTGGATCCCGGAAATATAAGATTTAATAGATACTGAGGCGAGATGGAGAGAATCCCTAGTGTGGATGATGAAAGCCAGGATCCGATTTTGATAGAAGGAATAGGATGAATCCGGTTCTGGGAGCGGAAAGTTGAAGACACTGACCAGGCTGTAGAATAGGAAGCTCTTGAAGAAGGGGCGAGGGCTGCAGACATGCAATGCTGAGAAGATTGAAGGAGGTTACTGAGAGTAGGATTCAGTCGAATAGCAGCTGGTGAAACTGGGGAGTCTGGAGGGGGGGAGCAGGTGGGATCTTTTTTTTTTATATATATATATATACATCCGTAATGACATTGCTCCAGTTTTCATGTTGTCATTTGATGTTGTACTTTTATATGCATGTGCTGCTTTTTTCCTTGTTCAATTTAGTTTTGTTCTTAGCTAACAGTTGCAACTTGACAGATTTAGAATGTGGAATTCCTTCCAAAAGCTCCATAGCACTGTTCATAGTCTATTACATGACCAACAAGGGCATCCAAAAAGGCACACACTCAACATGGCAAGATGCTTAGATTGTTCTGATTAACTGTTGGCTCTAATTCCACCAAGGTCTGTTTTTCAGCAGTATACAGGAGCTCCTGTCACTATCAAATTTTGTCAGACCTACATCTTGCCCATTGTGACTGAAACTGTTGAAAAATAGGGAGATGCACACTTTATACACTGCAGAACACTTCATGTCAAGGCGGCACCGACTGGCGTAACTTAGATACTGAAAGTAGAGGCAGGGGGAGTGCTGGAACTGAGGGCTGAGGTGGCAGCTGGAGCTCAACGAATATAAGAATCGACTGCTGAGGAAGCTCAGTGCCCTTTGCACCCCATTCTGGAAACGAGGGCAGAGAGATGAGATGCCGACCATTCTATGTGTTAGTTAATACAGGATCGATCAGTGGTTTGCTACTATCATGTCTGCTTGGAATGGAAAAGGTGAACTCACATTCAGAGATTTGGGTTTCACAGCTCCAGTAATTCTCCTAATAGTGGAACTCCTTAACTCATAATCAAAACAGATTTCCAGTCTCGTACCATGTCTCTCACCATGTATTAATGCTTGTAGTATCTGAAAGGATGAGCAGAAATTTGACTAAATTGCTGAGGAAGTCAAGCGCCCCAGCATTGATAATCGTAGGACATGGTTTCCGTATCTGACTGGCAGCTGACTGGCATTGACTGAAATGGTGACTTTGACAGTTGTATAAAATGCCTTGATGAAGTTTGGAGGAGCGAAGGCAGATGAGGAAGTGTGAATCTGGGTACAGGAAGAGGTTGCAGGAATGGCCTGATGCAGGGAAGCTGGAAGTTAATGTGACGATGGACTCTGAGCCGATAAGCGCATGGCTTCATGACCAGGTCCTTGAAGGGGGGGAGAGTTGAAATTGAAGAATGTTATTTAATATAGGTAGGCAAAAGGTTGAGGCAGGAGGGGACTGAGAATCCCTCAGGACGAACTGCAGGAATGGATAGAAAGGTTGGAGTGTGCAAGATTCGCAGCGATAGCAAACCAGCTTAAATTATGTAGAACTTGTGGTGTTATGCTGCCGTATAGAGGTTGTGATTGGAATTGAAACGATTGACTTCAGTGAAGCAGGGTAGCATATATTTGGTTATTGTGATTAAAATCCTTGTCTATGTATAAAACATTTGCTTATTCTTTTTAGTTTGAATAATAAATATTTCAAGAAATGTTTTAGAACAGTTAGTGATGTATATAAATAAGTTAACGTAGGTCTAGAAGAGGAGCCTGCAGTATTTAGATGTCACAATTCGGCGAGTTGAACTTGCTCTCACATTGCAAAAGCGAGGCAGCAGGAGCCAGAAGATTGCAGTATTGAGGCACAGATTTGCCTGATGAAACTGTCTGGTCACCGTGGCAACTTACCACTCCCTGTAGACACTAGATGAGGGCGTTGTGGTGGAAACCATGGTCTGTGAGGCACCGGTGGAAGAGTTGCAGTACAGCAGTGGTGTTGGAGTAAGTTATGAGACCTGTCAAAGTCACAAGCTGCCACTGGTTGAATAGAGTTTGTAATGGGCTGAATAGGTCTTTAAAACATTGAACGTACCTGATGGAGGGCCAGGACAGGATCTTCTAATGGAACGGTAAATTGTGCTGGCTCTGTGGGAGCAGGGTAGGGGTGCCTGATTGCAGGCAAGGAGTAAAGAGATTCAGCAGACAAAGCTTTGTGGCAGATTTAAATAGTGGTAAGGCAAGGCAATCACTGACGAGGGAATGCCGATGTCTTGTCGGCGGAGCTTTGAAAGTTTAGCAGAGGGCCAGTTTTTCTAATGAAGACGCGGAGAAAGTTGAATAACGGAGCTGCGCTTTGAACGGCGCTGTTGCTGGGCTGGAGACTGGATGGAACAGGAAAGACTAACATTGGAGCTCCTGCAGCCAAGTAGAGAAGATGAATGATAAGAAGAATCACTGGAGCAGGTAGGAAAATTAATTGATAATATCTTGGCAGCGCTGTGCAGAGAAGTGACCTGCAGTGAAAGGAGCCAGGCAACGAAGTTTAGATATTACAGAGAAGACGTTTAAGCTGAAGCACGAAATGTCAGCGTCTGAGCATTTGCTACAATGAAAATATTAGACAGCGGGAGTGCAGGGCTTAAATAGGAAATTGGAGACTAATTAGAGATCCCCAGCTACACGCCCCCCGAACTGTGCTATGCTATATTTAAATTCTGAGCACCCAACACAATATGTGTAAAAGGCTGGACTACAACAGAGAACCCTACCCTACATTGTTCAGTAGCGTGGTAGCATCTATGTTTATTAGCCGGAAAGGAAGTTGTAATAATTCAGTAGGGTTTTGGGTTTGGTTTTCGAATTTGTGAACATTTGTAGTATTCTCTTAAAATGTTTTTTTTTTCAACTGGTTTTAAAGTATTGGTTTCACACCCAGCTTTCACTGGAGAGGCTTCCAAAAAAAGCAAACTGCTTTTAACTGGGACAACACAAGTGTAGATTAGATGCTGAGAAATATCTTTGTGTGGCCCAGTCACTGATGAAGAAAGCAGCATAAACCATCACTATTATTTTGTATTTAAATAAATTATATATTTATATTGCATGTGTTTTGTAAAGCACAGATAATCAAAAAAACACTCACTCCATGCAATGTGAGAGAGAAATACATACAGAAAGAATGGGATTTGGCAATTGTTGCCTGTTTTCCCCCACACAGATGAATGAGCTATCTTGGTGTAGTGGCTCCACAAAAATATATATTTTTTATTAATATAGAGTGACTATGGATGTACTTAAAATGTATTGCCCATTTTACCCGAGACCACTTTCCCACTAAATCCCCCTAGATCATTTTCAAAGATATCTAAATGATTTAGTTTTCTGTTATCCCAAATATTGTTATTTATTTACTACCAATGAAGAATGATAACATTTCTTCAATGGTTGCTGCAATATAGAATTTCATCAACTATGGCTAGTTTCACACTCTTGATTGTTATAGATGGATTGGACTTGAAACATGAGTTTTGAGAGCTAGAAATAGGAAGTTAAAGAAGTTAAAGGACACCAAGGAAGCACAGGAAGTGGCTTGAATGTTTCCATGAAGTTGAGCAGAAGATTCCTGAACAACTGCCTCCTCATTTTCACACTTTCATGGAGAAGAATGAGGAACACTTCAGCACAATGCATAGAGCAAGGAGAATTATATGGTGACAGTTGGTTAACAGAAATACACTTGACAGATCACCTTGGCTATGAGGCCAAATGTCAAAAGTGTTTAATGTAATGACATTACCCGATGCAAATTAAAGTCAGCGCACCTAGGGAGGGAATACATTTGCAGCTCTTATGGGCTACATATTAAACAAAGCCTGTTGAGTTCTGTCACTTTACATTATGGGCCCAGCAGGTTTATGAATTAGCCAAAAAGCCTTACAGCTGCAGGCCTTTGACAGGTACTGCACCACTAACAGAGCTCAAAGATTGACCCCCTACCTGTGTTTAATAAGGCTGAAATCTCTTGGGGTGTAGACAGACGCTACATTATTAACATGGCCTTAATGTTAAATTGGAAACATTTCAATTGTCTTTTCTCCATAGGACACAAAAGGTAAATCAGTTTTTTGACAACACAGCAGGCATTAGTTTGATTCTAATAACACCAGAGTAAGCCCAGCATACTGTACACTGTGAACATACATTGTTGAATACTGCCGTTATAATAGGTTGGACAGTTCTATGAGGGGCAATTAAACATTCCCAGACTTGCCTTTTTATTCCCACAGCTATTTTGATTGATACATTTTTAAAGTCAATTCCTTCCGTGTTTCTGAACTTTTCACCTTTGACTGAAGACCCATCTTTTGGTGATAATATATCATCCATAACTCCAAACAGGAATGGACCTTTGGTATGAAGCATTTATATATGTGCAGATGCACCACGGCCCTGCGATACAAAATGAGATCATTTAGGGTTATTTTCAATATGTAGCCAGGCTACGCCAGTTCAATGCAATTATGCACTGAAAAAAAATAATAGTAAATTCTTAAATTCTGTTAATTCAGAAAGCACATTTTAAAAACACACAAACCGGCATAAAAAAACAACATGCCCAAAAAGTTGAAAGTAGTAGCAGCAAATTATCAGGGTCGAAGACAACACTTTTAAATATCACACAAATAGTTAGTTCAGGTTTTTCAGATGGGTAGATTAGTTTTAGTTCAGGGCAGAGTGCAATTCCACTTTGCACAATAAAGTGCAAAATTAAATTGTTAACAATGAAAGTATGAATGCTGCTGATAAAGGGTTTTGTCGATTAAAAACGCACACAATAAAACAGCCTAAAACACACAGACAGAGAGAAAATATACCCACATTTTAGTTTCAGTACAGAATTTCAAGTCAGCTACAGGGAGAGCTAAAACTAAATACTTCACAACAAAGTCCACTTATTTATCCACTTAATGTGATCCCCTTCAGCCAAGCATTACACATGCTGTATGCAGCATCTGTCCAGAAGAAACTGGCAGAGATAACCGTTTCAGGACCTGAAATATGCACTTTGAAGATGAGCTTATCCCAGGCAAATTGGGAGAAATCAATAAAACGCTCTGTACACACAACACATGTAGACAATGCACAACAAACATCACAACCCAACACAGTAATGCCATTTTTTTGGGAATATCACAAAGAATAGAACCAGGTGTACAAGGTCATTCAAGATCTAGAATCCATTACTGAAGAAACAGGAATACAAATCCGGCTTCAATAGAAACCAGCCCGTAAAATCCATCACCATCTGGGTAGACCGCTGAGAATCGAGACCTACTCCATTTTCTTTGTATTTCAGTCATCATGACCAGGATTTCAAACTGCATGCATGCATATCGCATGCAACCAAAACACACAATGAACGAAATAACCCATTGATGTCATTGAATTTTAGTTTGTTTTAGTATTTCTAAATTCAGCACTATTGAGTGTTTAATAGTCACGTATGATGTTTCACTTCCTACTCTGTATCAAACCCCACTCCACTTGCACAAATACAGATGGACAAACAAACTCAAACCCCTCAGATGGGGCATTATTTACCCTTTTCTGTTTATTATTATTATTATTGGCAATTGAGAGACACAGAAGCATTGCAAACTTTTTTTTTTTCTGCAAGTAACTTCTACAGAAAAATCTGGATTGATTAAACAGTGTTCAGTGATCATTGTTGGGGATTCCACTGGGAGCATCAGATTGGCTCTGGCACATCTGTGTGTTAGGGACCGTTTTTCCCTCACTGCACTACAGTGGTCCTCAAAGCAGACACCAGTCTGAGTCTTCCGACATTCACTGAAGAGGGTGAAAAGTGGCAATTGTAGGGATTACTGTGGTGAGGGAACATAACTGGACATTTTAAACTGAGAAAAACATGGGTAAAATAAGTGGGCATAATAATAATAATAATAATAATAATAATAATAATAATAATAATAATAATAATAATAATAATAATAATAATACATACATACATACATACATACAACTGTGCTTGGTACAGTCCAATATATAAAATAAAAAAAAACTGACTGCACACAGCAGTATTAACAAGATCATTGTAAACAAAAAGGAATATTTTCTGTTTAAATTCCATCGTATTACACGAAAGAAGAGCTTTAAAATGTGTTTTTCTCCTTTTAAAAATATAGGACTGATTTACCTGGAAACGCTACAGTATGTTCCTCAACAGGCCCTATTGTGCTGTAAAGACAAGGCACGATGACTTATCTGATCAAGGAGTAAGGTCAGTAACCAAGTACTATGGCACTCTATAGCTGCCAATACAGCAATTCTCCACTCAACAGCACTATTTGAAAGGGGGAAAAGTAATTGAAAGAGACGTGACAAAGGAGGAGCAGTGCTGGACCTTTTGCTGCATTGCTCAGTACTGCAAGGTCACAGATGTCATAAACACTGATAGAGCAAGGGGCTTAGAACATATGAAAAGCTATTGCACATATTTAACTAGACAGAATACATGCGCTTGCCTAAGCATGCATGTCTAATGACTACTTAGGAAACAAGCTTTAAACAGGTAAACAACATTTTGTTCTAGTATCAAATTTGGACTCTTCTGCTAATACAAGCTGTTGTACGTGCTTGGGAATGTGAGACATCACTCTTAGACAATCCCCAAGGTGAAAAAAAAGGTTTTGGTAAACATTCATTTCATACACAGCTGAAAAAAAATCAAAGTATGCTTTTTTAATCAAGAAATGTATATATTATGCCAATCTATTTTTTTTGTAACTGCGTTGTAAAATGTCTATACAGAGGTACCAAATAATCTTCAGTCATGAGCTGTACTAAGTCAATAGTAAGGCGGTGACAATGATAATAGCATATTGTAGATTGGTCCCACAGTTGTAACATTTTCATATTGTGATGTACCAACAATTGAATGAAACAGTACACACAATGTTTTGCAGTACTAGCACACTGTACTACTCTATGTCAGTGTAATTGTGCTAATTGAAATTCTGTGTGGAGTGTTATTATAAATCATGCATGAGAAATCCACCAAGCACTGTAAGGGTGTGTCAGAACTCCAGTTAAAACACTTTATTTTTTTTAGGTTTATCTGTACAGGCTTTGTTTTGGTTTATAATAAATTAATAAGTTGTGTGAGGGTGTCTCTTATAACAGAAATCGTTTCACACAGTTTGAGCAGAAAGAATCACTGAGCTTTACCCTCTATCCCAAACTGCACAAGATGACATCTGGAATTAAAATAAGTGACACTCTACACACAACGTATTCACTTCTGTTGCCCACTAACAGTTCTGCTACAGTTTGTTCAGGGTAATTTGCTGATATTATAATAGTATTTCAGTGATCTTTTTCAGACTTTTCTGTGAGGGATGCCTTATTTAAATAACGAAAACCAATTATACCCAATAATTGTGTCGCTTCATGAGTGGTTTTGTTTCTCAGCTGATCTTTAGGGATCTACATTGGCGGACTGATAAAAGCCAACAACCCAATAAAGATTTCACTGGGCGTGAGCTGGGGGGGGGAAGGATAAGGCAGAAGAAGTAGCAAGGAGCAGTTAGTAGGACAGAATGTGGTCACCGACTGGGGCCGACGCTGTCGACATCCCAGGGGCGGAGGACCCGGCAACCTGAAAACACATATGAGGGTTATGACTTGGAAAGCCGCCCCTCGGGAGGAGATGAGAGAGGTACCCAGCATCTGAGGCTTCTGTAAGGGGCGCTCGTAAAACCCCTGATTGGCCGAGACATCACGCTGCCTGGGACCTGAAAATAAGGACAAAGCATTGAGGTTAGTATAGGACTCGGCACGAGTGACCACGTCCTGAAAAGAGGCAGAATAGAAGAGAGCCTCGAGTGAGATGAGCGCAGGAGCTGCGACAGAACAGAGTTTGGCCGGGGGTCCGCTCTGACTCACGCGGTGAGAACCCCTGAAGGTAAGGGAGGCGGCTGCCTAGCCCTGAGGTCGGGGAAGTGAGCCTCACTTGCCCCCCAGAGATGACCGATGCGAAGGCATGTAGAAGGTGGAGGAGGAGGAAAAACGAAACACTAGACAGAAAAGGTGCAGGTGATCAGGTCTTAAATAGTAAATAGAAACTAATTAACGGGAGATTAGAAAATTGAAAGATTAGAGATTAGCGGCCCCCCCAGCTCCACGCCCCCCGAACCTCGCAAGCTAACATTAAAATTGTTTATTTATCTTTACTGAAAAAAAAGATCTTCCTGGCCAGATATAAACATACCATTTAGAGGGTGCAATCATTGTACAGTTTGTTGCTTTAAAACAAATAACAGCTTTATCTCCTACAATTTTCTTGATGAAGTAGAGCAAAACAGCCTTCATTTTATATACATGGCTGACGCTAATGTTGAGTAATAACATCCAATGTTTAAATGAAGCCATTTTGCAAAAATGAAGAAATCTGATTGAAAGTCTAACAAAGGTCCTTTTAGCAACATTTTTTGTTTTGTTTTACATCTTCAGGTGAAGAGATCATTGTGTTTTATCAGGATAGGTGTCTTGTGTTACAGTATGTCATTGCATCAAATGACTGAGGAATACATTTTTTTTTTTATGGAAACAAGAGTCAGTTTCAGATGAGCAATGGTGAAGGTGTTTAAAGACTAGGAAGGCTTTAAATATAGGGGAGTGAGGCTTTAAATGGCCTTGCTCCCATATATCTAAAAGATTTGCTGACCCCATATGTACCCAATCGGTCTCTTAGATCACAGGACAAAGTTTTACTTAGTATTCCAGACAGGTGGCAGAGTTTTCAGCTTTAGAGCACCACATTTGTGTCATCTTATCTTTTACTTGTTTTGTTAAAGCACTTTGAGGCAATTTATCGTGAAAGGTGCTGCATGAGAAATAAAGACTGATTAATTAACTGAAGCCATCTAATGCCTCAAATTGTTTAATACCCAGTTTGGTTAAAGTGTAATGGTAATTGTAGTAGTCGCACAAATGTATTCCTTTACAGGGTCCAATAAAAAAAAAATGTAAAGACTGTTTTAATGAATGCTTTTTGAAGGACTATTTTTAATGAGTATTTTATGAACATTCTCTTACATTAAATAGTGCTATGAAAGGTAAAAACAAACCTTTATATGGCTGGGAAAAAAAGTTTCATGAACTGCAAACTTGATTAATCAAAATTATCTCTTAAAAAATAGTACAGATCAAAACATTCTTTAAAACAGTACTTAAACAGTTATGAATAGGGTCCACAGGGAGAGATCTTTATAAACAAACTCCATAATATCTAAAGGCTTATTCGATGTACCCTGGCAGAAACACTGACTGGACAAAAACTGTGTAAGAAAGTCCTCTAGTAGGCAATATATGCACATTTATGAGGTCATGTGGCATGTCACAAGTAGAGATCAAGAGACATGCAATGCAAATCCACGACTTTATACCACAAGGCTTTTTTGTAGATTGTTTGGTATTATCTTGCTCTTGATGTACTGATTATTGTCCCAGCTCCTGACTTGAGAAAGGTTGAAGTATAGATCAGCACCTTTATGCCCTTGTCAGTCACTGAACATGATTCCGACAGGTGCACAGACTGGGACATGTGACTGACAATCATCGTGTCAACATTTATCAACAGTTTTTACACCAAAGCCAAAACAAATGGCTGTTTGCTAAGTTGAAGTTGGAACTGTTTGAAAGTCATGTATTTGGCATGCTTCAGCATTCTGAGAAATGTTACAGAAATTCTGGCCAATGTCTCCATGAAAATGAAAAAAAATAAGACAGTCAGGATCTAAAACGTTTACAAATCCAAAATAATTTTAGGGTTGTTAATTACTGAGTGGCAGAAGCAAAAATCATGCAAAATGACACATTGTAGCACATTGTAAACACCATTAACTATACAAATGTATTTGAATTGCTGGAGATGTGTTCTCTTTATGTTGGTGAAAATCAACTCCTAATATCATTCTACTGTACATGCCCTGACATCGGTTGGAAATGGACTCCACAGACATGATTGTCTTGTTTTTAACACAATAAAATGTCACCAAAATGCCTACTTTGTGTATTTAATTTCTTCAGTCTGCCATTAGGGTACTGATGAGCCTCTCAGGATTTTCTGCCATCATAGCAGTCCGAGGCTCTAACCTGACTTGGTCAGCCTGGACTTGAGTTCTGAGGACCTGGATTTTGACTTGAAGGTGCAGCAGAGGTCCTTCAGTTTAGAGGAAAATCCATTAAAAAAAACACATATACATTTTTTTAAACATATTTATCCTTTTTAATATGCTAATTGCTGTATGTGTGTTTTGAGCCAGTCTCTATACTTTTTCACCTTAGATAATTTTCTACCAGGCTTACTAACTATATCTTAACTAGTGATACAACAACATGGTAAACCGTGATCAACAATAATAGTGAATAAAAGACAATATTATGAAAGCATTGCTTGTGTTTTTTTTTTATATTGATTTTGCTCATCTTGTACAGTATACAGTTTGTTTCAAACCACCTCACTTCTTTTCAGTAACAAACCCAGTGGTTGAAAAAAGGACATTTTCAACATTTTTGCAAGGTAAATAATTATCTGAGCAGAAAAAAAAAAACATATAGAATGACAGTGAACACACATCATAAACAGGTAAGAAATTAAATATAAAAGTGTAGACACGGCACTATAAAGCTCATAAGGAGTCACCTATTATAAGCAGAATATTAGCAGCAGTCATTCCAGTGCTGAACGTGTTTCTTGCTTGCTGATTGTTGCATATTAATTGTGGTTTCCTCCACTGCTGTGTTTGTCCTTGAGTTCTCCTAGAAAAGAAATGGGGTTACTGTAGCAGTATTCCCTGGCACGTGATATTGAGTGCAAGAAGCATACAGAACAGTTGAATTTGATCCCAGCACAACATAAATCACCCATGAGAGCTGACAGCACTGACATGAGTGGAGCTCTTTCTATTTGAAATGCAGGTACAATTCAGCACCTTTTGAGGGGTGTGTGGGCAGTTCAAGTTCCATTGGGGTTTCTTAGAAAGAGACAATAAATTGCGATGATGTGTTTTTGATAACCACAAAGAACCGGGCTGAGGCAACCAGAAACTCTCACACTCAGCACACCTCCTCCCCCTTACCTGTTCATGAGGATTGCAATCCTTCTGTTTTCCATATTGAGATTCAAAATCATTTCCCAGGTTTAACAGGTATAATGGAGCAGTTACCTTCTTTAGGATCTGGATGGAGGATGTTATCAGTTCCATCAAACAAGAATCTGGTTGGAACAAAAGGCAAGGAAGAGCTGCGCATGCCTTTTATACTGCTATCTGTTATTTGTGATTTTATCTGTCTAAAAAGCCATTTCTCTCACACCCAGCCTCTTATGCAGCTTGACTAGAGAGAGAATGATTGTCCAAGAGCTTCAGACATCTTTTTAGCTTACAAGTGATCCTGTGCAAAGAACAACATATTGTATGCCTGAAAAGTGATTAAACACATTGCTGGGTTGAGTGTTTTAAAATAAATGTATTTCAAGGGCGTGAATACATCTCTTGTTAATAGGCTTGCAGGGGTACCTGCTGCAGCAATTGTTAGGGTTTTACCGAGGGCGAAAAACATAGTGCTATATATATAGTACATTTAAAACACAGGGATGTTTGTTTAATAACTTATCAGGCATATCTTCCAACATCAGGACAGTTTGCAAAAGTGGAAGTAAAACAAAAATGTGTGACTGTGATCTTTCAACTCAATTAGCTATAGTATTGAGTAAGTGGAGCCAAGAGTTGAAAGGTCACAGCTTAACATGATGAAATAAAGGTGAATTACAGCTAGTTATAATTTTACAACAGCAATGAATTTCATTGAAACACAGCAGGTTGAGACAATTATAGGGAACAATTATTAAAATGTATTATTGGAACATTATTAGTAACTCAAAAACACTGAGAACAATTAAACTCAAAACAAGAAAACTAACAAACAAAAAGAAAAACATAAGTCATTTGAAATGATTTACTCTTTCAGGTTTTCTTGTGTTTGTAGTCCATAAATAGTTGGATGATTATTTTAGTTTCGGAGTGAGGGATTTTCTTTATAGTGCCGTCACACTCTTAAACCCCTTCATCCACATTGCAGTTGTTTTTGTTTAATGGAGAAACAACCACTTGTAACAAAACTTTGTGGGAAGATTTTGTTTTACAACATCTTGTACGTGGAAAAAAATCTTTTTTAAAAGCTCTTCATCTTCCAAATTTAGTGACGAAAGAATTGGAAAACTACAACCTTGCAAGATCAGACTAGACACTAACCTGCTAACCCGATTTTGAATGCCTCATGATTATTCATGTTTTCCTGATGCAGCCTCCAGCCATCTGTCATGAAAAGTTCATGTGGAAAGCCAGATTCAGTATAACCTTGGGAGATTTAGATTAGAGCCACCTCAGTTAAACTCTGTTGCCTGGTCATCTCACTGTCACTACATCACCTGTTTACAAGTAATCCTCTGGCTAAACCACTGAAACAATAGAATTGGATTTGCGCTGTGCAGCGCTAAACCCTTCTTTAAATTAAATCAGTGATGCTGTTGATAGTTACCAGCAACTGCAAGCACCCTTTATGCTATTTGTACTAATCTACACAAGTGTTCTATGTCCTGACTATTGTGCTTATCCTGTTGTTTAGTGTTTACTCGTCTGTTCCATTTGCTTCTCCACAGTATTGTGCTGATTATTGTCACATGGGTATTGTGTTGTTTTTGTGTGCGTCAAAGTGAAAATACAGTCTGGAAAACAAAAAGATTGTAAAAAAAGTGACAAAAGTAAATGGCCATGGTCTACATCCACTGCATGCACGTAAAATGTAAATTAGTCATGTGTATGGCGCCCTCTTGTGTGTAAAATATGCAATGATATGAATGAAAACATTGCAATGCAGCAACCTCTATCCTAACACAGCTTCCAGCAATTGTAAGTTAAGGTGAGACTAGGTCAGAACATGTGCATTCCACTGTAGTGCTGCAATGTTTAACACTGAAGCCTTGTTTGACCAATGAAATACGTGTTTTTATTAACCAAGTTTTTCCACCAACACTCTAGGTATGCTTTATAGTAATTGCAATATGAATAAATCACAGTTCTGAGTGATCCATGTTACACTTTTGATGCATAATGGTATTTATGTAATTATTATTCATGCTTATGAAAGTAATGTGTAATTGCAGTGGTAAATTAAAATTAAGATGTAGATGAACGGAGTTCCAGTGCTCAGGCAAGCTAAGTGGATATTGTTCCACATCACAAAAAATCAACAAAACAAAAGAGCACAAGTTATATAAGTAAAACATTCGGTTGACAACGGATGTTCAAAAAGAACAGATTCAAATGCGATGCAAATATTGTTACTATCATGCACGCCCTCATACCTGTTCAAGTATGTTTGTCAGTTTTATTTTTTAAGTGCATGACACACCAGTGGCAAAATACTATACTGCTGGAATCTTCATGAATCAGGCATTTTTATTGATTGGGTGACTATTTAAAAAATAAAAGTGGAAGTTAGATTTAGTACTGTTTCAACTTAACTCAACCCCCTATATGTACCAATATTTTGTGGTGGAAAAAAAATTAATTACTTTAATCATCTAGTTCTATCTATGGCACTGAAGAACATTATGAAAAACAAAGCTTTATTGCAGCACACTCACTAGATCACTTTAGTTTACTACAATGATTTTCTTTGCACCCTACAAATACAAAAAGCCTTTTATACAACACTTTAATAAAGTTTAAAAGGTTCTGTAAACATACTTAAACTAAAGCCATACACTCATACTGTTGTGCCTTTGATCATTATTATTATTTTAATGTTTTGCTGTTTACAGTATCAATTGTTTAGGTAACAAGGCTTGAACAGAGCAATTTAACTATGTTCGTTAAAAGGTCAAGTAGAGGTGATGTCACACAAGACTACAGTAAATGCACAATTATTATTATTATTATTATTATTATTATTAATCTTGCAATCAGGACCAACCTTGGAGGTTTTTAAGTACCGAGCAACTGCTGAACTTACCTGTTAAAGCAAATAGATGATTATCACTGTTTGTTACTGATACTTGCAGTATTAGTATGGTTAATAGAAGTGTGTGTGTATGTGTGTGGAGAAAGCCAGCATGGCGACTAACTGACCACAATTCCACCACCTTAAAAAGAAAATAAGAGATCCAATTGTACATACAGCATACATAGCCACTATGGTCAAGCCTCGAGTTGACAGAAGCATATATAATTAGTTTTTTAAATGAGCCTAGACCCCATAGTACATGGTTCACTTTTTAGATAGTTCTATTAAAGGCTTATTGATTGTGTGTCCAAGATGCCCAACGGCTGGAAACAAAGTGAGGCTGTGGGTGCAGTTACTAATTTATCAATGGATCCCTTGCTCGCAGTAAGAACATTTTCTAATTTGAACTGCAGATAACAGACTTCAGTATTGGCAATCAGCCTTGAAAGGGATTCCCAATCCACCTTACTTTAAAGCGCTCCAGGAAGCTCAACACGTGAACTAGTCTCCTGAAGCAGTGTCTTAAAAGCCCAGGGAATAGCAAGTTCCTAAAGTCTCAAACTCATGCAGTAGATAAAATACTACAAGGCCAGTACTACAGCAGCTGTCAATGTACTGTAATGTTTTGAGAACCCAAATCACTATAAAAACCTGACGTGTATATCAGAAAAATAAAAGAATGGTGACTACATTCTCTTTTCACTTCCCAATGTCTAGACATAGCAGTGAAAGAAAGTCTACAAATGTTGCTGCCTTTTCTTATTTGCACTGTGGTTAACGGTGTTAATTGCCTATAATTAAATAAAATAAAAAACAAGACCAAACATTAAACGGTACATCTTCATATTCAAATTGTAACAGATACAGGCCTTGCAATTATTGGAAGGTTGGAGGAGCATCCCCTGGGTATTCCTCCAACTAAAACAGGCAGAGCCAAGTGTTTTGGTTTTTTTTTGCATTCTGCAACAAACTGTCAACTTACAACTTTTAACCCAATTGAGTTATTTATTTTTGGACCACAGAAAACCAAGCAATAAGTCACCCCTCCTTTTCCATTTGATCTTTGAATTGTCCCATTCCTCCACATCAGCCCTTATAACTAACCCTTCGTCCATCTTGTATATTATGAGGGTCACAATAAAAAAAATTCATTGTATTTCAAACTTTTTTGGGGATGTGTTTTCCATAAACTACAGAAATGAAGTTTGTTTTATTTATCAGTTGGGTATTGGTGCTTAATTGGCTTAATGGTGTAATGAGGCTTAACGAACACCAGGCTTAGCAAAATATAACCCGATTTCCTTTGTTCATGTGATGTGCAGTTGGACAGAAATATGATAATGATGGTTGATATTTTCATTAAAAGCTGTGTGCAATTTTATTTGTCGTTGAATTCTAGCTTTACATTCAAAAAAAAGAAAAAAGCTGTCCCTGTTCTAGAGCCATTATGAAAGTTTACGCACAAATTCAATATACATCTCATTGTATTTTACATAAAGGATTAATAGTATAGGCATGTAGGTGGCATGATTCAAAAAAAAAAAAAAATTGTTTCACTTTAGAAAAAATCAATTCAGAATAAATAAAAAGGTGCCAACATTAGCAAAGAGAATTCCAAATATTTTATAATATACTGAAACAATGGCTGTGATTTTATAATCCTTAAATCTCTCCTGATACAAAATGTTCTCCATAAACTAAGTAAAGCACATTACATAAATAAGAACTTGTAATACTTCCTGTGTGGGGAACAAAAAGAATATTGGAAGAAGCGTTTTTAAAAAAAAAAAACCACACACTACCAAAAAATAAAAACAAACAGAATTCAGGGTTTACTTTTCTTTTCTGTACAGTGAATAAATGAATAAACTACACCTGGATTAAAACATTGTGTTAAACAATTTGATATCATTTTAAACAATCACAATATAGGAAACGAAAAAATCATAAGCAACTATGAACACTTGCTTTGTAAGAAGAGTTTTCTTTCAGGGCTCTCAAAGGCCCTTTTTGGAGCAGTTCTTTAGGTCAGCCGGATGGCCGATACAGGTCTTCCGCAGATGCGTGGAGGTGTTGAATGAATGACATATATGGTGCAGACTAGCAAGGTCAGACAAAACCAGTCACAGACAGCAATGTTACACTGGAGTAAAAGGACACAGAGAAAAGCGGCGGCAGAGATTGCCTCAAACGTGCTGTAAATGGTTAACACTGCAGTAAGCAACGGCTACTGCAGGTTTCAAAACTGTCCCTCTGCTTGTGTTTGCGAACTTGGTTTTCTTTTAGTTTCATAATCCTGATCTGGTAACCCTTAAATAACATTTTCAAAGAAAGCTTTGGGATTATACATATATTTTTTTGTTAAATGACAGGGTCACTAAAACTCATGCACGCTGCAAAAAACCTCATGCAGTAGTTAAGGTAAACCATCCAAGCAGTTTTTATTCATTAATATTCATAAATACACACAGCAGCTTCATTAGAGATTTTTTTCCCCAATATACTGTTTTGTTTCCTTTTCAGTACGAATGTGGGGCATTAGGGGAGCCTTTTGCATGTCAAGGAACAGGAAGCAAAAATTGCCTCTGGCACTGCTACCTACATTTACCTGCTAGAAGTAAAAATTTGTTATGTGGAATTGATTATCTTTTTATTATATATATATATATATATATATATATATATATATATATATATATATATATATACATTTCTCCCGTTCCTTTTTGAATGTACACAATTTAACAAGAGTGACAGACCTGAAATTACAATCACCAAAACAAACCCAAAAGATAGTTGTTGTCCACTTTCATTGGCAGTTACAGCACAGAGGACATTGTCTGCGAAGTGGGATGTCAAAGAGGAGGTGGCGGAGGCTCATTTCCTTTATTACACTCTTTTAAATTCAGGTTTTCTAAAGCAACATCTAAAGGCATAATATCTACACAGCCCATAGCACCAAAATCTGCAAATTCTCCCCGTTCGTCCTCGTCTGAGGAAGAACTTCCTTCCCGCATCAAGGTAGAGAGGAGAAGCTCTTGGACAAACAGGCTTCGGTCTGCCCGCTCGCTTTCCAAGGACTGGCGTTCTACCTCAGACATCTTAGGATCGTTCAACCTACAGGGTGGGGGAGACAGGTCAAATTCACATATTAATTGGTGTCCCAATTCAAGTGTCAACTAAAATATGCGCCATTGTGTTGCCGACCTGTTGACTGATTGATTTATTTTCTCACCCCTCTTTTTCTGCCCGTTGAAAACAAGCTGCTTAAAAACAAAATGTCTCTCACTGCAGTTTTGTAGTCTTTAAAATGATGTGTTCGTCTATTTTGGCCATTTTACAAGATTAACTGATAACTAGGCTTTTACAAGACTTGACTTTTATAGTTTTAGCATATCATTTATAATTGACATTTTGGATGTTCTACACGTCACACATGAAAAAATTGCTTAGTAAGTAACACAGGTAGGTAATGTGTGTTTATGTCGCATTGTCAAGAGTTGGTCAACAATATCCCCAATTCTCAGGGAGTCTATAGATCCACTTCCATGCTTTCAACAGCATTCAACTCTTCTTTGAACACAGTCACATTGTCCCAGTTTTGGTTTGTTTTTTTGTCCAGTGCTGCTAACAGTTTGCTTGATGGTCTTCTGTTTGTGGACAAATTAACTGAAAAATACTAAATATAAATCCCATAAATCCTGTCAAAAAAAATGCAGTTTTTTCCACTTCTTAAATCTTACATTTTAATACAATTTGCACTTTATTTATTAATAACTTTTAGAACACAAATTGGAAAAAGGAAAAAAAAAAATTTAGCAAGAAAAGCCAGCGTAAAACAAACTTAACATAAACAAAATTGTGATTTACCGCGAAAGGAGGAACTGTGAATTGTGGGTAGTCTGCTGATTGTTTTCTGTGGTGGTTGTGTTTGTCGTTGCTGTCGATTGTGTGACGGCGGTGGTGACGTTGCTTGTGTTGGTGCGTCTCGTTGCATTGCGTGCCGACTCCAACTGTTGCCGCGCTGCCTGCGCCTGTTGCCTTTCCAGCTGCAGCTGCATCTGCAGTTGCTGTAACTGGGAGGCCGATGGGCCGGAAGAGTTCAGCTGTCCACCCGCTGAGCGTCTCACCCCTGATAACTGAGATAAAAGCTCTGCAGAGAGAAGAGAGCAACACTCCATCAGTCAGAAAAAGAAAACGAGATTGTTCAGAACATTTGTATTATTGATTAGATCACAGCTGTCCAACTGTTTTGTCTAAAATAGCCATACCAGTTTACCAGGGAGTTCCCATAGAGCCACACACAAAAGACAAAATATCACTAATGAAAATATGTTGCATGGTTAAACATATTCAATTCGACTATCTTGATTCTACCCATGACGACATTGTCCTTGCAGCCTTTTTTAAACCCAATGAAAACTTTGAATGGGATACTATGGGCCACAATAGTTTAGAGCAGTGGTACTCAACTCTGGCCCTGGAGATCAATTCCAGTCCTAGTATTTATTCCAAACAGGTCCTAAACTAGATTATTGCCTCTTATCAGCTTCAATTAACTACATTAGAACCTGTTTGGAGAAAAAACATGGACTGGATTGCATCTCAAAAGCCAGAGTTGAGTATCACTGGTTTAAAAGTAGTCTTGTTAGCACCATCTACTTTTTTCATTTAATGCACCTTTTTTTTTTTTTTTTTTTTTTTTTTTTTTTAAAGAAATAGATGCATCGCGTCCCACTTCCTGGTATTATGACTAAGGGCAGTGAAGCAATTACCGTAAACTGTGTCCAAATGCCCATACTGCATTTACAGCAATCCTACAGCTGAAAAAAAGCGTTATAAACTGGCAGCAAATTATGAAGACGCTCATAACAAGGGTAAACAGATGGTGCTCACAATCATTACGATTATCACCTTGTTACCTTCGAAGTATGTTTAAGGCTATAGAAATAAAAGCTGTTGCATAAGCAATTCCCCAGTGTACAATATAAAAACAAAGCGCTGCATTGAAGTTTGTTTTATTGTTAGGACTACTAGGGAGATGGTGAATAACAGTGGGTTAATAAACGTTATCCCATGTTAAGAAATGTAAAGTATTGCATATAGGGAGTACAAATCTATGTTAAGTAGAAAATGAACAGGATGGAAATAGGGGACGGGGACTTTGAAAAGGATCTCAGGGGTTATAGTGGAGTCATCATTAAAAGTAATGACGCTTAGAACGGGCGCGTTTGTGTTAACGTGATTCACCCGCAGTAAGCGATGGAAGGTATAAACTCCCATACAATAACCGGACGTTCAAAATGTCCCCGAATCACCAGTACAGTAATCAAAACAAACAACCGTGTATGCGGTTAAAAATCTTTATTAAGACACTCATTACACTAATAAGATGTATTAAAACCTATGAACGTAATAAACAGTAAGTGCAAAAAAGTAATGCAAGTGCAGAAATGTACAGAACAGGTAGGCTACATTACTGCAAATTGTTTCCAGCGAAGAACTCTGCAATACTCATCTGGACGAGCTTTTTTTGCAAGTATGGACGGCAAACTTTCAGCGTTTTCTAAAAAATCCCAATTCGGCTCTATATCCGGATGCTGCTCCATAGCACGCGGCTGTGTTACAATCGAAGAACGCACGCATACGTCATCTATGTCTGTTTCAGGCAGAGCGTCCCGCGCCAAGGTGACACAGCTGAGAATTCTCCTCTGACATCCCCTCTGGTGTCAGAGTTTCAGTTGTATTTGACAGCACTCTTCTCCTCAACTACAGAAACCCAAGCTTTTAGAAGTGTTGCATTGTTTGCTGACTGAGAGTTCCAAGCATGCTTTAGCAAGCTCACAGCATCTAACAGACATTTTATTTACACTGCATTTTTGTGCTGATGTACATCGCTTTTCTCTTTCCAGCCATGCTTGCTGTTGCAGTCAGTGCTGTTTTTTCAAACTGTAAACCCAGCACTGCGTACAGGGATTAAATAGCCAAGGTACAGTACATGGGTAATCTCAGTAACGAGGTGCAAAAAGCTGATTGATCGATCTGTCAAGTTTGTACTACAGTAAAGTGTTGCCTTTTGTATTGAAATCTATGTGAATGGCAAGGCAACATGATGAAAACAGCTGATTGGTGGATTAGTAAGGGCGATTACTACAGTAATAAGCTGTGCGTTTTATTTAAATCTATGTAAATGTCACAAAACGAGATCCAAACAGCTGAGTTTGCCCAAAATATACGGAGTGCTTAACATGGTATACACGATGCCTGTGTTATTGAAATCAATGGGAATGGCAAATGGCAAACGCTATTTGTCCGATATAAACGACTGCCCGACAAACCTGTACGGTGTAAGCGGTAATACTATATCTCGTCAATGTGGTGAGGCAATTAAAGTAAAATAGAATGTTAAGCTATATTGCAAAAAATGTTGGATACAAGTCTAGAGAGATTATGCTAAGATTATACAATGCCCTAGTTAGACCCCACCTAGAATACTGCGTGCAGTTTTGGTCCCCTCACCTCAAACCATTGCACTCAAGAAGGTACAGAGAAGGGCAACTAGGCTGATCCCAGGACTTAAATGGCATGAGCTATGAGGACAGGTTGAAATAACTAATTCTCTTCAGCCTAGAAAAAAAAGGGAAGTCCTTAATCATAATTGGTATAGTTACCCCAAGACACTACTTCAGATTTAGCAGAGAGAACAACATATGGGCATAAATGGAAGCTGAGTAAGTTTAGAACAGAAGGTAGGAAGCACTTTTTTACACAGTTATAAATGCATGGAATAGCCTACCAAGTGAAGTAGTAGGATCTAAACACTGGGAAAAATTTTTTTTTTAAAAAAAAGGACTAGATTAGATTTCTGTGCTTTTAAAATTAGTCATTGCCCCCCCCCCCCCCCAGTAGGGGAAAATGGTGTGCTAAACAAGGGATGAGCCTTGATGGGCCGAATGGCCTTTTCTCGTTCTCAAACTTTTCTTTTGATGTTCTTATAAATTATAACCAGGGGCTCCAGAGTGGCGCATCCAGTAAAGGCGCTCCGCGCGGAGTGCAGGATGTGCCCTATAGCCTGGAGATCGCAGGTTCGAATCCAGGCTATGTTACAGCCGACCGTGACTGGGAGTTCCTAGGGGGCGGCGCACAATTGGCTGAGCGCTGCCCGGGTAGGGAGGGCTTAGGTCGGCAGGGGAATCCACGACTCACCACGCATCAGCGACCCCCGTGGCTGATAGGGCGCCTGTGTCTCTGCAGTGGAGCTGCCAAATCTGTGTTGTCCTCCGGCACTATAGGTCTGGTGGCATTGCTGTGGATCTGCAGTGCGAAAAATGGCGGCTTGGCAGGAGCACGTTTCGGAGGACACGTGTTCCAGCCTACGTTTCCCGAGTCGACGGGGGGGTTGCGAGCGGAGAGCCGAGGATACAGATAATAATTGGGCATGCTAAATTGGGGAGAAAAACTGGGTAAAAAAATAATTGGCAATGACTAAATTTATAAAAAAAAAAAAAAAAAAAAAAAAAAAAAAAAAAACACAACCAACTCTTTCCTTTGATTATGATGAATTAAATCATGTACATTTTCAGGCTGTCAAACCTTGTCCAAATTAGTGGAATACCCAGGTGAAGCAAACAAGTGACAGCCTGAACTTAAAGCAAACAGCAGCTCTAATTAGGTTGACAAGTTCTGTGTCACGAACAGCAATTATGATCATTTAGGAAAATAATGAACGTACGGCAGTGAACACCACACCAAGCACGGCAACACTATCAAGTGACTGCTGTTGAAGGAACCTCCAATTAACCCTGTAACGAAGGACACTATCTTGCAAAATCTACTTTAAATTTCAGAAATAATGCAGCACAGCACATATGAACACTACGTCACAAGTCTGCCTGGTCTCAAACATTAGGCTACTGTATTCAAAATGTTTCCTCAGCAATAGGCTAGGTTCATGAAAACATTCATTTAAGTAAGAAGCTTACTGTACTACAAAACGGAATATCAACACAAAACTAGACCAATGCGTACACCAGTCTTTTAAAAAAATACACCGAATGTGTGAGGTGAATGTTGCAAGCTGAAGCAGCACAGTGCATCAAGTCATACTGCATCACAGAAGAGCACTGCAATATTTTATTGAGGGTGCACTAGGCAAAATGAAGTAACATTTAAAACAGCCAGATACACAGCTTGTTGTGGACGGCAATACAAGTTTAGCATCTACAAGATATACCTTTGCAGTAAAATAATTAGTTTACAGCATTCAAATAATCTTTTTTGTAAGTCTGTGACGAGGCAAACTGAGAGCAGGGCAAGCTTTGCACTTTGGTCATTTCGAAGCCATACACTGATGATCACTGCACCCCCATGGGGTCACTTGAAAGGTTATTTCAATTAGGAAGGTTTTGCTGTGGAGAAAAACCACGGGATAAACCTCATGGGAAACATGGAATTGCATCAATACTCTACACATAACTGGTGTTCTATATCAATGCCGACGCATTTGACCAGCTGCAAGCTGCATGCTAATGTAGTGCTCACAATGCAAGTACCTTTCTGGACTCCATGTTAGTGTTTCAGACTTCAACAGACAGCAGCAGCAGATTTACTGAAAGCAAAACTATAATGCCAAGGCAACTACAGCTAAATATCAAGTGCAAAATAATATGCATCATTCATCATTCAAACTGAAAGCAAGACTATCCTTTAGATTTTGTTTTTCAGACTTATTTTTTACTCTTGAAGTCTATTCATCTTGACACCAAAATGTAGATTTAATTAGGTGTAACAGGCATTAGGACCCAATGTGAAGTGAATACAATTCCAATTGCTGCACAAAGCTGTGATGTCCTAATACCTGTTGCACAGCGCTATGGCTGGATAAACAGAAACCCCATTCAAAGCAAAAGCAGTCTGGAAAACTGGCAAGGGACTTGCAAAACGGTTATTACGCTAAAGAGGTGTTCAGGCCTTTGTTACTAATGACTATCCGGTATTGTAACTATTTATTTTTGTTTTGGCTTTATTTTAAATGCAAATATTTCAGCCAAAATGCAGTGTTTTGTTTTGTTTTACTCTTAATTACACAGGGAGGTAGCTGTTTTGCATTGGATAGCTTGGCACAAATATCTCCTGTATTATAAAAGAGATGCCATGACATTCCCAAACTGTTAATCACAATTAGTCAGTCTCATTTGTACATAAACACCAATTTTAAACCAGGAAAACAAATCCATTATATACATGCAGTAGGAATCTACAAATATGGTAGAATCCAAAGTCTACTGAAACTGGATTAGAATTGGAATGTGTGCAGGAAAGATTAATGTCAATGTACGGTGTTCCCTAGTATATTTCCATGTTGACAAAACGAGTTAATTGTCATTAAACTCAGAAGTCCTGTAATATACATATGTGTGGATAAAACTGCCTGGGGTCTGCAAAAATAACGGGAGAAAAAGGACATTTTATCTTACTTTGGTGACTTATTTCTCTTGCTGTATGACAGGTATTGACTTTTACTACATTTCACCTGTGTTGGGAGCTACAAATTAAAAGTGAAATTGTGCTTTTGGATGATTTACTTTTGCTGTGCCAACGTAAATTATCCTTGCTGTACAGAGTCTGTAGCAGTTCTCGCTTATAACTTGGCACGAGTAACTACCAGTCCTTTCAATAGAAGTTCCTAATGTTCTCTTCATTCCATCACAAAGACGACAGACTGAAATCAAGACAATTGTGAGAGCGATGTGTGTGACTCTTGACTCTGCAAACATTTAAAATTCGGTAGAAACCGGTAGAAAAAAGTACTAGAACAGCGTTCCGGCTCGACTACACCACTGCTACTACTGGATAAAACTACTAATGTTATTGTTAAAAAGAAAGATGACATTTAGGGTTAGTCAAGAGCTTAACTGATTTAAAGGCTTGCATAATAAGTCGCGGTGATCAATAAATCGATTAAGTGTTGCAAAAAATTTATGGTTTACGGATATTGATATGCGCAGCGCATCCAATATACCACTTAGAAAGAAACACCCAACAGATAGATTGATTTGGTTTGCACATTATAGAACCTTTTACATGGATAATGTTTTCCAGTGTGTAATCCAGTTATATAGGCAAACAGGCTTTAAGATGCAACATTTTTGTGGACTGGACTTTTGAATGAAAAATGGCACTAGAAATCAGAATCAGTAAAAGCCATGCCCAGAGGATTCATTTTTTTGGTTCATTAAATTTTAGCAAGTTCTATAAATAGAACATGTCGACCATGTTCCTAATAAGCAGGGGAAGTCCAGCTATTAGGCACAGCAGGTTCAACTAAGTTAGGTTCAGTTATGATTAGCATCATGTTTAATGCTGAAATGAAAGAAAAAAGGATTAAGGCTGTAAACAGGATTTACCTTATAGAGGTCACTATCCCACCAGTATCCAAAAGCTACTAACAAAGTAGTACTCAACTTCCCCTTTTCCAATTAGTTGTTATATTAAATGTAAAGTCTTGATGGTAAGGCCAAATAAAAAAAATGTGTAGTTCAGGTTACCCGACGTCCCTATTTTTTTCCACCCAAACCTAAATATTTTTTGTTGATAACGGGCTACATTTTTCGATATCAATTTGAAAAATTGATCATTGTGTACGGCCTTGTTTTCACTCATGCGATTTTCCAGAAACCTTGTGCAAACAAGATCTTCAGTTTCATATAAATTGTCGGCGTCCGAGTACCGGTAGTGGTTTTGCACTATGTTTGAAAAATGCGACCACATCACGATTTGCCAGAAATCATTATGGATTGCCTTGTAAATACTGTATTCTGAAATTATTACAAAATGTTCAGATCAGCTGAATAACTTTGAAAAGTCTTCACGGTTGCCATAAATAATTTTACTGGACTGAAAGCACTTAAATGTACGTGTGTGAATTGTAAAGGAATAGAAACCATTTCAGCTGATGCCTTTCAAATACTGTTCCATGAAAAAAGTTAAGCAGGTAGTTAATTTATTTTAAAGTTCTCCAACAGTCCATTTAACTGCTGTCAGCTACTTTTGTACATGTCCAACTACTAAAACATACAGAAAGCGAAAGTAACTTTAATTTACCGGTAGGCCTACTGTATTATTGTGATAACGTGTTTTTTTTTTCTGTTGTGTTTTTTTTTTTTAAAATGACTGCTATTATATTAATGTTTCAGTTTTGTACTCGTATCATTAGGGTGGGAGAACAGAGCGTGACCGAGTTCATCCTCTCATTCTACCACCAACTAATACAGTGCAATAGTTGTATGCCTTTGTGTTATGTAGGTATGCACTTAAATTCAGGCCACTAGACTTCAGTTTACAAAAGCTCCCTTATTTTGAAAACTAAACGTTGTTGCAAACCCACTTTCGCAGTCAGCTATGCTTGCCGGAAGAGTTTCCAATGCATTTTTTGCTTTAGTTTTTCAGCGTCTTCATGCACCAAATCAAGGATTATAATCCTTGCATCGAATAAAGCGAATGTTATGGAACGACCACCCCTAAATGTTACCATGGTGACCATCCCCTAAATCACGTGAACGAGACCTAAATGAAGTTCAGAGTTATTTGGTTTAAACATCAATATTAGTAACCGGACAACCAAGAAGTAGCCTAAAATCATTTTGAAAATCAAAATATAAAAATTACCTTGACAAACTGTTTTCCTGGTACTCTGTACAAATGGTTTTACCAGTACGCAGAAATATCATTAAAATAGCCCTTGCACCCTTTGCAGGAAATTAAATCACTTTATTCTTGAAAATGTTTCTTTGTTATGGCTTATCCCAAGGTTGAGATGCAATGTTGGGTCTATTTACAAAGATATATATTCATATAGAACACAGTAAAACATCGCAATCCAAACTCGGGAAGCAGCATCTTCGGAAACAGGAACCATTTATTAAATACCAGCATCCAAGTTAGTTCTGCCTGCAACGGACGTGTTTTGCAGAATGCATTAATCCAGCTCTACAGGCAGTGTTCTGCAGCGCCCAGTGCTGTGCTGAGAAATCATGGGGGGTTTCAATTTATTGACTTTTGGATTTGTTCACTTTGGCAAACATTTTAATTTGTCAAAATTGAAATATGACAGATTTCAGATATTAATGTTGCAAATACATCATTGCAAATCATGTTTAAGACAAATAAGGATGCATTCTTAAAAAAAAAGTGGTGTCTAAACACATGTACCATGATAATGTTAATGCACAAAAACTCAATTTATGTAGGAGTTTTAAAGCTAAAACTGACTTGTTTCACTTAAATGTTAATTGCCACATCTATTTTGTTATTTTCTGAATTCCATCAAGATTACAATTATTGCAGATTTGTTATTTTTAATAGGGGACTCATCTTTCTTTTTTCCCTCAACTACAAAAATTACTATATTTGCAGCAGACTTTTTACAGTAATATTTTTTCACACTGTAGAAAACAATGTACTGACAGTCATTAAGTGTCGCTGTAATGATGCTGCTATATTTTAGTCCCAGTGGTTTCATACCTTAGAGCTACCTGTCTATAGTGTAAAACAAGGCAGGTGGAAAGTTTGAAGATGCACCCTCAAAATGAGACAGCTGTGAGGTGGAGAAAGGGGAGATGGTGGGAGAATGAAGCAAGATGACAGTGTAACCAATGAAAATACAACTGGGGTTATTAACGATGTTCTGTAAAATAGCACGTGCCACTTTTACCATGCTCACAGTGCTTATTCAGGAAATAAAAAAAATAAAATAAAAGGTTTTACCTACCGACCCTATTTTTTTTCCCCCAGCATAACCTGAACCACTCAGTTTTTATTTGGCCCAACTATAGAATTGGAGATAAAACTGGAAGCCCAAATTGTTTTGCCTCCTTTGTGTTGTTGGAAAAAATTATGATATTAATTTCCATCACTTAATTTTGTGTATGATTTTTTTATTAGTTACATCATCCAATTTATTTTTTTTGTCAAGCTCGGAGCATCACAGGAGTTGCAATTGTAATGCATAAGCCTCAACTGTACATGTTACTATTAGTAAACAAAAACACACATCCAGTAATACCTTGAGAAGTCCAATAGATCCTGTTTGTCCTTTGGTACGGTCTTGCAGTCTATTCGTATACAGATGTATGACAGTGTTGCTATGACCTAATTTGGCAATCAGCACACCACAGAGACAATACAGATACTGCAAAGCACTTGCATAAATATGCACTCATTTTTCAAAAACTCCACCGCAATTGACACTAAATTTTATCATTTAAAAACATGATCCAGATGGAGGTATTTAATTCACACAAGCCCTACAGATTCACACACACACACACACACACACACACACACACACACACACACACACACACACACACACACCATTCCTGAAACCACAGCTGTACAAATGTGCTAAATACAACAGAGTATATAATAAGATACGTCATGAACATAACATATCCCCCTTAAGGATGTAAAGCCCATATTAGGAGCACCATTTAAAGTAGGTCACCCTTCACAAAATGTTGAATATCAACACCTAACAATTGCCAAAAACAACAGATTTCTCTCAGCCAAAAAGGTGTCAAACGCATGGTATGCATTTCACCAAATTTGAGGGTGCAGGCAAATTCTTTTTCTGTGCAGTTTCACTCTGCACATAGAAAAAGAAAGAAATAAAGTGTGACATACCAACGCCTACCACCAATGGGGGTGGGTGCATTTTACTGCCGTACCTTACTTGAGTTTACAGCCACCTTACCAAAGTGATTTACACAAGTCAGACCAGCCATCACTAACAGTTTAATCATGACTATATAAGGCAAAGCAAATATCATAGCACAAGAGCCCAAGATGTATGTCTTTTTACTAACAAAAGGGTCTAGTGACTTTTGCCTTACCCTCAAAATGGCTCAAATATATTGAAACAGGCTATGAACAGATGAAACGTCAAAATATGAATGCACCTTTTATAGAAATACTCGTCATGAGCTAGTGATTTGTTTGACTTACCAGCTATAGGATCCATGGCTTCCCTATTGCTTGGAGAATATGATGAACTCTGTGAAGATGAGAGCCCACCAGTTGAACTGCTAGTAAAGTGCATGTTTGATCTACGTGCGCGAGGACCTCCCAAACCCCGACCAGGGTGAAACATCCTACGTACGTGCCGAACACCACTGGATTCATCGTGAACAGCAGGTTAAGGACATAATAAATGTGGCAATCATAAATATAAACCAGCAGATGCTCTGTGCTGTTCCTAGATGTAGTGCAACATTCAGTCTTTATAGACTTAGCATATATTGCAAATCCTAGTTCTGCATTCATTTACTGGTATTTAGAGACATTGTATGAATATTTTTAAATTATTATTTTCTCAAAACCATTCACAAACAAGACAAAACTAAAAAAGAACATGACTAATATACTGTTTATAATGAAACAAGCATTATCAGACTGGTAACAGGACAGCATATCATTATGAAAATACTTCTAAACAAGGTCAGCCAATGAGGTTTCTAGATATTTATGTTTTCAAATGACAGCTTGCATGCAGTGTTGTTCTTTCAGCTTGACTCATCAGCACAACTTCAAATGTGTGTGCAAAGGTTTGTGTGTGTGTGTGTGTGTGTTACGGGTCTGTCTCAACCCTCTTTCTGCCCCTTAACTCCTGAACATACATGAATTTCAGTCCCTTTTACCGTTAAAGGATATTAAATCTCTGGGAGCTCTGTGTTCAAGTGTAAGATGAGCTGCAAAGTCATCTGTGACATGATTGGGATCTCCTCCTGGTAACGCTGCACATATTGGACATATCTGTAACAAAGAAAACATTTCCTTTTAAGACAGAGATTATATACACACACTATATATAACTAAAATGAACATGTGCTATGTATGAGATATTGTGGAATACATAATTTACATTCATTTTAAATCAGTAATACTGTATTAAATCAAGCTAAATCTCAGTGTGACAGGGCTGTTATTTTTAATCTTGTAAGTACTATAAACTACAGAGCTGTAAGACAAAAGAATAACAGCATATTCTTAACAGCCCACTGGTGACACCATGTGGAAAACGTCAGTATTTCTACTTCATACAAAATATTAAAACAAAAAGTATTTTATTCTGCAACCTATATAGCACATATAGGGGCAGCAGTGTGGAGTAGTGGTTAGGGCTCTGGACTCTTGACCGGAGGGTTGTGGGTTCAATCCCCAGTGGGGGACACTGCTGTTGTACCCTTGAGCAAGGTACTTTACCTAGATTGCTCCAGTAAAAACCCAACTGTATAAATGGGTAATTGTATGTAAAAATAATGTGATATCTGTATAATGTGATATCTTGTAACAGTTGTAAGTCGCCCTGGATAAGGGCATCTGCTAAGAAATAAATATTATTAATAATAATAATAATAATAATAATAATAATAATAATAATAATAATAATAATAAATAATATAAAAACATAAAAAAAAAAAACACAACACTTGTCGATTTATTTTGCGATTCTAAATTTAGAGTCTAAACCCACCATTTGAATTCCAGGATTTCAGAAAGTGGAATTTTGAAAATGCATGACATTGGAACTATTAAGCGAATTAAGGTCATTCCATGATGTACCCTTTGTAAAAATGGATAAGTTATTGATATCAAAAACTACTGGTAAGCTCAATAATTCAATGATCACGCTTCTGTGTATGGCTAGACCATCACCACAAAATTCTGGAAGAAGGGAGAACACAAACTATGTAGTGTTTCAATCATCTGTGGTTATCCTAGGATTATCCCTAACTCCTGGTAAAAGAGGGAGTGGTTTGCTAAAGGGTAACAGCAGCTACGCATGGAACTTATGAACATGAAAACCGTTTAAATGGGGAATCTCCCAGAATCTTACCCTGCTTTCTTATCCCTGAAATGTGGTTAACGGATAGAAGTCAGGGTAAATGCTACACAGAGTATTTCATCTAAACAGATGTAAAACTGCATGACACTTTCACAACATAATCTAGACATCAGTTTTACTATTAAATGTAAATATCTCATCACAGTATACACTACAATGATAAGGAACAGTGCAGGAACACCTGCTGCTTCTACCTTACCTGATTTGCAGCCAACAACAAGGTAAGTGTTTATACATCATGAAGCACATCAGTGATGCACATGTAACATTTTTGCGACAAGAAAAATCTAACTGTTTGTGGCCGAGTAGACTTGTGTTTTCCAACAGTTATTTTCCCTTCACAAAATATGTAACATACTGCACTGACAATTCTGCACACTGGTTTTTGGAAAGCCAATAAAACGTATGTTTAAAAAAAAAAAAACGTTGGTGCATTAAGCAAGCCTTCAATTATCATTGGAAATCAGAAGTTATGCAACTCTACGCCTCCCTAATAACTGTCAATAGGTTTTACCAGCCACCATTATTGAAGACTATGATTACATCTGGGGAATTACACGCCCGCGTAATTTTACGCATAAAACGTATCATAATAGCGCCGTTAACAGAGAAGGATAGAGAAAAACACTGAATCACACTGAGGATTAATAGAAAATTGATCGATTTTGCCAGAAAATACCACGACAAAGGTCCCACGTTGCAAATATATCAGAGAGTAAAAGATTTTCTTTGTTTTGCTTTGTACACTGTGAAGGTGGCACCCGATGCGACCCAGAGCACTCTACTGCCAGTGGAAATTGACTGACAGTCTTCCTAATTTGAAAACATTAGCTTTCAGATATATTACTGCAGTAACAAATACAACTGATGCAGAGCGCAGCAACTCGCTGTATAGTCTTATCCTGTCCGATCGGAGGCGTTCTCTTTCGGAAGACAAACTGAACGAGCTGGTGTTCCTTTATTTCAATCTTGGAATTTAGAAAGACTATGTTTAAAAAAAATCCATTGTTTTCTATTTATTTTTTTTTACTTATGCTAGTATTTTGATATCCAGTAGGAAAGAAGAACTCAATACAACTGCACAATACTTTTGTTACTTTGCACATACTTGTACAGAGATATCGCATAATTCTGATTTTTTTCTGTGCATAATTCCCTGGGGTGTATATGATAGTGAAAGTAGAGCAGGGAAAGTGTTGATCAAAACAGATCATCCCAGGTACACAAATCGGGGGCGGGGGGGTTGGTGAAGCATCAAAACTTTGAATATGTTTTAAAGATTCTATTCAGAGCAATTATTAAAAAAAAAAAAAAAAAAAAAAGTAACTGTGCCACTGCAGTGTATAAATCGTAAAAGTATGTCGACCCCTGTGAAAAGGAAAGAAAAATCTGCATTGGGAGAGTTTGATTTTACAACCCCAAGCCACTGGTTAATGGTACTCTTGTTATCATCACGGATGCATTTTAAATGAATACAGTGAGTCACTTCTGGCTATGGTTCTACAAAAACTCTAGAGGCTATATGAAAGACTGAGAAAGAGTCTGCACACTGCTTCAGCAATGTCTACAAACAATAGACAATTTATTATTAGCCTTCATTTCTGGTTTAGCATAATTATCAAATTACTATGGAAATGTAAAATACAGATTTAAATTTTTAAAAAGATGTTGAAAAACCTGCACTGTACCTCGGCTTCTCAAATGGCTCTATTTGGACCACTTTACTTACCACTTCTGTGGATGTTTCTGCATGCTCCGACGCAACGTGTTCTTGTAGAGATGTCTCCGTATAACCCATTTTCCCACAATAAGGACATGTAAAAGACTGCGGCTGCTCTACTGAAAAAGCTTCTCCGCCATAATACAAATCTGCAGAAAAAAGAAATTGAGATTAACAACCACTCATAAATAAGCATCGATATTTATATTCCATCTCCTTCTCTCCCTGCCATCTATTTGTCCAAGCTCAGGGTTTTCAAAACTGCAATTATTTAAATCAACATGTTGGCTTTAAAATCCATATCTCATTCACTTTAAACTTTTCTGATGAGGAAACACTTCTAAATTTAAAATGTCATCTAGGATTTATTATTTATTATTATTATTATTATTATTATTATTATTATTATTATTATTATTATTTATTTCTTAGCAGACAACCTTATCCAGGGTGACTTACAGTTATTACAAGATATCACATTATTTTTACATACAATTACCCATTTATACAGTTGGGTTTTTACTGGAGCAATCTAGGTAAAGTACCTTGCTCAAGGGTACAGCAGCAGTGTCCCCACCTGGGATTGAACCCACAACCTTCCGGTCAAGAGTCCAGAGCCCTAACCACTACTCCACACTGCTGCCCACACTGATTTATGCAAACAAAAAACAAAGCTAGCCCCCCAAAAACAAATGAAAAGGTTCTCATTCAGTATGCAGGCTTATAGCTGTTACTTTAACACGTAGGATTCTATGGTAAGGGCCTTACACTTGAATTCAATCAATAGAGCGACAGAATGCAGCAGCAAAAAAAAAAAAAAAAAGTTAAAATCTGACAAACCAAAATAATTTGAATACATGCACAGTAAAAAAAAATAATAGACCTGCTCACAGAAGCATCTAATTTAAAAGCATCTTCCAGATATTTGTCCACAGTATCCCTTTCACTTGTTTTTTCTCCAGTTTCACAATGGTTCGGGACCCCAAATTAACATTTTATTTCTTTCAATACTTTTGCATTTGGTCAGTTTAGCAATATTATTTTTACTAGGTCTACACAAAAGTAATTTAACACTTTTAAAACAAAAACTTTCAACATCAGCTTTTGACTTATTAGGATGCATTTTGTTAACAAGAAAAGTTTAGGGAAGGGTACGCAGGCTGGGTGGTGTTTGCATATGCCTGCTAGTACAAGTACCAGAACCTTTCATCAACAAGTCTAAAAAGAAAACGGCTCTAAACATCAACACCCAGACCATGTATGATGCTACGGTTATCCCTACTGAGGGCAAACAGATAGGTCCCGCCCGAAATATCTGCTGGCTTAGTGCCGAGGCTGCAGGCACTTTCATTGTACAAAGAAATTCAGTTACGGTTTGGCTTTATCTTTTGTCTGTACTGTTCGGTTTGGAATTTTATGCAAATTTTGGTTTCCGTTCAGTTTGGCTAAATCATAACTGTTGCATTCTTATTGGCTGGTATATAGTGATTTTCAAAACCACTAGATGTTTCCATAATCACAAGCAGCTCATTGAACTTCACCAACAACTAGTTGTTCATGTTACGTTTTGTTCTACCTTGAAAGCAGCTTAAAACAAGGAGCGATAGTGAGCAGGGAACAATACTGCGATCACATGCCTGTTCTACTCTAAAAACCTTAGATTCAATCACAAACTACAAAACACTATTTCATAACGTTAATAAGGCTGGTGCAATGCTTAAATTTTCACTATCAATATATCGTTCTCCAAAAAAAGCAGATGCATCGATTCAGACGTTATGAAAACTTAAAAAAAAAATGCTGCAATACATGTGCAGCTGTGGATTACTGTGTAACATTGCTAGTAAAGCTTTAAAAACTAGTACCCATATTACATTGATTACATCAGTTTATGTATACACAGTAGTAATTAAATTGATTTATTTATTTAATTATATATATATATATTGTAAGGCAGTGTGTTGTGTGAGACAGCAGGGAGGGGGTTAAAACCTCCCTGAAGGAAAAATGGCACCTTTTTGTATTTAGTTAATTAGTTTTGTTAATTGTTTTATTATTAATTATCCCCTGCACCTGGTAGCTATTGTAAATTAGAGCCAGGTGCAGGGTATTTAAGAGGAGCAGTCAGTTTGCTCAAGGCTGCTGAATAGAGGGAGGCAGAAAGAGGTGCTCTGCTTCCCAGCAGTCATAAAAGAGTAAGTGCTGTGTAAACCTGTGAGTTTGTGTCGGTGCCAGGTAAACGGCTTAGCCGTCCTGCAAGTTAGTCAGGGAAATTACCTGTTTAGTTAGAGCTCGTACAGAGCTAGGTGTTTGTTTTGTATTTTGTTTATTTTGTGTTTATTAAAAATTAGCGCAACCGCGC
Source organism: Acipenser ruthenus (assembly GCF_902713425.1). Taxonomy (NCBI): domain Eukaryota; kingdom Metazoa; phylum Chordata; class Actinopteri; order Acipenseriformes; family Acipenseridae; genus Acipenser; species Acipenser ruthenus. Next base: position 34,387,048 of record NC_081190.1, on the reverse strand, counting down.
TTTGAAAACGCCATTTCTCTGTCCTGGGTCGTAATTTTAAAGGGGCACGAACCCGTGTTAGGTGAAACCTTTTCACATTTGGTACCAGAAGTGGGGCGCCCCTACGACCATAGAAATGGACAGCATCAGAGAGTTAATTGCAAGGATCAACCGCGATACTGCTGCTCAAATAGAGCGGACTGCGAGGTTGGAGAGATGGACGACAGAGATGGAGTGGGCACTGCCAAAGATTCAGGAGTGGGAGCAGGCTAACGCAGCTCCACAGACTCACAAGCTAGAGAAGGAGGAGCTGCTACCGCCGCTTCCGGAGCCCAGAGGGGAGGAGCCGCCCCTTCCGGAGCCCAGAGGGGAGGAGCCGCCGCTGCCAGAGCCCAGAGGGGAGGAGCCGCCGCTGCCAGAGCCCAGAGGGGAGGAGCCGCCAGAGCCCAGAGGGGAGGAGCCGCCGCTGCCAGAGCCCAGAGGGGAGGAGCCGCCGCTGCCAGAGCCCAGAGGGGAGGAGCCGCCGCTGCCAGAGCCCAGAGGGGAGGAGCCGCCGCTGCCAGAGCCCAGAGGGGAGGAGCCGCCGCTGCCAGAGCCCAGAGGGGAGGAGCCGCCGCTGCCAGAGCCCAGAGGGGAGGAGCCGCCGCTGCCAGAGCCCAGAGGGGAGGAGCCGCCGCTTCCGGAGCCCAGAGGGGAGGAGGTGAAAAGCATACCCCCACCACAGCCCCGACCACCACCCCTACAGTCCAGTTCAGGGCCGCTGCGTCCAGTCTCTCACCCCTTGCTCCTGGACACCCGGCCGGTTTTCCTGGACCTCCCTGTGCTGGGCCTAGAGCCCAGGAGTTTGCAACACTGGCCACAGCTCTGCCCCTGGTTCCCTGCTCCGCTCTCCCCGAGCACCCAGACGTCGCTGGGCTGCTGCCAGACGTCGCTGTCGCTCCCCCTGTTTGCTGCTTCGCTTCCCCTGGGTGATCGGACATCACTGCGCCGGTTCCCAGGAGAAGACCTCTGCCCATTGCTGCATCCTCCAGTGCCCCGGCCTACGCTCAGGTCGCCCCTGTCAAACCGTTGGGTTCCCTTGTCGCCGGTGTGTGGTCCTTACCTGGCCGGGCCGGCACGTGGACAGATCCACCCTCAAGTCCGCCCGTGGAAAAGGGCGAAAAAGGACATTCATGGACTCGAGGGTGGGTGGTTGTGTTTTAGGGGAGGAGGTGGCCGTCGAGTGGCCTGTGTCTTGAAAAGACAAGAGGGGGGATATGTAAGGCAGTGTGTTGTGTGAGACAGCAGGGAGGGGGTTAAAACCTCCCTGAAGGAAAAATGGCACCTTTTTGTATTTAGTTAATTAGTTTTGTTAATTGTTTTATTATTAATTATCCCCTGCACCTGGTAGCTATTGTAAATTAGAGCCAGGTGCAGGGTATTTAAGAGGAGCAGTCAGTTTGCTCAAGGCTGCTGAATAGAGGGAGGCAGAAAGAGGTGCTCTGCTTCCCAGCAGTCATAAAAGAGTAAGTGCTGTGTAAACCTGTGAGTTTGTGTCGGTGCCAGGTAAACGGCTTAGCCGTCCTGCAAGTTAGTCAGGGAAATTACCTGTTTAGTTAGAGCTCGTACAGAGCTAGGTGTTTGTTTTGTATTTTGTTTATTTTGTGTTTATTAAAAATTAGCGCAACCGCGCTTTGAAAACGCCATTTCTCTGTCCTGGGTCGTAATTTTAAAGGGGCACGAACCCGTGTTAGGTGAAACCTTTTCACAATATATATATATATATATATATATATATATATATATATATATATATATACACATATATATATATATATATATATATATATATACACATATATATATATATATATATATATATATATATATATATATACACACATACACACACACACACACATAAAGTTGGGGTCAAAGCAAAATTAAAACAAAAAATTGTTTAAATCCATAACCAGTCAGAGTAACAACCAATCAAGAGAAAAAACTACACAGATCACTAATAAAATGCAAACAATAACAGCAAACAAAAACAGTAAAAGACAAGGGGGGAAAAAAAACAAAAACAAACGGTTGAAGTTTCAGTATCCCATATAGCACTGCGCATGTCCCTGGTAGAGTCGACACACTAATCTATATCGGAGCATCTTGGTTGAAATCTCAGCCAAGAATTTGGACAAGTAAAACACATGCTCACAAATAATGGTTAAGAACATGGATGAGGCCTGCAGGGTTTCTATTGAGAACTATTCTGACATATTTCCTGCTTTCATAAAACTTGCAGCAATTACAATACCTGTATCTACTGTACCAGCAGAACAGGGTTTTAGCTGTCAGAAGAGGGTGCAGTGAGGATCATTTACAAAACTAAAAAATCGGGAAATCACCCCTCTAGCTAAGCGAATTGTTGACTATATCGGTCTCCTATTACAACCTTCGATTCAGCAATTTGATTAGTTTAATTGTCCCTCGTGTTTTTTTACTGCTGTTGGGCATAACTCATTCCAATATGCAGCTGCTCACGATTGGAATGAGTTGCAATCAAGGCTTAAACTTCCTGGTTTTATCTATGAGGGTGTTTTCTTTTCTAGGCTTGAAGCTATTTTACCTGTTTCATGTGCTTGTCAGAGCAGATGCTGATTTTATAAGGTTTTTTTTTTTAATTTTTTAATTTTGTATTGCTGCAATGTTTCTGTCTATGTATTGTTGTCTGTTGCATTTATGCTGTCTCTTGGTTTGAATTGAATCACCTAACAGCTGTGTGGTCCAGTGGTTAAAGAAAGGGGCTTGTAACCAGGAGGTCCCCGGTTCAAATCCCACCTCAGCCACTGACACATTGCGTGACCCTGAGCAAGTCACTTAACCTCCTTGTGCTCCGTCTTTCGGGTGAGACGTAGTTGTAAGTGACTCTGCATAGTTGATGCATAGTTCACACACCCTAGCCTCTGTAAGTCGCCTTGGATAAAGGCGTCTGCTAAATAAACTAATAATAATAATAATAATAATAATAATAATAATAATAATAATAATAATAACTATTTTAAATTGAAGCTCCTGAGAATTATTAACACTTATTTTGAAAGCACACGAGTCATTTTTTGACTTGGGTGCTAAAAGTAAAATTTAAAGAACTTTTAAAACAGCAAAACTGTAAATAGTTATGATGTTGACAGCTACCCGCAGACATTGGTACATGTTCGACAACACTGATTTTTACGTCGTGAACGGGGGATTTTCAAAGGAAAATGTTTCATGGTAAGCTTGTCTTTGTCTATTTCTACTACCATGATTTATACTGTGTGCTGGTTTTGCATGTTAATTTCGTTAATCTGAAATATTTACACTGGAAAATAATATAACTTGATGCAATATGTAAAAACACAGGTGTTATGGTTGAAAACGCAGATTTTGAGATGGTATGCTTTTTACAAATGCACATTTTTAAAGGCTAGTGCAACCTCTGCATCTCATTAAATGGTCATGTAAATTAGTTGTGTTACCGGAGTATCCCAAACATTACTTTATTTACTTTTCTTTCTTGCCGTCTTTAGAAAATAATTGGCAAACATCGGAAGGCATTTGTAGCTCGGTCGATACAGTATTTGTAATTCTAGCACAACGCTCTTAACTTGCTCTTTTACTTTGAAGACTCCTGCACAGATCCAATCCCATCAGTAAACACTCCCAGGGGGCTGGGCTGGGGGGAGAAGGTGAGCTCAAATCGCATGCAGTTTCAGAGTCAGACCTGAGGGGAGCAGAAGCTCTGCGCTTAATGCCAAAAATAATTGCCGATTCCAAATTTAATAAAAAGTAAAAGCTTTCCTTCGCTTAAACACTTTACACAAAAACGATGCACAGGCTCGCCTATCGATAGTTGTCAAACGATACGATGCATCCCCTCAGCCTTAAATGTTAAGTTTAATTTTGCTTGCCAATTGTGCCACAATTAGTATGGAGGGCTATAATAATGAGAAGCTCCTTCAACCTCAGTCCTACTGCAGTATTAACATCTGAAGATTCCAGTTGTACATTTCTTACTATTGGTAGTTGTTGGACATTAGGAACGAACAAAGCTACAGTAGGGGCACTAAACAGTGGGACAACGCGATATACTAAAAGTAATACGGCTCTTTTAGTGCTTTCGTCACTGACACTCACTTCCTCAGAGATGGTTGCTTCTCGGTTCCAAACAACATGGCACTTTCAATGTTTACAGCGCTCACTTTTTTTTTTTTTTTTTTTTTTTTTTTAAAAAGGGAACAACTATAAAAAATGAGAAAACTCAAATCAGGGAAATGTCAATCATTCTTATATGATGGTACACTTGGTGTCTTGAAAGCCAAAGTTAATGCCAGTATGAAGGCTAAAACTTACGATGTTGAGGTAAGTTTCCCGCTAAATTGACTCGCAGACTACCGTTTGATATAAAAGGATTTAAAAAGAACTATTTTTAAAACAAGAACAGTAGTAGATAATATTAATGAAAAAGGATGTGAAATAGCTGACACCGATTTATTATTCTGCAATACATTAACAGTTTCACTTCGTTGTTCTCTGTATGGACACATTACCTCCAAATATTGTAAATGTACTGTCATATATTTTGTTTAAATAAAAAGCAAAAGCCTTTATGCGAAAGTTGAAATGTGTTTTTATTTAAAGGTGTAGTGCCCCATAACGTGGTTACCGTTTAAGCTCATGTTGAAAATAATCCTAGGAAACTAGGTTATCACAGGTATTTTAGTTGCTTCCGAGGGAATGTAACATTAACGTGTTCTGAGCGGAAAACCTTTGTTCAATTGATATCCTTGTTATCACGAAGCAGATTTACAATAGTCTATTGCGAAGAAGAGGCCTGAATAATAGATACATTAATTAATAACAAGCTTAAATTGTGTATGAATGATTAAGGTCACCATAAAATCTGGAATGGCTCAAATTGCTATGATATGGGCGTTTTATTTCCATCCTTGAATTGTTACATTTTTTACAGATATGACTAACAGATGACAAGGGTGTTCAGACTACATTTTTCAGTTTTCTTTCTGAATGGTGGTTGCAGTCTGCCACAAAACACTGCACAGTGCTGTGTATTAGCTATACTTTGATTTATATTAAAATACAACCTCTTCCTATACAATTTTACAGATGCTTTAAAAACGCACCAATTACTTTTACTCACCTGTTTGTTCAGAACCACCTAGCAACAATCACCACGGATGTGACGTCACACTAAAGAAGCATATGGAAACCAGCAGTTTGGGGTGTGTTCATGCTTTCATAACCTCTCAAAAACTTTCCTTTCTGGTCGGCAAAAGAATGACCTGCCGCTTTATTTATTTTTTTTTATCAATGCAATATTTCCATCTGTCTAGATGTTAATCTATTGTCTGGTAAACAACCAACACAATACACTTGTGCCTTCTTTTGATCTAACGTTTCACAGCATGCACATGAATTGGTTGATTGAAACCAATGCAGGGTGCCCTATAATAATTATGCTTCCAGGCCACAGTAGATTTCTCAGCTAGTTTCTTGAACCTACTGTTTTGACTATCAAAAAGCACCGTGTACTTTATCTCCATGCATTTCAGTCCTGCAACCACAAGGGGGCTTACACAATGCACACAAATCAGTCACAAACACACTTGAAATAAAATGATTATACTTCTTTCTTACTTCATAAATGTCAGATAACTGTTTTGGAACTGCAATTTAATTAAGGTTACAGCAGGTTCATAAGATAATGGCCGTGTCAAAATGCAAATGTGACATGAGTATGCAAGGTATAAATGCAGTGTTCCCCCTCTATAGCCAAGACTGGTTCCACGGTATAAAGAGTGTCTGCTAAAAGGGAGGGGACTTATTAATTGACAGTACATGTCAGTCAGGTACAGTAACTTGTAACATCTATTATTCAATCCACTAGGTGAACCCTCATCTTTAACCCTACTTCTTCCTCAGTTGTTCTCTCGAATGGGGAGAAGTGTAATAGGGTTTCATCAAGTAGGTGGTGCCAAAGAGCTAGCACCGCTTTGTAACGAGGCAAAAAAAAGCATTTTAGAAGGGAGCATTACTAAGGATATGATTGTCACAGCACAAATGTAAAAATCACTGCACAGTCATGGCTAAAATATACAATTTCACGGAATGATCACAGCTACACAGATTTGAACTTAAAATATATCAATGCAATATATTGTAATTTGTGCTAAATAAACATCTATTTAATGTGTTTTAACACACACAATACCTTTTCAAAGCCACCGTAACAAGAATATGCTTCCCTTTTCATTTCGACATGTATTCCTTGTCCGATGTTAAAAATAATCTCAATACTGAGATGTCGTTTTTAAAATAAATGTTCCGGTTATAAATTGAGAATTTTACAACTAAATCCTTTTCGTTAATGCTTAGTTAAAAAGCTGAGGATTTGGTATTAGAAGATATACATTACAAGTTCACTTTTGATGTGATGTCTGTCATCCTTGAGTACATTGTTAAAACATTAGAAGGATTGTTCTGCATCTACACTGTTGATAGGTACTGTTAAGCACCGCAGGGGAACTACTGCAGGAGCTGCAAATCAGGGTTTCATGTTTCTCCAAAACTGTACATCGTCCTCCCTTTAGGTTTTGCAGAGGTATATTTTCTGCACAAAAGGCTTAATTTAATTTGAAAAGTGCGTTTCTCCTTTAAAAGCTTGCTCTGCTACTTGCTTAGAACTTAATGCCAACACTTTTTGTAGTTCTGTGCAAGTATTCCCCTTTATCTGACGTTTGCTAACAGCTTTAACTTTATACTGCTGCCAATTAAAAAAACATGTACTGCTCACTTCCTATTTTCACGCGGAGTGGAAACAAATGGCAAAATTCACGGGTTCCGTTAAAGTCGTGACCACCAGGTTATAATCGTATCCTTAAATCACCTGGAACCAGACAGAATTTAACAAGGGGCAGGTAGTCCACGAAAGTCCCGCCCTGAGCACGGCTCGGATCACCACCGATTGATTCGTTTTTAAACATCAGGATACTTACCAAAATCTACCCTTGTTAATATACACTGCATTGGATGCTCCGTTGTGTGTCTCGTTGTGGTGGCTCCACTTTCATAACAAGATGCACACAGGTCGTAGTCGTAGCAAATTAAACACTTGTATCTGCGACCTCGGAAGTTTCCTTTTAAACATGCATCACAGCTGACACCTGCAAAACAGGAGAAAGGGGAAAACTCAATGCACGGTTTCAGATGGTCAACTGTTCAAGCAATCAAATAAGCCTAAATTAGATTACCACACCTTCCCATAGTTGTAGGGATCACGGCTGGATATTCGAGACAAATCTTTTGACTTCCAGTCCACAGCAAAAACCAACAGGTTGCTGGTCCTCTTGTCCACACAAATCATTCTTTGCATTTGTGATTCACTGCCAAGGCTCCCTTGACAGTCTTGATGTCAGTACCAGTTACAGCAGACACCCTAGCATCAGTTAAAGTGTTATCAAAAATAACTTTGTTGGCTTAAAACACATGCGACTGGCATGCTATTTTACAAAAGTGTACCGATTGGGCCAGAACACGTGTTACTATGCTGGTTTGCTGTAGCCCGTCCCAAGTTTAACTCAATATCTCTATCTAAACTATAATTACAGTCAAATAAACAGGATATGCTTACAGGATGGACTTATTGACATTGCAAGTCCTGTTCCATCTGGACTTGGATATATTCTTGTAAATTAAAAACAATGTCCCTTCCTTATCCTGAAGTACCTTGGTCTGTTACAAAATACAAACCTTTAACAAAAAGTGTCACTCAATAATTTAAACATGCTTTTATATTCATGTGCCGGTGTTCCCTTGGAATACATTCCTTGGAAAGTGGTAGTCCTTTTAAATGCTTCAGGAAAAATCTAATATTTAAAAGGGATTACAACTACAGTGCTGCTCAAGTTCTCTTTTTTTGTAATATAAATTAAGTGCTTCACTTGTCTACATAAACCTGCCAACTTCCTGCAATTCCACTTTGTGTTGCACTAGTGTGTGTTCATTTTAAAGGAAAAAAGTTCAGATCATGTGCAAAGTATCAGCAAAACTGACCCCCTTTCCACATTGTCCATCTCCAGAAAAACACCTTTGTTGAAAACTAGATGCTAATTTGCAATGGAAAGTCAGCTACAGAGCTGTACAGGAAGAAGCAGGATTCTGTGACCCACATTACTCTTGCCAGTTAACATTACTGAGGTCATGGGGTCCAGCTTGATATGCCTGGCACAACACTGCTGCCGTCATGGAGACTATACCAGCACTTAGCAACTGCAGGCCGAAAAATGGACTGCATGTGTAAATTACAGAGCAGATGACAGAAACAGATACAGTGGCCACCAATTGCACCATACAGGGCTATTTCGGGCAGCCGTTTATATCGGACAAACAGCGTTTGCCGTTCCCACTGATTTCAATAACAAAGGCATCGTTTATACCATGTTAAGCACGCCGTATATGTCGGGCAAACTCAGCTGTTTGGATCTCATTATGTGCCATTCACATAGATTTAAATGACAAACGCACTGCTTTATACTGTAGTAAGCTAAAAAATAAAAAAACAGACAACAGTCTCATTATATTCTGGAAACACCACAGCTCAGCGCTACAATATGTAAATAAATCCTGACACTCCCCGCAGGCGAACAACTTCCGTCTCGATCTCCTGCCTGTCAGCGAATGCACGCATCCACACGGCTATGTTAATGTCACAAGCATTAATACCCTGTATCTTTCTAAACAAGGGATTTAGGGGAGCGCCCGAATAGAAGCCTAATCTCAAAATACATTAATATAGTACAGTACTTGTTACATCTGTGTATAACGGTATTTAAAAACAGGATTAATTTATCCGACTTTTTACATATCCGTCCTTACTCTGGTCCCACCGCAGTCGGATATGCGATGGATTACTGTACTTTATTACATTCATAGGTTTTAATACATCTTCATTAGTGTAATGAGTGTCTTAAAACATTTTTAACCGCACACATGCTTGTTTGTTTTGATTACTGTACTGGTGATTGGGGGACATTTTGAATGTCAGGTTATTGTGTTGGTGTTTATACCGTCCATTGCTTACTGCTGTTGAAACATGTTAACACAAACTCGCCCGTTCTAAGCGTTGGCGACTATCATGCTTTTATTAAAATGGATTTCAAGACATCAAATGGGATGGGCAGCTTCACAGCAGGTCAAATATATTCCTGATACTAAACAGAACACAGACCAAGATAAATGAATGGAGATGCATCTGATCACAGTGGTTCACTGTCTCAGATGTTTAGAAAAAGAGTCCACAATGATCAGCAGGTTAATGAAAAAGGCATTCTATTAGGACAGCAGGGCTCCAATGGTTGCCAAATCCAACTGTTTGCTGCCACTTTAGGAGCAAGTTGGTTGCTACCATGATCAGCTGCTTAAAATACAACAGCTTGTTACAACACTAAAGTGATACTACAGCAGTGACCTGCTTTGTACTCACTTGTTTAGCATTATGCTGCTGAATGGTTAATCTATGCAGCTTGCTGATAACAAATGAAAACATTCTGCAAGCATACGACAATATATTTTTGATATTTTGATATCTGATAAAAAAAACCTATGAACCACCCTGACACAAACATGTATCTGCAGAGCTTGGACCACCTTCCCAGCATAAATGAAGGAGTGCAGAGACCATTGCTATTTAAGGCTAGGCTGAAGACTGCTTTTATTTTTTAGGCTTATTAACAATGTCCCCACCCCAAACAACCACTCCAACAACTACCAAATAAACAGGACGATACATTTAATAAAGCAATACATTTGAGACTAGCAAGGCACTAGGAGTCTACAAAACTCAAGATCATTGCCTATTCAACACATTCATGTTACAGATTGGTCAAGGTTACTTGACTATATTGCGAAATCTTATCGCACAGACTTTATCAAACTTAGAGTTCAGACTATGTGCAAGATAAGTTAAATCCTATTAGAAATCAAATCAAGTCATCGTGGCTATGCCTTCATCATGCAAATCAAGTCACACCAGTATTACAATCTGACGACACGTTCTGGCAAAATTGAGCTACAAGGAGTATTAAATTGAAAGGCTTAAATAGTGTGTATACAATCTACGTTAATAAAAGTTTACGCAAGCGCATTCTCGGACTCTAGTTAATGAAAAACAGCGACATGGGAAAGTATGTATACTCAGACTAAAAATAAATGTAAGGACTGGTGGGTTCCATGAATATTTTTAGAAACTTAAAATGTGTCGTTTTTTTGTGTAAAATGCAAAGGAAAAAATGGAATACATGAAAAAATAGAACATAATACAGATTATGGCGTATCTTTTCTGTATTCAAATTACTAATTAATACTGCTTCGTATCGTCTTTAATTTAGAAATTGCTTCACATTTTTCTCTTTTGTCTCACTTGGTATTATGGTATCTATATAATGTGACATTGTTCGTTTTTGTGCCTGAAATATAATTTCTGTTTCATTGGTGTCTGGTTCTGTCTTAATTCCACCATTTTTTTCTGTGTGTAAATATTGCAAAACCAAAACGGAGTTTGCTTAAATATGTGGACTATATTACTTTGAAAATTAATTACAAATACATTATTTTGTAATTACTTTTCATACACAAGTAACTTTTACTTGCTCTTTAAATCCTAAATGCCTAAAATCATAAAAAAATGAACAAAGTAATACATTTATTTTGAATTTTGGGTCCCTATTAAGGTACATATTTAGGCCCAGGATATGCAGGATTTAGACCCCTACAAAACCCTGAAATTCGATTTTGGTGGGGGGTGTTGCCACTTGCACCCACGCTGGGGGAGGACCCCCATACCCCTCTGCCTTCTACTTGGGATTTCTAGCCTCCTACTTTAAATGAAAATGAAAAGCCTGGGCCTGTACCTTGGGAGTCAGTTAATGTACTGGCAGTCTGGATTCAGACCACGATGCGCCTATTGACTACCTCTGCAATAAAATCTTGTCTTTATTCAGACAGTAAGTTTCAAACAGCCGTCATTGCTACCAATAACTTCCTTCAGTCTTGAGCTGAATGAAAAAGGCAGAGCCTGATGTAATTCAGAGGTCCGCGTTGAACATGCAACTACCACAGCACTGCTGTGCCTATATGGGCGTCAGGATGGGGATGTCACCAGGGTGTTAAGATAAGCCTTGCTTTAGACTGACAACACATGCTGCAGTGCAACTACAGTCATTTATTTCGTCACAGTAAAGCTGATCTGGAAGGGAATCAGGAGGAGCAAAGTACATGTCTAGCAGGAGACTCCTTGGGAACTACAGCATTGTAAGTGAGGGGATGAGAGCACAGTATGTTCCAATGAGGATTATGAATTCTGAAACCATTTGTTTACACAGGAAACACTCCACTTTGATTAGGAGCAACAGAATGATTCAATCAGATGGAGAAAAAACAAACAAAAAAACAGCATGCAATTCCAGAACTACCCCCAACAAAACCACTTTTGCTTGTTTTCAAGTATTTAAACTCATGCATCGATCAAATGGAATTTAATGCAATCAAATACAGTAAATCAGTGGGTAAGTAAATATTGCACATTAACTATAAAAATGCATCAGTACGTTTGAGAAATACAGGGTGGTATCACTAAACTACAAGGGTGGGGGGGGGGGGGGGGCAAGCTTTCTTGCAGAAAATACATTTGAATGCAAAGTGAACCATGCTCCCATGATAATCATTGAAAAGGGTATATTATTGCTGTAAATCCTCTTAATTCCAAGTAAACTCACATTAAATTAAATACTTGTGCAATTAGGCACTCATTTCATGTGGGGAAAATATACAAAAAGGTCACTTGTTACTGTGTCAGACTATAGTTTAAATATCAGGACACACCTTTACAGTAACTTTACTGAACCCTGCCCCCTCCCCATTCTCTGTAAACATAATAATCAACCTATTTAATATTCAGTAACAGTAAAATCAATCTTTTGTTTAGGTGCCAAAAACCAAAAAACAGCTAATAAATCAACACGGTACAACTAAATCCACGCTAATATCAACCTCCACTGACAACGTGACAGAACAGGAACAGTATGAGCCATGAATTGCATCTCAATTGCACCATCCTGAAGGTTGAATCACACAACACAGCAAGGTCACTCCCATTCCCCTCCAGGAGAGCACAATAGTTATACTGTACTACAATGTGTGGCCTCCAATACAGAACTGCACATAAAGTGCAAAAAAAAAAAAAGAATTTTGATTTTTCAACCAGTGTACTGTATCTATGTAATAAGTGGCTACTGCAGCTGTAAACAATTTATTTTGAAAACACAAATTGTCAACAAAAAGGATAAGGCCAAAATGGCCTTCTGCTCAATTTCTGGCCACAGAAAGAAACACCACTTTAACTTAACTATTTATTTATTTATAAAATGTTATTTTTGTCAAATAAGCAACCTAGATTTGAGCCAGCGAGGACATAGCTCCCTGCACTGAAGCCAGGCATTGGCTTTTATCCCTATTCCGTCCATGAGACTGTTTTTTGTTCAATTTAAATAGCATATATTTTACTCGGTTTAACTAAACTCAGAAATGTCATTTTTGCATGTAACATACAAAATGCAGAGCTGCTGTGTTGCATTAATGGATTAACTGAAAAAACTAAAACATATCTATCACAAGATGGACACGAGGATAATAAAAACGAATCCAATGTAGAATAGCATTTCCTACAGTTTTGGTTTCAATGTGGTAAATACATAAATTAAAATAAGGAGATAGCGGTAACTGAAAACATTCAAGTTACTTACAGTAAACCAGGGGTGTCCAATCCTGGTCCGGGAGGGTCGGTGTCCCTCCTGGTTTTTGTTCCAACTGTGTTCTAAATTAACTTAATTGGACCAATTATTATTCTAATTAAGCAATTTAGGGTACAGCTGGAACACAAACCAGGAGAGACACCGGCCCTCCAGAACAAGGATTGGAGACCACTGCAGTAAACATTTTTTTTTTAAACCTGAAAGAAAAAACACTTGTACACACAGTAAACATTTCTAAAACTACCGACCTAAAAAAATTCAGGTTTTGCCAATTTGTTTTGCAGTGTGTGCAAATTTTCTACTTTGAGATGGCATTATTACACATGGTACAAATCCATGCGACTGAAAGCATGGTTTGTTGTTTGTCTTTTCCTGCTGATGTGACTTAAACATGCAAATCAAGTAATCGTGTTATTGTTAGGATCCAGACACTTTCTAATACAGGCATCTCTAGTTGCTAGAGCTGAAAGGGCACTGTGACCATAATGGCCGTGAAGAGACATACATTTGGAGGGGAACTGCGGCAAATGCCACATGGCCAGCGTTCATTTCGAGCCCTGATCTGATAACCATTTAATTTGTGTAAGATAGTTTGAACCCGAGCCTTAACACAGTAAAAATGAAATTATACTCCCGACATTACATTTAAAACAACCTGTGCTTTATGTCTTTTTGATGATGATGTCGGACAGGAAAGTGAAAATTGTAATGTCAGACCTGGTCCGACACAGGACCGCAAAGGGTTAATGGTGTGCCAATGAAAATGGTTATCCATTGCATCAGAGTTCCAGCCTACCATTATTCCACAGCAGTGACGAGAGCACGTTGTTGCTGCAAGCAGCAGCTATTAAAATGAATAGCAACAATACATTGACTAATACCGACACGCAAGTTCTACCTGACAATAGGAACAAAATGGATCAGAGTACCATGGAACAGCATGTTTAGGGCCCTACGAAATCTGTTTTTTTATTATTTAACGGTAGCTAGCAAGTGAAGGGGCACGAGAGGCAGCGCTTTTTTACAGTTTAAATCACGGTCATGTATGGTGGCCGTGTGGTGCAAAAATAGTTTTTTCATGCGTTCCCATGACGTGTGTTTCTTGAAGCCTCTTGTCATACAAACACTGTGCTATTTCAATGTACTTTTTAAAATCTATACATATATATTTTATTTGTCTAAACCGATTTTGTGGTAAATGTCCTCAGGTGCCTAATTCCGTTTTCTTCTTCTGAATTCCACGATTCAGTCCATGTTCTCTCATGAAAATGTAGGTTACCTTACCTTGCACTAGTCATTCAATTCTAAATGTCAAAAAAATAAACTTCCATAACCTCCATTCTGTCTGCATCAGCATTGCCCATGGAAATATAAATCATAAATGTATTTGTATTATGTCTTGACTAATAAATGTAAGCACATGTATTCATTTTCAATTTAGGCAGCTCACAAAGTCTGTATTAGGCAAGAGACACAAATACATAAAAATATCTGCAACACAATTTGGGTTGCCTGAAGCATTCCCCCCCCCCACCGCCCCCCCAAAAAAATCCCTCAATGTGCTTGGCCACATGGAAAACGCAAGGTTATCACAATGAGTTAGTATTTCATTTTTAATCCCAAATAGCCAAGTTACCAGAATCGCAACCTTAGATATCAGGAGTGCCAATCACAAAGAAGACTCAGCAACATTCGAGCAGTACAGGAAAGCTCTCTCTCAGATCACATCACCTTATTTAAAAATAAATCCCACCATAAAAGCTTGATAGTAAACATTCACCAAGGTTTAACTTTCCTCCCATGAAAAAAAACGCTTTATATAATGCTACTTCTAAAACACACTCACCAATAAGTGTGTGCCTTTCCTAATGCCTTTGGTAAAGCACAAACAAAATGTTAATTTGTTGGGATGGGAAATTTACATTTTTAAAAAATCAGCATGTTGTGTCCAAAGTGCAATTATGAAGATATTAGCCACTTGGTCTCTTGTATAGTATATGACAGCTATAGGAGGGGAAAATTAAAAAAAAACACACACACAAATAATTCTACAGAAAATACAGGATACAGGTACCTCTTACAATATGAGCAGAGCAACACCAACAATTCAATCCAGAGCGCTCCAAAACAATTTTCCCATTGGGGGTCCAGGACTCTCAACTAAAAAAAACTGAAGGCCCAGAAGAAAATGTTGGGGGTGCCAATAAAGTACAAATTCTTAATGTTATGGTACACAAATGTTTCATGTACTCAAGTTGATGACTTTTTTTTAAATGGAGAAATTACTCTTTACACAATTTGCATTACTTCTTACTTACAATTCTTGTTGCCCAAAAATACTGTAATAATGTATCTTAAAGAAAATGTTTGTCATTAAACATGGTCAAAGTTGCAGAAGCTTTGTCACAATGTATGCTTTTCAGATCAGCTGCATTAAACTGTGCCTGACAGAGTAGCAATGATGAAAGCAGGTTTGATGACAATCATACAGCATGTAATGACTGCCTTATTGGGCTAATATTTAATGGCGAAACAGAAAGACTACAGGACTATTTCAGTACAAGTCTTTGATTCACATAAGCAAGTCAGACATGCCATAACATATGACTGACAGCGACCTTGCAGCAGTCAGTATTGATTAGGCCTATTTCTGCCACCTCAGTATTTAATAGTGCTGGGACGACAGGATTTTCATGTTTGGATATTCGCTCAATTTAAATATTTGTTTGTATATTCGTTCTTTTTTCAAAAAGTAATAAAAGCCATTACATTGCTCTGAACGCAGGCAGGGACAGCATTGCAGCAGCGGCAGGGGTCGTGGCCGTGTGTGTGCCTTTATTTTACAGCAAGACCTTACAATATGCAACAAGTTAAAATAGAAAAATATCCCAGGAGTAAAGAATAAGTTGTGTAGCACTTACTTTACCCCAGTGAATTAACTGTAAAATAATAGGACGCCAAGTAGCAGTTCAAGTTAAACGTTGTTTCGTTTATTCTCGAAATATAGTACATAAAGTTGACACTGCACTTTATTATTTTTGCTTACATTCCTTGCCATTGCTGTTTCTTCATAGTAAACTTGTGCCTTTGTGTAGCTGAACAAGCAAACAAAAAATGAAATGTAACTTTAAACACTTCATATAAAACAAAACATGGAAATGGCATTGTGAAGTGAAGGGGGGAAAAAAAACACACCATTTTGGTTTTCCTTTACTACATTCCACATAAAGTCACAAGAAAACATATAATATATACAGTCTATATAAAAATCACTGCAACATTTTCAGGAAGTTGGGTACTGTTTAAGCGAGGAATTTCAGAATGTGAAGTGCTTGCCTTTTTTCTATCCCATGAGATTCTGTCTCACTTTAAAGCAGCACAACGCATTTTTGTCCCAGATGGCTTTCCATAGATACTATACGTGCGCGAGCATAATCTGGTTTGTTTACTTTTTACTGTCTAAAACTTTTAATAGAGGCTCAAGAGCTGCTGTGTTGATTCTTTTTTTTTTGTTATTATTAGTATTCTCTATCTATCTATCATCTCTCTCACACAGAGCTTTTTCATTTGCCATTTTTTACTGTGGTAAATACGTGCAAGGTATTTTTGTCATTTCGAATACAAACATTAGATTTTTGTATCCAAATACATGCCAAAAAAATATTCATTCGAATATTCTGATATTTGTCCCAGCACTAGTATTTAATGCAGTGGATCTGAACGAAGAAAAAATTGAATGTTGTCAAATTAAATCGTCAAATCCTCTGAAACTCATTGCACTATTTACAGGTTTCAGGGTGTTTCAATAAAGAACGTGAGCTGGCTGAAAACAAATACCTTCCTCTAAAAAGGCAAAGGATTTATAAAAGTAGGTTGGGCTCTCATCAAATAAAACACCTAAAAGATCCAGCACCAATTATAAATAACCTCTGGTCTTCATATGGGGACATATGGAGGATGCAAATGAAAGATAGCCTCATATGAGGATGCCATTTGTTTTCATACATGTAAGGGTAAAAGGTTGCCAGCTTTTCCATAACATGTCTTCAGAAGAAGTAGCATTGCACTCTTTCTGGCTGATTAAATAACTTTCGCACGCACACACTGAAATCTACACAGCAACAGCACTTCATTTTGACCCAGAAAACCAAGCATGTCCAAAAGCCTGCCAGTCAGTTTTCACTAGACAGGCAATATTGTTCTTGCATCACCCATTTCCATTTTTAACTCTTTTGGGAAGGCATGACAGACACTACAATGAAGAGTAAAGTCATATACATCTAGCCACATTTTCCATACAAACCAGTGTGAAAGGACTGTTTTATTTGCACAGCAGTGATGAAATGAAACTCGGCAAGAAAAATTGAATTCTTTTTTTTTTTTTACAATCTTTGTCAATGCCTTTGATATTGTAATGGCTTAAAGTAAACCTATGTTCCATTAAATTAGGTGAGCTCTTCTGTTTCACAACAGTTTCTGACTAACAAAATACTTCCATAAATCTTCACTGCCATTCACTATATGGGTCTCAAATGTTCAGTTTTTAAAAGGAAACACAAATTGTAGAAAACCTGTAATTTCATTTTAAAACATGGCATCTGGTACTATACTTGGTAAAGGAAATCAGTTTGTAAGGCATTCTTTTAGACTGTCTTGCCTTTCCTGGGTCATTTCACCTGGAGAGTGAAACTGTCCCCACAAATTCAGAGGCTTCTTTCCCATCAGTAAATAACAAGCTGATTAGTCCAATGAATGACATGCTATTTATGATGTTAAATAGAAAAAAAATTGCAGTGGTGTTTGTAATGGTGACTATAAAATTATAACTCTTAAAAGATTGAACTAGAGCAAGTCACAATTTCTAAATATCTTGGTATATGGTTGGATAGTGCATTAACTTTTAACACACATATTGACAATCTACAAGTTAAAGTTTAGGCTAGACTTGGTTTTTTATATTGCAACAAATCTCGTTTTACTCATTCTACGAAGCACATTCTAATTCAGACGTCGGTTCTCCCCATTCTTGATTATGGTGATGTCATTTATAAAATGGCCTCCAGAATCGCTCTTAGGAGGCTTGATGTCTTGCACCATTGAGTAATAAGATTTGTGACTAGTTCTCCATCATACTCACCACTGCCATCTTTATTTATTAATTTACAGATCTTTGCTTGGTATAACCCCTATCTATTTGCATCATTTGTTACAATTTTCATCGTCATCTTAGAATTTAAGGTCAGATGAATTTATTAAACTAGTTCTACCTAAGGTTTCTACAGTCTCTAGTCGCAGCGCATTTCAGTTTGCTGCAGCTAATGATTGGAATGTGTTACAACTTAGACTAAAGTTACAGTTTTCTTACTGTGGATGCCTTTAGCCGCAGAGTTAAATTCCTGCTGACTGATACCTATGCCTGCTAATACTGATTTGTATTGTTTTAAATGTTTTTGTATGTTTGTATGAATTGTATTGTGTTGTGTATTTTTACTCCTATGGTGTGAGCCTCTTGGCCAGGTCGTTATTGAAAATGAGAATCTGTTCTCAGTCGACTCATCTGGTTAAATAAAGGTAATATATAGAGGCCAGTAAGATGCTTAGATCCTGTAGGAAGTGCTGGGGTGAAATGACCAGGAAGTAAAGCAGTAATTGACTTCCTAGTGTAGTACCAGTTGTTTTAAAAATGTAAATGTTTCCTGTAACATGCGTACTCAAAACTCTACCATTTGTAACCTACTGTATAGTGAATAAAAGTGCATGACAGGTATTACTTATGTATTTATTTATTTTTTTATTTATTTAAGCTACAAAAGGTTAAAAACAGGTCTTTTTTTTTGCAGGATCTCAGGCTCAACAGTAATTAATGTTAGCAAGTATTTTGACTAGCCAGGACATTTATATAACTGTCAGAAACAATTATCACTGTTAAATGTACCAATATTTTAGTACAATACATAAATCAAGACACCAAAAATGAAGGATTAGTAATTATTCCAACCCTTCTGCTGTGCCTTTTAAACAAGCGTACGAAATCGAGATGTAGAACTGTAGCTTTTACTACATTGCGCTTGAAAAACTACACTGCTGTGGAGAACACTGATACTGTGATACTGTGGCCCAATCCTAATTAACACACAGAAACAGTGAATTTTTGCAAAGATAACTATTTATTGCCCAATTAAAAGGAACATATTAAATCACTTTCAAAACAGTAACATTAAATCAGACAAACATAAAATGTTACTAAATCTAAATAGTAGTCCAGTTGATAAACATTTTAGCTTCTTGCCTCCCCCAGTGTAGAAATTTTAAAGCCAATTTAAAGACTTACTTTTTTTAGAAAGGCATTTATGATTTGTATGTGCTTTTTTATGTATAATCTGTTTATTTATTGCTGTAATATTAATTGTGAAGCGCTCCGAGATGTTTACTTTTAAGGACGCTATACAAAATAGTTTATTATTATTAATTATAATCCCAACATTACATTTAAAACAGTTCTTTAATGTTGTACCAAAGGAAATGTTTATCCATTGCATTACACAGTTTCAGCCAACCATTAAGCCTATTCCACAGTAGTGAGGATTGCATGTTGTTGCTGAAAGAAGCAGCATTTAAAATGAATAGCAACAATACAATGACTAACACTGACACTGTTTCTATCGGAAAAAAATGGATCAAGCTACTGAGGAGCAGCAAGTTGATATCTCAATTGTAACGAACGTCTTGCAAGACTACTGGTGTAAGAAGGTTCTTCAGACTTAAGATTGTATGATTGCGTGATTAAACATTACTGTGCAGTAGTTGGTTATAAAACAGATCATAATGTGCATGATGCTGTTTAATTGTTTTAGAAGTTTGTTTTCCTCTTTTGAACTGAAGACAAATTATTTCATCAAGCCCTGAAAGAACACAGTGACCTTGGGCTACAATAGGCTTTGAGCTTTCCTCACTTCAGCCGAGCAGGAACACGCCACTCACCCCTCCACACCAAAGAAAGGAGGGCAGAAGTGGGCTTCCCAAGAGAAACCAATAAGGAACAACAGAAACATACATTTAAGCACGAGAAACACTGTCGTGCCTCAAAAACTACTGAGCAGAATGGGAATAGACAGGCACTTTTATAAGAAAGCAGATCCATCCCCTAAAGAACTAAGGTCCTTGTATCGATCAGGAATTGTTGTTTGCATGGAGAAAGCATCAGATAAGACAATGTCTCTCCCAATAGCAGCAGATATTTCAACAGACTACTTTCAATGATGTAATTTCACCAGGAATTTGGACCTCAAGACTCCAAAGCCAGTCTATAATGTCAGTTTCTACAGCTTTGTTTACAAAAAGGAAGCTTAACGCGACTTTCCAGGGAAAAAATAAGTATCATAAGAGCAAGTGGGGAACAAAGGATTCACCTCCAAATGCTAGGTCATAACCTGGGAAAAGAATTGGATTATATTGTAATCCTCAGTATCCTCACTGAACAACTTATTCTATCAGTATCAGGCTACAAACTGACAATGCATTTAAAATGGAGCCAGATCCTACTGTGTACTGACCATAATGATATTTCCCTAACTTGCTGAAATAATTCTGCCATTGATCAAAAAGATGGGTTTATTAAGTTCTTGGATTAGACAAGGTTAAATTTGCATTTACAGTAGCACACATTATTTATTTTTTTTAAATATAGCCCTACAAACACAGGACCACCAAAAACTGAATTTCTCACATTCTTTGAGCAGCTAACAAAACAAGTGTTTTGTTTGCAGGCAGCAACAGCCAGAAGCGCAAAGCTAAACCCAGGGGACTTGATTCCATAAAATGGAAAGTAAACTACATCACCAAAATGAGTTTCCTCCTTGAAATCTGTTCACCAGCATGTCACTGTTGCAAATGAATGAAGCTCATACTAAAACCTGGAAGGTCTCAAACTGCAGATACCATGTCACCTATTAAAAGAAAGGGTAAGACCAACATGCTCTACTCAAATCTCACAAGAAGGGCCTGCCATATCAAGTGAAAGTTGATTTTAAAGACTATACAAAACTATTTACCTTCCTTAAGGACGCTTAACTTGTTGTACTACCTTTAGTCTTGGCCTTCCTACCAGAGCACTGGCCCTGGCCTCACTGCAGCTCATTTAAATTATCTGCTGCTTTGGAAGAGAGTCTGACCTTTACTGCCATCGATAAACTTGCATTACGTAGGACGGCACATATACAGAATGAAGACCAAATATGAATTAGGTGCCTGCAAGTTAGTTCTACAAATGTTGTTTGGGTTGGGTTAGAAGGATATTATTTACAGAAATAAACATCCATTTATCAGATACACTTATATATTTTTTCCAGCTGACCAGTAGAGAAGGACTCATGAAGTGGAAATTGATAGAAGTTCAGTTCACACAAATTTAAAAGCTGTGCATCAGTACTACTAGCTTAAAACGGGTTCAAATTAGAAGCAATGGGGTAATAAAATTTTAATATTACAGGCATCAACAAAGCACCCTAGGGAATAGGTACTGAGTATCAAGTATTCTGGCATAAGTGCACAAATCCGGGAGCGCCAGAGCCAATGCGACACTCCTTTCGGAATCCCAAGCGAAGACCTGCCACTTCGCACAGCAGGACATGAACCTGCACTGTATGACTCACCCTGCACCACATGGCTGAAACAGTCCCAGAGGGTTAAAGTCTTGCAAAACCCAAAGAAAAAAAACACCTGAATTAGACCCAGGATTAAAATGTAACATGTGCATTGCTAATCAGTTTTCATTACCGAGAATCAAGATGCTGCACTTACATGCATATTTTATTTAAGCAATATTATAAACACTTGCTAATCAGTCTTGCTGGTCTAATTGTGCATAAATGTCCTGTTACATTGATGAAGCAAGACACTTGTGGGGACCCAACAGGTTCTCATTACAGGAACAGGACCATATAGTCTAGCTTATGCTTTCATTGACTCAAAATTGCACACACTACTTGAAATCTTCACCTTGAAAACACCTAAAACCCTCTTGCGGTTTTATTATGATCACACTGATGTCATGTAATGGAACAGGTGGTCAATCAAGTACAGAATTTAACTCAATCTACATTGAAAAAAAGTTGCATACTGAACAAGGCTATTTTATGTTATTGTCTGAAAAGGCTTTAAAATAAAGACCCACCATTTTGCTCATCAAAATAGATCCTGCCTGTTCGTTCGCTGGTCACCTTACTGCACATAATTAATCATTCCACATTCCAATATCATTAGTTTAGTTTCAGATGCCTCAGAGTGCACGCTCCTTAGGTAGGTGTACATGAAGGAAATCAGATACTTCGTACAACTGTCAGTTCCTAACTAAAAGATTTATAAATCAGTCTCCTTGCTATGTCCTAAGCAAGTTCCATCACAACTGAATTGTAAGCAAAGCTTACTTTATGTAAAGTCCTTCAAAGAGACAAGCAGGAATATGTAACAAAACACAGTCACAGGAAAGCACTACTCCTGTCAATAAATCAAACTGCAGGGCAGCAGTGTGGAGTAGGCTCTGGACTCTTGACCGGAGGGTTGTGGGTTCAATCCCCGGTGGGGACACTGCTGCTGTACCCTTGAGCAAGGTACTTTACCTAGATTGCTCCAGTAAAAACCCAACTGTATAAATGGGTAATTGTATGTAAAAATAATGTGACATCTTGTAACAATTGTAAGTCGCCCTGGATAAGGGTGTCAGCTAAGAAATAAATAATAATTACACAAATCATTTTCTCCCTGCTGTTCCAACCAGGAGTTGCTTCCCCTGGCTATTTAGTATTTTTTTCAGTTTGTCACCAAGGTAATTGGGGCTGTTCCATTATGTCACTTTTTAAATCTCCATCAAACAATATTAGTATGGACTTGCAATACAAGCTTATGTCAGACAAATAATGTACAAATGTTTTACTTTTAATTATGACATCAAGCTTTTAAAAATAAGCATAGTACAGCATTTGAAAATTCAATTAATTTAAATACTAGGCCATATTGTCCCAACTAACAGTTACGTCACACAGATCTTTTCAGCTGTGCCTAACATTCAGCTGAACTATTTTACAGGTACAGTATCCTCTTGCTAATCTGCACGAGTTGGGACTGGACCCTATTCAGATTAGTGATTTGTTTGGAGAACTGATCAAAATCTTTACCATACTAAACATGCCAGGTAATAAATAACTGTTTGAATAAAACAAAGATGTTACACACATCACAATCGCCTGGACCCTCTGTTAATGGATTCATATTATTTGGTCTGTAAAAGCAAAACTGCAGAGTTTTGACTGGAATTATGACGTGTATGATCCGTGAGTCTGTATTAAATGTTCTGCATTCACACACACACGATTTCCCTGGTAGAATACTGGAAATAAGTGCTGGGACGAACACGGGATCTGAGCCATACGCATAGACCCTTCACCACAGACAAACAAACAAGATAGCTGCTTCCACATCCAGTGGTCAAAGAATATCGCTGACATTTGCAGAGCTTTTTGAGATGTTATAGTAATAAAATAATAATGACTTGGATAGCATTATTGAGGAGTTTGGTGATAAATCGAGTGATCAGGAGATGGTTTGTCAGTATGCACTACTATTAAGAGATATGTGATAAATACAGTGAACAAGGGGTGGGGTGCGGCTGGAGATGCAGTACTGAGTGCCCTGTTGATAGGCAGTGCCTTTTAAACCTGTTTTACTGTGAAAAAAGTTACTTTTAAAACAGCATGTATAAAATAAACAGCGCGTGTGAAAATTGGACCCGACACGCCTGACAGGCACTGAATAAATGGACTGCAAAGGGTTAAAATAGAAAATTATCATCACAGGAGTAAAGAATAAGTTGTGAAGGCCTTACTTTACCCCAGTGAATTAACTACAAAACAAAGGATGCCAAATAGCAGTTCAAGTTAAACTTTGTTTTGTTTATTCCCAAAATAAATACTGCATAGAAGTTGACACTGCATGTTATTTATTTATTTTTTTCATTCCTTGCTATTGCCATTTCTTCACAGTAAACAGTGGCCATAGACACGTTTTCATAAAGGAATAACATGAGGTTTACTCGTGCCTTTTTGTAGCTGAATAAGCAAACGAAAACTGAAATTTAAACTTTAAACACTTCAAATAAAACAAAAGTGGAAATAAATGGTGTTGTAAAGTGAAGGGGACAAAAACTTGCAACAAAAAATATATAATATATATAATCTATATAAAAATCACTACACAACATTTTCAGGAAGTTAGGTACTGTTTAAGCAAGGCATTTTAGAATTTTTCCTGTCTGATAAGTAGGGCCCTACCAAATTAACAGTACATTTTTGTAAATTTCAAGGTCTTAAATTTCATGGTTTCAGCTATTTAAATCTTAAATTTCACAGTGGTGTAACAAAGTATGAACATGTAGTTAACAAAAGCATGTGACAAAGTAGAAAAGCTAAAAGAAAAGAAAACTGAAATCCAGAGGATCGTTCTAGGATTGCTGTGTTTCTGTTATTGTTATAAAAAAAACAACTGTTCTGGTTTTAAACAGTAACTCAAACTATTCTAAAATGTTTTTTTCATTCCGTCTGCTGTGTAAATACCGGTTCGTATTTAGACACAGCTCTCTCTGCCTCCATGGAGTTTGTTGGAATTGACAGACAGCGTCGAGCTAGGGGGACAGGTATGTAGCTGGACAATAAATCCAGAAGCTAAAAAATATAAAAACTTTAAAGTCTCTGAAATTACTGACATTTATTTTATTTCTTTTTTTGTGGTGCTTTTAATGTCTTTTTCTGCTCATACTACTACTTGGTATATATTTGGCTTCCAAATAATTTTACATGATCTGCTGCAGTAATGACTGTAGCATTTGGATTTATTTTGCACACTCATTTTAAAATGTAGGTCTAATTTGACTAGCCTGACGGTACTACCAGTTGAGATCCGTAGGTTATACTAAACCTGCCCCGGATGCCCGTGTCTACCAATCAGTGAGTACAGCCCAGTTATTGGCTGCTGTCATGTGTCAATCAATACATCCTGTCCAGTTCATGATATATTAAAATCTCACATGTCACTTGTAGCAAATACAAAACATCTGATTTTTGTATCCGAATATATGTCAAAAAATATTTGTTAGAATATTCGAATATTTGTCCCAGCACTATTCGAAATAAATGTGTAAACTGCTGCTGGTCATGTTTTATGTTGTGCTGTTGCTGAAATCTTTAATAAAATACAAGTCCAATATGAACATGAAAACAAGTGAAAGGTTTTATCAATTTAATGACAAACTTAAATAGTAACGAAACTGCCCATAACGGCACACAACTTATACTTTCTATTTTTTCCATATTAATGTCGCTCCATTCAGAAACCTAGCTTTCTCAGCTGAAATGCAATTGGTTTAAAAGGCTACATGAAAGTCTTCCTACACAAATTAAAACAGTAATATGTACGGTAATAAAGCTGTCTCACTAGAGATCAGTGCTGATAGATCAAGCCTTACAACGACTGCTTATTCAGGAACAGAAATGAGTCACTCAAAGTTTTGGTAATCAGTCCGAGACAGATTGGGCCATTCTCTTGTAAAGACAACATATACCTATTGTTCCCTATAACTTAACTTAAGTCACTATTTCAGACAAAGACCAAGTTCCCATACTATACAAACAAACAAGCAAGAATTCTTAATATTGAATATTCAGTATCAGCATTCATCAAAACATCCCATTTCTGAACATAGCACAAAGACCTCCAGCTTGACCAATTACCAATTACTTCTAGCTCACAAAGTGCCTGTAAAAGCAAAGTATATCATAACTAAATCTCCATCAACTTTATTAGGTTCCCTTCACTACCAATTTCATACAAACATAGTATTAGAACTTCTCAATAAACCACTTCCATCCTGTAAGCAATTGGACACAAAACAAAACACACACACTAGAAATGTTTTGAGTGATGTGGCAGTTTTATATTAAAGGTCAGTGATTGATTTATTTGTTTAGCAACTGTCATTCATGACACTCCCTGAAGGAATTGGAGACAGTAATCCCTCAAGAACAGTTGAAACTCAATGGAGACTCGGCACATCAAATTTGAGTTGTCTAGCTGCCCAAGGTGGCGCGGCTGACACTATTGACAGTGTTATGGCTGGCGTTCAAGAAATACCTTCAGGTTTGTGGAAAGATAACAAAAAGTGTGGAAAGGTACATTTGTAAAAATTAAATGCAATATTATTAAATCCATCTTATGTACCTTAAACTGATCACAAAATGCGTGTACAATTCATTTTTAACAATCCCTTTGTTTCTTTAGATTAATAATCCTGATTATTAATTTAAACTAATTTCTTAATTTGGCAGGAGTATACTTCAAAATGACATTATGGCATTTGCTGCTGGTCCTGGTCAGGATAGGGCCTGCAATACAAAGCAGGTACTTGTCAGATAGCTCTAAGCTCCAATAATGAAACATTAAAGCTTAAGGAAAGATTTGATGTAATTGTATCACTTTCACTGCCGAGCCTGACTATTGGCTATAAAACAACAGCTTTTGATAATTCTCCTAAAAGACAAAATAAACTGTACTGAGACAGCTGGGTTTAACAAGTAAAGAATTACATGTCATAAGAATGTGTTTTTTTTTTTTGTTTGTTTGTTTTTTTAAATCGCACACATTGAGGATTGTAATAGTTTAGTGAACTTTTTGTTTTGCTAACAAAGAAGCTAGCTTTCATCAATCAATACATTTCTGGCCACAGATACAGTCTAGACTCTAGTGGCACCTGCATTACACATAAACTAAGCAGGGTTAATGCTCAGTTGTACTGTCAATCAGTGTACTTAAATCAGCCTGTTCAGAGGACACTGCAGTCTGACTAATGGTGATAGTTACAAAACAAACAGGTGTGTTAGCAGCGCACATCCACCAACAGCTGCAAATGAAAAATTAGAGCAATCAGTAAATGTAAATCACCATGATCTGCAACCCTCACTTACATACGTAAAAATTGAAGTTTGACATACCCTGCATCATTACTAGTATACTCAGGTTCTTGCAGCCTACTCTTAATAACTTGCATGCTAAAGAGAATGAATACATTGATACAGACGTATTGTGGAAATGTCAAATTATTTTAGCGATTTATTTTAAAAGTGACACTGTAAGTGCATATAGCCACCTCCATGACATCCCCATCGCCATGGATAAAGTCAGAAAGGAATATTTAGAGCCATCACTTATGACAACCACCATGATCTACAGCCATGTGCATGTAAAAGTGTGACAGACAGACAGCTGAAGTGGCCTATTTCTCCAGAATCTCATACTCTGGTAAAAATAAATATTGTCATAACCAAGTTTATTACAGTTGATATCAAGAGGCAAACACCTAGCTCCCTTCCATTTTAAAGATGGCGTCATTGTATGTCACACAGGTAATGTACTGTAGGTTTCAAAGGAAATTAAATTGCTGGTGCTTATGATGAAATGTGGGTGTGGGAAAGTTAATCGTGTTGTTCAATATTCCCCAGTGCTTCTATCACAGGTGTATTCAAAGAGGGCCAGCCCAAATGTATGTAGCATTTTAACCTTTTTGAAAGCGTGTAATGTATTGGATTTCAATTAAATTATAGAAATTCCAAATAAGAGCAATTAAAAAAAAAAAATGCTGCTCTGCTTTAATTACACTATGTAACACAATTTTTGTTCCTGGGTAGTAAGTGTTATTTCCTAATTGCTTATGCCTCAAAAGTATAGAAAATGGCTATTATTCCCCACAAACTTTGCTTTTGTGACCAGGACAGTGATATTTTGAAATTTACCTATTTCCAATGAGTGAATTTGTGTCTTTTCGTACACATAAAGTCAGAAAAAAACATATGAATTCAAATTAACATGTATTTAGACTAAAGTAATACAAAAATGACTACAAAAGATTTAGAAGCGAGTAGTTTTTCGAGATTTACGATTATACTGTAAATCACTTTCACGAATCAGCCCCCAAATGTAGTCTCCCATCAGGTTCTCGTTATACTGTCCTTGGTAGCGGCGTTCAAAGTCCAGTATATCCTGGTGGAAGTGCTCGCCTTGCTCCTCCGAGTACGCTCCCATGTTCTCCTTGAATTTATCAAGATAAGCATCAAGGATATGGACTTTGAGGGACATCCTACAGCCCATTGTGCCGTAGTTCTTCACCAGAGTCTCAACCAGCTCCACATACTTTTCGGCCTTGTGATTGCCCAGGAAGCCCCGAACCACTGCAACAAAGCTGTTCCAAGCTGCTTTCTCCTTACTAGTGAGCTTCTTGGGGAATTCATTGCACTCCAGGATCTTCTTTATCTGTGGTCCGACGAAGACACCGGCTTTGACCTTTGCCTCAGACAGCTTAGGGAAGAAGTCTTGAAGGTACTTGAAGGCTGCTGACTCCTTATCTAGAGCTCTGACAAATTGTTTCATAAGGCCCAATTTGATGTGCAGTGGTGGCATCAGCATCTTCCGGGGGTCCACCAGTGGCTCCCACTTGACGTTGTTCCTCCCCACAAAGAACTCGGTCCGCTGTGGCCAGTCCCGCCTGTGGTAGTGCGGCTTGGTGTCCCTGCTGTCCCAAAGGCAAAGATAGCAGGGAAACTTGGTAAAACCGCCTTGGAGACCCATCAGGAATGCCACCATTGCAGCCTCTTGATGCCATCTCAGAAAAATGCAGATATGTATCCACTTAGGCAGCTGGAACTAAACTGAACTGAACTGGTGGGCTTAAGGCCACTGTATTTATACTACTATTTATATTACTGGAAAGTTCTAGAAAGTTCTAGAAGTTACTCAGCACTGAATCTATCTGGAATGTTCTGGAAAATAGGTAAATTTCAAAATATCACTGTCCTGGTCACAAAAGCAAAGTTTGTTGGGAATAATAGCCATTTTCTATACTTTTGAGGCATAAGCAATTAGGAAATAACACTTACTACCCAGGAACCAAAAAAAAAGAAAAAAAAATTGTTACACGGTGTTATTGGCAGCAAAACGCAAGAGTCACAGAGTTCCCCTAACAAACGTTTAATTGTGTAGTCATACAAAATAAGCGTCTCGTTTACGCATGTTGAAGAAGTCAATATTAAAAACAAACTGATCTCAATTTAGTATGACACTTCATATCTACATACTTGAGTGTTTATTAGAAAATAAATACTAACATGGTAACATTTATCGGTAAATGTCAATTTAAAAAAAGAAATAATAACCGTGTAGATTGTTGTACCGCACCGGTAACAATTAATAACTAAAACAAATCCGGATAACCAAAGCATTCAAAAACCAACTAACCGGTTGATTAATAAATGTCATGCAAGTAATGTAATACGATTAAATTAGCCAAATAAAAACTAGGATACTGAACTTAAAATCAAAAAACTCAAGGCAGTAGTAGATCGGCCTAGCTGGAGGATATTCATTTACAATTTCTAATCAAGGAAAATACAAAAACAAAATCAAAACATGATTGAACAGATCCCGAACTAGTTTCCTAAATAGTATGACAAATTATGAATACATTTCTTTTAATAATACGTAAAAAAAAACTGTTTTTAGAAGTAGGCCTGTCACAGGCCTCATCCTCCTAGCAACGGCCACCTTGATGACAGTGCAATCAACAGCTCCGAGGTAGATGAGAGGGGGAGGCAAGAAAAATACTATTTTTTTTCAACAGCTAAACAACATATAAACAGCACACACCCCAACAGTAAAGCTAAGAGAATCGCCGATTCTTGCTTTGCCACTCTTAGCAGGGTGGGTGATGTATGGGCCCACCCCGGTGGTTTGTTTTAGTCTCGTCCTTGCATCTTTACAGCGCAGTCGGCTTTCAGCTTGCTAGTGAGAGAGGGGGGGAGGGGGGTTGGGAAAAAGTGGCAAATTTCATGGCGGCCGCCATCACCCGCCTCCTCCAATGCATTTCAATACAAAACACTGCTACCCTCTGAATAAGTGCTGCTGTTTTTCGGCCGTCCTTCCCTTCACTTAACTGTTTTCCACCCCTTACCTTCATGTCGGGACATCCTACAGACGCTGGCACAGGTCCCTCCTCGGGCTCCCTGGCACGGATGACACAAGAAGACGCCGCTTTCGAGAACTGAAGCCGGGACTCGCTCTCTCTCGCTTCTTTTCTCATGAAGATGGATCCGGAGCTTCCAGCTCTCTGCCTCCCCCTCGCCTGTCACTACTGTAGTACTGACTGTGTTCTGGCGGACTCTCCTCGCACCACTAGAGGGAGCGCTTGGCAACATGCTTACACACTTACCCAACCAGCCTACCGCACAAGTCCACTCATTTATTTATTTACTCAGACACAAGGGTGTTGTGATACAACGTTCTGTGTAAGAAGACGCTCAACCGTTCCGCATTGCGCGGGATCTCATTCCTTTTTGTCTTCCTAAACTCATTTCAACGTATTTCTATAAACAGGGGTTCATCTGTAAACATAATATTAGTATAATTAAGTAAGAGGGATATGATTTTTGTTTCTAGACCTAATGTACTGACCTAGATTTGCAGATTCAAGTTCTCAGCTGCTAGTTGGTTTCATGCCTTATTGTTGGTGTCGGCAGCTTTATGCTGAGGTGAAATGACCCAAGGAGTGCAAGTGCAAACAGATGATAACCTGAGAATAAGGCACAGTAACAGAAAGCTTCTTTTACAACCTAAAGTAATACCAGATATCACATTTTAGAATTAAAATACATCTACTATAACATGTGTTTCTTTCAAAACTACACATTTGAGACCTATTAAGCAAATGGAGGTGCAAAACATGTAAGATTTATGAAATTATTTTGTTAGCTACAATTTCAGCAGTGCATTGCCAGCAAAACAAAATGCAACTAGTTCCAAAGCAGCAGGTCACTAGATGGCAGTGGTTGTTTCTTCTATAAACACACTTTGGCTGCTGTAGCCTGTTACATATACAGTATCTATGGCAGGCAACTAAACCTGAAGGGTGGCTCCTAAACTTAAGCACCTTAGCATTTATCCAAAACAATAATAGTAAAGCACAGTATTTGTGCAATAGCATTATGAAACATCACCATTTACTCAAAACTTCAAACATCATAAAAAGGTAAGTAAGTTTCTTACTTAAGATATTATAATAACTCAGTGAAGGAGAAAGAAAGAAGCAGGTATGTTCCACAGCAGCATAAAGGGGTCAAACAGTAATTCAGCAAGTACTTCAAAACACTCCACACCCAGCAACTGCTGGTACGTAGTTAAATGGTTTATTCATTTGGGATTGGTCTGGGACTGCATGCACATTACATTCTTGCATAGTCTTGGGATGAAGCCTGTTGCTCCCTACAATTCCAGATTTCCAGAAACACATCCACAGTATCACAATATAAATATTATTTATTTATTTTTTTTAAAATATGGATTTAAAAAAAAAAAAGAGATATGGCTTATTTGTGTTTTGGGTATTCTTTGACTTTAATACATTAGAGTTAAATCACACAACTCATTTTCCTATTCCATTCAGTTAAATGATTTTACTAATGTATTAAGCAATGCAACTCTGTCTTGAACTGCATGACATCATTAATGCTGAACTAATCAGCAGGTTTATTATGCAGTAATGAATTACAGCAGTTTATTCACGCCTTCATTATGTTATCATAATTGTAATTTAATCTGACAGATACAGATTTTCCAAGCCGGTACTTCTAAATATGTATTTGTGAGTGTGTGTGTGATCAACTGATAGAGGTTTGTGTTTGAAAGTGCCAGCACAGGTGCCTAGCTTTATTTACTTACAAACAAGAGACAAGTATGTCAGTAATGTACCGTACACCCCGCACCACAGCTGTAAATTCAAAATCAGATCTATCAGCATGATGATGACCACGACAAACATCAAAAGTATATACAGAACAGTAGAGAATAAGAATTAACAATGAAATGTTTGAACCCAATTTGATAAGCTGTTCTACAGCTATATGCAAAAATGTAAGCGTGACATGTTGTATGATGATTCATACATACATATGTCCCCAGAATCTTGTATTCTCAATAACTTATACTGAAAAATTTTAATACCAGGTTTCATGACAAATGGAAAAGTGGTTCTCCATCTATATGGAAAACTGAATGGAATAGGAAAAAGCTGCAAAACAAACAGGGGCCACGTAGTCTTGTCATGTGCTACTTCCTCTTTATAGAGAGGTCACGCATCTAAAACCTACTAGTTACACACACTAGGCCCTGTCTCGCTAAACTAAATTCCTAATTCTTTTATTTGTTTCTGTTTCTTTTTCTTTATCGTATAGATCCAGGGGTTCCTTCTCTCTCTGTCGTCTTGGCGACAAGGGATTCTGAAGCTGCTCGGTTGCCACGACGCACTCATCCTAGCTCAGAACAATCTGCTAAGGCACGCCCACCAGCCACTTACAGAGTAGAATCTTTTACCCAAATGTTTAAGCAGCTGGCATGCTCATCTCATGCAGTGTTCAGGATTACTTCAACAAACTTTATTTACAATCACAGCAAACACAAAAATAACCACTCACTAAATTTCAAGGAAAATCCTTGCAGCTGTTTTGAAGTCATCAAGGATCAGGAAAACTGTCAAAAAGGCAGCCTTATTGGATGAAAGGTAAAGGATTAAAATCCCCTTACATATTCCCCATCAATGTTGATTGTCATATTGGTATATTTTCAAGTAGCTCCCAAGTTACAGCAATAACCAATTGTAACACCTGTGATTGGTCTCTTCCATTCTGTTCTGGGGAACAGGACACTGTTCTGCCCACTGGGAAGGCTATTTCCTTTGCCAATGTTATATACAGTAAGTAACCTCTCTGGTTTCTGGTAATAAGACCGTACCTGCCGATGCTCTTATTATTTGCCAGAACTTATAGGGCCAGACTATAAATATCCCTCACTACCTGGATGTTCCCCCTATCATTGCCTTTGACTTGAGATTGAGACAGGAATATAATAGAAACAGGTGCACTGCCAGCACCAGAAATGTGAATCCTCTGATCTAGTCATGTTAAATTCAACTGGTGTTAAATTCCTGTTGAATACTGACACATGCACATTGTGCTGTTTATTTGGAGAGGATCATGGGTGAGTTCTACTTTGTGAGTTCCACAGTAGTAGCATTTACAAACAATGTTGTTGCGTTGAACAGTTGCTCATCATATCGAAACACACCTTACCGATCAGGGTAAAAGTAAAGCTTTGTGGAATGTGCTTGATCAGCTACATTGATAAGATATGCATCGATGTTGAGTCTACCCTCCAAAGGAATAACTGGCCCAATACCATGGCAACAAAAGCATGACTAAATCATTACTCAGCCTCCAGCCACATACTATATATATTTGGAAAGAGATAGTCAGGATGAAGAGCTTCCTGTGGCTCACTCCATACTCATTAATCCAGCTTTCAGTGATGGAATTACATATTCCTTGGAATATCCGATGCCTATCGGATCGTACAGTTCTCAGGACTGAAACACTGACCACTCAGTAAAGCATCCATAACTTCAAAAATGTATGCAGTATTAAACTGAGTCAAGCAGGCAAAAGTTTTGGCTAGTCTAGTATCTGTTTCTTCTCTCATGTTGTGTGGATTTTGTGATGCTGTCGGTAATTCATCCACAACTCCAAATAAAAGATTATAAAATAAAACTTAAGAGATACCAAAAAAGGTTATTCAACTCTAGAACTCTCAACACTTAAAATAAACACCATAACAAACGATTTGGTAACCTACCTAAGAGGAGTTGGTACAGGTATTTGTCAAAGAGTGAAGTAATTTGCTTCAATGCAATATGCATATTCCGATTCACTATTTGAGATACCTGCGTGAGATACCTGTGTTGCTGCTAGTTTATCTCCAGACAAATCAATTCATTTATTTATACTACTAAAATATATTAAAATAGACTAGAATGTACAGATGTGCTCAAATTTGTTGGTACCCTTACAGCTCATTGAAATAATGCTTCATTCCTCCTGAAAAGTGATAACATTAAAAGCTATTTTATCATGTATACTTGCATGCCTTTGGTATGTCATAGAATAAAGCAAAGAAGCTGTGAAAAGAGATGAATTATTGCTTATTCTACAAAGATATTCTAAAATGGCCTGGACACATTTGTTGGTACCCCTTAGAAAAGATAATAAATAATTGGATTATAGTGATATTTCAAACTAATTAGTTTCTTTAATTAGTATCACACATGTCTCCAATCTTGTAATCAGTCATTCAGCCTATTTAAATGGAGAAAAGTAATCACTGTGCTGTTTGGTATCATTGTGTGCACCACACTGAACATGGACCAGAGAAAGCAAAGGAGAGAGTTGTCCGAGGAGATCAGAAAGAAAATAATAGACGGTAAGCATGGTAAAGGTAAAGACTGGACTGGAATTTGCTAAAATGCATATTGACAAGCCACAATCCTTCTGGGAGAATGTCCTTTGGACAGATGAGTCAAAACTGGAGCTTTTTGGCAAGTCACATCAGCTCTATGTTCACAGACGAAAAAATGAAGCTTTCAAGGAAAAGAACACCATACCTACAGTGAAACATGGAGGAGGCTTGGTTATGTTTTGGGGCTGCTTTGCTGCGCCTGGCACAGGGTGCCTTGAATCTGTGCAGGGCACAATGAAATCTCAAGACTATCAAGGCATTCTGGAGCGAAACGTACTGCCCAGTGTCAGAAAGCTCTGTCTCAGTCGCAGGTCATGGGTCCTCCAACAGGATAATGACCCAAAACACACAGCTAAAAGCACCCAAGAATGGATAAGAACAAAACATTGGACTATTCTGAAGTGGCCTTCTGTGAGTCCTGATCTGAATCCTATCGAACATCTATGGAAAGAGCTGAAACTTGCAGTCTGGAGAAGGCACCCATCAAACCTGAGACAGCTGGAGCAGTTTGCTCAGGAAGAGTGGGCCTGTTAACAGGTGCAGAAGTCTCATTGAGAGCTACAGAAAACGTTTGATTGCAGTGATTGCCTCTAAAGGTTGTGCAACAAAATATTAGGTTAGCGGTCCGATCATTTTTGTCCATGCCATTTTCATTTGTTTTAATATTTACAATATTATGTTGAATAAAAAATCAAAAGCAAAGTCTGATTTCTATTAAATATGGAATAAACAATGGTGGATGCCAATTACTTTTGTCAGTTTCAAGTTATTTCAGAGAAAATTATGCATTCTTCATTTTTTGTGGAGGGGTACCAACAAATTTGAGCATGTCTGTATCTACATTGTGTTTTAGAATACATTTTCACAAATGTATTTCTCATTACAAACAAAGACAGCATTTTTTGCTCAATACATAAGCTGTTTCGCCTCTACAACCTGCAACATTGTAGCAGATAAAACAGTGGAGATCTATATTAATCTGTGCTGAAAAATGGAGGGGAGTAGTGGTTAGGGCTTTGGACTCCTGACCAGAGGGTTGTGGGTTCAATCCCAGGTGGAGGACACTGCTGCTGTACCCTTGAGCAAGGTACTTTACCAAGATTGCTCCAGTAAAAACCCAACTGTATAACTGGGTAATTGTATGTAAAAATAATGTGATATCTTGTAACAATTGTAAGTCGCCCTGGATAAGGGTGTCTGCTAAGAAATAAATAACAATAATAATGTAGTTAGAACATGTAATAGAGACAATGTGACTGTTTCAAAAAAATACATAAATAAATAAATCATGCTATATTTTCTTTCTTAGGACTTTTGTCTACTCTATAAGCAATCTGAGTCTGTATGTTATTTCAGAATACTTCAACTCATTTTTTCAAAGTATGATTAATTTTTTTTTTTTTTTTAATATCGTGTGAGTTGTGAATAGAGCCTTACAGCTTTAAAACAAGTGACATTTGGTAAATTAAGGCCAGCAGCTGCCTGTATGTAAGACTCTCCCCCCAAACAGACAAGCACCCACAACTGCCTAAATGCAGTACTATCTAGGATTCAGGTCTCACCTGTTGGAATAAATCAGCCATGGCTTGATTCTTTAATTAGCAGGTGTTGATTAAAGCTTTATGGCCCTCAGTACTGGAATACAGTATACAGCACCTAGGCCTAATGATTAGACCAAGTTATATTGTAACTACTCCAGCCAAGCTGAAATAAAAAGTATAATTTATTGAGGGAACCCAACTGAGACTCTTGTATGGATGGCTGAACATTATAGTGAGGTGGGTTCATGCTAAAATTCCACATAATCTTTACACGCTGTACAATAGAGATTAGAAAAATCTCATGCTCCAAAAAAATGGAGTAACAGGAAGCCATTGTGACGTCATTTTTCAAAATGCCTGCCACAAGGTACAGAGTGACTAGTATTGTGGTTTGAGAGATAAGTATGCACTGTATCTCTCAAAATGCAATTAGATAACAGTCAGCCTTGATGACAACAAGCAAGTTTATTTTTCACACATGCAATTGCACAGTTCAGTACAGGTAAGGTTTGCTTTAGCGCAGTTGCACGCCACACAGCCACACACAGATTTGCAGCCACATTTAATAAGTTCACGGCATGCTTTGGCTGCTGGAGGTAAAGTCATCCAGATGGGCTGCTACTGATTATCCTGCAGCGTCCACCCCCAGTCATCTGGTGTAGAAACAACAGTATTGGCTTGCTGGGAAATTGTCCAAATGCTTCCTGATTGGCTGCCTGTGACAGAGAAAGAATGAATCTTGGTTATAAATCTCCCTCCCGACCCGTGAGACTGCTGTGTAAAGGGAACAGAGTGCCCCAGACTGGATGGTCTGACAATTCATTCCAGGGAAAGGTGGAGGTCGGCCATCTAGAAAGGGGGTGGAGCCACGGTACACCAAGTCATCGCCCCAGAATGGAGGCAATGTGGCAACCGTGGATTGGAAAATAAACGGCTGCACTCGCTAACCAAGGGGGCATGACTGACGGTACAAAAGGGGATGTGGTTAAGTGATCTGTTCCATTGTTATGGTTGCGAGCAAACTGCTAAAGAAGAACCAAAAACGTACTGTGAGTGTTTAGTGTTTGTTTGTTTTGTTGTGTTGCTTAAGGCCAGCACCAATCCAGACAACACTTCACAAATGTACACTAATAAATTGCATTTCACCACTTGCACGTTAGCACTCACTCTGGACTTGTGATCGTGTGTGTGTATACTGTATTTATTATTTCGGGACTGTAACCCATTGTTTAGAAAAGTGCAATACACATTGCTGTGCATTGCCTGGGATTATTATTTGTGGTCACCAGACCAGGATTACAAAATAAATATCTGTTTGGACCGTGAACTTTGTTGTCTGTCTTCTGTTACGTATCACATCACCTCTACACCTGCGCACTGCAAACCACTTTGCCACACCGCTCCATATTCATGTTTTAAACCAAAGCATCCTAAAAAGAACATAAATTATTTCATTGACTAGAATATCATTTCTAAGAAGGATGTTACAGTATAGTAATTTAACATTAATTTGACTTGTCTTAAATACTTCAGTAAAGAAATATAGCGATGAACCAGTGTACCCTAAAATTAAAACTCATTACTGTATTTCATTTTAAAAATTACAATAACAACAAATAAGTACTATTGAACAATATTCTCAGTACTGTATTGTGAACTCTCCTATGTGCTGCTATAATGCAATGTACAGTTGCTTGAACTAATTTTCATGACCAAAGTTTGAACACATACATTTGGCAGCTTTTCTAGGTTAAGTCCAGCATAGTAGGTCTTTGAATGACAGCAAAGACTTACCTGGGTGGGTGGTAAGTTCTCCAGACTTTTTGTTTGCTTCATGAACAGTTCCCTCCTTGTTTCATTCACAGATGTTGAGACACTTTTCTTGTCATACATAATCACAGTGAGACGCTCGAGATGCTGGAAGTGTGGCGTGGAAGAGCTGACTGGCTCATAAGGGTTCTCGTGTATGAAGATAAATGCTGCTTCTGCCTGAGGATAGCATTTTCCAGGCCTCCCAGGCACTCTTTTTGCCCTTCTTGAAGAAGGATGACGTGGAGTAGCAGCAGAGCAAGTGACAATCCTTGCCAAGTTTGTAGCACATGTTATTGATACTGTAGTAAGAGAAGCCCTTGCCCACACCAAAAGCCACCCACAGATCCATCTCAGGAAAACATTGGATCAGTCTGAAGAACTGGCCAATTAGTATTACTATGATGTCAGTATCAACAGTGCGGACCACGATCCTCTTTGCATCTGTCTGAAGTGCATGTAGTAGATGTACAACGATCCTGGTATCTGCTTCTTCATGTGTGCAATCTCCCATGAGCTGATCACTGCCTCTTGTGATAACAGATGTGCCTGCAGTGATATAGAGCTCCTTACCTTGTGGAAACATTTCCTCGGCCACTTCTTGTGATAGCAATGCAAAGAGCTCTTCCTTGCTTTGGGAATCCCGAAGAAACACACTGAAGCGAACACCACTTCCCCTCTTTTCCCGAGTACAATGTTTAAGGCTGTTGGGGAAGTAGCTGTCCACACATAACACCCATTCCTTTACCCTTTTGTAATTCACCCAGAAGAAATTGTATGAATACCTTGTGAGCATAGTCTACAAATATAGATGCTGTGGACAGAGTGTGGACCAGAGCCCCACCATCAAACATGGTGGATTCTCAGGTTTGCCATCAGAATCTAAGCATTTCAGCAAATCTGACTTTGTTCCTTTACGGAGTTCCCCAAAATCAGATAGTGATAGTGAGTGAAGCTGATTTTCATGGGCAAATAAAACTTCAGGATCTCCATCACGCCTTTGGTTAGCAATGTACAAGCATGCAAAGAGACTAACATCATTGCGAAGAGCAGCCAGCTGGGAACCTTTATTCATGGACTTATCCTTTGACGACCTCAACAAAGGCAGTGGGTTTTTTCTTGATGGCTGCATGAATTGACTTGGTTCTATCAACAAGAACCTCCTTCTTGTACTTCTGGTATTGGTCTAACTCTAGAGACTCAATGTTATGAACTGTGGGCACAACTGATTCATCTGCACAATGCCGGGTGTTTAAAACCAGAAGCTCAGGGCAGTTATCCTCAAATGGGTTCCCGTACCCATTAATGACCTGAATAAGGCTGTTGAGTGGACAGGCCCTCCTCACGATGCTTGTTGTTTACCTCAGGATCCTCTTCTGGAAGATATTCACTTTCAGACTCAGTCAGTAGCCTTACTTGCTCAGGACCAGATATCATCCATCTTTGAAAAGCGACTGTTTCCACCTGATATTTTAGCTATAAGCTCAGTATTGTCCATGTCCATGGCCATCTGCTGTAAGGGCCTCTCAGCAAAGTCTGTTGGGTATTCGTGTAGCTTAAATTAGTTTTTAGTTCCACAGAAATCGCACAACATGCTGTTGAAAATGCCAGCTGATAACCTCGTAAGGCAGCGTGCTTCTGGGGCTTCAGGTTTTGTTTCTTGTCTCCTCTTCCTATTCCTTGCCCTCTCCAGTTTTGATTTGTTAAATTTCCGGTGACATGACCGATGCAAGGATGCCTTTTTAACCATGAATGTAGATGGTGTTCCATCACTGCCAAAATCAACAAGACCTGGCAAAGCACCCAGCTCCTGAAATTCATGAACAGATTTGAGGAAGTCATCATAAACTTTAAAGGCATCATAGTGTTTTTGATTCTGTGGGCATGATAAGTCCCCTGAGGTCTAATTATGTATGTGTTCCAGTCCATTATTAATGTTCAGTGTGCAGCTTCAGTGTTTGCAGCTTGCTCATTCAGTATAGCAAACCTTGGAATGTTATGGGCAAACCTGAAACACACAAAATACCTATTTTAGATGCATAAAATATAGCCTATTCATACAGACTGAACTGGCTTCAGTATCACCTCAGGGGGGGAGAGACAAATGGAGAGATAAATAGTTTCCTTCTGCATAAAGAGATCCAAAAGATCTTTGCATCTCTGCTAAATGAAAAACTATGAGATTTGCATAGCAACAGAAAATAAGTAAGCCACAGGTGCTTACATGCAGTGGTAGGGCTGACAGTAAAAATACTGTACTGTAATGTTATTTTAATTCAAAGGCCATTACACGTAACACCGCACGGCAGTTAAACTTAGCACCCTCACGAGACGATCACTTCTCAAGTATACTGTAGTAAAATAGGATTCAGCAGCCTTAAGTAAACATAATTTGTAAACATTGACACCCTGATGAGTTCATCTGTCAATTTTGGCACTTTTGTCCAGCGTGTTAAGGTGACTAAGCTACCTAGCTATTATGGGAAGTCTGGGGTATTGCCAAGACAATTTAAGTTGTTAGAATTCCATTACTTTTCTGCACAGACAGACCTAGTCATGATGACATTTTATCATAGAAAGAAGCCAGTGAGGGTAAACCTTCTTCATGTGAAAAAATGTAGTAACTCAGGAATCATATTTGACTATTAAACTGAACTTCAATGTGTAGGGATGACAACACATTAAATAAGGGTCAGTTACTTGCATAACTTTATGTCAGTCGGCTGCAGGTAGCTAACAGAATAATTTCATAAATATTTCCTGTTATGCACGTCCATTCGCTAAATAGGTTTCAAAAGTGCAGTTTTGAAAACACGTGCATGTTTCTAAAGTACCACTGCTTTCTTGTGGCGAAGTTAGGAATCTCTTACTCCCTCTAGTGGATGCCAAAAATATGTCCTCATCATTAATCAGTAACAATAATCGGAAATGAATGCATCAGATTGCTGGATTAACATAGTATTGAATTAATACTCCACAGGGGCGTTGTCTAGACTGTATACAGTAAATATATACGTTTACAATTAACATCACAGGGAACTGAAAGAAAGGCTTTAAAGAAAGGACAGATCTTTTTATACAGAATGAAAAAACGAAGTGTATAAAATACACACATTTAAACCTTAGCCTTCAAAACACATGAAGGTCTATTTTACTGAGCTAAAAGTGTTGGATCTAAATACAACCACAGTTTGAACGGCAACAGCATTTAGATCTGCATAGATAAACTCCATTGTGTTATAAACATTACAACACAAAAGACATCTCCTTGAATTGTTTATCTAATAACCTTATAATGTAATCATCTAAAAAAAAAAAGTACCTAATAACAACCGTGAAAACCGTGTGCAATTATTTAAAAAGTAAGCAGCTTAAAATGTCATTTTAATTGCTTTTTTTTTTTTTTTACATTTCCCTTTTATGTTTTTTTTTTTTTGCAATCATTCAGAGTGGTTCTGGCTTCTGTTGCTCCCATATTGAATTCTTGTCATTTTTCTGTTTATCTTTTACCTGTATTTGAGCTGCTTTGAGCTTGTCTTGAGAACCCTAAATGCTGTCTGTGACTGAGCAGCCTTCCTCTTTCCATTCACAGCATGTGACAACGTGACCTTTGAATTCTGCCAGCCCATTGCATCTACTCTACATTCATGTAGACAGAGAATAGACAAGGCAGGCAGAATTGCAAGGTCAAATAGTCACATGCGTTGAATGGAACGAGGGTTGCTGTTCAGTCCCAGTACTTAGGGTTCTCCAGACAAACTAAAAACCGGGTAGGATTTACAGAATGCTAATAACTCAATGATGGACCAACAGCACCCAGAGCCAGTCAGAATGAGAGCAAACAGCATTACAAAAGGTACCTACTCTTGATAACACTGCACACAATGCCAAAAACATCATTTCTATTTATCAAAATTTTTAATATTTTTATATTTGGTATTTTTTAAAAGTCTCCATTCAAGTTAGGTGTAATTTGTCCTGTGGTACAGTGTATTCAGTATCAGTATGTTTGAGATCACCAGCACAGGTCCAGCATAAAAACAGCTTTGAGGAATTCCCTGAGGGAGAGAAGCAGTGTGCTGTCACACTCGATGGGGGCCTGCTTCTGCAGTAATGAAGATCTTCTGTCTGGTAGTTCTAAAGGGAAGGCTGACAGAGCCTTGTCCCACAAAATGTCAGCAAATTGAGGGGGGTGGCACTTCAGTCATTCTCAACAGTGTGTAATTAGTTAACAGTGAAGCAGTTTTCAGCGGAGAAATCAGAAGCAAGCATCTGTGAGTGTGTTTTAGCAGCACTCGAGGCATATAAACTTCTCTGGCAGATATGAATTCAGAATCATAGTGGTGACTGCTCACATTTTGCTTAGGAAATTGTTGATTAGACGTGTGATTTGCTTTTCTCAATTAAAACAGAGCTCTTCTGTCAGCTATGCAAACATGGTCAGTAATGATCAATAAATAAAGCTTTAATAGGCGCATTGGTTTCAGATCCCTGTGGTTTCACACTGGTCACGACATGAGGGTATTCTAGGGGGTTTAAGTACCATCAAGCTCATTATTTAACATGTGTGCAGTACACATTTACAGAGTGTAATGTATAAAAATACATACAAAAAGTAGACTGAAAACCCTCCTACTGTCCGACATTATCCCATATGGTGATATCTATAAAACTCCAAACTCACCTACTGTACATTTTAGACATGGCAATAAAAAACTTCATCCTGACTAGTTTTAAATACTGTCCTTGGATTATATAGGGTAAGTGGTGTTTGCTGAAGGAGCTATGGAGCCTTCCCATGCACTGCCTACTTTCCACCACAGGGGGAAGTCAAACACTTGGATAAATACTTGTCCTGTATGTTTAGTTAAGCAAATATGCAGTGCTCTTTTGATAATTCACTAATCAGGGTAATTCAGTGTTAGGCTAGGTTGACAGTAGATTGGTAAAGGTCTATAATTCAGTGTTAGGCTAGGTTGACAGTAGATTGGTAAAGGTCTATATTTCACTGTTAGGCTAGGTTGACAGTAGATTGGTAAAGGTCTATAATTCAGTGTTAGGCTAGGTTGACAGTAGATTGGTAAAGGTCTATATTTCACTGTTAGGCTAGGTTGACAGTAGATTGGTAAAGGTCTATAATTCAGTGTTAGGCTAGGTTGACAGTAGATTGGTAAGGTTCTATATTTCACTGTATACGAGCCCTTCACTGATTCACTCTTTTCAGCATTTCACATTTTTTATATGTATAAATCAAATAGTGAAAATAAATAAACAATTTAGTTCAGTATTAAGATGATAAAGGTAAAATGGCAGTACAAATCCTTTTGCAATATGCAGACCTCTAGTTACTGTACATTTTCTATTGAAATTCAATTGGCCTTCTTGCTGCAGTATTCAGTAAAATCCACTCCACATTTAAGATCACTTTTTGACAGTTCCAATTTGCTACTAATGTTGGCAATATGAAGCAACCTTCAAAAATAAGGCCACCTCTGTATTCAGTATTAAGGCCACCAATGACACTATCAAACATACAGTATCAAACCACTGTGAAATGACCTCTTTCTCTAATAAGACTTACATGCTATAACCTTCCACACCATTGCACCATGATGTCACTCATTTGCATATTGAATAGTCCCTTCAACAGCCTTAACAGCAATGTTTCACCCCTGAAAAATCCCTAATAGATATAGCTTGATAGATTAAATTGACAGATTTAGTGTAGATTAGTATAATGTATCATTTAACCAACACCTGTATTGGCCAAATGTTATTTATGAATTAAAGGTAGCTTGACAGACCATTTTAACACAGTTGAACTGTAACCTATAGAACTATGGATATTTAAAGTTACTGTAACTGTCTGAATAATTTTGTACAACTACATATTGCTAGTAATTACCTAGTTATGATAAATGGGTGTTTTTATGTTTTTTATGACACCAGTTGATAATGTTAAACTGACATGTCATCTCTGCCAGCCCTGCCTCTGCCTATATACTGTAAATGAAGAGTAGATGGGATTGGCAGAGGTGAAAGGTCACATTGTCACATTGTCACATTGAATGGAATGAAGAAGCAACAGTGCCGGCACTTAGGATTCTCCAGACAAGTTCAAAACAACTCAAAGCCAGGTAAAGGCAGACGTAGAGAAAAATGAGAATAATTCAATGATGGAGCAAAATCCCTAAACCAGTACGGGAAATGTAAAAACAGAAATTACAACGACATTTGAAGTTCTTACTCTAAACTTTAAGCAAAGTTTTGTACAACATAGCACAACTATGGTTAGCATGGTCATTTCTATTATGAGCATGTTATCTACTGTATTTCTAATTGCTGGGTTTAAACAGATACTTTTAAAAACAACAAACACCTTCCATCCTGCAGCTCTCCCCAACTAGCAACCTGGGAAATAAAAACAGTTCTAGGTTTTTAAAGGCATTTGCAGAGTCTGCCAGCAGAGGTCAGTCTTTCCCAATGAATGAATACATCTTCCTGCCTGAAAAATTCAGCTGACACGATCAGAAACAGTCAGCACATACAAGTGACAAGTAGGTGGAGTTTTTGGATCAGTGGATTCGCTGAGAATGGCTAAACCAGGGTTGTCCAATCACAGTCCTGGATGACCATTCCACACTAGGTTTAACAGATAACACACTATAATGGAGTTCTTCAGGTCTGGATGGAAGTTTAAGTGGTTCAATTAAACAATTTAGAACAGATCTGGAACAAAGCCTGACCTTGAGGAACATGTTTTGTTGTTATCATTTTTGTTTTAATGCAGCACAGATGCTTATTCTATTTTGTATTTCATTGATTAATCTTCCATCTTCTGTAGAGTGCACTTTTAATAACTTTTAAGAAAGCACAACTGCATTAATGTTAAACTTAAAACACACGAGATACCTTTTCTAATGGAAGATTACAACATCTTAATTGATCCACATTCAGAAATATGATACACAAATGGAGATTTTTTTGTTTTTATTGGAAATAAAAAAAGAAAGA
The DNA here is from genome assembly GCF_902713425.1 of Acipenser ruthenus. Lineage (NCBI taxonomy): Eukaryota > Metazoa > Chordata > Actinopteri > Acipenseriformes > Acipenseridae > Acipenser > Acipenser ruthenus. The sequence continues at coordinate 34,342,428 of NC_081190.1, read as the reverse complement.
AGCAAAATTCACATATAATAAAACTAATGTTTCAAATTACAGTTTATTACCATTTGTATTTAATAAGCAGATGCCCAGAAAAACAAATGTATGTAAACTCCAGACTGAAATATCATGAACTGTAAGAAAAACACACATTAAGTTGATAAGATCATTTTTGCCACTATAACACTGATGCTGATCTTAATTATTGTTTGGGTTTTTAATAATAGTACATTATTTAATGTTGTTGAAGCTGACACCCTGGGATCCTTCAAGAAGCTTCTTGATGAGATTCTGGGATCAATAAGCTACTAACAACCAAACGAGCAAGATGGGCTGAATGGCCTCCTCTCGTTTGTAAACTTTCTTATGTTCTTATGTTCTTACTTCCTCTCTGCTCACCCAACCCCGAGTGAGAGATCCATGCCTCTTTTATACAGCTGTGCCGGGACTCGATTGCTTGTTAATCATTCAGTCGAGTCCAGGCACAGCCTGCACGTGAACTGCTCTGGAAGGGAATGTAATTCACATTTTAAATAAGGATACACAACACAAAACATAACATACGCACAGGGTCAGAGTGTACTCCGCCACAGGGCCCTCTACACAAAGCTGTTTAAGTTTCGATGGATGAAATAAAGTTTTGTAACCAGTGATTGTTGTTAAGGAAACCAATGTCGACCACGCATACCAAACTTTATTTAATTAATTAAAACAGAAAAATAAAAATACATTTACCCATGAGACATAGCTTTGGGTTCCACTACCTGTAGATCCACATTTCAAATCCAAGATGGAAAGGGAGACGAGTCATAATGACCCATGCTGCTATTATAAATGTCAAGAAAAAGTAAAGCTCCCCAACAAAAAGTAATTTGGGATTCCATTATGAAACCTTATAAAGTGTACAAGCCGTTACAAACCACAGCAGAACCATAGCTGACCAAATACTTCACAGTAGTATTGAAAAAGTAGCACACTGGTATGAACAATAGATTTCCAGTGTATATTTGTTCATACTATTGTAATATGAAAATATTACCACTATGGTACCATTTTACTAGATGCCATTGCAGTGCCACTTCAATAACATTGTAGATTAAAATTATTGTAGATTATTTGGTACAGCTGACTGCATACTAAAGTGAATATGAGTTCCACCAGCTGTAATTATACAAGCACAGAAAGCCAACCCATTGTTTTCATTAGCATGATGATGTCTTATTCTCATACATCCCATGTAAAACAGCGTAGTCTGACACATGTCTGATCCCCTATATTAAGCACCAAAAACCAATTACAAGCAACCAGTATTCAGCATGAATGCATGTAAACACAACTCAAGACAATACACAGCAATACAAAGGACATCAGGTAGTGAACCTGGTGAAAAAAACAGAAGCAACAAAATCAATTAAATATTCCAACAACACAGATGGGATGTGATAATAAATCATGCATGACCCAGACACTTTGAAAGAGGGTTATTATACCGTTAATAATATTACCTCTTACCGATTATGGTGACATTGTATATTCCTTGGGCTTAATGCCTGCTTGTAACTGCTGACTGCATTTAATCACTTCTAAGTCTAGACCCTAAAACTAAAATGAAACATCAAGTTGCAGCTGCTGTTAGAGTAGGTACATTGCTCTGAGCACTTTCTTGCTAGTTTTATACAGAACACATTGTTTTATTCTTTTCAGAAAATGTGCCTGTCTTTGCACTTATTATATTTGGCAATAACTTAAATAGTGTGTGGTTTAAAAAAAAAAAACGATTGACTTGCTGCCCTGTCCTGAGACGTTTGGCTTGTTGTTTAGCACGACCAGCATTTTGTCGTGCTAGAGCAAATTGACTGTCTGCAGCAATGCCATGTTATGCAGCAGTTTACTTTTCTCACAGTGCAGTAAGATACAGTCACCTTCTCCGGGATCCCATTCTACAGCTGAAATGAACTAAAACAAGCTTGATTGCTGGCTCTGCTCCGTGGTGTGAGGGAAGGTGCCAGAATAGAATCTGAAGTTATCACCTTGGAAGATAGTGTTGCATCCTCTGAACAACCTCTGTCTAATGCAAGAACTGCCGAGCGTACTGAAAAGCAGGCTGCAGTATGAAAATGCAGGGCAGTTATTGCAGCAGTGCTTGTTTTTACCCTGTTTAGCCAAACAGTGTACTCCTTTTTAAAACAGCATATGTTAATGCAGCATATGTTTCAGCTCTCATTTAAATTCTACTGCATTGTGCTCATACTGATATATTGGAGGGTGTGCTTATGCGCTTATGCAACTCAAATTGACAATAAAAATTGACCGTGTGTCACAAATTGCCGACTCGAGTTGGATAATCTGGATGTACTTCATCAAACACAGAAAACAATTCAACCAGCTGCGATTGCTGTTATTAAAATGAAGCATCACCTAACAAAAACTTTATAATAACAGTCTATCATTCTCAATAATACTGCCCCTGAAAAAACTTGAACTGTGTCCTATACTCACTGCTCACCCTGGTATACAGATCAGCTGCGCTCTATGAAGGCTGCTTGCAGTAAACTTGAGTGTAAGTGCAGGGCCTCCAGGCTAACTGTGTACGTGCAGGCTTGGAAACAACACTGCTGGAGTATAGGGATGCGGTCTCCTCCTCGGCTAGATCAACATACTTCAGTAATCTTATTGAGAATGCTCATGACAATCCAAGACTTTTGTTTTCTACAATAAGCAGATTGCTAGAGCCGAGCAGCTCTTCTGCATTACCTGCTTCTCAAGGTCTATGTAATGATTTTTTAAAGATTTTTATCGCTAAGATTGACAATATCAGATGTCAATTCCAAGTCCTTGCTCCACCTATTTTGTTTCATCATCAATATTTCTTTACCGGCATTCCACTGGTTAATTTCACTCATGTCACCCCCAGTATGCTTACTGAATTGGTTCAGAAAATGAAGCCCACTACTTGCCTGTTAGACCCCATTCCTACTTTCCTTGTTTGTTCTTGTTTTCAGGCTCTCGGTCAGTTTGTGACTAACATCATTAATGAGTCCTTGAGCTCTGGAGTTGTGCCCTCTGCATTTAAAATTGCTGCTATGACACCAGTATTGATGAAAACAAATCTTCCCACTGATAACCTAGGCAGTTATAGGCCTATTTCAAACCTCACTTTCCTGTCCAAAGTTCTTGAACGTGCTGTGTCACAACAATTAAATAATCATCTTATGTTAAATAATCTTTATGAACCACTCCAGTAAGGTTTAGATTGCTGCACAGCACTGAAACAGCTCCAGCCAAGGTTGTCAATGATCTGCTGATGGCTTCTGATTCTGGGGCCCTCTCTATTTTGGTCTTACTGGACCTTAGTGCTGCTTTTGACACTGTGAACAATAAAACTCTCCTTGCCCAGCTGCAGAACATGCTTGGCATATCTGGTACAGCCCTAGGCTGGTTTAATTCTTACCTCCACGAGAGAAAGCATTTTGTCTCTTTGGGTGGTTTCAGGTATACTACTGGGTTGGTTTTTTCTGGTGTTCCATATTTGGACCTATCCTAGTTAGCATATATTTGCTTCTGATAGGTCATATTTTTCGAAGTCACGGTGTAAATTTTCACATCTATGCTGATGATACCCAGATTTATCTGCAAACCACACCTGATATTGACTTGGCTGCTTCTGTGCTCACAAATTGTATTGCTGACATCACACTCTGGATGCAAGAAAACTTTCTGCAGTTAAACAGTGACAAGACTGAAGTTATGTTATTAGGTACTCCGCATCAACTGTGTAAATCCAGTTGTCGAAACATGATTATCGATGGGGTACTAACTGAGTTTTGTTCCAAAATGAAAAACTTGAGGGTCATTTTTGACCCTAGTCTAACTTTTGAGCCGCACGTTCAGAATATTACCAAGTTGTCTTTTTTTCATCTTCAGAACATTGCTCAACTGCGCCCTGTCTTGACAATGTCTGCTGCAGAAAAACTTGTACATGCTTTTGTTTCCTCCAGACTTGATTATTGCAATGCCCTACATGCTGGGGTGTCAAAGAATACCATCCAAAAACTCCAGCATGTCCAAAATTCAGCAGCTAGGTTGTCAACTGGGTCCCGCTCCAGTGAACATATAACCCCTGTATTAAAATATCTACACTGGTTGCCGGTCAAATTCAGTATCGATTATAACATTTTATTGTTGAGTTTTAAGGCCAATAGGGGAATTTCTCCCCCTTATATCTCTGACCTCCTGTCAAATTACCCTCCTGGTCGCACTCTACGGTTGGTCTTTTAACTGTTCTCTTAACCAAGCTGCGAACAGTGAGGGATGGAGCTTTCTCATCCTGTGCACCAAGGCTGTGGAACTCACTCCCCCTCGAGATTCGAGTTTGAGTCCCTGTCTGTTTTTATAGCTCACCTTAAAACACATTTATTTAAATTGGCATTCTTTTAGATTCTTTGTTGTTTTTATTTTCTTGATTTTTAATGTTGTTAGTAGTTTGTATCCAATTCTATATAGGCCATGAGTTTTGTTTTATTGCTATTTTACTTGTCTTCCGTTGCTTTGTTAAGTGCTTTGTGATAATCCTTTATTAAATGCACTTTATAAAATAAAGATTATTATTATAAAAAAGTATACTTTTTCACAAGTTCTTGTTTATAATAGTCTAGGAAACTTAAGTATACATATTCAGAAGTATTTGACCCAATTTGATGAATCATAAATTTTTCCATTGTCAAATGACTGCAGGCTGCAAAAAAAAATAAAAATAATATCCACTCTCTTTAATTCCTGTTGGTAAAATGCCTACTGTTGGCTTGTTATGCTGATTTCAGTGTGTTAAAAGGCCTGCATCCCTTTATGTGCTGTGTGGGTTTCACCTGAGTAAAAAAACAATTCAGAAAAAAAACTGACATGCAAAAAAAAAATGGTTTTGTTACATCATGGAAATGATTAATTTAAATTATTGATATGTTAATTGATTCAAATAAAAAATGCTTCACATTTGCTCCATTCATTGCATGAATAATACGTTTCTGGAATAGTTCGGAGAAACACACTGTTTAATGGTAAACTAACAGGTCATCACATAACCATTTCAAAAAGGCGTGTCAAAATTAGTTGCATAGTCATACAGTTATACATTATGTGGTCTATTTTCACTTAGAATATTCTCGTATAACACAATACTAGCCTACAGCAATAATATGATGTAAGAAAACCACATGTCACCTGGTCCTTTAAAGTACCGCTCACCTGGTAATAATCATACAGTCAGAGGAGTGCAGGTTAGCGTCCTGGCTGTGTAAATTTGCTGATGTTCATTGGGGTTCCCACAGTTTGGGGAGGCATAATTGTTAGGAACTGTTTCTCCTCTCCACACTACAATGGCCCCTACTGGCCAGGCACCCAGTGAGCTGTTGAATGGACACTTGCCAGGCTAGCCTTTGTCCTCTAGCAGCCAGTAGTTTGTTTACATCCGCTGTAGAGCTCCTGCTTGTAAAGTGGTGATTGGCTTGCTACTTCACCTGCCTTTTTTTATGGATTCAAATGGTGCCACTTTTAACAGATTTAAGATCTGACTGCTCCTCTGTCTCAAAAGGCTAGTTTCAATTTATCATTCAGTGCCTGCATTCCCACATCAGTTCAGAAGAGTTTACACGTACAGGAGACTTGGCTAAGCTTTATCTAAGTGGCATTTCAATACTCCAATCTGACTTCAGGCTACACCAGAAAGTTACTGCAATGCCCGCAGTCAGGTAATCTACAACAGCAAGGTGGCAATCGTAATTCCTCAGTTACAAAGATGTTTAAAATCTCATTACACCGCTGGGTACCTGCCATTTGAGAACTGCACTTTTGCAGCCTGCCTTGGAGTGATAGAGATAATGTTATACAGTGACAATTATCATGTGCATCATCTCATCCACAATCTTGTGAGATGCTGCAGTTCTGCTGAGTCCTGAGCTTTTGCAATTTCGTTTTTATGGTTATTAAATTACTTTTAAGTGTGAAAAATGCTGTTGGATACAAAGCACTGATAACACTGGCCTAGGAACAGCAAGTAGTGAACATGGTGTTAGAACTAAGTACGGTCATTCAGTAAGAGAAGCAACAGCACAATTAAGCAATAGAATATTTATTTCAGGATATTATAGGAAAGGTGTGACCCAGGATTGCACCTTTCGACCTGACAGGATCCATCTTCCTATGAGGTCAGGAAAGGCTGGGTGGGATGGGATCCACTGCCAAAGGAGGTGAATGGGAGGAGAATTGAAATGTCATAACAGAAGGGAAAAAGGTAAGTCCAAATTTAAACGACTGGGGTAAACCATTGAGGGAAAATTGCAGGGTGTCACCTTGCCTCTGGAATTAAAGGAAGCCTTTATTAAAACAGTCTGCTTTAGTAGGGCTCCCGAGTGGCACATCCAGTAAAGGCACTCCGCGCGGAGTGCAGGATGTACCCTATAGCCTGGAGATCGCAGGTTCTAATCCAGGCTATGTCTCAACCGACTGTGACCAGGAGTTCCTAGGGGGCGGCGCACAATTGGCTGAGCGCTGCCCGTGTAGGGAGGGCTTAGGTCGGCAGGGGAATCCACGGCTCACTGCGCATCAGCGACCCCTGTGGCCGATAGGGTGCCTGTGGTTCTGCAATGGAGCCGCCAGATCTGTGTTGTCCTCCGGCACTATAGGTCTGGTGGCATTGCTGTGGATCTGCAGTGCGAAAAATGACAGCTTGGCAGGAGCACGTTTCGGAGGACACGTGTTCCAGCCGCCGTTTCCCGAGTCGGCGGGGGGGTTGCGAGCGGAGAGCCGAGGATACAGGTAATAATTGGGTATGCTAAACTGGGGAGAAAAACCGGGGTAAAAAAAATTGGTAAAGAAAAAAACAAACAAACAAAAAAAAAACTGTCTGCTTTTGTTGGGACTGAATGTTAGCCAATGTGACTTGGATGCAGGCTTTTTACCTGAAAAATAAGTTCCTTTAAATTGCCTGATCTGTTACACTACTCAGAATCAATATAGCATACATGAGGCTCCCAGGGACATGATGACCTTTTTGCATTTCTTTATATGTTTCTTTGCTTTCCCTGAGCTACAGTGGCGCTTGCAGTTGCCTGTACCTTTTTATTTCTATTTTTGTAGATTATTCAGATTTATTCTATGCTTCCCATTGAGCAGCATATCAAATTTTAAAGATCAATGGAAACAGTATTCAATGCCAGGATATTGCAAGTCGGCCTGTGCTTTTTCAATTTGTATTGAAGCTAAGAAGAATGCAACTTGGCGAAACACGGGAAAGTGTGAAATTCTACTGGTAGGTAACAAACTGAAAGTCCTTACTGACTGGATTAGAGGGAGAGATTGTGAAACTGATAACATACCTTTTGAATAGAAAAGATGAAACTTTATCAAGCCCTTATCATCAGATACGGAGGCCATTGGTAACTGTTACAACTATTGTTCTAAAGTACAGTCTGCTAAGAAGACCCTGTGCTGTTAGGCATCTTCAAGACTAATATCATGTCTTTCACTTTCAAATGGCCTCTTTTTTGGCCTCAGAACGTTATGTATGGTTTCATTCCCACAGGGAAAAGTAAAGCTGCAGTGTCACATAATGATGTTGAATTTTTACAACAACGAAAAAAAGCAAACATGTGACAAATAGGCTGGCATTTGCTACTATTTGCAGCAGTAGGGAGTTGCAAATGCCATCTTCAAGTTTGTTTATAGCTCAGGAAGCAAAGGGAACTGCCTATGCTATTTTGCTTTACTGCTATAATTTACCAGGACACATATACAGAAGTGGAAAACCTGCAATTAGTAGCACATGTAATAAAGTTATGAGCCCCGTGCAGTTCTTTACACAGAAGCAGCATCACGTTTGAAATTATTAAATCTGGCACGGACAACTCCGGGTGTAATATGTATAATGAAGTAGTTACTGTACCTGTTTTACGACCTGGATGCGGGTTTAATTAATGCAACACAATTAAAAACATGGTTAGAACATTCTGGTCAGTATCCAGAATACCCAGTGGTGCAAATCGTTTTGGAAATTGGTGCTAAACTGTTTTGAAAGTTTAACACCAGATGAGACAACTATATAAAAAATCCAGTGAAGTGAACACATTTCTTTATTTTTCAGTTACTGGCTAAAATCCAAATGCAAATAGATTTGACTGCTGCTTCAGTTAATTTGACATTTTATTTAGGGTAAGAGATATATTTTTTTATTTTTTTATGTTGTATTATTATTTCCTGTGCCGTCTAAGCTGATCGACCAAGCGAGTCAGGGAAACTCAATGGCCTGTAACGCTGCAGCACTCCAGCAACACAAAGCATTTTTTAAAAGCTGTGCAGTTATTTTACCCCCCCCTGTCTGTGCCCTAAGGCAGCACAGGCACCTCAACCTTAGATGATGATAGTTTCTCATTGAGTCTGGACTACTCACATGACCCACCCACACTCATCCACATACACAGGAGAGAAGGTTTGCGTCATGTGGGAAGTTTAACTGTAGAAATTGCAGGGCAGGGTTTGATAATTTAGCACCAGTAGGCTGTCTGGTGCTAAACAATCAAAATGATTTGCACCCCTGAACAGGGTGCAGGCCATTAGCATGTAATTACAAACATATTCAATCAATAATTACTGCGTAAAAAAGCAGAAACCATTGCTAGTAAAATAATCCCATTTATTGACTACATTTAATTTTAAAAATAATGTCAGACTATAATTTCAATCAGAAGGTTCTCTACCAAACCTAGGGAAAAATTGTACAAACACCGCACTTCATGAACTTGGCTACAGGTTGTTAACAGTAGCAGATTTATCAAAGGTCCTGTGTTGAAGATTTTTGGTTCTTTTTTTTTTTTGTATATTTTTTTTTTTTTATAAAGTACAGCACAAAACGTTTCACCCTGATTACTTCCTGCTTGGTCACATGGCCTGATTTAAACCAATTGAAGTGAAACTGAACAACAAACCTGAGCAAAAAATAACCAACATTTCTTGGCTTTAACTAAAAAAAGGAGGCAGTGTTAGTATTGATTGAGATAATACTCACTGTTCTCATTACCTGGTTAATAGTTTTTAAACTTTTAGCACCCAAAACATTTAGCTTAAATTTTCTCTCAAACAATTCAGGTCATTTTTTAAAATAAAAAAATGTATCTGGTTAATTAAGATATTTCTGGGCAATTAATTACTATTTATTGAAAGAAGAAAAATACCTGACAATTTTACAAGACTAGAAACCAAACAATAAAGTAATTCAAGTGGCCATCATTATCAAGGTCTGTTAAGTACAATTCGCACCCTTTTCTGAAAGGAAAATCGAACCTTTGATGTTTCAAACAGCTTGTCACTAATGTAGTTTTGGAACATTAACAGTTTTACTTTGCTTTCCAAGTCAAACTTTTGAGAAAATACATTGAGAAATCTGACTAAAAGGTCCCTTAAGCACTCTCCAGTTGTTTTTTCTATTTCTCTAACATTTACAAACACTTTGCATAAAAATAACCAGTTTGACAACTGCAAAATAATCATTCCATGTTGTTGTACTCTTATTCTTGGTGCAGGTAAGGGGTATCAGGAAGTCATTCAAATATGTGATAATGTTCGCAAGCTTTCCCTGTGCAACACTTTGCCTTGTATAAGTGTAATAAAGGGGCAGGACTATGGGATACTATAAAAAGTGTATTGAGTTTCATAGACTGGTTAAAGCATATTACTGGCTGAAAGCATGTCAATGAATAGCAGGGAAGCAGCTGATTGGTTATTGACAGGTAATAAGCCATTAAAGGGGTGGGGACAAAGATGTTTCTTTAACAAAGCGTTGTACCAGATATTATGTTTTAAAATAATAATACAAAAAATACATTTTTACAGTAAAATGTGCTGCTTTCGAAACTAGACATTTGAGACATAGATAACAAATGAAAGTGCACAACAGGTAAGATGTATATCATATATTTAGTTAGCTACTGTACAATCACTTTAAATACATATTGTGTATAATTAGGAGGAGGCTGTGTGGTCCAGTGGTTAAAGAAATGGGCTTGTAACCAGGAGGTCCCCGGTTCAAATCCCACCTCAGCCACTGACTCATTGTGTGACCCTGAGCAAGTCACTTAACCTCCTTGTGCTCCGTCTTTCGGGTGAGACATAATTGTAAGTGACTCTGCAGCTGATGCATAGTTCACACACCCTAGTCTCTGTAAGTCGCCTTGGATAAAGGCGTCTGCTAAATAAACAAATAATAATAATAATAATAATAATAATAATAATATAATTATAAGTAGAAAGTGGGAATGTCTCACTTGCAAAAGGCCAATGTAAAAAGCCACTTTAATAGTTAGTCTGGTTATTGCATTGAGACTATCTCATTATGTTGGGTCTGGTTAAAAGTGGGATTACATAAACTGTGATTAGGGAAGAAAAGCTGGGTTTTCCCTTCCTGTATGACAGGCCACACCAGTGCAAGGCTGAGTGCTTCAATAAACCTTAATGTGAAAATTGATCCATGACATTTACGCATTCTTTTAGAAGCACTCAAACATTATACATTCTCTGCCATTCAAATGATTGAAAGCACCACCAATCTGTACTAAGCTTGCCACTTCATATGAGTGTGTTATTTATCAAATATATGTACACAGACGTAATCAGATCCTACGTTAAACTGCATTCTTGTCAGGAGCGCATTGCATATGTAAATGATGTACACTATAAAAGAGAAACCTATCCATCTGCAACAACACAGTTGCAATCAACACATCACAGACAGCAAGTTCCACAGAACTAAGTGGCTTTCAGTAGATTGCTGAACAATGGAAGCTTGCCAAAGCGTCTTGCAAAGTATTTGAACTAAAAGTTTCTCTCTTAGGTATTAACCTTGTGATCTGCCAGATCCAAAATCATGGAAAAACAAGCTACAGTCACAGACAAAAGTACTGGCACCCTGCACTTATTATACCAGAATTCAAGGCAACAGATTAAGGTCAAGCATTTAATAAATGTTAACCACTTTTTTAATAAAACTAAAAGCAAAATACACTGTTTATAGTAATTTAACAAATAAGCTTATTTCATTTAAAGTATTCGTTCATGACAAAAGTATTGGCACCCCTGCTTTAGTATTTTGCGTGTCCTCCTTTTGTTTATTATTATTATGGCTTTCAGATGTTTATGATAATTTTTAACCATTCTTAACTGTTACATCTTGTTGGTGAAATCTGGGCCCATCCTGTCTTGCATATTTCCTTTAGCTCAGACAGATTGGATACATAATGTTGGCTTCAGATTTTTTCAGATCTGTCCAAAGCATTTTTATTGGAATGCAAAGGCCATTCCAGAACTTTCATCTTTGTTTTCTTCAATAATTCCAGAGTTGACTTACCCGCAGCCTATGAGCAGATGGCATCGTTGTTTTTTGTAAAATGTTTTGATACATGGCTGCATTCATTCAATCTTCAATCACATGAATGTCTCCAGTCCCTGAACTGCTAAAACACCCCCATATTATGATCGAACCACCTTTATGTTTAACTGTAGGTACAAGATTTTCTTCATTGAAGGCTTTCCCTTTTTTCTCTGTGTTTTTTCTGTGTTCTGGTCTCTTTGTACAGTTCTTTTATGTACTATTTTGCCTCATGCTTCTAAATCTTTATTTAAGTCCTTGGCTGTTAATCTTGAATTTTTTATTTGCTGCTCAGATGATTCTCCTACCTGCTGTACATGTAATTTTTTTTTTAAATAAAGATTGTTTTACCAGAAATTGTGTATTTTGATCTTTGTCATTGTGGTGTTACAGGGTGAGGGTTATTAGAAGGAATGAAGTTTGCCTCCCGACAGACGGAGGTGCTAGTTAGGCTACCTTCCTTGCCCTTATCAAGATGGAACTGGCAATAAGTCTATAGTCAGGTTGTGGCAGGCATCTTGGTAAGGGCAGCTACACAGGCGCTCCCAGTTCCACTCTGTCAATAGCTTGGTTAAGCAATAGACCAATTTGCTACAGACTGTCTGCTGTGGGATTGATGGAGTCTGGAGCATATAGGAAACTATGCTAGCTGGGGGAAGTTGTACTGTCCCTGTAACCAGGACTCCTGAAACAAGACTCCTTGTGACCAAGGACCCAGAGAAGGACGAACGCTGAACTTTTCTACGGAGCCAGCTCATGACCCGTCTGGCTCCGGTATCCACGGCAACCAACTGACGGCTCTAAAAGTCTTGTTTTGTACATATTGTAAATATTCTATACACTCTCAGATACACCGTATGCAGTTTGAACTTGAACTTCGGATTCTGTCTTTTTTCTTGTTTGACACCTACCGCTCACAGTCATATTAATTAGTGACTAATGTTCACTAAATGCTTGTTTTTAACATGTTTTCTTGAATAGTCTTATATTAAGTGTAGAGTGACAATACTTTTGTCTGCTACTGTAAGCTACCAAACCAAGCGGACCAAAGTGGTCACTTACCAGAAGCAACTTTAACCTATACCACATTGTGAGAGAATCATAAAAGCAACTTTTGCAAATGATAGTATGTCTCCAACTTCCACAGAACGTGTCTCCAGATGTGTTTGAACTCCTAATTGAATTCACTAGGGGTCTGGTTTAGAACTTGCTTTCAGATTATTTCACTGTTGTATCATAAGATCTACACCAAACCTGACATGATAGTGTTTTAGTGCTTTTCAGCATAACATGTCTGTTTCTCCATTGTTTTCTTATTCTTAAGAGTAAGAAGTTATCTCGGTTTGCATTTCAGTATCTCTGCAATAATGTTTTCTAATTATACTCAATCATTGCCAGAACTAAATTGGCAGCTTAAATTGTTTTCTGTCTTGTCTTATCAGGCTTAAACACATTTGATCTTTTATTCCATCTGTTTCAAATTCAGATGTTTAATTGGAGTGCAGGGAATTATGTTATCAACTGCAATCTATAATTTCCCTATGATATTACAGTTGCGGCAAATAAAGTAGATAGTTCAAGCACAAAACATGTGGCTGCTTTACAATAATGTAACACTATATAATAATGTTATGACTTGGACACTCTCTCTTCACCATCACGTTACTGAAGGCTGTGGTAGGTGGCACATTATTGGAGGTGCCTTGCTTCTCATAATCTTAGTTAATGTTATAACACAGGACAAAGACCAGGCCATTATCACACAAAGGGCCTGATGTATAGATAGCAGTAGGCGCTGTATGAGATTTGTGGAGCACGAAAATCAAACCAAACAAAAAAATATGTCAGAGGAAGGGCAGCAAAGTCCTCTTGGCGCATGGAAAAGAAAAGTTATTTGGAAAAGCCTCAGCCAGCATCAGCTATGTTACCAAAGAGGCCATATGGTCATTGTCAGGATGTGAGTGGTGCGTGAGGGTTAAGCAGTCAATGTCCAGTCAGCACTTGCAATTATTAAACCCCTTGGGGTACTTTATTCTAAAAGAAAAAAAAACAATCAACAAATAATAATACATTCCTCTACCAGCAATGGTAGGGAGCATATACAAAAAAGGATACAGTCCCACAGTTAAATAATAATCTGCTCCACTACCAAGCGATGGTAGGGAGCACACAGAAAGGATCGTAGTCCCAGAAACAGTAATAAACAAATACCGCACATTTGCATCCGGTCATGCACAGCAAGGTGGTCTTTTCTCTCCAGTGCTGTACAAGTGTCCTGTGTAGAGTGGCGAGGTTTGTGCGTGGTGATCAACAGCTGGCTCCGTGGTGGCAGCTTCCGTGCTACTCGTTCTCTGCAATAATAAGCAAAAACAAAACAAAACAAAAACACAGCGCTCCTGTTTGTTAGTCATCAATTTAAGGGTCCGTACTCACGTAGCTGCAGCCCCTTAATACTGCGCAACTCCTCCCCGCAGTCAGCTCGGCATCCCGGTCTATCCAATCGCTGCGGACCCCGCAGGTGATTGAAACGGATTTGTTTCACAGCTCTGTTGCTACGTGACCTCCCCATCAGGAAGTGCAATCCCCGTCGCCGCATCAGGAAGTGTACCACAGCAGCCATCCTGAGGCCAAAGACAGGTCTCTGAAGGTGTGTGATTTTATACAGCTCTTAATTACTCGCTTCTAGAATTTTTTGCATCTTGTAGGAGGTGCAAAGTTTTTGGAGGGTGAGCAAGTGCAAGGAAAAATCCTTACATCTCATTATAATGTTTGCACCCACTTAGTATCAACACCAAATTCCATGTTCTTTTCTTGTGTTGGTGTCTCAGAGATTTTTTTATTAAAACACTTCCTCTGTTTTAATAAAACATTTACACTTACATTCTGTTTGAATTATTCTAGAATACCTGTGTTTAGCTTAAAGACAACTTTCAGATCAAGCTTACTTCTTTTCTAAATAAGAAACTTGACTGTGAATCCATTAAACTATAAGCATGTTAATATTGAGAAATATAACAACATTATTAAGACTCCTATTGTTATTACTATTGTATTACACTAAAGCCCCAAACAGGCAAAAACACTTGTTAGTTCAAATATGATGTTTCTAATTAAAAAAGATGCTTTTGCCTGATAAGGGAGCTTTGGAACGTTCAGCAAATAATAAAAATATTTTTTCTACTGTTATAAACAGGAATATATGTGTTTTAACAATTTGTTTAATATTTCTGCTGATTTTATATTCTTTAAAATACATTCTAGTCATTACAATATTTGTTACAGTTTCACAAATGTTCAATTTGTATCCCAAGACCAGCCTGCTGCCAGTAGCTGTGAGTATTGGATCAGTTTCTGCTCTCAGTGAATCTGTCAAAGCCACCACAGGTGTGGGTGACAGTCATTAAAAGCTACCTTTAAAAGATACCTGCAAAAAATGTAAATCTTGTTAGCTGAGCTCCCATCTCTACATTTTCATTCCTATCATCAGTGGGAAGACTTCAAATAAATTAAGCTGTTTCTATCAAAGAGCCATCCATCTCTGCCACATACACCTTTCACTTAAAAAAAGTGCTCGCACCTTGTACAAGGGAAGACAGGTTAGGGTCACTCGTGACAGATTGAAGAGCAGCTTTTGCTGGCTTTAAAATACCAAGAATATGGACTAGGAACTTTCCAAAAACAAAGATGTTCTGTCTCTTAAGCTGAGAAAAAAAGTCCAGATGCTTCTGTATATAAGTCTATGGAAGCAAAAGCATCCTCTGAGACTGACAGTATATCAAGAATAATATCCTGATTATCAACAACACATTTGGTCACTTCAAAAGGGCTTTTCCAGCAAATTTCCAGAAATCTCTTTAGTGTAGGGCCATTGTACCTTTGAGTAATGTAGTGGCGATGAAAAAATGCATACAGAGAATTACAAAGACAAAAAAAAAATCTCTTTGCACATGGTTCACTCTGCAATGCATGCACTAGTACTAAGTGCAGCTGATGGTTGTAACAATGTATGTACGGTATGTGCCTTCCTAGTTTTACAGCAAAGCCTGTACACTAGCCATTAACACCACTCATCACTGTTGTCAGCATTAAAGTACCTGAGCTGTGATTATTCTGCATCCAACTGATGTAATTCAGCAAGCCAATCACTAACAAATCTTACCATGATGGACAGATTTTCTACATTGCACTTATCCTGTGTCCCATCACTTTTGATACAGTGCCCACTAGATTCAGAATGCATATATTTGTCTTTAATTTGACTATTTTACTTAATGTCTCTATCACCTCATTTTGTATATCTTTGATGTATACTTTGCATTATGTGATATAGTCTTCACTATCTCTGCTAATGTAGGGTCTTTCTGTAGAGTGGATTCAAAGCCTACTTGTAAAACAGTCCACATCCATTTTATCACTATCCCCATGAAGGGGGAATTCATTGACAACAAGAAAATGCACTCCTATCTCTCCAATGCTTTTAACATAGTGCCTGTTTTTCTTCACTTGTTTGGGGCCTAACAGAGAACAAATGGCTTCCTGTCTCTGTTTAAACTGACCCCAAGCGGCAACAGCTTGAAAATGAGCACGACTCATGGCATGTTTGTGAAAACACCTTTCGCTTTCAAGCACAGATTTACAATTACAGAAATCCAATACAGAAATCAAAAACAGAAATCCAATACCCATGTACTGTAAGCACTGTATCCCTGTCATTTATTACCCCCAAAATGCGACAAGGAAAACAAAAGCAGGCATCTCTTGTTACAGAATACTCAAGCCAGGGACGCATTTTATAGCAACTAGTGTTAAAGCTTCTCTCTCACTGTCCAAACATACGTCGACGTGGATAGGATTTTAAAACAGGCTGCCTTGTTTATTAAGATTGTCATCAGCAGTTGCACTAGAACTAGAAGCAACAGCAGATTTTAGTTTATTTTCCTCTGTTTCCTTTTGTGACAGACTTTCATTAACAGTGCTAGTGTGAGGCAGAGGCTCTTTTTGTCTAACGAGAAACCGATCCATTGTGATGCAGAACTACAGTAAGATGGGGTCCCGGTGTCAGTAAATAAAACTGTATGCAAATCATTGATATGACTAAATAAAATGAAGGAATGGCAAAAAATATGTATTTCCTTCGTAGTAAAGAGTTTCATAATTTCAGCTGTTGTACAGAACCGCACTAATCTCAATTTACTAACCTCTTTCTTCACTCTCTGTTAACTTTTCTTAACTACTCTACGTCTCTCTATCACTCTCTCTAAAGGCTTCTTAAGGCTTTAAAATTTGTCAAATTGAAATAGAGTAGCAGGTAGTTTTGGAATAATTTGACGTGATTTGCAAGTATCTACATTCAGGCGTGTCTGACAAGAACTATTTGTAAATACTGGAGACAGGTTAAAAAATACTTTGGATAAAATTTGACAATAAAACAGGGAATATAATATACACTTTTGGCCCACCCAAGCTTACTCTCCTTAGCGGTTTAAAATTATTATTATTTTTTTTTTTAAACCGCTAAGGAGAGTGAACTTGGGTGGGCCAAAGGGACACTTTGTGGTGCAGGGCCCACCCCAGCACCCTCTGGCTCCAGCACTGGTTGAACTTGGGACAGTTGTTAATGTGTTTAGTGACTGGCTGGCCTAAATACTTTAAGCCTACCGTTTGTAAGCTGTAGCTAGCTTCATCAGTGTACACTGGCTTATAGTACAGGCAATTGTATGTTTTACAGTTCATGTGAAATTGATTAAATAACTGTCCATGATGTCTGAAAGTCAAAATAAAAAGAATACATACATGTTTGCAGATGTGTGACAGAGTTATACAGACCACGAACCATAACTTGCAAGAGGAGCAACAGTAGAAGTATTTGTTGACATGCCTAAAATAGTGTTTTGACCCACCTGGTGTAAATTACCAGGAAATGCATTCTCCACCTAATGTACAGTATGTCAGAGAAAAGCTTCTATATATAAAAATAACCACAGTCTACCTAGAGTACCACTGCCAAGCCCAGCCTCAGAAACTAGTGCAGGCACTTTTAAAATACATACAAAAAAATATCTCCAAGTCCTTATTAGCCTTATTTTTCTGAAAGAGAAAACAACACCAATTTAATTCTTAAGTAGTAAAAAAACAACTTTAATACTACATGAAGGTCTATAATTTGAATATACTGTATTAGCTGTTTATTTCTTGTTCGGTAACTTTTATGGCAAAAAAATGTGCTTTGAGAATGTAGCCCATAATCTAAAGAGACACAAATAAATCCAGAGAAGATGCTTTGTAGGCACAGCAGAATCCATTTTTATAAAGATATTTAAAAAAAGAACACCCAAATGAGACATAAAATGCATATCCTGTTGAATTCCGGCAATTGGGAAAACTGAAACAAAAAAAATGACACTGCCAATTATACAGTGCCTTGCATAAGTATTCACCCCCCTTGGACTTTTCCACATTTGGTAGTGTTACAACCTGGAATTAAAATGGATTTAATTGGGATTTTTACCATTTGATTTACACAAGATACTTAACACCTTGAAGGTGCAAAATATTTTTTATTGTGACACAAAAGTTAATTAAACAAAAAAAAAAGACATTTGTTGGTTGCATAAGTATTCACCCCCCTGAGTCAATACTTGGTAGAAGCACCTTTGGCAGCAATTACAGCTGTGAGTCTTTTTGGGTAAGTCTCTACCAGCTTTGCACATCTGGATCCTGCAATTTTTGCCCATTCTTCTTGGCAAAATTGCTCAAGCTCTGTCAAGTTGGATGGGGACCATTGGTGAACAGCAATTTTCAAGTCTTGCCTAAGATTCTCAATCGGATTGAGGTCTGGGCTTTGACTGGGCCATTCTAAGACATTCAGGTTCTTGTTTTTAAACCACTCCAGTGTAGCTTTGGCTGTGTGTTTAGGGTCATTGTCCTGCTGGAAGGTGAACCTCTGCCCCAGTCCCAGGTCTCTTGCAGACTGAAACAGGTTTTCCTCTAGAATTTCCCTGTATTTGGCTCCATCCATCTTGCCCTCAATCCTGACCAGTTTCCCAGTCCCTGCCAATGAAAAGCATCCCCATAACATGATGCTGCCACCACCATGCTTCACCGTGGGGATGGTGTTCTCAGGGTGATGAGCAGTGTTGGCTTTGCGCCACACATAGCGTTTTACGCTAAGGCCAAAAAGTTCAATTTTGGTCTCATCAGACCAGAGAACCTTTTTCCACATGTTTACTGTGTCTCCCACATGCCTTTTGGCAAAATCCAAATGGGATTTGATATGGGTTTTTTTCAGCAATGGCTTTCTTCTCGCCGCTCTTCCATAAAGCCCAGCTTTGTGGAGCGTCCAGGTTATAGTTGTCCCATGGACAGTTTCTCCCATCTCAGCTGTGGATCTCTCCCGCTCCTTCAGAGTTACCATTGGCCTCTTGGTTGCTTCTCTGACTAATGCCCTCCTTACCTGGTCACTGAGTTTTGGTGGACGGCCTTCTCTAGGCAGAGTCACGGTTGTGCCATATTCTTTCCATGTTTTAATAATGGATTTAACGGTGCTCTGGGGGATGTTCAAAGTTTGGGATATTTTTTTATAACCCAACCCTGATTGGTGCTTCTCCAGAACTTCATCCCGGACTTGATTTGATAGCTCCTTGGTCTTCATGATATTGTTTGTTTAGATATGCTGTCTAACAAACTCTGGGGCCTTCCAGAAACAGGTGTATTTAATCTGAGATTGTGTGACACTTTAATTGCACACATGTGGACTCCATTCAACTAATTATGTGACCTCTGAAGGCAATTGGTTGCACCAGAGCTTATTTAGGGGTGTCACAGCAAAGGGGGTGAATACTTATGCAATCAAGACTTTTCAGTTTTTTATTTGTAAAAAAATTTTGAAAAATATGTTGATTTTTTTCCCCACTTCGACATTATGGACTATTTTGTGTAGATCAGTGACAAAAAATCCTAATTAAATCAATTTTAATTCCAGGTTGTAACACTACAAAATGTGGAAAAGTCCAAGGGGGTGAATACTTATGCAAGGCACTGTACATTTAAGCCATCAAAACAAGAATTATAAAAACAAAACAGGAAGAAAAGTAGTTTCAAAACTAGGTTCAAACAACAAGGGTAATTAAAGAGCTCTAACCTGCATCTGTTTATACCTGTCTGGAAATGTTACTAAACCTACTGAAGCACACTAACTATAGTTTGTTGTTGTATAAAGCAGGGTGTTTTAAGCAGAGATACAATATGTACACCTCTTCCAACAGCTATTAGGGTGAGTTTAAGAAGTTGTGGTCAGTTGTTTTCCTTCCAAAGCTGGTGAATAATTGGATAATATCAGCTTAATTAAATTCAATGACACATGTTTTAACTATAAGACATTGAGGAATACTTACAGTCAAAACTTTTGTCACTGAATTCTAAAAGTTTATTTAAATTTTTTACATATACTACCATTGATTGCTTTATAGTTATGGATGAAATGCCAGCGCCACCAGCCATAGTGCCCTCATCTCCTTTAAGTAGTAACTAATTGTTTTAATTGCCTTAATCTGATGTGATTTATCAGGGCTGGTTTCCTACTGGTTGTATGAGAATTATATCTTAATTAAAGAACTCCTAGGCAGCACCAGTGACACAGATTTATCATCTGACAGCAATTATGACAAATGGCCTAAAGAATGTCATAAATAAAACTTTTTGCAGAAATGCAATCCATCCGATATACATCATATAACCTCAAAAATATGACTGTCTTCCTGTCCTGAATTACATCATTTGACAGGGCACAAATGTAACCAGTGATATATTGCTGATCCTAGAGAATGAAAAGGGAAAAGCAATTAAAAGCACAGAATAGAGGTACAAGGAGAAGATGTACAGTACCACATAGTACCATTTTCAAGTTGGAAGTAGAGGCTTGAAGCTTGGACCTTGAGTGGTGTAATCTCCTATTGTACATAGCTCCTAAGATTTCGAATGCACCTTGATACCTCATACCTGGAATAGTTTGAGCATCAACATAACAGGATTAAATTAAGGTTATCATTCTGTTCATTTTGCTTAGAAACACTTTGAAATCCAGGTTTGTTCACATTCATGTGACAGATTTGAGTACAAGTCCAGGTCCAAACTGGTGTTTGTTTGGAGGTACAGTAGAACTTGTATTGCATTGAAGCTGGACTAGGCAAGAACTTGAATACAAAGTAAATCAATACAATAGTTGGGTGGTTATGACATGCTTAAATGCACTTTCTCAGCACATTTGAGATTTAAGGTAAAAAAGGAGAACTTTAAACTATTTAAGTAATCACATTTTTTCTTCAGTGATTGGTTGAATTATCATACATAACTCATATATGAGAATGCAACCAATCACTCTGGGATTGCAGCACATCTTATCCTGTGCATAGCTGCCGTCGTGTGCATAGACCTATAGTAGTAGGCATGTTACAGCAGTAAGTGGATTATTGTAGCTGGACAACCACTTTAAAGAGTGTTGTCACAGACACAAGCTCCCATAATGCCTAGTACAGAGTAGGCATAGTTTACAAAGTCACAAATTAGTAAAGGCTTTTAATAATCCAAAATAGTCCAACATCGTCAAGTTGTTTTAGAAATGGCTTTCAAACCCTTGGTTAAAGAAACTCAAAACAAGACAATCTATCAATTAGAAAAGAAGTACCTTGTTATGGACGATCTAAAAGCCATGTAGAGCATACACATAATATTACAAAAGGTGATGCATGAGAAAACATACATACATAGATATTAGCATTTTTGTGTTTGTTTAAGGCCTTATGCACATTTAGGAAAGTAGAGGCAGCTGAGGCGTTTACTGACGTGCTGCAACATTATAGCATTTCACTGGCCTCCAACAGCACAACAGTTTTGTTTTGACACATTTGGTCAAGGCAGAACCCTGAAGGATCTTTCACTATTTCAAGAACTTGCTTCTCAACTTCTGATCTTAATGTGAATCTTGCCCAATATCTGGTCCTACACTATTGTAGGTTAAAATATCTGTTTGCAAGCTATGCTTTCAGGTAGCATTATACTTCCTTGGAGAGTGAACTTGTCCTCAACCTTTCAACACCTTCTTTCCTGACTTTAAACAACGAGTTGTTTCCCCGCAATGACCCCAGGTTGATGTAGAATCTTGGGTTGACATTATAAATATGTATTTGACAGTATTGTATGCTTCAGTTCGAAATGGTGCAGAAACAAGTGTTCAGCTCTAATATGTTATACCATGGTCAAACAAATATACATTGATTCCTATATTATTTTGGATACCTAAATGCACTACTTATCAGGGAAGAAAAAGTAAAGAAATAGCTGGAGTCCCTTTAAATCCCGCGATGATTTTTGCATAATAAAACAATACGAGCACACTCTACAAGGCTTTGACCACGAGCAAACTAAAACATCTGTCAATCCCTAAAAAAGAAACAGCACGTCTCCTGCTGTTAAACTTGAGCGATGGTAATTACATCTCACTGAAACTGACATTTACTGAAATGCCTGTAAAGGTCTATATTTGAAATACATTTCTCCAGTCAGACAGTATTATCACTGTAGGATTTCTACATTAACCTAGAATGTGGTTGACAAGTATTGATCTTTAAAAGTTCTGTGCTTGTGCATTATAGAGGCTATAAATGGGCTACAGTGGCAGCAAGCATTTTGACAACCTACACATAAGATGATTACATAATTACTTCCACTGTTTTCTTTTTTACCCTTTATAATGATACCACATGTTGTTGTTTTCCTTGTTGCTTTGTACTTCTTGTTTTATAGTGATTGAACTCCACTAGTTTTTTTTTTTGTTTTATAAATGTAGTCGTCGCCAATTTTTTACCCCGGTTTTCTCCCCAATTTAGTATGGCCAATTATTATCTGTATCCTCGACTCACCGCTCGCAACCCCCCCGCCGACTTGGGGAAACGGCGGCTGGAACACACATCCTCCGAAACGTGCTCCTGCCAAGCCGTCATTTTTCGCACTGCGGATCCACAGCGATGCCACCAGACCAATAGTGCCGGAGGACAACACAGATCTGGCGGCTCCACTGCAGAACCACAGGTGCCCTATCGGTCACAGGGGTCACTGATGCACGGTGAGTCGTGGATTTCCCTGCCGACCTAAGCCCTCCCTACCCGGGCAGCGCTCGGCCAATTGTGCGCCGCCCCCTAAGAACTCCCAGTCACGGTCGGCTGTGACATAGCCTGGATTCGAACTTGCGATCTCCAGGCTATAGGGCACATCCTGCACTCCGTGAGGAGTGCCTTTACTAGATGCACCACTCAGGAGCCACTACACTAGTTTTAAAGAAAACTCTATTTGCGGAAGCTATGGTTTTACTTCCTTGGCCAAAATATGGGCAAAATTGCTTTCAAAATATGGCATGGAAAATGATAACTTTCTTTAACTCAGTGTATATAATAAATTATTATATGTGATTCATACAACATGTTTTTTCTTTCTTTTCAAAATTGCACATTTGAGACCTATGTAAAGTAGCAAATGAACGTGCATGACGTGATGTAAGATTCATGGAATTATTTTGTTCGCTGCATCCACTTTAAGAGATAGTAGACAGGAATGAGATAGTTCCACTCTCCTGCAAATATTAAAGGGTGACCAGTCTTTAATGAAGTTCAAGCTCATTCTATAGTTTGCTATTGGGTAGAGATTCATTCAGACTTCACCCTACACAGGTAATACCTTCCTGTTTCCTTACACTCAAGCACAAGTAGAATATATTTTGAAGCCGTCATTGTGAGTACTTAAATATTTTTTGCTTAAATGCAATCTAGAGGCTAGAAATGCAACTACGGTGGCAGTGAGCATTTTAACAACCTACACAAGAATGTAAATGGAAATGCACTTCCATTCACTCAAACACTCAAGTTGTACAAAGTGAAATCATATCAGTAAGTACTTCATAAAATATATATATATATATATTTTTAAAACTGAGAACAGTTTTAGATGGGCTATGATGGTAACAGCAGTGAACAGGTAATAGGTTTTTGCTCTGTCAATTTACTGTGAAGACTGCTTGGAGTTTTTTCATTTTTATTTTTTTACTTGCATGCCATGCTTAACACATTTGGTTGCAGTTGTCTCCTGAGTATACCTTAAGCTTATAAAGGTGTAGAGAATGTATAAGGTAATATGTTGTGTCTAGGTTTGTGTAGTATAGACGAGAGAACTGCAAAGCAAAGGCTGCTTAAACTATGAAAAATGATTTTGGTTTTAATAAAGAAACCCTACATGCCATGTATTAACTTATACATCACAAAAACAAACTCGTTAATTAGTAGTAAACATTAAAAAACTGTATTTGTAACTTTGAACTGTATGTTGTATTCACAGGGTGACATCTTTCACACAGGATGATAAGAGGCACTGGAATGTTGACAAACCCTTAATCTAACAGTGTTTGGTGGATGTATCGTACATGATTTATAACACAGTGTATGAAGAATGGGAGAATTTGCTGCTGAGCATGGTTTTGTAAATCTCCTCTGTGAGTGGCATTTTACAGGAGTAGAGCAAGTAAAATTATACACTGACAGAGGAAAATGTCACATACTGTATCTTGAAATGGATTATAACAGATTTAGCTGAAATTGCTTTAGTTAAAAAAGAATCAGTATCAAATGAAAATGATTTGCTGAATTGTACTGATAACAATTATCCCCAGAAGGGGCAAAGCACTTGTAGACAGTCTCTAGTACAATTATTGAAATACAATACAACATTCATTCCAGTGATATTGATTCTGGCCTATTGAAGTCAAAACTTGAGGAGCGCGTAACCTCAGGGCTGTGTGAAGATAACAGGGTCGTAACCTCAGGGCTTTTTTTTGTATCTGTTCAGGTACAGGATGGTGTCTTCATTAGTCCAAATTGCCTGGGACATTCCAGGAACTAATCAAATCATGGACAGCCCTGACTGAGTGCTGCTGGTTGCCAGCAACAGTGTGATGTAATCTGCTTATAATGGATATCTGTGTTACAACACTGCTGGGTGAAATTGTATTTCTGCCAGTCTTAATTTCCCACTGGCATCCAGTGCACAATATCAGGCTTGTGCAGTCAGTACAAAACTCTTATGTTGCTGTTAGCATTGATGTATGTCCTGTGTCAAGGATTAGCCAGGAGCTCTGTTAAAATTGAACCAAAAATGTCCTGGAATTGCCCTACGGTAAACATGCAGTAAGTCAACGCATTCCCTGTTGAAACCATTTGGTAGAAGATGGAGATAAGAGTTGCTTCGGTTAAGAGGTAATTGTATTCTCTCCTCAATAAGCAAAGCAGTTTGTGGACAAAAAAAACTACAAGTGTGAGCGTCTTAAAAAGGCCTGCAGGCAAATAGTAGTGATGTGAGAGTAAGAAAAGACAACACATTTTATTTTATGTCTAGCTGATGCCATTTTGAGGATATACATTAATACAATTTCATAAATATAATTTTTGTAACACTGCAAAAACAGTAATAAACAGGGGTCTAGTGGATCAAATCTAAATAGCACAGTTCTTAACTGTTTTATTAATCCAACTTTTCACCCAGGGGTGATTAATTGACCCACTTAGAAACATTACTACATACCATCAAGTAAATCTACCTCATAGATGCCTATACCTTATAAAAGTATACAATTATAAATGTGACTGGTATGTTTGCAGTATGTGCCTGAGGTCTGTGCAATGCATTGACCATGATTAGATCATGATTGACCATGCTTGATTCACTCAATTTTTTATTCCATAGTAGATATAAGAAGTAAAGTCCCGATGCCCCAGTGAGTTGTAAGTTTATGTTCACTATTCAGGAGCCTAGGTTTCACATCCTGTGTGGTTATACAGAATGCATTCAAAAGAAATGCATCTCAGTCCTGTCAGCATTTTTCTACATAGAACAAAGCAGAATTACGCTGGGTCTGATATGTACAAAGCTGGTGTGGGAATCTAAAAGTGATAAGGTGAAACAAACATGGCAGGCAAACAGGTAAGCAATGAAAAACTCATAATCACATGGGTTGCAGGTGTACAGAGCTGTGACATGTATCAATAACCGTCATTGTTCTGATGTTATAATTGGAACAGTTCTTATTTTTAGACCCATATATCACAAATCAAAGAATATAACATAAGCTAAACATTTATTTAAAAGATAAAACTCAATCGCAACAAACAAATAAAGAGTACCTGTGGCCTTACACTAATCTTTTTTTGGAAAGGGATGCACTTCTGTTTCAAAACCTGTCTGATTCAGACAAGCTGATTCTGGACCAAATGACTAACAGGTTGTACACAATGACTGACATTCACAGGACAAGGTCCCGACTGACGACCTAATACTACTGCTCCTTCCTAAGGATAGACATGGCATTAAATAATAATAAATTATTCAATAACCGGTTGTACCTGGAATCATTTTATACAAAAATAAACTCTATTATTTAACATTCATTCCATTTACAATAAACATTCATATAATTTACATTACGCATGTTTCTTATGTATATGTATTTGTTTAACCTGCATGAATACTGTCTTTGTTTACAAAAACGATCATTAAACTATTCTATTGTTTACTCGTTATTATTATCATTGTCATTAATATTCTGTAGTCCCTAACCATTACCAGTAAAGACTCCACATGTAGCTATGGCAACTTCATTAAGGGAAGCGCCCTAATCTAAATACAGTTCGTAAGCAACAACCCTGGACACTCTCCGCTTCGAAGCATGCCTCCCCCCCCGGGTCTTTTGGTTCCCTCATATGTTCCCCCTGCCAATTCCTCAATTCAGCAATCTTATATTCAATTAAATTCATCCCTTTGCAATCTCCTCACATCCACTCAAGATGACATGGTTGCCACCCTCATTCCATCTACTCGCTCCATCGCTCGCTCCTCCTACGCAACTGATTGGTCTGGCTTCACAACCTTCTGCAAGCAAAATCGGTTTCCCCTACACCTTTCTATCAGGACTTCATCCTGTCTTTCCTAGTTCACACAAAAGTGATCTACACCTCTCCTTGAGAACTCTCAAAACCTACCTAGAAGACATTCAAAGCCAATATCTCCTATCCTGTAATTCTTCCCCTCCTTTCTCAACCATCCCTGCTGTCTGCCTTCTTTGGGGGATGACAAAGTGTTCCCTTCCTCCTTCCACCTGCCATCCACCCATTACTACTGATATTCTCTTTCACCTTATCACAATCCTCCCCCGAGGCTGTTTCTTTCCTTTTATCGATCTAGTCTTGGAATCTCTTTGCCTTTCTGCCTTCGGTTTTCTCCACTGTTCTGAGTTCGCTGTCTCCTCTACCTCCAGTAATGTGGTTTATTTTGTTGTGGGGTTATTTATTTTTTTCCATATGAACTAATCATCAAAATGATTGTACAAATTGTAAGATAGCAGGGAGAGGACCGGATTCCTCCCTGGATAAAACATGTCCGTAGGCACATTTTGTTTAATTGTTTTATTGTTTAATTATCACCTTCACCAGGCAATTATTGTAAATTAGAGCCTGGTGCTGGGTATAAAAGAGAGGCAACCAGTCTGCTCGGGGCTGCTGTGTGAAGAGCCCGCTTGCGAGTGCGTGCAGGTGTAGAAAGAAAGAAAGAAAGAAAGAAAGAAAGAAAGAAAGAAAGAAAGGAAGGAAGGAAGGTAGTGTGAAACCTGTTAGTGTTGTGTTAAAACTGTGTTTATTTTGTTTTGGTTTGTGTTGCAGGGAAACAGCTTAACTGTCCTGTTTTATAGTTAGGTTCCCGTCATGTGTGTTAGTTATTGCTCAAAAAAGAGCTAGGTGTTTGTTTTGGTTATTTTGTTTTTGTTTGTTTGGTTTATTAAAAATAGCGCGTAAGTGCTTAAACCTCAATTTCCTGTGTCCTGGGTCTGTTTTAAAGGGGCAACGAACCTTGAGTGGTAGCAATTCTTTTACAAAATATTTTTAAAAATTGCAAATTTCAACCTTTTTCCAAGTATTCCATAAAAAGATTAGCTGCACAATTTCTCAAGGATTTCAAATCTGAAATCAGAATTTAATAATCTTGTACAGTTGCAGAGCTAGATAATGTTTTATAATACCAAATATTTTACAAAAATCAACTCTGGAAATGGCATGAAATATTAATAAAACCATTTAAAAAACTGCTAATTTCAACCTCTTTCCAAGTTTCATAGAAAATATTGTAGCTTCACAATTTCTCAAAATCTGAAATCAGAATTGAAATATCTTGAACAGTTGCAGAGCTAGATACGGTTTTATAATGTGTGGAATTTTTGAAAAAAAAAAAAAATCAACCTGTGAAATGGCAAATGTCGGCCAAGCCTAAGACTTGCCAAACACTCATTGGAAACATTATTACCCTGTTTGAGATACAACTATATTTAAGTATAGAAATGAAGCAACAACACACAAGATATTAAGTCAAAAAAATATATGTTTATTTATTTAAATAGATGCAAATTTCAAGGTAAAATAAACTCTTAGACAAAATTAAGATTTTTATTTTCAAAACTACAATAAATAATAAATCAAGACTGGAAATGTTTTATTGCTATATATATATATATATATATATATATATATATATATATATATATATATATATATATATATAAACAACATTTTGCACACACACCCACACAAAACATTAAAATACCAATTAATAATAATAAACAGTTCTTTTTTTCCACACAGAAAAATTAAACTGATAACAACAAAATAAAATAAAAAAGTAAACTAATAATAAAATACATGGCTAAATAATAATAACTAACTTACAGATAAATCATGCCTCTCTCTCTTCTTTACCCACATATATACAAAGTAAAAAAAAAAAAACGAAATAATTACAGGAAGTTAAAATAAATTAAAACAGGTAAATAATAATAATATTGACTGACGTTACAGCTAAGAATGATACGTCCTTAAAAAAAAAAAAAAACAACAAACAAAATATATCGAAAGAATATTCAACATGTACTGCTGATGTAGTTTCGCATCACACGCTGTATGTCTATTTTCTCCTCAGGAGAAAAAACTTAAAGGGGGAAAAGAAACTAAAATGAACACAAACAGAAGTGAAACTAACTTTAATATTTTTATTTTATTTTTGTTATATGCTAGTACAGTAGTTACTCTTGTTTGGATCTTACAAATTTAGCCCTGCCTAGCAAGCAAGCACACACATACACACAAAGACAGACATGATACAGCGTATTTTTTTTTTAAATTTTTTTTTTAAATCCAACAAATATAAAGTTTTAAAAACAAAATAAGGAAAAAAACAACGACTAATTATTTTAAGTATTTACCTTTTAGATTATGTGCTGAATATCAGTCCTGGAATTGTAGATTCCACTCTACAATGCCACACCCATCCTAGCCTTAAACCAATGGTATAATGACACGGCCCGTGGTCATGGCAATGAACCAAACACACAAAAAAAAAACAAGATAGCTGGTTGGACGGCTGAGAAATGACCTTTTTGTCATCATGTATTTTTCAATGAAATTAAAGCGCATCGGCTGGAAAGGGTTAATGCAAGCCATACTATGATAACAAAAAACTGTTTTCTACTCATCTTTTCTCTCTCATTTCTAAAGCTGGTCTTCCCTCCCCAATTCTATACCCCCCATTCATTCCTTATTGTTGCAGCAACAGCAGCCAAAAGTAAGGTCTTTCACTGCATCCGCTCTTCTCTCCACGATGTATCTTATGCCCAACAAAGTATTGCTAATATGCGCGGAGTGGGGGCCATCTCTCTGACGGGACCTCATGAGGTTTCCTAACAGGGTTTCCTCTTCACTGATAAAAAAAACCCCAATATATATATATATATATATATATATATATATATATATATATATATATATATATATATATATAGGCCTATATAATAATTAACCTCAATTTATTTTCTTTGCATTGGTGGTGCAGTTGTGGGGAGCCGGGGGTCCTCTTTCTCTGTGAGCCAGAGGCAACCCCCAGCCAGATCTATCCTAACTCTCTTTCGTTTTCCCATTCTCTCTCCTCTAGGTTCCCCTTCAGGGAAGTAATGGTTGCTTCTGAGCCTTGGAGGCCGATAGGTTCAGTCTCACCTCTGCGAGGGCGGCTCTCTGCTAGCCAAGGGGAAAACCTGTACTCTTTCTTAAGTCACAAAGCACTTCTTTCATATTCTCAATTCCTGAGGTTCTTCCTCCATGCAGCCCTTGCTCCTGTCCCGTGAAAAATTATTCTAGTAGTATTGGGTTATTTAAACAGAATGCAGAGAGTTTCAAACAGTAGGTCATAATGAAGTGCATTAACCTGTCACTTTTGTACATAACCAAGAATGTTACACACTTCTGATTATATTAAATTGTTCTTCTAGGTTTTTGTTAAGTAGGCTTGTCTCCTTAAGTTGTCTCATTACATTCTTAATACAATTTACAACCATTACTTGACTTAAAAGGACAACTTAAACAATTGAATTATGATTTGAAATTTGAACATGACATATAAAACAACACTTTCGAAACGATGTGCTTCATAAAACTGTCCAGTGAAATTGTCAGTGAAATCAAATGCACATCTTGTACTATAATCCATCCTTCTTTTACAAAAAAGTTCTGTGATTCTCTAGTCTACCAAGGTAAAAGCACAGCGAAGTGTAGTAAGGCATAGTAAAACCATGGTACTTTACAGAAATGTATATTATGGTACAATTTTGTTAACCATGCTTAACTTGGGAAGCTGCATTGGATGCATTATTGAAACAATAAACATATTCACTGTGTTACTGGAGTTTTTTTTGTAAATGCGTGAACAACTACAGAAAACAGAACGTTTATAAAAACGCATGTAGACAGCAAGCATCATGGATCTAAGTAAAATAAGCTTTACCTGAGGGCACACATATTTCTGTGTTTCAAGTTGTGTGAGTGGAGTGTTTGAATCGCACAGTAACTTTGTTGTTAGTGAGCTGTGCTGATGTTCTTCTGAGTATGAAAGAGAGAGTTTGTCCTTGGGAACTGTCAGGCAATTTATTCATTTCACTAGGGAGGACTAAATTCCACCTCAAGCCAAAGAAAGGCGAATTGCATGAGTATGCAGCAACCTTCAATCTTGAGTTTACTTGAAACACATCAGCTGGTTTCTCTGGGGAGCGGGCTTGCCAACCCAGGGATACAGACGATGCTAACCGCATATTGAAAGGATGTATTCAGCCAGTTTCTACAACTGGTGTACTGTACAGACACTATTTCCGCTGTACACTAGTGCTATTTACACAGAGAAAAATCTGTTTCTCTAGCTGTGAGGCAGCTAGTTAATGGTTAATTTGATGGAGTTCCTCTGTGCAATGCTTTTCACAGTAAGTAATGGCAATAGCACAGATATTTTTCCTTTTGCAATGTTGTGCTTAAAGGGTACATAAGGACCTTTTTATTTTATTGTGTTACATGTTCCCATGTGTTGCTACATCTGTTTACGTAAGGTGTGTGTATTGTTTTAATTTTTTTTTTTTGACATTTTGACTACTTAAACTTTTACATTGCATTCCCTGCCTGAAGATGGCTTCCCATGCACCGGCATGGACCTCTCAGAACTACATTTCCCATCCTCCTCCTGCTCACTGGTGAATCCATCTCAGTTACATATGTGACACGATATTGATTATAAGTCATCTGTTGAACTTCTGATCAAAGCATTTTGATAGGTGAGCGTTACTGTTGTTTAAGCAATTATTTTACTTCAGTTAAACAAAAAGGTTCTCTCACAGTAAGATCTCTGGAGGGCTGAACAAGTTTATAACATTTCTGTTTCTATGTGTTATTTAAGGAAAAACATTATATTTTCAGAAAATTAATAGTATAATATGATTTTTTTATTTTTGTTGTTAGTGCAACACTTCTGAGTTTATGGCTTATTAAGGCAATAAACTCAGAACTGGTAAGTTATTATTATTATTATTATTATTATTATTATTATTATTATTATTATTATTATTATTATTATATCATAACCTTTTGGTTTGTTTTTGCTCAGTGTTTGGTTTATCCCTCCAGCTGTCCTGAATATTGTTTTAGATTATCAAAGTAAAATCATATAAAAAGGTTACCACTGTAAATTCAATGTTAAATTTTGCATATGTAATAATGCTTTTCCCATGGTTATACTATGCATTTACCAAAGATTACCATTTTTTGTATTAGGCTTTACCATACCTCTCTGTACTTTACGATTGTTACCATGTGTTACCATGCTTTCACTAAGATTTATTACACTTTGTTATGCTTTTACTATGGGAAACGTTCTAGTCTGTGGGATCCTGTTATGATCTCCTTGTGTCTTTAGCCCTTTCCACACTGGCATGTTCTATGTGTGTTGGACCTGGGTCGGCTACGTGACTTCACACTGTTACAGCTTGTTACAGACGTTTCCATTAAAGCTTCTCTGGATTAAACCGTTGGCTCAGATGTTGATTTGAGCAAATGTTTCTTCATCCCTGCTGTAATCTGGCTCATGTCTCAATCAACAAAAATATAGCTAAACAGAAATGTTGCTTACTGAAGTGAAACCTTCACGCAGGCACGGCTGTTTGTTACTTTGTCCGCTTACGAAACCCATCATGCATTTTGTCTCGCTCGACCCGGGTCAAAATGTGCCGACCCACATCCTGAGGTGTGTCGCTGCCGATTGAGTCATCCTGTGTATGACCCAGATACGAGGTTTCACCTTATGCGGGATTGTGACCCTAGTAGCCAGAACCCAGTTTGGGACTCAAGTAGTGTGAAAGGGGCTTTTGTAATCTTATGAGATCTCACAGCAACTTTAGTTAAATGGAGTCAGGTTCAAAATAGTGGATACTGTAGACTGGCTTCAAAAAACATTCATGAACCCAATATAATATTTATACCTCAGGGGTTGATTTGATTCTACCATTGGATTGTATTCAAGCATTTTACTACACTAGGAAATTCCCCTGAAGTTTGAAGTATAGATTGATGAAAATCTCCCTCAGTCTGCTCTGAACTTGTTGTTCCCAGAGAAGCAAATAGGATGAATTTTTGCACTCTCATAGCTTCTTGGAGTGGGACAGTAGTTTTCAGGAGACACAATTCAATCATTTAATCTATATTCATTGGTAAGGGCTTTGAACCTCAGGTTTTTCCCACAGAAGCAAATGTTCATGCCATTCTTACTTTCATAGATTCTATTTTGAGCAGCCAGATTTTTTTCTATAGTACTGTAGTTACAGCCAGTAAGTATTATTCCCCACCAGGGAGTGGGGGGATATAGTTAGGGCTTCTGATTTTCGGTTTTAACCGATAAAACCCGATAAAACACCCCCGATACAAAAAAAATGAAATCGGTGGATAGCCAATAAACACCTGAAAAACTGTGGAAATGGTTAATCAATTCGTGTTGACTTTACGCTTTTCCCATTAAAAAATAAAATCTACAACAAAAATAATAATAAATACATTTCCCAGTGCTGCTGGGCAATGTCCCGCCTTCCTGATTTGTATCTATCATTGATTCATTCTGAATACTTTAAACCCACCCCAACTACTGAGTGACAGCACATTCCTACATTTCTATTGGAGATGCCGCTTGAGAGATTTAAAACGAGAGTACAATCAGGAATGGAGGCTTGTTCGCGGGATTTAAAGCTGCATTACTGTTAAGATACAGAGGATTTAAAACAGAACTGTGACGAAATGTAAAACAATGCCTGCACACAAAAACCCCAGAAGAATGTGCCCGTGACCATAGGGATTTCATTGTGGAAGACAGCAAAGGAAAGAAGGTACGACGTAAGTGTGCAAGTACTGTTGAATTACTATACATATTTTGACTGAAAAAAACACTCAAGCATTTTGGAAAGTAACAGAAAACACTAATTTCATACAGTATATCAAAAACGAAAGCCCCGAAAAAAAACATTTACATAAATAAGCAGTGAAAAATACAATTACCGTAAAAAACGATGTATAAGTCACACTGGTGTATAAGTCTGCCCGCCCGCCCCATTTATGCGACAACAATTTCAGGAAATAGCCTATAGATCACACCAGTGTATAAGTCGCTCCCCCCTTTTTAGGACCCCCTAAAAATACCTAGAAAATAGACTTATACAAAGGTTTTTACAGTAATAAAACCCAAAAAACAGAACCCCTAGAAATAGAGCAGGTGTCGGTAAACCGCACAGGTCCTGGGTATATAAGGAGGTACCTGTCTGTCTGTCTTCATGTACTGTAGGTATGTACTTGTCACCACTAATCCAGTTGTGATAAAATGTGGCTACATGACCTAGATTTTGCTCTTTCCTTTATTAAGTTAAGTGGAAAATGCCCTTAATTTCTGTTATCAGCAGTATCAAGAGTAAAAGGACCATATGAAACAGATGTACAGGTAATTACAGAAAATATGATTTTAGCAGTTGTTTTTCCCGAATACATAGTCATGCCTTATCATTACATTACAGTCGAAAATGGGCCCCAATTCTTTACTGCTGCTTATGGAGAGTATGAGAATATGGGGATATATAGAGAAACATGCCTGTCTGTCTGTGTGTACATTTGAAATTACAACCATGACAAGGAATGTATGTTACCAATATACTTCATAACTTTTTAAACTTATAGTATGAAGATATACATTTTTGTTTCACAAAAAGATGGTTATTCAAAGTCCAGCGTAACAAGCTTATTTAAAATTGTTTTGTGCTTTCATTTATTTAATTTGTTTTCAAGCCAATTATAGATTGTTTGTAGCCACATACGTGGTTAAATATCTATTCCCTATCACTCTGTGGGGTGCCTAGTAATTGATACCTTCAGCGCTCAATACATTTCTAACTATATCAATAAACACTGCAATGAATTACTGTTTCTCTGTCACTGATCAATGGAAGCCTTTTATAAATCCATGTGTATTTTTAAGACCTCAAGTGGATTTGGATAAATATTGAGGGGTCCAGTTTATGTAGTAAACTTGAGATTTGTATTGGTATTCCTTTGTATTGAAGCATTAGGCATTCATTTCAAATGATAAAGTCCCCTGCAAAGGGGATATAGTGTAGGTAGTCATATATGCAGTATGTACGTACATCTCACTTCACAGATTAATCCATATATCCGGAAGGCCGCTTATCCAATTGTTTTGAACGTTGGTATTAACATTAATTAGCTTATATTATTGATAATGGCAGATGCTGGGGATATAAGGGGGTGTCTATCTGTCCGTACAGCTTACATATTTCTATATAACTGGAGAATCGTTTATCCAAGTGTCATGGTAATTCATATTCTATACGATTCTGTGTATACTGTAGATATATGTCACGGTCATCAATGACATAAAATGGCACTTGTATGATTAATGCCTTTTATATTTGTCATATAACCCTTTTCTTGTGAAACAACAGCAATAAGTCATTTGTCAATTTGTGAGGGTGGAGACAACACAGTCTTTCACAAAATTGTTTTAGTGATTTTAGTAAAACTATAAAATTGCAAGAATATATGGATTTATTTGAGCTGTTTCATAGGTACAAATTAAATTTGTTAAAATACCACAACATTCCCTGTAACACAACATTGGTCATTGGGACATTATACTAATCGATTAAGCATTAAACAATGATGGATTATTCTAATAAAATATAATTTGAATATGTTTGTTAGATTAATTAACTATTTTTCACTGTAATGCAGTATTGATGTAAAGAAAACCACAGAAATTAATTAATGTATATTGTCTTTGCTATAGGGAATAAAAGCCCTACAAACCAATTAAGTAAAGTGAATCTCCCTTGACATTGAAAATCCTGCAACATAAAATTATCTTTCCTTTATGAAACTTGAAGAGTAGTTTCATGACCTGAATGACATAAACCTGACAGTGAATCACATACACTGGACCCAGTGTGATATATTTGTTATACTGCAGTGAAATTAACAACTTTATGAACATATTATGCAAATTACAGGCATTTTGAAGCATCTTATCGCATTTATTCAGTGGGAGGAATTATTAAAAGATACACTACTGGACATTAGCCCAAACTATTACAATTGACATATATGCACTGAAGGTAATATACCATTTATAATTAATGTGAAAAAAGTACATTGTCAAATAGTCAGAGGTGGCAATTATTTTTCAATACCAAGTCTGGTGTCATTGGAGATAATCCTCAAAATGTTCATTGCAATGCCAGCTATTTGCTTCAAGAAGTGGAAAATTGAAAATGTCCTCTAAATGGTATTGTATTGTTCACGTACTGTAACAAAAGTCATCTGGATATACAGGATATTTGAAAAAATGTACGCGTCAAATACTAAACAAAATGTACATTTTCTTGAATA
Organism: Acipenser ruthenus; assembly: GCF_902713425.1. Classification (NCBI taxonomy): domain Eukaryota; kingdom Metazoa; phylum Chordata; class Actinopteri; order Acipenseriformes; family Acipenseridae; genus Acipenser; species Acipenser ruthenus. The sequence goes on along the minus strand of NC_081190.1, from coordinate 34,306,653 downwards.
GTTGAAAAGAAGCAAACATCTGAAATACTTATATCTAGTTAACTATTTAGTTGTGTACAATGTATTCTCACCATTCATGACTATATTACAAATAATGTCTGCTCTTCATTACTTCATTAGGGTAGTCATAGACTAAAACAAAACAATCCATATTATCTTTAATTGGAGGTTTGCTGCAAATGTAGGGACAAGGCTCCACCCCACTTCTCCAAGAAATCTTAAAAAGATTAAACCCACATTTCCGAATGCATTCTGAAAGTCTTTCTCCTCTGCCCACCTTCACCTTCACCTTCTGCATCACCTTCATTGAAATCTACTGGTATTCATCTTTCAAAGCTATGCTTTGCAACCCCCACGCTGACTCGGGAGGGATGAAGTCGAGCACACATGTCCTCCAAAACGTGTGCCGTTAGCTGTTAGCTATCCACTTCTTTTCACTCTTCAGAGCTACAGCGTCTGAGGACCACTCAGTTCTAGGCCACCTACTGGCAGGCCTGCAGGCACCCGGTCAGTCTACAGGGGTCGCTGGCCGACCTAAGCCCTCCCCACCAGGGGCGGTGCTCAGCCAATTGTGCGCTGCCCCCTGGGAACTCCCATCCACGTCCGGCAGTGGAATAGCCTGGACCCGAACCGGTGACCTCCAGGCTATAGGGCGCATCCTGCACTCCACGCGGAGTGCCTTTACTGGATGAGCCACTTGGGAGCCCCCAAGCCTCACTCTTTGAATTCAACTTTAGGAAATACTTCTAGGCATATAACTTTCCATGCATTTGCAAACAAAACCATCTACTGGTTTGGCAAGGCATCTTTTCTTCCCAAGTCTCTTGGGTTTACTTGGTAATGGGACATTTAGCTGCTCATTAACTAAGTACTTTTGTCATATTTTGCTGTTTTATGTCTATCCTTGCTTAATGCTAACCCACATTTTGGTATAAAATATGACCAAAGGACATTTTTTGGCAGTCTGTCTGAATGTTTGTAACAAAACTAGAATCATATTCCATCAAATTATCAAAATGTACCAGGAGCTTGGGAACTCAATTCTCCAACTGACAGATTTTAAAATTCAAAGTCTGTCTGAGATCCAAAGGGAGTGATTTGTTTTCATATATGCCAACTCATCAGTAGGCTGTGCCAGAGTTGAAGTGTAAAGTTTGACAACAGCATCAGCAGAGGTGAGCAGCTGAATGGCCATCTGTGAAGACTGCATGCAATTTGAAAATCTGACCGGGCCAAAAAGCCTTTTGGGGCAAGGCTTTAACAGTGAGTTTGATTGTACTTGACAACTTAAATCTTTTAGGAATCATATGTTTTAAATTGAAAATACTGGTTCCAATGCAAACATTTAACCAGAAAGAGAAGTGAAACTCCCCACCTATGTGAAGTGGACCCTCAGTTTCTTTCCCATCCCCAATTCATGTTACCTCTGCACTTGACTCAACATACAGCTTTATGTTGGTTCTAATGTGTATTCAACAAGCACAAAAATAATAATAATAATAATAATAATAATGAGAAAATAACATTGTTTGTGGAGAGGCTGTCATCATAAAGATGATATTTTGGTCTTTCCATTTTTGTTGTTATAATGTATTCACTACATTCAGATATCACAAGACTGAATCTTATGCTGAGGCTTGACATAATGCAGTGAGTCATTTCTTTTAAAAGACATATCAACAGTAGGCTGCTTCTGTTTTTTGAACAGTATCAAGTACTTGGTCTTGCCAAGATTTTAAACAAATCCCTTCTTATATTTGAACATTTTTAACAGTTAAAATAAATTAGAAAAATACAAATACCACAATTGATAGGCAGGATGACCGGCACTGATTTAACCTAAGAAAGCTGCAAGGTGTTACATTTTTTCTGGAGGAATATATGAAAATTTCTTAATGATTACCAACTAATTTCTTGAGGGAAGTCAGTTTCAGGAGTGGAAATCTGCAACTATGCACTTTAGTCAGTTCTCTAGAATGTCCCATAGAGTCAGCACTTTTGACCCATTCTTCATGAAACATCAGTAATTTGCGTATTCTTGGATATAAGGAATGTCCTGCCAACTGAGCGAGCCCGCTGTCAAAATATCTATCAAGACTAATATTGTCTTGCAGTAACGAGATGCAGATTGTATCATTTCAGTCGTTTCAGAGGCATCTCATTTATACATATATATAAAAAAAAAACACTTTTTTTGTTGTGATAAACATTGGGTCAGAATATTCTTTAGCACAAGTAATTGAGAGAATCAGACTCTTCGGGGTATATGGAGGCTTCTCTGTATGACACAATTACATTTTTGCAAGTGCATATGATGGATGTGGTAATGATATATTTATAGCCATGGGGAAGCTTTAATAAAGGTCTTTATACAGCTTTCTCATGTACAAGTGTGTCATTTGAAATAGTCATTTCACATTTGTAAGGTGTGGATTTTTTAACTAGTACCCTGCCACCATGAACCATAGCTGGATTTTATTTGAGAACTTTTCAGTACTTTGTAATCCCTCTGGATTGCATAAACCACCTATTTTTAGGGGTAATCCCAGGATATCTATGAATGGGTTGATGAAATTCAGGGGAATGATTCCCCATTGCTGTAAATAAAATCCAGCAGTCATTTATCCATCTGGGTAAAGGTTTATCAAGTCAACATAAATCTGGTAACTTCTTCACCTGTGTTTGTGTTAGCTGATATATTCACGTATAATAAAAACATAACAGATTGCCTTAAGGAGGGATCAGTAAATATTTATACAACCTTTTTCCATATACACAATTTAACAGCTTGTTGAAAAGTATCCAGAAAGGAGCTATTTCATTTTTTCTTGGGTATGCAGTTAGAATATTTGTGTTGCAGTTGGTTTTATACGTAGTATCACATCCCTCAGATATAAAAGTCTTCACATTATCAAAAGTGAACATTTCCTTTGTGGTTACCCATTTATAACACCAATTTAGTTAAAACGTACTTAGTTTTACCTCCTTGATAGGCTTTTATATTACCTTTCAGGCAAAATTATCGTAAGTCTAGATGTCTGTCCAATGGTATACATTCTGTCTTTAAAATATTTACCCAGGGTAAGCTGAATGTAATGATTCGATGAATGTACAGAACTGCAATGAAATTAATGCGATGAGAAAGGAACACCCTTCACTTTTCTCAGTAACTCAGTAATCTTTAGACATATTACTGCAGATTATCAGCACCTCATTCCTGACCTTAACACTCCTGGGACTCTGAGCAGGGACTGTCGTGCCTAATTGTGTGTTTGTTTTCTGATGTAGACTAATATGTGCTGGGGAGCAGCTGATGTACAGTATTTCTAATAGTCTGGACATATGAACACATGCCTGGCCTGACAGCTGACATTTCTGGAAGTGCTAAGTCAGTAATGATCTTGTAAAAGACTGACAGCCCAGACACAGTTCTCTGCTGCTGCAGATAAAACATTGGCATGCAGTAGACCAGCTTTATCCAGGCCAGGATCTTAACAGCTTTACACTGCATGGGGTCCAAAGCGAAAGATGTGTATTTTCAGCAGTCTGTCAAACTATCCTGGGATCCTCCAGGATGTAAACCTTACTATGTTCAGAACTCTGTGGACGACAGTCCATCTGTGCTTACTGTTGGTAAATCCTTCTTACCTAAAATGAACTGAGCAATCCCTTATCAAAGTTTCCCATAGTGAAAGCCTAGCAAAGTGTACTAAAGCACAGTGACAGCATGGCAAAGCATTGGTACATGTATAGTAAATAACATGCACAATTACTGGTGAACTTAGGGATTATTATTATTATTTATTTCTTAGCTGACGCCCTTATCCAGGGCGACTTACAATTGTTACAAGATATCACATTATTTTTACATACAATTACCCATTTATACAGTTGGGTTTTTACTGGAGCAATCTAGGTAAAGTACCTTGCTCAAGGGTACAGCAGCAGTGTCCCCACTGGGATTTGAACCTACGACCCTCCGGTCGAGAGGCCAGAGCCCTAACCACTACTCCACACTGCTGCCCCACAACACCACATTTTATGGATAACACTGCTATTTACTTACAGAATCAAAACTACTTACAGATGAGTCAAACCTACAGCCTACAAGTGTGTTGCAGATTTCAAAAAACAAATACAAAAATTATAGTCACAAGCTAGTCTGATGTTCACACAAGTTTCTTGCCTGGTTTTACTCTCCAGCAGGGGGCACTGGGGAGAACATCGGAAAACATGAATTTGATAGGGACAGTATGCTGAATAATGTATGCAACAGAACTATATCTGTCTGCATGAATAGGTTTATTAGATTTACCTTGAATATGTAGTATCCCCCTACCCCTCTCAGTGTTCATGTGTTGCTTAGTGGAACACGACACTGCTGGCAGTGACTGACACAGAAAGCTGCTCTTTTATCCTTTCACAGTCAATACAGCTGGATGAACTACACAATTCAAATAAGTTATGGATATTGAAACATGACGTTTAGCTTTAGTGCACATTTATATATAATCAATTAGTAAGAAACAACTACTTTGAAGCAGTGTTGCCCTTTTTAGCAAACGTCTAAGTAATTTAGCAAATGCCTGAGAAAATGCATGCCTAATAGAGAATTTGTAGTAGAAATACCTAGTAATTGTAACTACTGACATCTGACAAAATTAAAATCACACACACACACACACACACACACATTCTCCTGTACAGGGCAGTGAGGTACAATATGTATTTTGTTTATTAAGTCATTTGAACTTGAAGGGACACTTGTTTCATTCTACTCCTCACAGTAAACGATTCTAAATATAGTATCTTTTTTTTCCAGCTGATTCAAAATGAAAGAATATTGAAATAATTATTTCAATTTGATAGAAATGAAAACACCATGTTCGTCCGAGCTCTAGATAAAGCAAGTGTTCATCGGTTAGCAGTTCTTATAGCAGGTAACAGAGCAGTGCCTGTGTAGTACAGCAGTGGGAGGAGTCTGGCTCTCTCAGCACTCGCTAGAGATGGAATTACAGTATCACAGTGTGTGTGCTTTACTCACTTGGCGCTGCTTGTGCTCGCAGACCCGGAGAGCTGACAGATAAAAGTGGAGAGCTTTGCAGTCGGCACAAAAAGGAATTTGACTGCAAAATCAAATGAAGTTTAGACTGGATAAATAGATACTTGATTTGGTTAAAGGTGTTTTGTCCGTGTAACTATCTTTTGAACTCGGTGGGTGTAGGGCTGGGTGTCAGTGTATCACTTGAGGTAAGTGTTTACATGCGAAATCAAGTAGGATTGTATGCTTGTTCTGGCTAAAGCTTAAGTTATATTCACACATGCATGAATTTAAAGTTTTATTTTCAAGACTCTCTTCAATGACTTTCTGGTTGCTCCCCAGCTGCGCTGTCAAGCTGTCCACTTCACAAATGTTGTTATTCAAACTTCATTCTCTGCAAATAGTTTTTTTTTAATGCTTGGTTTTCAGGATATCTGCACAGACCAGTCTGAGTGACAGTATTTCTTGTATTATTTAAATGCATTTTGGCCTTCTGAAAGGCATTCATGCAATACTTTAGTGCAATGGATGTCTAAATATTTCAGATAAAATACCTTGCATTGTGTGCTCTTGCATGTCGGACAACGATTCCATTAAAAATGGTACTTGTGGCTCGTGGGAGGTCCAAGCATTTTATTGTAGTACTGTTGCCTTTTGCAGCACTTGTGTATCGAGCCAGTAAAACTAATGTACTTTAAAAGTGCAGGTAAAGGGGCATTTGATAGCTTCGCTTTGAAGAGGTAAAGATGACACACACCTCCCAGTGGACCGCTAATTGCTCAGTATGGTTTAGAACTGGCAGATTGACTGCAACTGAATAGGCATGTGGCTTTGAGAGCAAGTCAGACAGAACCATTACATTGAGTGCAGCGCGGTGTGCAGATACGTTTCTTACTGAATAGAAACTCGGAGATTTGTATGTAGTCCAGCGAGTTGCAAATAGAAGGGAATATCATTGCAGGTGAAAAAAATGGCCTGTCCTACAGAGTTGTTAATGTTGAAATTTGGTCACAATTTCAAATGTACTGCGCATGATGGATGGATACAGACTCGTGTAAAGTGTCGCTTGTTTATCATTTATCACACCCACACAGCTAAACCGTCACTTCTATATGATTTAGAACATGGTTTTTAGTTTCAAAATGTATTTAAATTAAATAGAATTTAGAACAGACAAATGTTTTTTGTCCATATTTTTTCTACTTGTCGTTACAGGTCGTTGCATTGTGTATTGTTGTTTACATTTATTTTCGTTCAAATAGTTCACAGTAAAATACTAAAAAAAACATTACTTCATTATATAATACTAACCTTCAGCCAACAACGCTAATCAACAACATCTTAAATCCTTGATACTGAATTGTAACTAACAATCTTCTGTTATGTTTTTTATGAAATGAAGTCTGAAATATTTTATTTTAGTCACACTTTAAAATAACAGCTGCAAATTCCTGTGAATTACAATGCATTAGCAGTTAAACCTGTGGTGTTCCACTTGAATTCATTAGGAATTTGTTGACATTTAAAAAAACAAAAACAAAAACAAAGATATTTTGGACTAGAAAAAGCATTACAAAATAACAATATAAAATGAGTTATTGAGATGTTAAGCCTATGACATCCAATGAAACTGTATTGAAGCATGCTAAAGTCATTGGCTATACTTTCTTAAGACACGCCATAGAGTGTCACTGAATCTCACAGAATCATGCAATCCTCAAGCCATTTGGCCTGGTAAAGCATAGCACTTGATCCGCTGGTCTCTAGCAGGGGTGCTGACAGTCTACCTTTGTATCTTTCTCAGATTACCTGGTAGCTCCCCATTACATCTTGACAGACAGAATTATTATTACATTGACATTGTTTACCTTATGCTGGACTGAACTATTTTCTATGTGCTGAATCGGACTGTCCATGGCAACCCATCATCCAGTTCTACACTGCCAGGGCATTTCTGTTCATCAAAAGATTGTCCATATTTAGCAAGGACTGCAAACTCACATGAATTCATTTAAAGTGATCCCTGTTTATCCTACTTTACTAAATTGTGCTTTAAACAGACCTCATAACCCTGGCTGGTTTCCATATGACACAGCGATTTGTTTCCATGTACCCTTATTTTAATCAATTTAAAAGAGCTGCAGCATTAGAGACTGGTCTAACAGTACAGTGTAGGCGAGCCTGGCACTGTGTGCAGCCAACCTTTGTAATGGAGAAGGTTTACCTCACTCTTATATAATCCAATGTCCCTGGGAGGAAAGCCTAGTTTTACCCTTGTAGCCTGGATCCACAGCTGCTGTGGTGGATAGTACTATATCCCAGATACAATTATATTTGTTGTTTGGACTGCATCTTTTATTGAAGTGGAACTTCTGAAGGGGAAGCGAATATATATATATATATATATATATATAGAGAGAGAGAGAGAGAGAGAGAGAGAGAGAGAGAGAGAGAGAGAGAGAGAGAGAGAGAGAGAGAGAGAGAGAGAGAGAGAGAGAGAGAGAGAGAGAGAGAGAGAGAGAGAGTCAGAGAGTCAACCCTGGTTAACTCGACACCCCACGGGGATGCCATTTAGTGTTGACTTATCCGAGGTGTCGAGTTAACCACGGGTGCACATGAGCCATGGCATTAACATGCATATAAGTAACAGAACTCACACGTTTACAGTATTTACAAGTTTATTTTTTAATTTAATGTCCTTATGAAAACGGTATACTAGAGTATACAGTACTGTACAAACTCGGTACAATTCCTCCTATGGGAGGCTGTGTGGTCCAGTGGTTAAAGAAAAGGGCTTGTAACCAGGAGGTCCCTGCTTCACATCCCACCTCAGCCACTGACTCATTGTGTAACCCTGAGCAAGTCACTTAACCTCCTTGTGCTCCATCTTTCGGGTGAGACGTAGTTGTAAGTGACTCTGCAGCTGATGCATAGTTCACACACCCTAGTCTCTGTAAGTTGCCTTGGATAAAGGTGTCTGCTAAATAAACAAATAATATAGTTCAATTGAAATAAAATAATTACAGGATTATTTTTATGAAAACAATCCAACCACAAACTATGCACAAACTGTTCACTGTACTTTTAGGTATTTGCTTGTACTGTCTAATTGGATGGCTTAAATAGCACAAGTTAACAAATGTACATTATACTGAATTAACTCGATGAACAAAAACAATAATAAACAACTTACAGTTTCACACAGAAATCAAACATTGGGGATTGTTTCGCATGCAAAAACACACGCTTTGAAAGTTCTGAGCTTTAAAGCCAATTAAATGAGAACTAATTTTTCGCTTCTCACTCATTATGAACTGACACTGTAACCAGCTGCACTTGGTAGTTGCGAATGAATGAATGAATGATCCGTTTCCAGTCAGAGATCAGTCACGTGAAACGTCAGTGTCGAGTTATCCACTAGTCTTTTTATTAGTTTTTAATCCCTTCGGTACCGGTAATAAATGTCGACCTATGAGTAAAGTGTGGCGTCGAATTAAAAAATTAAAAGAGGCAGGGTGTATACATTTTACATGGAGAAAATTCAAGACCAAGACTGTTTGTCGAATTAAGCGAAGGTGTCGAGTTATCCACCAGTCGAGTTAACCGAGGTTGACTGTGTATATATATTCGTTACATAGGCGGCACGTATAAGAGGCTAAGCCTCCCCAAAATAAATTGCCCAAACCCTCACAAGAAATTGTTCTGACCAACACAAAAAATATTTGTGAGATAAGAAGATGTTTTTTCTGGTGAGGGTTGGACAAGGCTACTGTTTTGCTTCATGACCTTACATTTTTTATAATCTTGTTTCTATTTTAAACTGTGTGGACAATCCTTATCAATCTATGATGTCTGTGGTAAAGTGACTGGGTTGAAAGCCTTCAAATTCTAGCTTAGAAAAAAGAGTTGCACTGAAAGCCATAATGATGAAAATGTCAGTGGGCTCGCTTCTGTAAGGCAGCAGTATAAATAACGTATCTTTATGATATTTGTGTTTGATAGTCTTAAATATATATATATGGTTTGGTATTTTTTTTTACTTATTGGTGTATATATTTATTAGTGTTAATAATATTGTTTGATTCATTATTGATATACAGTACACCCTTGTTATAATAATATATTGTGGGCTGATAGCAGCTGTAGAAACAGTCAGTAGATGTAAAAGAGCATTGTGTTGAGACTTACAGGTTTTTAAACATCATCCTGTTTTGTGTTTCCTTTTTCGTGAACTAAGAAATATTAAAATAAACTAAACTTCAATGACAAACATTTCGACTAGAAGTCTTTTTCAATATCTTCAAAATTCCGGAACTGCAATTAGGGTGAATACATTAGTGTTACTAATTGTGGCTGCTGCAATCTTGACACGATCCATGTGATAATGGTACAGTTACTATATTATACATTTCTACACAGTTCAGCAGCATTGTCTGGTGTGATGTGAAGTGCTAACTTTTAACAAACGGTACATAATTTGGTTTCCTGGTGTTTCTGTGCTGCCTTCTCAGTATCTCTGTCAGTGATAATCTAATAATGTGCACCCTATGAATTGAGTGGGAAACATAACTATGTATGGTATCCATGATGAAATCCTGTTTTAAAATATTTAGATTTTCAATACGTTTGACATATTTAACTATTTTATTCTTAATATTTAATTCATTGAAATATGCTATTTTGTGGTTATCATTATACCACATAGTGATGCCAATGCCATTTAGCTATACCCACCCCTATAGAATTTTGTAATATAAAATAAAAATGTCATATGAGTATGTTTTATGAACATCTTACCTGCCGTTGTAATTTATTTGTATATCAGTAAGTATCTTTGTGATGAAAATACTGCCCCTTCAAAGTCAGAAAACCCACAGTTTAACCTGCTGCTACATGGTCCAAAATAGGCTGCAAAATGGGCTTAAGTTAAGCCACTGCTGGTACATTGAAATTGGAAATGCTTTTTGACACCTTGTGGTCTAAATTAGTATGTTGCAATTGAGCTCATAGACCACTTTTTTAAAACTCATTTTGAAGTTTAAACCTCAAAATTAAACCGGTTTAAGTGGTACAGTGCAGTTGGCCCGGACAGTACTGTAATATTGCTCCACTATCCAGATATACTACAGTATAAGCAGCTCTGACAAGTGAAAGGTTATTTGTTTAATAAAGTTTTTTTTAATTTTTCTCTCATTGGGGTAGATGTAATTATAGGTGCAGTAAAATTCAAATTGCAATGTGGCGAGGCAATTATTTTGCACTGCGCCCTATGTAAGCTTAAGAGCAATGCAAATTACTCAACATGAACAAATAATGATCCGCAAGTATGATAATAAGGGTCTCAATGAGACCATCGGTCTATTTAGCGGCCACACTTGCAGAGTTAGGAGTACAGAGAGCAGTAGGCGCTGTATGACATTTGTGAAGCACGAAAATACAAACCAAAAAAATATATATATGTCAGAGAAAGGGCAACAAATTCCTCTTCGTGCACAGAAAAGAAAAGTTTTCTGAGAAAGAGCTGAGAGTCGTTATGGCTGAGGTCATTCAGCATAAAACAGAGTTGTTTGGAAAAGCCTCAATCACATCAGTTATGCTAGTATCCTTAGGAAATTATATGTATTGGCCTGCCCTTTTCAGCATGACATCCAGAAATTTGCCAAGCACTCTGGAAAAGGTGGATTGTGCTATCCCTCCAGGCATTCCAGCTGTGGTCTGAATGGAACCAGAGGCTAAGTAGTGCAGAGAACACAGCACCGTCACATGTGCACGGATTCCGGTCCCTAGATTGACGCTGAGGTCTAGCTCATCCCTCAATTCAGCTATTCGGTTTAAGATGCCCTGCGGAGTGAGACGATAACGCTTTAGCACCGCATCCTCCAGCATCCCAAACAAAGTATCCCTGGGATTGAATATGCTGGGACTTCTTCATCTTGCCCTTCTCCAAATGTGTTCCTGCCTCTCTTCAACAAGAGGAAAGTGTCGCTGCATCAGGAAGTGTACCGCAGCAGCCATCCTGAAGCTAATGACAGGTCTCTGCAGGTGTGTGCTTTTGTACAGCTTTTAGTTACTCAATTCTACAATGGTTTGCACCTCGTAAGAAGAGGTGTAAAGTTTTTGGACGGTCAGCAATTGCTTAAGTGCAAGGCAAAATCCTTACATCACATTATAATGTTTGCGCCCTCTTAGTATCCAGATCCCGCCTAATTCCATGGTCTTTTCTTCATTTAAATGCATTTCAATATACTTTTAATGGATTAATGATGGCAAATTTGATAGCAGGTGCAGAATGCCGGGTGAACACCATTCTTTACATTCACCGCATTATGGGGTTTTTGCACCCGCAAATCACTTTGCACGTGTCCTTAGATCTATATCATTATGTATGCAATCCTTTATGAAAATTTTTTGCACTATTTTCCTAAAACTATTCTCTCATTAAAAGTTTTAAAGACAATAATGAGAAAAATAGTTTTCTAATAGCGATAGACCCTATCAATGAAGGCTGTGCCCTGTGGTAATTAACCTTGACTTTCATTAGCACTCTCGTCTTCGGCTGGGGACCCATAACTCCCATTACAGTCAACTACCAAATGGTAAGCCTTCATCAACAGGCACTATCACTTTATTAAAAGCATCACAGATTTTCTATTGGAACCTCGAAATCCTGTCCATTAAAATGTAATATATCGTGTGGGCTTAATTACCCCAACCTACTATGTAGTTGCAGTGGTTCTCAATACCAGAAAACCACTGAAGAATTATAATTGTATTTTGAATTATAGATTAATCAAGTCTTGTTAACCTGTATATGAATTAGCAGATACATTTGAACTATGGAGAATATATTAGTGTGGTTGAGTAGGTGTCAGCCTTATGCTAAGTGATAAAAGAGCAGATCAAAGCATTCAATGGAGTTCATTAATTTAGTTTGCGGTCCCGGAGTTGGAAAAGAACTGAGCTCCAGCAGTGTGTTAAGATGTTGCCACTAGCACTATGTTTTATGTCCCATTAGCATCCAAACTGCAGTAAAAGTTGTAAATGTCAACAATGAAAAGCTGGGCTTCTGAAGGACTGGTACGTGTTTAAGATCAACATTTATTTTGCAGTTTTTCCTCTTGTCTCGTCACGCTGAGGGATAGAGTATTGTCCTTGTCTTTGGTGACTTTAACTTTGGAGCTGTCTGGGAAAAATATCTTAATTTCATATCCAAGTTTCAAGAAGATTCAGCTCCAGTTATGCAAATTAGTCAGTTTTCACCCTTCCTGGTAAAATTTGCTTTAGAAAGAGGATCTCCCTTGTAATTACAGTGGCTTATAGTATGCTAAAAGTTACTGATATTTTGAATTGTATTTCTTTGTCTCCCATAATGAACTATTGGACTCACAACATTAAATTATGTATGCCACGTTACTTGACAGTGTTACTGATTACATTCTTCAGTAACTTGTAACTGTAATGGTTCCTTTTTTAGACAGGTATCTAAATGTGGTAACACATTAGTAGTTACTTTTAGTTACTTTTTAAAAAAAGGACTACGCCTAAGACGTAACGTGGAAATCAGAAAGAACTTAACAGTTCAATTCAAACCTTAAATGTCACATGAATGCACTTTTCATATCATCAAAAAAAAAAAAAAAAACATCTCTGTAACATGTAAACTGTGCCTGAGAAGTAACTATTGTTAACTGTAACTGTAACTAGTTAATTATTTTCAAAATAATAAGTTACAATTTTGTTCAAGTAACTTGTAACTAACAGTTTACTTTTTAAAAGTAACTTTCCCAATACTATTTCATGACAATATGTTGGTCAGTTTGTTGCTTTGGTCTTTGCAACACTGTACATTGATATACTGAATACTGATCCTAAATTCTTTGTAATGTGTAATTTCTGTATTATTATTATTAATTTCTTAGCAGACACCCTTATCCAGGGCAACTTACAATTGTTACAAGATATCACATTATTTTTACATACAGTTACATTATTTTTTACACATTATTTTTATGTACAATTACCCGTTTATACAGTTGGGTTTTTTACTGAAGCAATCTAGGTAAAGTACCTTGCTCAAGGGTACAGCAGCAGTTTCCCCCACTTGGGATTGAACCCACGACCCTCCACTCAGGAGTCCAGAGCCCTAACCACTACTCCACACCGCTGCCCTGTGGGAGATACATTTACCAGATACATTTTATTTCAGTGCTATAGTACTTTCAAGTATACACATATAGGTTGACACACATATTAAAAGCACAGATTTGGAGTAATACCCCAAAGAATGATCTTGTTGTTTAATTGTGTGACTTAAAGGGGAATCTCGTGAGGTTGTGTCTATTTGACCTGAATTCACAGTTAACGATATTTAGTAATTCCTGATATTTTGTATTTTACTGCTTTTTTGTTCCTCCAAGTGTTTTCAGTTTGTAAAAAGAAAAAAAGGTATACAGCCCTTGGTTCAATTCTGTCTTTTTCCCAGAAGCCTACTTGAAAATGTTGCAGTAGTTTGGTGAATTGTTCACCTATTAATACATACATTATTCATTAATAAGTTAGACTTCCTTTATAATCTGTATCCCGTTGTTCTGCCAGCAAAGAACACCTCTCCCTTATGCTTATACAGTAGCCTTAATTTAGATGAGTAGCTTTTAAGTGTGTTTTACCATTCAGACAAGGCTTTCACATGTCAGTGACCTGGATAAAAATACAACATTTACAAATCAAGTTTAAACAGACACTATATATATATAGCACAAGTACATTAGACTGATTAATAACATGTCATTGTAACATGTAATTAGATACCCATGTGTGTTAGGCCAGGCTGTAACACTTATTTAACTGAAGACTGAATGTAGCACAGAGTATGTACAGCCTTGTGGAAATATTCTACAACACTCCAGCTATCGTATTACTGAGTGAGCTGCATGTCTGCTGAGAATTCACATGCCGGCAGCCCTTCTGCTTTGTTCTCCTCCCTAGCCTTTCTTTTCATGGTCAAGCCTCGATCAGCTGTTATTTCTTAGAAGACTGAAGTCAAGACCATAGAACATATTTGTCTTAGTTTAAGGTAAATACACCAGTACACCAAGATAACTGCCTTTATATCCTTGTTGCAACACCCCACTCACCGCTAACCTCCAAAAATATGTGGGTTCGAGATGAGTGGGGTGTTCATTGAAGGAATCAATTTTTTCGATCACTAGGCTAGCTGGGAAACAGGTTCGACAACAAGACTTTGAATACATAGACAAATGGTTTTAATTTGTTTTACTGCTGGAAGAAAACTAGAAGAAAGTGGGCAGCAAAGAAAGCTGTGGAAGATGCAAAGGCTGCCCTTTGAATCGGCGATATCATGGGGCAAGTTCAGCATGGAAGAGGGGGTCTTGGTCTCAGTTCAGCTCCTCCTACATGGCACAAGGCAGCCCCAGCTCAACAGAGGAAGCTGGTAGTCAACGAGGTGCAAAAGCAGGAGAGGATGAGGTGCGTAAACGCTGTTTCCCAGGCCAAGCAGGGAGAATGGATGAGATGGGAGAAACTCAAGATCGGCTGGCAAGATCTATAGACAATGGAACAGAGCAGGATCAGTTTCCTCATCAGGTAAACATATGATGTTCTCCCATCACCACAGAACCTAAACCTCTGAGTAGGAGAGGTTCCCTCATGTCCTTTGTGTTCATCACCTGCAACATTAAGGCATATTTTGACAGGATGTAAGGTGGGTCTTAGCCAAGGACGCTTTACTTGGCGCCATGACCGGGTGCTGCGATGTTTGGCCTTAGCATTGGCAGACAAGCGTAACATGACCAATAAGTTGCCACCAGTTCCATCAAAACATTACACACAAAAGGCAACATTCCTCCACCCAGGAGAGCAACTGCCAAGAAAAGGTGTTAAAACCAAGCCTTACCCAGGACAACTGGAAGCTGCTAGAGACTGGGAAATGCTGTCAGATGTTGGTCAATGGCTTATTTTTCCACCTGAGATTGCCACCACTAACGTTCAACCAGATATTGTCTTGTGGACTGGATCAGCATGCCTTGTTCACCTGGTAGAGTTAACAGTGCCATGGGAGGATGCTGTAGATGAGGCGTATGAGAGGAAGAAACTGCGGTATACTCAACTAGCCGCTGAAGCGGAACAGCGAGGTTGGAGAGTCCAGGTTTACCCAGTGGAGGTGGGTTGTCGAGGATGTGTGGCACACTCTATCACCCGGTTTCTCAGAGACATCGGATTCAGTGGCCAAGAGTTGCGTCGCACAGTGAAGAACTTATCTGAAGCAGCAGAGAAGAGCAGCAACTGGCTGTGGTTGAGACGGAAAGATTCTGGTTGGGGATCTCAAGCACAATAGAAATTAAGAAACGCTGATGTACGGGTAAGTGAGCTGGGTTGAGTTGAGTGGGGGATGGAGGGAGGTGATGCTGGGACGCCAGAATCACCGTCAAGCTCTCTTGAGGTGTCGTGGGCACCAGGGATGGAAGGTGCCCACTTGAAGACCCCAGAGATGTACCCTACTTAGCTCAATCCAGGCGGTTGTCATGCTGATGTGCTGGGGAGACTGCACTGTGGTTGATCCACGGAGCCAGCATCGCAGCCATTGTGTGTGCTGATGCGATGGGGAGACAAAATAAGCTGATATCTGGAGCCAGCATACACTTCAGCCATCAACACCAGGCAGAAGGATATCTACATCATCAGATGGAAGGAAACGCAAATGGATGGAGACGCAGATAGATCACATTAGCTTACTGTAAAGCTACATCTTAGTTGGTGCTTATCTTGGTGAGAGCCGAGTTCAAATCAGCATGAAGTTTTAACATCTACTCTCGTGTTATGGAAATCTATCACATCCATATTCTTCTTTGAAAGAATGGGACAGCTTCCTAAGAAAAAATGCAGCTATGTTTATATCGTACATGTTGTGGCAATGGGTTGTACATCACATGGAAAAATGTACCTGGTATCCAAAACTGAGAATACTGCAACACAGTATCTGGGGTACAGTGAATAGGGTAAGAAATGAAATATATGCAGAAATCTTTTGTAAAATACGGACAAGTACCCATTATTAATACTAGCATAAAGTGCATCTGATAAGCTCAAATGTCTTGCCAGTGGTGAAGGCATTAGCCAAAACCTAGTTTCTTATAGTTTTACCTGAGAATTTAAAGTGTTTAAAGTTATGGAGATACATTTTATAGTAGCCAATCAGAAGTAAAAGATACTTCAAAGATGGGTGAACCTGTATTTAAACAGCGGGGAAAATATATAACAAGTGGAATCCGGTTTTAATCAGATATAGGCTATTTGAAGTTGATCTAAGAATATAGGCATGACGTTATACTGCACAAAGCGCAATCAGTACTATTATTCAGCAAGATGCTACAGTTAACAGCCAAACCATTCATTTGTTCACTGATTTTTAGGCATCCCACTCAGAAGGTCTTACAGTTGATTTTCAAATGCAAGACATCCCATGGCTTTCTTCCACATCTGAGTCAGTTTTAATCACCTTCATTAGAGCCTTGTAATACATACTTGGCACCCATGGGTATTGTTCTAATGAGGTTGAGGACTTTCATACACTGACATGTGACAGGCAGTTCTTTTTTAGCCATTTCCCAGATGTAAAGCAGATCAATGTCTTGCCATGAAATTTACAGGAAATATTTTTCAATTCAGCACAATTTGGCTAATGCTATTTTAGGATTTATCAGTGTTGGACATTCGTATTTTTACTAAAATATACATAAAATGACAGCAGTCAATCAGTGTGACAGGATGTGGAATGGACAAACATATTTATTTAATGTTCAGTCACCATGGTAACACAAATTCAAAAAATTAAATGATTGTACATCTCAGTCACCTGTATTCAGAGGTCGGTTTGTCTTTCATATTTTTTTGATTGCTGGCTTCCAGTCAAGATCTTGCCTTGTTGCAGCACCAGCGGTAGCTTCTCCCCAACAGAATTACTAGGTGTTAAAAATAAATATGTATACTGTATCAATATCATTTTCAGGTCCTTATCTTCCTGGGTATCATATCTTATTACATATTTCTTAATCAAGAAAGGAAACGCGATTAATAGATGAAACTACATATAATATACATAAATACTAATATATAAAAAGGATGGTTAAAATGATGTGTATATAAAGTTGTAAAAGAAGGAGAAGTAAAGCTTCAAATGCACATTAACTGATTTATCAAAGTTCAGGATGTTTCCAACAGTCATGTCCTTCTTCAACTGGATGTCGTGCAGTAGGTGTTTATTTTCAAATTAGTTTTATGAATCATGGCATCAGGGAATGTTTTGATTAGGGCAGTATATTCATCCCAAGAGATCCTGAGGTACCCTGTCAAAGATAAACCTGTGTTCCTTATGTTTCCTAGTTGTCTATACAGTGGTACATTCCACACATTGTGATGTCATCAGTGGTGTGTCCATCTGTGGTAAAATGTTTAGCAGCAGCAGATGTGGTGTAAATCCTGATGTTTAAATGTTCAACATACCGGTCAGCTAAGCGTCTCTTTGTTTCTCCAATAAGAAGTGCTGTGTTGTTTCCCAGTTTATAAACAGTTTGTACTGCTTCTTTGGAAATGAGACATTGGGTTAAAAGTAAAAAGTAAAACAAATAACCTGTTCATTAACAAGAACTCTTGCTGGTTGCTAGGTAACAGGCAATAAGAAACTCTATAGGTTTGATACCCACTCCCTAACAGCTTTCTGGCAATGATGCAAACTGTATTCTTACATATACATTATTAGTTGGTTAGCATCTTGACTTCACTGGCCTCGAAGGTGTTTAAGCTTGGGCAGCAGTGTGGAGTAAGGGTTAGGGCTCTGGACTCTTGACCGGTGGGTCGTGGGTTCAATCCCAGGTGGGGGACACTGCTGCTGTACCCTTGAGCAAGGTACTTTACCTAGATTGCTCCAGTAAAAACCCAACAGTATGAATGGGTAATTGTATGTAAAATAATGTGATATCTGTATAATGTGAAATAATGAATAATGTGATATCTTGTAACAATTGTAAGTTGTCCTGGATAACGGCGTCTGCTAAGAAATAAATAATTATGAAAAGGGTTTTCCCGGTTCTGTCTAGAAACTTTAACAAGGCATGAATTGCTGTTGTGAAACAAAAGCCTCATCTGAAGACTAGAAAGCCTGGTAACTATTTTCATTAGTCAGGGTTTGACAAAAGACATATATATATACAAGGTTTTAATAATGAATCAAATGTTGAAAAAACTATAGCTACTATTTAGTCAGCGGTTTTAACTGCAAAACTTTTGTACGGTACGTGAGTCAAGAATCTGCAGATTTGGATTTAATAAATACACATTGCTTGGTGTGACATTTTTGCACATATACAGTATATTACTACTACACAGCAAATTTTTGTCTGTACTGATCATCCTTCACATGATAGCTGTAACTATTGGATGTAACTATTCCTCGCAGCCCTTGCTCCTGTTTGGTGAATAATCTTTATAATGAGATAAAGATTGACAATTGTGGCTCTTTACTGGTTTGTATTATGCTTAACCCTTAAAAGAACTGTAATACGCATTGTGTCAAAATAAAAAAAAACTTTTACAAATTTGTCTTTCATACTAGAAAAAAAATATTTTGTGAATGCTGCATAGTCTCTAGAGATAACAAAAACAACTGTGTTAGCTCAATCAGCATTGGATATACTTTGCAGTAGGAGTTAAGTATAAATAATGCTTTAAAGACTATATTGTAATGAAGTACTGTTGCTGTTATATTAATAATGGCTGAAGTACAAACCAGGTTTCATTGTGATCTACCTATTGAATTATATTAAGGCTCTGTCACAAAGACGGCCAGAGTGGGTGGCGTCAGACCAGAAGCAGGAAGGAATACAGAGACAGTGGTTGTGATGAGCTGAGTGCAATGGCTGCACTCAGCGTTTATTAACAAAATAAAAAGGTTTAACAGTACAAAAACAGGACACGGCACTTGCGCCAAAATAAACAGACATACAAAACGACTAAACACTAACACACAGGTGAAACGGAGACGAACAAACACGGTGAGTATACACTTATTATATTTATAATTACGCTTTTACTCCTTCTCTCTCACCCGTTCTCCACTCTCTGAACACCTAACCCCGACTGAATGAAACGTGCATCTATTTATGCAGTTGTACCGAGACTCGACTGCTAATCAATCATTCAATTGGAGTCGCGGTACAACATCAATAAAGTGCAATTCCCCGTGCTCACATATTACATTTTACTTGCACGTGAAGTGCTGTGCCATCCTCGTGCCTAAATACAAATATACATTTTAAACACACGTGAAACACAGACCCGTTTATATCCCGTGTACCAATCTATACACCAACATTAACACACGCACGCATACATACAACATAGAACACACAAATGCACACAGGGGCGGGGCACTTTGCCACATATACCCCCCCTTGTGCGCAGCACACATGGCCTCAACGGCCACCTCCCCCCTTAAAAATCCAGCAGTCCAGGACAAAGTCTCGGGCTGGGAAGGGAGGCTTCAGTAGGCCCATGGCTGGCAATGCTGTCAGCTCCCCTGCCGGTAGTGGCACGGCTGACAGCATGCTGGTCCCGTCCTGCAGCGAAAAAGCTGCGGGGGCGGGTGGTCCCCCGACCTCCCCCTTCTTCGTAGCCGGCAGCTCCCTCCTGTGGGGCTCCGGCCACAAGAACTCCTGCAGCGAAACTGCTGCTGGGGAAAGTGGTCTCCAGACCTCCTCCCCCTTCTTCTTGGCCGGCAGCTCCCCTTTCTGGGGCTCCGGCCACCGTACTCCCTGCGGAGGTACGGGCAGCAGAGGCAGCTCCTGCTCCTCTGCTCCGGGCAGTGGCGGAGGCAGCGGCAGCTCCAGCTCCTCTGCTCCTGGCGGTGGTGGAGGCAGAGGTAGCTCCAGCTCCTCTGCTCCTGGCGGTGGTGGAGGCAGAGGCAGCTCCAGCTCCTCTGCTCCTGGCGGTGGTGGAGGCAGAGGCAGCTCCAGCTCCGCTGCTCCTGGCGGTGGTGGAGGCAGAGGCAGCTCCAGCTCCTCTGCTCCTGGTGGTGGTGGAGGCAGAGGCAGCTCCAGCTCCTCTGCTCCTGGCGGTGGTGGAGGCAGAGGCAGCTCCAGCTCCTCTGCTCCTGGTGGTGGTGGAGGCAGAGGCGATGGGGCTGATGCTGGCCACTCAGAGGGAGGCTGTGGCGGTGCTGGCTCCCTCTGCTGTGGCGGCTGGGCATGTGCGCGTCGTGCTGCCTTCAGCAGCATAGCTAGAGGCTGCTGGGGGACACCAGCATCCTGCCCTTCTCCCCCCAAAAAATTTTCAGGGGGTTGAGCCTGTAACCCCTCCCCTTCCGCCTCTTGGGGCTGAACCAGCAGGCATTTTCCCTCTGCTGGTGGCTTGGGTCCCAGGGCTGTGGAAGCCCCGACTTGCCTCCCTTTGGGCTGTGGACGCACCGACTCCTCCCTTTTGGGCTGTGGACGCACCGACTCCTCCCTTTTGGGCTGTGGACGCACCGACTCCTCCCTTTTGGGCTGTGGACGCACCGACTCCCCCCTCTTGGGCTGTGGACGTTCGGGCTCCCCCCACTCAGGCGTAGGACGTTCGGGCTCCTCCCACTCAGGCGTAGGACGTTCGGGCTCCTCTCACTCAGGCGTAGGATGTTCGGGCTCCTCCCACTCAGGCGTAGGATGTTCGGGCTCCTTCCACTCAGGCGTAGGACGTTCAGGCTCCTCCCATTTGGGCTGTGGACGCTCAGGCTCCTCCCGCTTGGGCTGTGGACGCTCAGGCTCCTCCCCATAACTGTGGAAGGGACAGTGGGCGAACAGGTGATCCTGGTCGCAGAGGAGGCACCCCGGCGATGGCTTGTTACATCGCCGTGGATGCCTGGCCCTTAGGCGGCACTCCTCCTCCCTGTCCTTCACCTCTTTATCCGTCTCTGCCTCCCGCTTGGGCTGTGAAGGCAAAACCAGCAGGCATTCACCCTCTGCTGGTGGAGATGGGGACAGCAGGTACTCACCCTCTGCTGGTGGAGATGGGGACAGCAGGTACTCCTCTGCTGGTGGTCCTGCTACCTGGGCTGCTGTTCCGTTTATGGTTGCCTCCAGGTAGCTGAGGACAAACTCCACACCTTCCTCCAAGGTGTTTGGGGTGTGTTCCTGCTGATAGGCCTCCCATCTCTCACTGTCCATCATCCACAGGGCCCGGACGACTATGGGCAGAGACTGGGCCTCCAGCCCAGCATTCTCCAGGAACCAGCCCCGCAGTTTGATGGCGTCTTCTGCCATTGACTTTTTTTTTTTTTTCTTTTTTTCCCCAAAACAATATTTGTAATCCTTTTTTTTTTTTTTTTTTTTTTTTTTTAAATCCAGACCCCTCCTGGTCTGACGCTTGGAGGCGCGGCTATCCCACGATGACACCACGTGTCACAAAGACAGCCAGAGTGGGTTGCGTCAGACCAGAAAGGAATTCAAACACAGACAGAGACGGTGGTGATGATGAGCTGAGTGCAATGGTGGCACTCAGCGTTTAATAACAAAATAAAAGGTTTAAACAACGGAATACAAAACAGGACACGGCACTTGCGCCAAAATAAACAGACATACAAAACGACTAAACACTAACACACAGGTGAAACGGAGACGAACAAACACGGTGAGTATACACTTATTATATTTATAATTACGCTTTTACTCCTTCTCTCTCACCCGTTCTCCACTCTCTGAACACCTAACCCCGACTGAATGAAACGTGCATCTATTTATGCAGTTGTACCGAGACTCGACTGCTAATCAATCATTCAATTGGAGTCGCGGTACAACTGCACGTGAATCAATAAAGTGCAATTCCCCGTGCTCACATATTACATTTTACTTGCACGTGAAGTGCTGTGCCATCCTCGTGCCTAAATACAAATATACATTTTAAACACACGTGAAACACAGACCCGTTTATATCCCGTGTACCAATCTATACACCAACATTAACACACGCACGCATACATACAACATAGAACACACAAATGCACACAGGGGCGGGGCACTTTGCCACAGGCTCTCAAAGAAGTGTGTGCATTACCTTGGTGTGAAGGAGAAGGGGTTGCCAAGCAGTGGCAATGTCGAAAATACAGTTAAGATTTACCACAGGCTGCTCTTATTCAATCCGAATAAAATGTCGTGTTTGTCAGTTCAATAAGATGTAGTTTAGTGTGTTCAACACTAACACAACTAATCCTTTGACTAAAATAAGCCCAGAATGGTGCTGTCAAATGGCAAATTGTGTTCAGTCAACTGGGGCATACACACAGTGCTGCTGTAAAGCTTTGACTTCCTGACTTCCTTTTTAGATGGAGTACAGTACTGCTGTTCTTTCTACCCTCTTCAGCAATGCTAGACATCGCATAATGTAATTATTTTTTGCCAGGACTTCTGAGAACATGTACAGAACATCTGAACTTTTGTCCTTTCTTTTATGAGGAAAAAAAAACTTGACATAGAAGTAGTACACATTCATTGACAGAGGCTGCACTGTAAATATTTCTCAAAAAATTTGGTTTTGAATGGGTGATGTGAAATAGACCTGACACCAGGAGAGCATGATTCCCAAATCCAATTTCAGCACAACCCAGCTATAAATAAAGGATGCAGGAATGTGACAAGCCATCTTGCACCAGGGGTGGACAATCTGGAACAGAAATCTTCATTAAATAGTGTTCACTTATTAACTACAAAATGCATCAAATGAAAGCATTCCTGTTTGATAAACATGTTGTCCCTTTGTAAACCAGAGCTGTTTTACTAAATAGCACTTTGGGCTGTATTATTATCATTATAATACATGGTGAAAGATATGTTTCCTATAAAGTTTGGTGTTTTACAGTCATATCATAAATGGTGATGACCTGTGTATAATAAGATTGCCTGTGTATACTGTAAAAAGGTTGATGATAACCTGCTAACCTCAATTTTTTAAAACAAGCTATTACCACCAGTATATGAACACAACAAAATAGTCAGTTGCAATACAAACAGCCTGCAGATCTAAAATGTTATTCACAGACGACAGACAGATATAAAATAAAACAAAAATACTGAAGTTATTTGTTGTGTTTTACATTTTTTTTACATTCTGGTTTCCAATTTTATGTCAACACTTTTTCTTCAAATGTTAAAACTAAAATTGCTATTAAAATAATCAGTTCTACAATTTCTGTCTGTTATTTCACCAAATAATATACACCAACACTGTACATATAAGGCTGTAATTCTGTATTATTATTATTATTATTATTATTATTATTATTATTATTATTATTATTATTGTGTTGCTCAACAAAAAGTTAAGTTGTCTGTGTGTTTGTCAAAAGTTGGTTGCCTGGTGCTTGTTGTAAAAGTCACAGGGTAATTCTATTTTTTGTCTACTACTGTATATAACAAAATGGTCTTCTAGTAGTATCAGCAGATTACTACAGGGGCCTACGTTTTGAAGGGGTTTCACTTAAGGCAGTCATAGTAAGCTACTGTGCAAGAACACATGACCGTATTGACTTCAAGCCAGAGGTTTCACTTAATGAATGAGCACAGTTGTTCACAAGCGTGGACCAGTATGTCTGTTTGCACTGTATTAACAGAACTGTATGTTTGCTAAAGACTAGACAATCTGACCAGATCCAGTAGGAAAACTTAACTAGTGGTCATTAAATAACAGGCATCATTTTCACAGCCATGAATGAGATGAAATGTGTTCACTGTATCTACAACATATTAGCACACCACAGTATAATTACTATAGTTATTGTTAATTATTATAATGTATGAGCAAGAAGAGTAAATTAACTATTTTGCAATTGATGATCTCCGTTTATGGTACAGTATAGTAACTCCTGTTTAAAATCAGATGAGCTGCATTGTACTGTAATGTGCTGCAGTTGTAGTGTAATACAGTCATGTTAGTTACATTGTTGTTGGTCCCTGTTGTTAAATTGCTGTTGCATTTCGAAGGGACTCTCTCCCTGGTGGAAGATAAGTGGGCCCATTGAAATTGGTGAATTGCCTACTAGACCTCACGTTCTTCAATTACAGATGCAGTGCTACACACCTCATCTGCAGTTTGAGAATTCACATGTTTTTTTTTTTCCTTTGAAACATTAGAAAGTGCTCATTGAAGTTACTCCAGGAGGTATTAACAGCTCATATCTAACTAGTTTGTGTGTCTCTGTCATTCCAGCTCTTGAAGCAATTGCGAGGAAGAGGAAATTATGTCTAGTCTTAATACAAGTCTTTTCATCAATCTAAACCTTGGAACCCCTGTGCAGATAAACTACAATGGCTGAAACTGGATCCAAAGCATAGGCAACGCTAGTTGCCATTAAGGTGGGTCAGATGCAAGAGAATAAACAACTTAACCAGATGAGAAGATTGTTTTACAGAACCACAGACCAGCCTGCACCTTTACATCTAACCTTCTTTGGACCGGATGTAAACTACTACTCAGATGCTACTTTACCGAGTCTTTGTATATGTACTACAGAAGGTATCAACGACTTTAACCTGATAGCAGCTGCTTTAATGTGCAATATGTCAATGGCTTAAAATGGATTATCCAAAACATCACTGACCATTGAGCAAGTACTGAAAATATATATAAAAAAAAACACTTGTATGCCTAACTGCCTTTGGCAGGTACTGAGAAAACACATTCCATAAAGCTGCTTCTGGGTCAGAAATGGCATCTTTATATGACGATTTAAGAAGTTGCAAGGTGTGTTGATGCTTCAGGGTGAGATCTAATCAACTAGCATTTATGCCATCATTGCCTTAAGGAAACCGTGTGATATTTAAACTTTACATGTTCTATAATGATTGATCTCAATAGGAATATAAATATATATATATATGGAAGAGTATGTCAGGCTTAAGGGAGTCCTGTACCGAACAACAGAGCTGCTCTATGTAATCTTCTTTAAGTGAGTCATATACTGCACTATAACAGCTATTTATGCATACTTGTATAAAGCACAACTGCCAGATTATTGGTGCTTGAATATTTAGCCAGTTTCGGAGAGAAACATGCCGACTGGCAAATTGACTTCCTACAGATGGGACCAGAGAGACATTTGTCAAATCAATTGAATCAAAGGACAGGATTTGTACTGCAAAACATGCCACTGACCTGACAAGAGAACTAGATTTGTACTTTATAGAACACATTCTATGATTGACATTTGGATGTGAGTTTAGGGATCTGTGTCTGGCATTATCTACTTTCATATCCAAAAGAAGAGGGTGACCAAAGCAGCTGGTGGTCCTTACAATTGGTACTTATACTCTTTCTGCCTAACTATATATTTTAGACACTGTTTACTTATTATGGCCTTTTAAGTGCAAATATTGGATTGAAAAACCGTTTTCGTTTTGGATGTGAGCTTTTAAAGTAAAAAATAAAAAGGAAAAAACTCAGAACTGCCGCACAATAAAAAATTGAAACAAGCAAACGTTGCTTTTTGAAGGAGGCGTTTTAGAGAGTGGCTTGCGCCCAATGTAGCCCCTGAGCAAATATAATGTTGCGGAGGGGGCTGCTGGCTTGGGTGTTCCGAGTGGCTTTGCTGCTGGTGCTACTGTGCTGCTGCCTGTCGCTGATCTACATGCTGGCATGCAGCCCACGGGCAGACGATAGTCAGGTCCCGCTCCCCCGGGCCAACAGCCCCACAGGCAAGGAGGGCTACCAGGCCCTGCTCCAGGAGCATGAGGAGCAGCATCGACACTATATCAGCAGCCTGAAGAAGCAGATCTCCCAGCTGAAAGACGAGCTACAGGAGCGCAGTGAGCAACTCAAGACCGTGCAGGGCTCCCTGGAGCACGGAGGGGTGGGCTTTGGGGCGGGAGGTGTCGGTGTTGGAGGGTTAATGGGAGGGGATGATGGGATGAGCGAGAGGAGCCGCACAGACCTCATGGAGTTTCTGAGGTCCCAGCTGAGCCGAGCAGAGGTAAATGCCGGCACTAAGATACCCACGGAGTATGCCGTGGTGCCCTTCGAGAGCTTCACTCTGCAGAAGGTGTACCAGCTGGAGACGGGCCTCACCCGGCACCCCGAAGAGAAGCCTGTGCGCAAGGACAAGCGGGACGAGCTGATTGAGGCACTCGAGACGGCGCTGGAGACGCTCAACTCCCCTGAGGAGGAAGGGAACATCCACCGCCGCATGTATGCAGCCTCTGACTTCATTGAAGGTGAGTGAAAACTTTAGATGTAATATTTGTACATTTTTTTAATCTTAATTCTGTAAATAGGGGTTCTCTAAGAATTTGGTTGTGGTTACTAATATAACAATTCATAACCCACCCCACCTCATCCCTCAAAAAAAAAAACCTTTAAAACTGGTCTTAATTTTATTTTTTATTTTTTTTTCATTAAAGTTTATGTATGCCAAGTGGATTCAATGATGTTTGGAATATATTTTTGGTAAGAGCCATGCAGCTATTGTATAAGTAATGTATCTGTCTCCTGAGAAGAAAAACTTAGGTGAAATATGTGTGTATAATATGTAACATCTTGCAAAACAGATTATATATTTATTTTATCTCACGTGTACTGTATCAAATTTTATATAACAAGTATCCCTTTGCTATGAAGGGATTAAGAGGTATTGAATAAGTGGGCATTAAGGGCATTTATTTCCAATAACATTCCAATAACAGCTTTTTATTGCTTATTTGTCACCGGTAATAAAATTCATACTGTCACTGGAGATGCAGGTTAATAGAACTTTTAACTCCCACATTTAACACTGTGGGAGTTAAATTTACGTCTCTTTCAGTGTATAACTAGCACCCGTTTATTGTAAAATTAACTACCTAAGTGTTGGGAAATAACACTGGGAGAGTGACATTAACACTGCTGTAGTGACAATTAAACTCATATGAGTACACAACTGTACTCTCTGTATATAAACTATACACTTAACAAGTGTAAACTAATATCTTTATAATTTGTCAAACATTGTTTCATTACCACAAACGAAAATGAAAATATTGTAGCAAGCAGAGGAATAATTGGAGACACACAACCAAGGTTCACAGATACAACATGGGCAGCCAACAACAAGTCAGCACCCTCCACACACAGACAGCCCTTTCCCCACCCCAGAGCACTACCCTGCCTCTCAAGGGGACATTCACATAGTACATAAAACAACATAGGAAGGGTTCAACAGTTACAGGGTATGGCAAAATAACTAATAGGGGCACATTTATAACAACAATAACAACAGTATTTCCCTTACCCTATTTCCCACTCCCAGCATCCTCTTCTGCTCATTAACATATTTGTGGAGACTGGCCCATTACAGTATATTAGCCTACCTTGAACTTCTCCAGCACGGGCAGAAGCGGCGTCATTACAGAAACCGCCAACTAAAATCCCAGATGTTGATATTATTACCCTGGATTAGTGTACTTTATTTTACACTGTGAAATATACCTTGGTTTAGATATGAAACAACACCACGTGGCGTCAAATGTGAAAATGTAACACCTGAAATCAACACTAACAGTTCACACTGGGATTTCAACACTGACCAATTTGCTGTGTATATTTCAGTATTACATACACAAAGTATCATAGCAATTTCACTGATTAGCTTCATTTATCATAGACAATAACTTTCACAAATTGGCAGATACAGAGACTATAATCAAATCAATACAAAACTGGTAATGGTGGAGGACAGTTTAGGCTTTCCAGATAGCCATCGCTTGTGTCATTAAGTCTTGAAAACCAATGGCTTATTTAAAACCCTGCAGTGCTTAAATAGCAAAGTCACGTGTCTTTCCTGCAGTATTGATCAGAATAAAGGTTAACTCCAAGCCAAACTCATACGTTCCAGAAGCTTCATTAAATCAGCAAGCACTAACATCTATTGGAATTGGACGGCCTTGTCTCAGGTTTGGATTTACAGTGGCAGGTGAAGAGACATGTGAATAATGTACGACTGGATTAGTGTTCCTCGATGTTAGCCTATGTATTGGAATCTTATGTGGAGGCTAATAGCAGTGTGACTTATTTTTGATAACAGTATGTCTGCAGGATCATTTAACACAACCCCTATGTACTTGTATCTTCACCACATCCTCAGTCATCAACTAAAGAGAAGTTCTTGCACAGTTTTGTATTAATTTATTCAGACAAAGAAAGAACATTAATTTGTAGAAACCCCAGTAGCACCACCAACACTTAATTTATGTAGGCCTTGGTTGCACACCGTGACTGACTTTTACAACATTCTCACTGCTTACTATTGCAACATATGTGTTGTAATCAGGTCTAATAAATACTCAGTTAAAGGACGGATGTTCATTTAAACACACGATGAAAGGGACCTGCTGCTGAGAGGGATCACGTTAAAGATAAATGACAGAAAACATATTTAGGCAGCAATTCCCTTCATCCCGTTAACTTAATTGAATCCCATTTCTTAACTAAATAATAATTGGACATCGTTTTAAAATATACATGGACAGATTTTTTGTTATACATATGTTCTTAGCTTATATTCAATTCTAAAATAACCAGACCTAGTTATCTGGGTATAACATTTTTGTTTTAGACTAGAGTGGGATTGTGTTTGTGATAAATTTAGATGATATCTGGTGTAGAGATAATAAGATCCATTTACATATAATCACTGAATCTGACTCCAGATACAATGGCACATCAGCAATATAGTTATCCATCAGTTACTGTACTATTTCACCAATGGGAAAGTAACCATGGTGTTAGTGACTTCTGTAGATTCCAAATACTTTTATGTAAGAAATAGATGATTGGTTTCCACTGCTGGGAGCTTGTGTATTGGGATTTTAAAATGTTATATTGGTTTGTCCTGCATTTAGCTACTGTAGAGCTGTTTTTACCTTTTGATTCAGGGTTTAAGGTTCTTGATTTGTTGTAACCTGAATATTAGGTTTTTCTAACATATTTGCCTGTTGTACTGTAGTTACAAATAGTAGTACGTATCGCTGAAAGGTTTCAATGTCTGTCAGTTACTAGACTAAAGGTGTTATTTTCATGTTTTTTTACATGATTTCCATGACGGTTTACATGTTTGTTTTGTATGTACATCAGTTGTAAAACCTGTTCATAAACCTGTTCCCACCCCTTGAAACTGTGCTGGAGCGAGCAGGTAGGACAGATGAACCAATCAAAATGCTGAACTATGTGAAAGCCGTCTGGGAACCAATGAAATGTTTCTGATTGAACAGGTCAGATTGAAGCTGCTGATGTGATTTCAGTAGACATTTTGACAGGAAGACCCAATGCGTAACCGATGTGAAACGAAAATAACTGGTCAAAACTGATTTATGACCAGGGATATGTTAATAATAAAATCAAAAAAGATATTGCAGGAATGCGTACAACAAAGCAGAAAGCTGGGGAAAGTAATGCGTTATGCTTTAAACTGTACAACCGGCTCACTACCAGTAACACTTTAAGGTCTGCAGTTTTAAAAGAGTTAAGTTATAGGGGATACGATATATCAGACCCTCTTTTGCTGGTGGATGTTTAATTACAGTTAATATAGCGATATATTTGAGCTGACCCACTGTTTCATTCGTGTGCATTGAGATCCAACTGGGACTAAATTAATCATACATTTTATTCCTGGGCACTATTGTTTCTCATTTTGAAAGACTCACACAAAGGGTCCAGTTTTTGGTTTGTATGTAGGTACAAAGATCAAAGGCAGATGAAGATTGCTGTTTTCACTTCACAAACACATAGCTTATTTACTGTATTTCTGGTATATTACAATTAGATGAGGAATAACCAGACAGTGACCAGACTGCCACACCGTAATTCCCTTTGGGATATCCATATTATTCTACTTAAAGCCGCAGTGTCTCACAATGTTTCGTTTTACTGGTGTTTACTACATTCTTCAAAAGCTTTCTGTTCACTTTGTCAGAAAGCAAACCTTGTTGACAGGCAGCTATGTTTATCTTACAAACTGTACTGCATCAGTTTAAGCTGTAAGGGCACTTGTATGAAGCTTCTCCCCCAACTGTGTCCCAGTATGGGCCTAATAGGATCACTGCTATTATTATTTGCAGCAGAAGGATGTTATATGTGACATAATCAAGCAGTGCCATAGCCTAATAAGAAAAATAGAATCTGAAAAAGGGGATGGCCTTTTTCAAAATTCAATTTTGTGAAATGTATTACTGTATTTAGTAAAGGAAACACACTTATGTTCAGCTATACTTCAACCTATTGGATGTATTCTTTTAGAATTCATCACATTTCAGTGGTGCACTATGGAAGTTTATTATTTATTTATTTATTTATTTATTTATTTATTTTTAAATAAGGGTCTTCTGCCAAAATTAATAATGGTTTAAAAACCGTAAATACATGATTTGGTAGTTATTAGTTCATTTTGATCATTATTTTAGTCCTGTTATACAAAAGTATAGAAGCATAGCATTTTGTTTTTCTCAGAGACTTGGTGAATAAGTGTTGTGGGCTTGTGTTTATGTTGTTAGAGATGGCTGCTGCTCCAAAGCAGATTTAAGTATCACACACAGAAATTATTCCACATTTTGATATGCTAATCCGAGTAATTCAGTCTCAGCATTCACTGAATGAGCAGTCCAGCTTTCTAAAATGCACTTTACAGGAATCCCTTCACTTCAAGCAGCTATCTGTGCAAGAGGGGTCCGCGCTGTGTGAATAACTGCAAGCCAGCCTCATTGGCAACTTGAAATTTGTAAGGGAATGTGTGAAGGTAACTGTGACGAAGGGATTTTCACAGGACTGGAAAAAAACTTCTTAATGAATCTGAAAACAAACAATGGTGAGATGAGTGAACGTAAAGCTGAAGCTTGGATCTGAGTACAGAACTTAATATATATGTGTATATATCTATCTATATATATATATATATATATATATATATATATATATATATATATATATATATATCTATATATATATATATAGCTGACATAATGCTGTGGAGTGAGCTATAGTCCCTTATAAAAGGTTTACCGTAGTTAAAGTATAGTAAAGTGTAATAAAGCATAGTGAAATGATGGTAAAGCACAGGTAAGCATTGTAAACCCCCAAGAGGTATGGTTAAGCATATTTAAAACCATGGTAAACAATGGTAAACACATAATATAACCACGGGGAAAGCATTGGAAAACTGCAAAAATACCATGCAAAAACTACTGTAGTAAACTTTTATAAAGGGTGAACATAATTAATTTCCCTGCTAAGTATGGAAGAAAATATTGATGGAGAGATAGCAATACAGAGCTACTGAATGGATAACCACATCCACACAAGAGTAGGTGGTTGATTCAATCCAGGAGATTCTTCAGGATCTACTAAATGGGTAACCACATCCACACAAGAGTAGGTGGTTGATTAAATCCAGGGGATTCTTCAGTGCTCTAAAATGCAAAGCACCCCTTAGTTAAAAATCTTTTTGTAGACGCGCCCTCCATTTTACAGGGTTTCTTTCAGTGCCGGTACTGTTACTGTTCATCTCGCATTGCGAGTGACAGGAACTGACAGGAACAGAACATTCTGCTTTTGTGAAAATGTCAGGCATACGGAATACAAGCTGTACTGTGTGTCCCAAAGGGGAGAAATAACCTTAAATCACGGAAATAAGGAACTGGAGTTGTGGTTTTTATTTTTGCCTTGTACAGTTATGTAATTTAATGACTCATTTATGTGTAATTGCAAGCAGGAATATTACAATAGGATCGGTTACCTCACTGGTAATGCAGTCGTTGTGGAAAATCGGCATAAACCCTGGAAAATCGGCAGAGATGTGTTTAATGGAGTTTGTTACATCAACAATTAAAAGTCACTGAACTGAATTTGAGGTTAGAGAAGTGCCAGGAGGACATAAGCTCCCAGAAACAGATTTTGGCTTATGTGTTTAACTTGACCACAGAAACATACCAGACCTTCTATGTCTGGAAATGTGGGACTTTTTCCATGTTTAAAAATGTAAAAAAAAAAAAAAGTCAGCCATTGACTCACTGTCTGTCACTTTTGTTTCTTTGTACCTGTTTTACAGCTGGTTGTCTGTTTTAAGTTAGTATAATAGATCAATTTAAGTTAAACTGTGAAATCCCCTATTAATAAAATATACTGCATTATAAAGCTCCATTATTAATTGACAATGTTGACCCAGGGGACTTTTTTGACCTGAAAAAAGAAACAAGGACCAGGGGTCACAAATGGAGTTTAAATAAAGGGGCATTCAGAACAGAAAATAGGAGGCACTTTTTACTCACAGAATTGTGAGGGTCTGGAACCAACTCCCCAGTAATGTTGTTGAAGCTGACAGATTCTGGGATCAATAAGCTACTAACAACCAAACGAGCAAGATGGGCCGAATGGCCTCCTCTTGTTTGTAAACTTTCTTATGTTCTTATGTTCTTAATTATTGAAGAATTATAGCTCCTAAGTGCAGTATCATTGCTGGAAACATGGAGGCTTGCTATGATACAAGCTCCAGCAGTTGGTTTGAAAAATGAAATATTGTTAAGACATGTATGGACCCCAATGGCCCAGTCTGTTTGTTTTGAACTACTGTAGATATGAAGTTAAAATGAACTTTGGTAAAACAGGGATTTAAAAAAAGAAATAGAATCAGAATAATATCACAGTGTCAATTCTGTTTTTGTTTTTTTTTAAGTTATAAAAAGGTTACATAGTTAATTTTACCTATTATTATTATTATTATTATTATTATTATTATTATTATTATTATTATTATTATTATTTATTTCTTAGCAGATGCCCTTATCCAGGGCGACTTACAGTCATAAACAAAAATACATTTCAAGAATCACAGTACAAGTAATAATAATACAATTAGGAGCAACTTTTATCAGAAATGGCATTCCCCCAACACATTTTCATAAAGGAAGAAGGAGGTATTTGTCCAAAAACGGTGTACTATGTAATCTGTTTCAGAAGTTTTGAATAGCCAGTAGAGTCCAGTGGCTGCCTTCTTGTTGGCAAATGAGAAAGTCATTGTTCTCTCCCTGTCTTCTGAGATATTTCCTGCGGAAAGCCTATCATGATAACATCTTTATTTTCGGCTCTTTCCTTTTCTTTTTTTTTTTGTCTTGACGTCAGTGCTCTCCACGCAACACCATCACACTTTGTTTCAGTCTATAGGACAGCTTCATCACTTTAAAGACAAACTTCTTTTGTTTCTGTTAACATTTCTTATAGTTTCTCAAAGTGGATATGTCATGTATATCTTTTCACTGCTCTGTCGTGTCTGTACCTTTGCACTATTAGTTTTTATGACCAGTGAAAATATAAGAATTAGAAGGCTATAGCTTGGTAGTCTCTATTTTCCTGACGAAGTCAACTACCAGACAGTAGCATCCTATAATCAGGGCTCCATTCTTTAAACAGACGCATTTCAAGTTAAGCCTAATATTGATTTTCACTATAGCTACAAATTCAACCTTTCCTTTAACTATTTGAATGTGATATTTACAGTCATTAGAGGTCTTTTAGTTTTTATATAGCTTGTACAGTTTCTAACTGGCTTTAAACTTTCTTGAGACCCTTGTTGTCTGGCCATATATCTGTGATTGATGGTTCCAGAAAAAACATATGACACTTTAGTGAGAATAAATGCATCTCAATATATGGAGCAACATAATTCAGAACCACTCAAACTAATTGCAAAAATAATATATTCTGTATACCAGTCATTATGAAATAGTAAAAGAAGCTAAAACCACAAAGACATAAAAGGTCATCCAAAACCCATTACTGAAGAAACAGAAATACAAATCAGGCTTCATAGAAACCAATCCATCACCATCTGGAAGAAGACGTTGAAAATGACTTCTATTCAAAATATTTTTCATTGAATTTTAGTTTAATTTGGTATTTCTTCATTCAGCACAATTGAGTGTTTAATAGTTATGGATTATACCTGCCATTACAACTGTGGTGCAATTAGTGCTTATTGCTGCATGTGGTGGCTCACAATGCCAAAACCACTCTCTTCTTTACTGGATTGTATCATTGACTCAATGTAAAACAGGGCTTCCCTTTTCAGTCTTGCTGTGTTCTTAACATACTGCATCACAATTCATAGCGAGTGAGGCTCAGTAAGCGAATGCCCTTTCTTGTGCATAGTCCAGTGGTTAAAGAAAAGGGCTTGTGCAGGAGGTCCCCGGTTCAAATCCCACCTCAGCCACTGACTCACTGTGTGACCCTGAGCAAGTCACTTAACCTCCTTGTGCTCCGTCTTTCGGGTGAGACGTAATTGTAAGTGACTCTGCAGCTGATGCATAGTTCACACACCCTAGTCTCTGTACCAGGCCCTGGCACTCTCCCGCCTAGACTACTGCAACTCCCTCCTGGCTGGCCTCCCTGCGTCCGCCACCCGTCCGCTCCAGCTCATCCAGAACTCTGCTGCCCGCCTGGTGTTCTCTCTGCCTCGCTTCGCCCACGCTACTCCACTGCTCCGCTCGCTCCACTGGCTCCTGATCACCGCTCGCATCCAGTTCAAGACTCTTGTACTAGCCTACAGATGCCTTGACCAGACTGCACCCAGCTACCTCCAGACCCTCATCTCTCCCTACACCCCCACTCGACCTCTCCGCTCCGCCTGCACTAGAAGACTAGCTCTACCTCCGCTACACTCCCCTGCCTCCAGAGCCCGCTCCTTCTCCACCCTTGCTCCGCAGTGGTGGAATGACCTTCCTACAGATGTCAGGACTGCCCAGTCCCTGACCACATTCCGGCGCCTCCTTAAGACTCACCTCTTCAAACAGCACCTGTAGAACTCCTCTGTTTGTTTGTATTATTATTATTATTATTATTTATTTCTTAGCAGACGCCCTTATCCAGGGCGACTTACAATTGTTACAAGGTATCACATTATACAGTATTTCACATTATACAGATATCACATTATTTTTACATACAATTACCCATTTATACAGTTGGGTTTTTACTGGAGCAATCTAGGTAAAGTACCTTGCTGAAGGGTACAGCAGCAGGGTCCCCCACTGGGGATGGAACCCACGACCCTCCAGTCAAGAGTCCAGAGCCCTAACCACTACTCCACACTGCTGCCCTGGGACACTATCACCCTTCATGTAAATGTGCTTTATTTTGCTCTTATCTGCCCCCTATTTTACTGCATTTAATCCTGTACTTCAGAATACTGTAATCTGCCAAGTGTTTAACCTGTAGTACTTTGTATTTAATCATATCCTGATGTAACTATCACTATTTAATCATATCCTGATGTAACTATCACTATTACCTGCTGTATTATTGAATTGTGGTTTGTCACACTTGTACTTTGCTTGAACAAAAGTTATTGTATTTCTTGCTCTTATTGTATTACTTGTACTGTAACACTTGAAATGTATTTGCTTACGATTGTAAGTCGCCCTGGATAAGGGCGTCTACTAAGAAATAAATAATAATAATAATAATAATAATAATAATAATAATGTAAGTCGCCTTGGATAAAGGCATCTGCTAAATAAACAAATAAAAATAATAAGGAATTCTTTGTTTACAAAAATGCTGTTGCCTAAAAGGATACTTTTTAAATACATATATTATAGAATCAGTTTGTACAGCTTAGTATCCATTCCGACATTTTCCTAATATATCATTTCATGTTTTAATTGTATCTCTTTATTATTAATGTATCCCTGTTTGAATTGATGACTAAGGTAATGCATGCTCATCTACTGTCATTGTATTGACCCTTATCCTTCAATTTAATTGTACATACAGTACTAAGAATGAGGTTAATAATGGTAAAATAGCTCATTTACATCCATGATATTACCTAGTGTCAGTTATGATTGTATTGCAGTGAGCCATGACTAAAATATATTCACCGGAATTCATTTTGTAATATATCCAGTGATAAATTAGTGTCATAAAGTGGAAGTCTCCTCCTCACTGCTGGTTTTGACTTTAATCAACAGCCCACGGCAGAGGTTTCTTGCTGCCAGACATTAATAACACTGGCTTTGAAAAGAAATGAACCAGGAACTGCAAGACTAAAGGTCAGGTTGTACTGTACTTGAATCACTTGTCATACCATTTGGCTTCCATGCAGTAATCTGCAACAATTGCTGTGTTTGCCACTGTTAAAGCAAAAAAATTGAAAATAAACAGTGCACTTATTTAGTTGCAGCAATGTCCGATCCGTCTTAAATGCAACCTTTTATTTTCTTGAATCCGCATTACCATATCAAATCGAATGTTATGGTTAGTGTGGCTTTTTTGATTATCCACGCTTGCACTTGAGATCAACAAGCAATGTAAATGGGCCTACAATATGTAGGTCACAATGTTGGAGGACACCATGGACTTCTGATGAGAATATGCAGAATTTTTCAATTGTGGTTGATTTGGGGCAGACTCTGCTCCAGTACAACCCCCTTATACTGAAGGGAACCCTCTTTTCAGCATCCCTTGAAATCCTTTTTATACTCAGCAGTAGAAAGATAAATAGCGGACCCCAAGAACAGCTGTGTGACAGATATTTCAAATACTGTCAATAATAAACAAGGTATGATGTTGCATAAAGTCAATCTTGTTAGTCTGAGTGTAGAGGTCTGTGTTCCCTATACAGCTGAAAAGTAGGATTAGGTCTAAAGATTTTGCAAGTAATCTGTTAGGGTCCTTTTTTTCAGTCCTTGGGCAGTCCCAAGGAGACAGCGCTATGTTCAATGATATCAGAAAGCCAGTTGTGCGTAATAATCACTTCCTGTGACATCCTGTTGGTGGTATTACGCTGATGTACTTAAGGACATTAATGCAGCTGCTTAAGATTCTGACCGTATTTGTTTTGATGACTTGATTTCCATGTGGGGTTTCCGAGGCCCAAAGGCAGGGTGCTGTTTACTCTGGATCCTCTCCAGAGGTTGCCCACCCTTTTAAGAATCCCTTTTCCTGTCTGCACAACACGGGCTCTGACAGTGAGGGCTAAACTGGTGGATCTGGTGGAGACAAGCATGTATTCATTAAATACAACATCATTACACGTTCACATGTTCAAGTTTCATAAAGAAAATTGATTTTACATTTTTTTCTGGTATGCAGTTCAGTTTGAGAAAATCGCCTAATGCTCTTGCAGTTGTGGAATTTGATAGTTTTGATCAACTGCAGCTTGAGAAAGCCTTAAAACAGTTACCTAGACTGTCACCCTCTTTACTGTTGTTTGCAAGTTACTATGGAGCCATATCCTGGATATGACACAAATTAAGCCTACTGTTTTGTCCTGTTGACCTTCAGTAAATGAGCAAGTGGTCGTCATATTTAGGAGAAACACTGTGATAATGTAATGGATTTGCTCTGGACTTCCTGAATGCTTCTGATTATTTCTATTATTTGTAAAATTCTGAGGCAGGTTGTCCTGGCAAAAGTGTTGTTTTACCTTTTAGCCAAATACACCCCTGTAAGTAAATTCCACACACACCTTACTGGGATATATACAGATTTATCAAAATTCAGTAGGATCCACAAACATCATAGATTTGTGGTGATAAGTTATTTATCCAGGCCTTCCATGCTCCATTTACTTTGAAATCTATTACAAATCGAGCCTGAAAAAAAATAATAAAAAAGAAAGCTATATGTCTGCTCCACAACACAGTTTTTATTAGTGTGTGAGCTCTCTGATAGATTTTAGACATCTAACGTTGTGTTCCACATACAATTTCCTCGGCAGGCATCTACCGCACAGAGAGGGACAAAGGCACTCTGTACGAACTGACTTTCAAAGGTGACCGTAGTCATGAATTTAAACGGCTGGTGTTCTTCCGCCCGTTTGGTCCCATTATGAAGGTGAAGAATGAAAGAGTCGACACCTCCAACATGCAGATCAATATTATCGTGCCTCTGGCCAAAAGGGCAGACAAATTTCGACAGTTCATGCACAATTTCAGGTAAGCTGCTTTTTTAATTTTTTTATTTATCCTGTAGACCAGCAACTCAAGGTTGACAGTTTTTCTGCCATGAATTACAATTATGTATTTTTTGTTTCATAGTCTTGTGGAAGCATCTGGATGAAAAACAACACAAAAAAGCCATGTCATCTAACACAATTTCAATTTGTATTTCAATAGGTTGTTTAAAGTATTAGTATTTTTAAATTCTAACGATGCAGGTAAATGTCACCATGAGACAATCCTTAAGACCGAGGTAATGCTGGTTGGCTCCTTATATCAGCTTCATGAATGCGAAAATTTTAAACTGGTTATTGATGGAATTGAAACCCGGCCTTGCACATGTATAAAGAATCTTGGTATTATTTTTGATCTAAATTGGGCTTTTGAAGAGCATATTCGCAATGTTACTAAGGTGTCTTTTTTCCACCTGTGGAATATTGCTCGTATTCGCCCTTGTCTTACTGAGCCGGATGCAAAGAAGCTTATACATGCTTTTGTTTTTTCCCGTATAGACAATGCTTTGCTCGCTGGTGTTTCAAAAAATGTTCTTAACAAGTTGCAATATGTCCAGAACTCAGCGGCCCGCATTCTAATTAAAACAAAATCTTATGATCACATCACACCAGTTTTAGCTTCCCTGCATTGGCTTCCAGTGGAGTTCAGAGTGAAAATTAAAATCCTACTATTAACTTTTAAGGCTCTGCATGGGTTAGCACCAAACTACATCTGTGACCTTTTTTCACCATATACTCCTATGTGTAGCCTTTGATCTTTTGACTCTGGCCTACTATCAGTACCTAGAACTAAGCAGCATTCTTTTGGTGACCAAGCATTTTCCTGTATAACACCTAGGCTGTGAAATGACCTTCTGAAGGTCATAAGGGACAGTGATACTGTTAGTATTTTTAAATCTAAACTGAAAACCCACTTTTATACTTTGGCTTTTATTGTCTGACCTGTTATGTGTTGTTGTATGTAGTTATTGTTTTTCTTGTTTTATTGGACATTGTCGTCTTTTTTGTAAGTAAATGTCATTGTTTAAATTGCTTTTTTATTCTTGTGAAGTGCCCTGAGATGTGCACTTGAAAGGCGCTATATAAAATAAAGATTATTATTATTATATTAGTATTATTATTATGGGTTGGTTCCTTGTTTGTTTTTGTTTGCTTTGATTTTCTTGTGATTTAATAATTCAAATGAAAGGTGCTGGGTTGACAGCATTGTACATTGACAACATCCGATAATATGCAGAGCCTTACCAAAGCAGTTAAGCTTTGCTCTTGTAAGGCTGCCCTCTAAAAGTGGTGGAAAGGTAGTTCAGTCACCATGCTCTTTCAGCAAAGGTGCTAATTCAGTGCCAGCTGCCACTGGACATCTGATGCCTGGCAACTGAGCTTAGGTAACCATAACTCATTTCACATCATATCTCATCAGCCATCATTTATTCCAGCCACCATTTGGAAATTTCTATTAACGGGCTGGAATAGAACTGACAGCATAGAGGTGATTGCTTTCATATCCTATTGACAATATTGAAGGTTGCAACCTAGCCAAAAAAGTGTTTTCTTCCAGTCTGTTGCACAAGTTAGGATCCAAGGTACTGTTGTTATTGTGACTATCAATAAGTTCTCTGAAGTTCGCATTCATTTTCCACATTCTACATTAGTCATTTCAAGTGCCTCTATGTCCTATGGAGCTTGAAGGAAAGATACATTTAGAGTTCCCTGCTGAACTGGCTTGGCCTGCTTACATTTAGATACCATTTTATTGACAGCGGCATACCGCTTAAGCACTACACTCTTTTTATAATCTTTATGCATCCAGACGTCTTCATGCTGGTGGCTTGGTTTATAATAAAGTGAATGCACGGACCACAACACTATGGTAAATTCTTCAGACTCTGTGAGGTCAGCAGCCGTGAATTTCAGGAAGTAGCTGCTAACTGTTAGTGTAGTATTTCACTGGGGCTTGGTGAGATCACAAGGGATTCTGCAGACATGTTTCCATTCCCCCCGATGAAAAGAGCATTGTGTGGCCTTCCACTCTGCTCCTGTGCTTGGTGTCAGTTTGTACAGCTTAGTGTTCATTCCATAAGTGTCACCTACCTGTAAGTGGCATCTGGGTCTCCAAGACTCCCATCTTTAAAGAGGCAGTATGCCATATTAATTTAAATAATGGCAAACATGGTTTTAATATCAGTTTTCTTACTGAGATCAGGGAGCTTGTATGACTTTGCCAATCTGCTGGCAACTAGACCTGCTATTATCTCATAAACCATTTCACCTAGCAACTTCACATTTTCAGTGTTGTGGAAACTCCTCAGCCAACATCTAACAACACCCTTCTCTTTCACCTGTGACCTTAGATGGCTGCCACATGTGACTTCTTTATCTCCGGAAGATAAACACCTAACACTTTAAGATACTGGCTTTTTACTTCTTACTTGGTACACAAATGTATTCCTTTGGCTATTCCCTTGTTTTTTAAGCTAATTCACTTAATTTCAAACTCAGCATTACAGATAAACTGCTGCATCTCAGCAAATTTGCTACAGGTCACATGGCGTGATTTCAGCTGGACAACGGAGTGGGTTTGAAGACATTTCAATTCAAAATGCGAACAATAAGAGTTTCAACAGAATAAGAGGGACCAGTGATAATATTGCAAATAAGAACATGCAAGAAAAATGCCTTGGTTAGCACTATAAAATGAGTCAAAACACACATTTTATTCAATGCAATATGTTATGTATTCAAACAGTATTCTACATAACTGTTTTCTCAGCCTTCTTTTGGTTAATTCAGTGTTGTGGCTGAAGCTGACTGAGGTTGTTTAGGTAGTTTCTAAGCTGTGAAAATACTTCCTGCTGTGGCCTCCCTCGGAAGTTCAGAATAACAGCTTGCTGATGTCAAGGAGTCAGTAGCAGTGCCCTAGCAGGCATTCTTAACTCTTACAACAATTTTGTACCAGGCAGTTATCTACTGCAAATGAAAAATAAACCCTCTGCCTTTGTCTTTGTTCCCATAGCAATTGGCAGGGTGCAGATAAGCAACATTGTGTGTTATGTCTTACTATTTATTTGATATCGCCAAGTAACTGTTGTTGCTACTTGTACATGTTAAAATCCAAAGAATACTAGAAATGCCTACAAAAGTGTACAATTTACAATTCTTTTTTTTTTTTTTTTTTTTTTATTATTTTCTCCCCAATTTGAAATGCCCAATTATTTTATTATGCTCAGCTCACCGCTACCACCCCTGCGCTGA
This sequence comes from Acipenser ruthenus, assembly GCF_902713425.1. Taxonomy (NCBI): domain Eukaryota; kingdom Metazoa; phylum Chordata; class Actinopteri; order Acipenseriformes; family Acipenseridae; genus Acipenser; species Acipenser ruthenus. Next base: position 34,265,353 of record NC_081190.1, on the reverse strand, counting down.
CTCGGGAGGGGCGAAGATGACCACACGCTGTCCTCCGAAGCGTGTGCCGTCAGCTGCCCGCTTCTTTACACACTGCGAACTCACCGTGCAGCCGCCTCAGAGCTACAGCGTCGGAGGACAACGCAGCTCTGGGCAGCTTACAGGCAAGCCCGCAGGCGCCCGGCCAGACCACAGGGGTCGCTGCTGCGCGGTGAGCCGAGGACACCCTGGCCGACCTAACCCTCCGCCCCCCCGGGCGACGCTCAGCCAATTGAGTGCCGCCCCCTGGAAGCTCCCGTCCACGGTCGGCTGTGGAATAGCCTGGACTCGAACTCGCGATGTCCAGGCTATAGAGTGCATCCTGCACTCTAGCGAGTGCTTTTACTGGATGTGCCACTTGGGAGCCCCACAGTTTACAATTCTGATGCACATTTAATATATGTATATGCATTAATATTTCCTGCTCTTGTAGCTCCTGTAGCCTCTGACCACCCCAGACTCTTCACATGAGAACTGCCTTTAGGCAGGCCAACTTTAAAACCCACAGCCTCCAACATTTTAATACACTTGTTGAGCAATTTAGTAAACTGCCTTAACCCTCATAAGGTAACCTGGGGTCCAGTCAGACCCCACGGTGCTTTAGTATCAGTTATGTGGATTTAGTGACTTGATTTTTGTTTCCTTTTAGGTACAGCACACCCTCACTATAACAACCTTCATAATAACAAACCTCCGGCAGTAACGAACCTGGCTTCTGGATCCCAACTAAACAATAAAAAAAGATTGATTTAGAGTAAAAGTTCAGTTTCGATTTAGGTTTTTTTCTTTTTAGTTCTTTAAAGAATAGAATAAAGCAAAGAAAATACTGGATACATGTGACGAACAGGTACATGTATTTCTACTTTTAATCACAATCTCATCTCATTAACTTACTCCAACAGTTTATGGTTCATTTTGATTGTCTTTTCGCTATAACGAACCCCTCGATATAATGAACAAAAGACTTGACACCCTAACAGGTTCACTATAGCGAGGGTGTGCTGTAGTTGTCAGGCACCCATCCTATTACACTATGCAAAGGATAATTCTAGTCCAGGTAGCCTGGTTGAATTGTTTTAGCTTTGGAGTCCATATGGAGCCCAGGTGTAGTGTATTGCCGGCCCGACCTTCTCTCGTGAATATCTCAGGCACCGTAATAGTCTAAGCGATACTGCAGCAAACCGAAACTAAGGCTTGAGTCACGTGACATGAGTCAGCTCCTAAGTTTTGTTTGTTGCCTATTATTTTGTTGCTTCAACAGATAGCGTTCCGGTTTCAATGTCAGGCATGCCCGTATGTGTACTTTCTACCACCCCCTTATTCAGTGCTCCAGTGTTGTGACTGTAGGTGTGTTCAAGTGCTTGTAACTTGAAAACAGAGCTAGGAACACAATATACTGTTTTGGAAGACTTTGATATTATCGATATCGAAATACGTGCACGATATCGATATACAATTTTCATATCGATGCCCACCCCTACTTCAAACCCACCCCAACTACTGAGTGGCAGCAAATTCCTACATTTCTATTGGAGGGCTGTACACGCTTGCGAGATTTAAAACAAGATTACAATTTAATATGGAGCATTGTTCTTGCTCTCAAAACTTAAAGCTATATTACAGTTCGATCGGGTTGATTTACATGCTTGTGGAATTTAAAACAGAATTGCAAATTGTGGCGAAATGTAAAACAATGTGTAAACACACACAAATCCGAGAATAATATGCCTGTGACCATAAGGGTTTCATTGTGGAAAACAGCAAAGGAAAGAAGGCTTTTTTTATTAATTTCTTTGGTGGTCAAATGAGGCAGGCTGCAGTTTAAGAAAGCTGCACGATATCGGTAGTCCCGTATTTGAATATTAATTAGGTCATTTGCATTTGGAAGGAGAATTTCTCTCTTTTCCCTAAAAGAAAACTACATGGAAACTCAAATTACCCAAAAGGTACTACCAAAATAGTGTGAGAAAAAGGTGAGACATTTTGTATCAGGAAACTCTGTTTCAAGTGATTTTGAGAATTTGTGTCTAATGGAAGTCATTGGGGCTGAAGAAGACAGCCATATGGATCTATTGATGCAGGTTCTAGATGCCCATAGACTAATATTTGCTGTTCTTCTTTCAGGGAAGTTTGTGTCAGACAGGATGGGAGGATCCACCTCACTGTGGTTTACTTTGGAAAAGATCAAGTGAGCGAGGTTAAAGCAATACTGGAAAATACTTCAAAGTAAGTATCAGATTGTATTGTTGTGATAAGTTATCTTTTACATTTAAAGCATCGCTGGGGGGTGCCTTAAGACAATGATTCACTCCGTGCATCCTGTTGTTGTTCTCTGCAACCACAGGAGGGATTTTATTTTTGTAGAGAAAGTACATTATGTTTCTGATAGTCAAGAAAAAAGTAACTTCTTCCATCTTCCCCTGTGGTTCAGGATTGACTCTGCCATCAATCAATTATTTGGCTATGAAATAAAAAGCAATAGACTGTTATATATTTATATTTCAAAAAGTGAAGGAAAGTAAATTTACTTTGAAGCCACGCCAGCAATTGTTTTTCTCATATTGACATTTACAAGAAAAAAAAGCTTGGCTCCCAAATATGAATACTTTTCTTAACTTTTCTTTAGTAGGAATATATTGAGGTGCTTGTATGCCACTAGATGTATAAATACAGTGGCTCTCAAAAGTATTCACCCCCCTTGGACTTTTCCACATTTTATTGTGTTACAACATGGAATCAAAATGGATTTAATTAGGAGTTTTTGCCACTGATCAACACAAAAAAAGTCCATTATGTCAAAGTGAAAAATAAAATCTACATTTTGATTCCATGTTGTAACACAATAAAATGTGGAAAAGTCCAAGGGGGGTGAATACTTTTGAGAGCCACTGTATATAGATAAGCGATCATCCAATTCTGATAAAGCTTGATATGGACTTAATTTGTCAAATTCTTGTAAGTAGGGTGTTTCTGTACTTATTTGTGATTTCTTGGTTGTCTTTGGCTATGATGGTTATATCTTGATAACAATTTGCTTGAATGTGGTTAAAAATGTGTTTGTGTTTGCAATATGTTTTTAATGTCCTGAACAGGACGCAAGGTTGGATGGGAACTGAACAAGCAAATTATAGTCTGGTATAAAGAGGGTCGCCTTTTTTGACAGCTTGCTGATATCTGACAGTAAACCGTTTAGTAAGCAATGTCGCTGCCAAAGACCAGTGTGGTTTCTGCTGCTTGATTGAATCTTTAATGTCAATCCCAGTACACAAAAGGGGAAGAGTTGCACCCAAGAGGGAGTAAATCCCGTAATATCAGACATTATTGCTACTAGATCTATCAAATGAGAAACCTGTTCAGTAAAGCAGTTTCTCTTGTTGTTTGTGCTGAGTTTCTTTCAAAGTATCTTTAGCTGCATCTTCAGCATTTTGTCAAGTTCCGTTAAGCCGATACAGAACTTGTAACGGATTACTTAATCTTTATGAAGCAACCAGGTACAGCAATAAAGAAAACATTTAAATTCAGTAAATGCCAGTGACAAAAATGTATTTGCTTCCTACTACAATAGTCACCAACAGAGATATACAATACTTGAATATCCTCTATTTGTTATTGATTGTTTCAAAATACTCATTAGATAAAATAAGGGGGGTGATGCTGGGACGCCAGAATCACCGTCGAGCCCTCTTGAGGTGTTGTGGGCTAGTCGACGAAACACAGAGGATGGAAGGTGCCCACTTGAAGACCCCAGAGATGTACCCTACTTAGATTAATCCAGATGTTTGTCATGCTGATGTGTTGGGGAGACCGCACTGTGGTTGATCTCCGGAGCCAGCATCGCAGCTGTTGTGTGTGCTGATGCGCTAGGGAGGCAAATAAGCTGATCCCTGGAGCCAGCATTACACTTCAGCCATCAACACCAGGCAGAAGGATATCTACATCATCATATGGAAGGAAACGCAAATAGATGGAGACACAGATGGATCACATTAGTTTACTGTAAAGCTTCATCTTAGTTGGTGCTTATCTTGGCGAGAGCCGAGTACAAATCAGCATGAAGTTTTAAGATCTACTCTTGTGTAATGGAAATCATTTATATATATATATATATATATATATATATATATATATATATATATATATATATATATAACTAAACAAAATGTCACTTTGTAGTAGAGTAGAATAGACTGGTTCCCAAAGTAACCCGTCACACTGTAGTAATATAGAGTACTGAGAAAGAAGCCAGTGGTTTTAAACAATCTTTAGCTGCTCGGACAGTATTTCATAGACCCAATGAAACAAATAGGTATATCCTTTAATTGTACTATTAAAGCTAGCAGCATAATTAATACACTGAATGTACAGCATCACACAGTGGTGAAATAAACAAACACAAAAATAAACAATGCAGTTCTGTAAAGCACATTGAAAAATAACGCAGAAAAAGAAGTAGTTCAAAATGAATGTCCAAGTCCCGAGCTTCGTCACAAAAAAAAACAAAAATACTTCCTAAAAAACCCGAAACGGAATGGCCATTCACACGCACAAAAAAAATACATATACCAGCAGCAGATTGAAAAAGATAACAATTGGATAGATCTCACCCCGCTTGCTGTAGGTAGGCTGGCGGCTGTGTGGAAAAAACATTTCAAAAATCATAACAAAAAATACAAAGTAAAAGCTGCGTTTATCACTATCTAAAGTCAAACCAAATTGAATTCAAATGAAAAGAAGGAAATATGTTTGACTACTAATTAGACCTGAAAACAAAACACAGACTAACGAAAATTAAGCTGTATAAATGGATGGGTAAACTAAACCATAGTTCTATAGCCCGCATTATCACACAAGTACAAAAGAAAGTCGGCTCTCCTTACTGTATCTTCTCTGTCCATTTAAACTACCCGGCACTATGCAAAGACAAAATCACTGACAAACTAAGGAAAACCGGAAAGGACCTGCGCAAAACGCTTTTGGAAAGATGGAGAGAATTAAAACAGCACTGAAATTCAGCAAGGCAAAAAACACAGACTGGAGCCAAGTGGTTTTCTTTATATGTATATATATATATATATATATATATATATATATATATATATATATATATATATAAAAATATATAACATTAACACACCAACGATGGTATTATTTCACAGAGAGGGTTTTTTTTTTGTATTCTTATTATTAGAACAGGATCGAATATAATAGGAATATATGCATGTAGCCTGGCCAGGCATACTACCACTCAATTAAGAGGAGTAGACAGCAAACTTATTATGCTGCATGCTACAAACTGACAGACAGAAAGACAAAGTTCCAAAGAATATTCAGCTGGGAAGAGTCATTTGAATGTTTTTTTTGTTACTGCTGACATTTTAATTATAATCCTTGTTGTTGAGCGTATGGGTTTCTTTTGAAATCTTCTCTCCTAGTGATTTACATTTATTTTAATATAATTCATTTTATTTTTAAAGGATAGCAAGGAAAATAGCAGTGAATCAATTTTAATTATGCTCCTTATCAGCCACGTAGTTCCCATATGTATCATGTTTACTGAATGCATTTTATGTGGTTATTGTTTATTGGATTTGGCAGGCATGGGACAGATTAAATTAAAAAAAAAATAATCTAAAATTAATATTAGTGATGCATTTTCAATGGTAGGAATGAAAGTGTGTAGTGTTTTAAAAACTTAGAAATAGTGGGATTTTAATCATTGGGATTTTAATTTCGCATTTAGTGCCACCGTGTAAAATCTTGACAGGAAACTCAAAATCCACTTCAAGTACCATAAACGCTTTTGTCATTTTGGACAAATTCTGATTGCAGTAACATGTAAGATAGCTTTGTGATAAATATGTGCAAGTTCATGTGGTAAACAATTAAGTGTTACTTGCCTATCTGGAAAACAAGAGGACCTCTGCCCTCAGCACATAGATCTGGTCAAGACTGATATCAGACTGCTTACTGTACTTGAATTTAACACACAAGTCTATAAAAATGTAATATTCTCTCTGAAAAGTGCTGCCAGGCTCCCTGTTTTATGAATCAAGCTTTCCTTGAGCTTGATTAAACAGATGATTCTGTCTACTCAGAGCTCTTGTGTTTTCCTGGCCCTGCAGACAGGTGACTCCCACAAAGGTGGCCATCTGGCAGCGTCTTCAGCAATGCATGGCTGGGCAGAGTGGTCTGCAGGTGACAGGTGGTCAAGGTCATCACAATGTGGCTATTTGAAATAAGAAGCCTGGTAAATACTCAGCCACTGACTTACTATAGGTTTTGTTCACATCTTTTAACTTTCCACCTTTGTAAAGTACAGTAAATACAAGACGAAGAAGTATGTAAATGGAGACCAGAATCCATTGGAAACCATTGAAAACTACTAATGTATGTGCCTTAGATCACTAACTATTATATTTTGTATTGACGGTTCTGGTTACCCGGGTCACAATCCCATGTAGTGTGAAACCAGGATGTGGGTCTACACACTTTGACCAGGGTTGAGCGAGAAAAAATGCATGACGAATGTTCTTAAGCCGACAAAATAACAAACTGCCACACCTGCGTGAAGGTTTCACTTCCGCAAGCAATGTTTTATTTATTCTGTTTAGCCATATTTTTGTTGCATACATTTGCGCTAATCAACATTTGGGCCGACGGTTCAATCCAGAGGAGCTTGGATGGAAGCATCTGTAACAAGCTGCTTCCGGGGCATTGATGCATTGATACACGCATTGTGTCCTTGCGTCTGTCACCCAGGTCAACCCGGCTTTATCAAAAGCAGTGTGAAATTGCGTAGCCGGTCCGCATGACACCGGGTTCTGGCCGGGGTAGAGCATGCCAGTGTGAAAGGGGCAATTACAATACAATTACAGTGTGCAAAATGACACTGACATATAATACCCATTAATAGGGTTCAAGCAAAACACCAGGAATTATATGATTACATTGCTTTGTGAAATGATTATTTTTTGTGCTGAATCTACAGGGGTTCCCATGATCTTTCTGAAGAAAAAATGTTTTTAACAATGACAAAATGAATACCGTGTGCTAATGACATTGCTTATTAGTATAGGAGTGTCATGTGGCAGGATAAATAATCAGGCAGTCCAATTATTATATTCAAACAAAGTTGGTTTAATAATAAAAACAGACCTTCTAAAAACTTGCTTGGGACAAGTCATTGAGAGTATCAGAATATGGGGCTATGGGTAGTGGATGTAGGTTATGAGTTCATTTTTAATGCTACTAATTCGGAATGAATGCTCTCTCTATTAATTAAACTGCATTTGGCTACTTTGTGCATTAAGTGGCTTTTACCAAACTGGAATAAATTTTCCTGTCAGTTTCCATTTGTGAGTTAAGAGTTAAATCTGCTCTGCCATCAGTTTTTAGCATAATTACAGTGGCAGCTAATATTCATTGGACTAATCAAGGGTATCTTGGGAACAGATGACCTTTACTTCATGAAACAAGAAGTTCAATATGTATATCATATTAATTTAATCCATCCGTCAATCTACATCTTTCCATATATTTTCAGAAACTTAAAAGGACAACATTCTTTACTTCAGATTCTTCAAAGAATCTATCTCATGGTACAATACTGCATGCTTTCTGTCTTTTGATGCTTAAGAAGGCAGAAGGTTTTATGTAAATGACATTGATCAAAGTAGTCGCTGAATTTTAAACTTAGTTACAACCTTTTTTTCATGTTTGACAATATAAATATTAGGGTTCAACTTCATTTAATACCAAGTAAGTAAGCTGATCACAAAAAAGATGCCAATGTAAAATCTTTTGTTTTCATAAAAATACTAAATAAGACATATAAAATACACTTGTCAGTTTTAGAAGCAGAGCTGTCAAATCCTGACTGCTTACAAATATCTACAGTATAACAAATGGTATTGTAAGAAAGATGATTTCTAATGTGTGCGTTATACATTTAAGTTGTGCAGTTTTAGGTGTTTCATTAAGCAGGAAAATACTGCCATTGCAATTACCCTGTGCATCTGCATTTTAAACAAACCTTCCATTTAAACCCATCTCACAAGATTTCAGCTTCCCAAGACACATAGGCGTTTTTTTATTTATTTAACGAGACCACGCTTATTTCTGTGCACTTCAGAAACTAGACCGTGTTGGCTGTCCTGTTTGTTTCCCAAGGTTGTTTGAACTGTTGTCACGCAAGCTTTCTCACTTGTTGAAGCTTTTTTGCTTCAATCCGTAACTAAACACACTGTATGTTTCACAATATATTTGACAAGACCACACTGAATTTTTAATGGCTTGTGGAGGAAATTGGTTAATCTTTCCAAGAAGTCCTAGATCTTTGTACTTGGCTGTGACAAATAAGGTAATCCAAGAGAGATTTTGATCTCCACACACATATGGGTTTGGCTAAACCACACAGATCCCCATCTGCAGCATTTGTTTTGAGTTTCCGGGGGTACAGTATAGTAAGCACATTTCCAAGGCAGAAGTACATAACAGAGATTATAAGATGTAATTGTTATTCTAGTGCCACACTATAAAAAGTACAGAAGCAATGTTGCATTCCATAGTACCGTAACCTTTTAAAGAAGAACACGCATTCATTCTATTTTTACTATGCCAATGAGGTTATACACTACCCTACCACAAGTACTGAGATAGGGATGACAAATACAGTGGTGGTTGGTTTTGCAATGGCTGCTTTTCAGTGAAAATGAGGCCTTCCAAGATGTGGAGATGGAATAGAAGCATCAAGAGAACTAGTTATAACTGAACACCAGCCTCATGTACTGGTTCTGCATGTTTCTACTTACTTCTTTTAAAACACAATGGTACAACAGAGAATCCTAGGTTAATAACCCTGTGACAGGAAGACAGCGGTTGAGACTCAGACACTGTGAAAAGTTCAAAATAAAGCTTTTAATTCACAAAAATACAAAATAAACCGGCACGAGGGCCAAACAAAACAGGTTTCTAAGACACAAAATAAACGCAAAATGCAACTTACAAGACTAAGGCTTCCAGGCTGAGTATTACTGTCACTGGATTACAAAAATGAACAAAACACAGCAAACCCCAAAACCACCTTCTCCTTCTAGAACTCTCTCTCGAATGGGTGGCTGAGGCTTCCTTTTATGCCAGGTGGTTGGGTGAGAATTGAATAATTAATTGATTGATTGCTCCCACCTGACGCAATCAACCTGGGCAGGGAGGAGAATTTAACCCCATCCCTGCCAGTATTTACAAGGGCAGAGCCCTGCTCTGCCACAAACCCTTTTACTGCCTGTGACAGGATGGCAAAGGGTTAGAGAGACTCAGAGAGTACCTGCGGGTTTAAACATTTATTAAACAAAAATAAATAAAAAACAAAACAAGTCCCAAAAACAAAACAATATTAATGTCAGGCTGGGCATTCGCCTTCACTGATATATGTAGCCATAAAACAAACCACACAGTGTTCACTCACCGACTCCCAACAACTCTCAAACAAGGATTTTCTCCCCTTATATCCCATGTGGCTGGAGTCTAATTAAGCATCAGTTATTCAATAAAGGCTCCAGCCACATTCTCACATGATTTTGGCAGGGATAGGAATTAACCCCATCCTTTCCAACCACCACTACCAACACGCAAACCAAACATTATTTACAACATATAATTTTTTATCACAGAAATACCAGAGTAAAGCCTACAATCCATGTTGAAAACCAAAAAGAGGAGAGGGTTTTCCGATTAACCCTTTGCAGTCCATTTATTAAGTGCGCGTCAGGTCCAGTTTATTTTCACACGCGCAGTTAATTTTAGACGCGCTGTTTGAAAGTATTTTTTTCCACAGTCAAACGGGTTTAAGAGGCCCTGCATATCAACAAAGCACTCACTAGGCATCTCCAGCCCCGCCCCACCCTTTCGTTCGCCATCGCCTTCAAGTCGTACATACCGATCAATCATCTCCTGATCACTCGTTTCTTCACCAAACTCCTCAATAATGCAATCCAAGTCATTATTTTATTAGTATAACATCTCAAAAAAGCTCTGCAAATGTCTGTGATATTCTCTGTGTGCTGATTCAGTAACAGCCAGCTTGTTTCCTTATGGCCGCCCCTATCTGATGCCAGGGGCAAGTATGACTATTCACGAGATACGCCCTTTTTTTTTTTTCGGCTTGTCTCGGCTCCTGTCGCTCCCACTCGGCCATTGAATGGTTTTCTCGGCTTTTTCCGGAGAAAAAACGACTAGAAACCTGTTTTTTGAATTTTTTTGATTTGATGACATTGGACTGGATAGGAATAATTGCAATGTCGGACCTGACATAGGACCGCAAAGGGTTAAAGGATCCAGGCTCAACATAGAGTGCAGGTTTGCGAATGTTCAGTAAATGAAGCAACTTTGATATTACTGAAGTTCTGAAAGATCAATATCAGATTTTTTTTTTAAATTAATAACCAAGACTGAAAGGGAAAATACTGACAGACTGACATTTTAAAAAGACTTAAATTATTAAGTAGCTTTGTGTCTATTAATCCACTCAATGCATTAAACTATTTATGACGTGCTTTCAGAATGAATCAATGCGGTATATGTGTATGAAAGTACTGTGCAGATAAAGAATCTTGGTTCTGTACAGAATCTTTGATTAAGTGTTAATGACTGAAGTGGGGGTCCTGAAGTGGCAGATAATGACATGTGTGGGTAGTAGGCTCAAAGCCTTCAGACTGCATGTTTGGAAGAGAAAAGGAGGTGTTAAAAATGTACTTGATTTGGTGCTATTGTCAAATAAGTCTGCGTAACATTTATTTTGGCCCAAACTCTGTCAGGTACTCAATAGCCTAATTTTAATCATGTCAGTATCGAGATCTGCCACTAATTGGATGGACATCAATATCGTATCCGGATTCTACAGCGCGTCTATTACAGCAGCCCCACCACCGCGTGACCCAGTACAGCGCAACCCCACCACCGCGTGACCCAGTACAGCGCAATCCCGCCACCGCGGGACCCCTTTACAGCGACAGACCACCACTGTGAGCCCCGTTACAGCGCATCACCGCACACAACTTTGTAGCTATACTTGCTGCCTGCACGAGATGCATTCAGGGTCTTAAGTTATTGTGAAGTAGCTGCATGGTTTGTTTCCATGCAGAGTTCCGATAAGGGACACTTCAGAAGCAATTCATGTTCAAAGCACTTTTTTTTTTATTATTTGATATACAGTACCAAAATAAAAAAAGAAAGTCAAAACAAAGTGTTGCGCTGTACTGGGTCACGCGGTGGTGGGGTTGCGCTGTATTGGGTCACGCGGTGGTGGGGTTGCGCTGTACTGGGTCACGCGGTGGTGGGGTTGCGCTGTACTGGGTCACACGGTGGTGGGGTTGCGCTGTACTGGGTCCCGCGATGGTGGGGTTGCGCTGTACTGGGTCACGCGGTGGTGGGGTTGCGCTGTATTGGGTCACGCGGTGGTGGGGTTGCGCTGTACTGGGTCCCGCGATGGTGGGGTTGCGCTGTACTGGGTCACACGGTGGTGGGGTTGCGCTGTACTGGGTCCCGCGATGGTGGGGTTGCGCTGTACTGGGTCACGCGGTGGTGGGGTTGCACTGTACTGGGTCACGCGGTGGTGGGGTTGCGCTGTACTGGGTCCCGCGATGGTGGGGTTGCGCTGTACTGGGTCACACGGTGGTGGGGTTGCGCTGTACTGGGTCCCGCGATGGTGGGGTTGCGCTGTACTGGGTCACACGGTGGTGGGGTTGCGCTGTACTGGGTCCCGCGATGGTGGGGTTGCGCTGTACTGGGTCACGCGGTGGTGGGGTTGCACTGTACTGGGTCACGCGGTGGTGGGGTTGCGCTGTACTGGGTCCCGCGATGGTGGGGTTGCGCTGTACTGGGTCACGCGGTGGTGGGGTTGCGCTGTACTGGGTCATACGGTGGTGGGGTTGCGCTGTACTGGGTCCCGCGATGGTGGGGTTGCACTGTACTGGGTCACGCGGTGGTGGGGTTGCGCTGTACTGGGTCCCGCGATGGTGGGGTTGCGCTGTACTGGGTCACGCGGTGGTGGGGTTGCGCTGTACTGGGTCATACGGTGGTGGGGTTGCGCTGTACTGGGTCCCGCGATGGTGGGGTTGCGCTGTACTGGGTCACGCGGTGGTGGGGTTGCGCTGTACTGGGTCACACGGTGGTGGGGTTGCACTGTACTGGGTCCCGCGATGGTGGGGTTGCGCTGTATTGGGTCCCGCGGCATTGGGGTTGCACTGTACTGGGTCCCGCGATGGTGGGGTTGCGCTGTACTGGGTCACGCGGTGGTGGGGTTGCGCTGTACTGGGTCCCGCGGCATTGGGGTTGCGCTGTACTGGGTCACACGGTGGTGGGGTTGCGCTGTACTGGGTCCCGCGATGGTGGGGTTGCGCTGTACTGGGTCACGCGGTGGTGGGGTTGCACTGTACTGGGTCCCGCGGTGGTGGGGTTGCGCTGTACTGGGTCCCGCGATGGTGGGGTTGCGCTGTACTGGGTCACGCGGTGGTGGGGTTGCGCTGTACTGGGTCACACGGTGGTGGGGTTGCGCTGTACTGGGTCCCGCGATGGTGGGGTTGCGCTGTACTGGGTCACGCGGTGGTGGGGTTGCGCTGTACTGGGTCACACGGTGGTGGGGTTGCGCTGTACTGGGTCCCGCGATGGTGGGGTTGCGCTGTACTGGGTCACGCGGTGGTGGGGTTGCACTGTACTGGGTCACGCGGTGGTGGGGTTGCGCTGTATTGGGTCCCGCGGCATTGGGGTTGCGCTGTACTGGGTCCCGCGATGGTGGGGTTGCGCTGTACTGGGTCACGCGGTGGTGGGGTTGCGCTGTATTGGGTCACGCGGTGGTGGGGTTGCGCTGTACTGGGTCACGCGGTGGTGGGGTTGCGCTGTATTGGGTCACGCGGTGGTGGGGTTGCGCTGTACTGGGTCACGCGGTGGTGGGGTTGCGCTGTACTGGGTCACACGGTGGTGGGGTTGCGCTGTACTGGGTCCCGCGATGGTGGGGTTGCGCTGTACTGGGTCACGCGGTGGTGGGGTTGCGCTGTATTGGGTCACGCGGTGGTGGGGTTGCGCTGTACTGGGTCCCGCGATGGTGGGGTTGCGCTGTACTGGGTCACACGGTGGTGGGGTTGCGCTGTACTGGGTCCCGCGATGGTGGGGTTGCGCTGTACTGGGTCACGCGGTGGTGGGGTTGCACTGTACTGGGTCACGCGGTGGTGGGGTTGCGCTGTACTGGGTCCCGCGATGGTGGGGTTGCGCTGTACTGGGTCACGCGGTGGTGGGGTTGCGCTGTACTGGGTCACACGGTGGTGGGGTTGCGCTGTACTGGGTCCCGCGATGGTGGGGTTGCGCTGTACTGGGTCCCGCGATGGTGGGGTTGCGCTGTACTGGGTCACGCGGTGGTGGGGTTGCGCTGTACTGGGTCCCGCGATGGTGGGGTTGCGCTGTACTGGGTCACACGGTGGTGGGGTTGCGCTGTACTGGGTCCCGCGATGGTGGGGTTGCGCTGTACTGGGTCACACGGTGGTGGGGTTGCGCTGTACTGGGTCCCGCGATGGTGGGGTTGCGCTGTACTGGGTCACGCGGTGGTGGGGTTGCACTGTACTGGGTCACGCGGTGGTGGGGTTGCGCTGTACTGGGTCCCGCGATGGTGGGGTTGCGCTGTACTGGGTCACGCGGTGGTGGGGTTGCGCTGTACTGGGTCATACGGTGGTGGGGTTGCGCTGTACTGGGTCCCGCGATGGTGGGGTTGCGCTGTACTGGGTCACGCGGTGGTGGGGTTGCGCTGTACTGGGTCACACGGTGGTGGGGTTGCACTGTACTGGGTCCCGCGATGGTGGGGTTGCGCTGTATTGGGTCCCGCGGCATTGGGGTTGCACTGTACTGGGTCCCGCGATGGTGGGGTTGCGCTATACTGGGTCACGCGGTGGTGGGGTTGCGCTGTACTGGGTCCCGCGGCATTGGGGTTGCGCTGTACTGGGTCACACGGTGGTGGGGTTGCGCTGTACTGGGTCCCGCGATGGTGGGGTTGCGCTGTACTGGGTCACGCGGTGGTGGGGTTGCACTGTACTGGGTCCCGCGGTGGTGGGGTTGCGCTGTACTGGGTCCCGCGATGGTGGGGTTGCGCTGTACTGGGTCACGCGGTGGTGGGGTTGCGCTGTACTGGGTCACACGGTGGTGGGGTTGCGCTGTACTGGGTCCCGCGATGGTGGGGTTGCGCTGTACTGGGTCACGCGGTGGTGGGGTTGCGCTGTACTGGGTCACACGGTGGTGGGGTTGCGCTGTACTGGGTCCCGCGATGGTGGGGTTGCGCTGTACTGGGTCACGCGGTGGTGGGGTTGCACTGTACTGGGTCACGCGGTGGTGGGGTTGCGCTGTATTGGGTCCCGCGGCATTGGGGTTGCGCTGTACTGGGTCCCGCGATGGTGGGGTTGCGCTGTACTGGGTCACGCGGTGGTGGGGTTGCGCTGTACTGGGTCCCGCGGCATTGGGGTTGCGCTGTACTGGGTCACGCGGTGGTGGGGTTGCGCTGTATTGGGTCACGCGGTGGTGGGGTTGCGCTGTACTGGGTCCCGCGGCATTGGGGTTGCGCTGTACTGGGTCACGCGGTGGTGGGGTTGCGCTGTACTGGGTCACGCGGTGGTGGGGTTGCGCTGTACTGGGTCCCGCGATGGTGGGGTTGCGCTGTATTGGGTCACGCGGTGGTGGGGTTGCACTGTACTGGGTCACGCGGTGGTGGGGTTGCGCTGTATTGGGTCACGCGGTGGTGGGGTTGCGCTGTACTGGGTCACGCAGTGGTGGGGTTGCACTGTACTGGGTCACGCGGTGTTAGATGTGCGGTCATGTCCTGTAACCCCTCAATATATCTTAAAGCTCTGCAACAACTTAGAGACCCTCCTGTGGAGTTGCTTTTCCCTTTTAGGATTACACTGTTAATACTTCACTACTATAATTGAACTACAAGCTGTAAATATCTTGCCATAAATTGTATTGTTTTGTTTTGTTATTTAAACAAATGTATTTGTTTATTTATATTAGAACGGGGTACCCCTCCTCCCCTGTGCAGTTGTATTTTTTTGTATTTGTTTATTATTATAATTTTTTTATATGTATTATTAAATGACGGCGTAGCCGTGCATTTGTTTCGCTATTTTTATTTAAATGTGTTCTGGCAGAGGCGAGGTCAGCAGCTTGTCCTCTGCCAATAGTAATTAAAAACCTTGTGTAGAAAGTGGCCATCTCCTGAATTAATGAAGTGATTAATTGTTGCAGGAGATGGTCACCTGCATATAAGCCTGCAGCTCTCTGCACTTTGGGTGGGTGTATGAGAGGAGGAACAGAGTGAGAGGAGTTTTGTTGTGTGTTCAAGATTTGTTTTTGTTTAACTGTTTAATTTTGCTCTGGGAGCAGTGTTTTTTTGTTAAAATTTTTTATTTATTTTTGTGTTTAAAAATAAAAACGGCGCACGCCGTGCCTTTTACACCGTAATATTTTTGTTTGTTTTTCTTCCTGCATCTGGCCTGACGTCACCACACTGCTACCCTGTCACAATATATTAGAAAGGAGAATATATGCAGTATTGCAGTATAAAACAAATTAAAACTTTAACAAAAGTCCCAGCAGCGTTATTTCATGAGGCCTATGGACTGTGACTAAACCTATTTCCCTCCTACCACAACCAAGCACTTAAGCACCAAGGCCATTTTACTACATGCAATCCAACAACGTTCCCCCTTTTAAACTGTAAATAGAGACACAGTACATTCTGTCATAAATTACTCCTCGAGAGAAAGGGGGCTCAAGTAGAGAATTATTCTGAAGTCTTTCATGTAAATTTCAGTGCAGAACTCCAGGCACCTCGTAACTCATAAGTTTAAGTTTTGTGGAGTGGGAGGCTGGGAGTACCATAAAATACTCTCACTCTCTTTGATCTGCAGAAAGCTGGGGCTGTATTAAAGGAGTGTCTACCTGGCAATTCATAAATAGATCCTTTGCAAAGTACTGGTTTTGTTATACCTTGTAGCAAACTAGCAGGCCCTCTCCTGAAACATTATTGGTACTTAAAGTGATTCCTGTGTGACTAATAACCACTGTTATTTCCACATTCTGTGCACTACACTGTACTTCTTCAGAAACCAGACTGTTGGCTGTCCTGTTTGTTCCCCAAGGTTGTTTAAGCTGTAGGCACACAAGGTTTCTCAGTTAAAGCTTTCTTGCTTCAATCTGTAATCAACAGACATGGAAATAGAATATGATAGAATAAGATTCATAGGTTTAATTTCCTTTAGGGAGGGTCTGTTTAAATACCTTTGAAAGCAATTGCAATTGTAAAATGTTTTTTTTTTGCTGTGTAAAATTGGAAGAATATTGCTCTGCAAAGGATTAGTAATTAGTGGTTATGTACAGCTGGCACAAAAATTGCACTTAAATTCAGTTTCCAAAACATCTTTTGGCAGCACAGTGCTTTTAGAAGCAGCTGGAATAGAAAGAACAGCTCATGCCTGGAAGAGAGAGAAATAACAAACTACATTATTATTTTAAAAGGTCATAACTAGTGAATAACATAAGGACTTTGGCTTCATTGTTAATGCTACAACATGGCAGTGCGTAATTGGTTTGTGCTTCTCCATAGGAAGTGTACCATAAAGGAACCGATCTGTTTTTTCCCTTGCTGTCTTCAAAACGGAAGCTCTAGATTCACCAGTGTTAAATGTTATATTGCCAGATATCTTTGAAATGCAAGCTGAGGAAAAGCAAGCCTTTTCTAATATTTTTTTGTTAAAATAATAACTTCACAGGAAAAAAAAGTAGCTATGACCACAGCAAGGTCTGTGTTCCAGCATGGTTTGGAGGGGGGAACTTTCTTTTATTGTTTTATTGAAATCAGGGTTCTCAATTAAGATGCCAGTTCTCTTTGCAAAATTGCCCTCGCTAGGTGGGCTCAACATATCTTAATTACTGTTCAGTACTTCTCAGATACAATTAAAAACACAGAAAGAAAGTGATTTAGTACATTTTAAATTACTCCTTTAATTACATATCCTAAATTGCTGACATTCAAACATGTAAATCATTTATACAGTGTAGGGAGAATTGGTGTTTAGATACCCAATTAAAGATAATTAAGTAACATGTGTAATGGTTTAATTCATTTAGCCGTCTTAATACCCCTTTCACACAGACGAATTATGGCTGCTCAGAACCAACACTGATGTGGCATTTTAGTCTGTGTGAATTGCCTATACCGTCACAGAGCCATCATATTTTAACTACCTCGCGAGGTAGTTCAGAGAAGACACTGAACCGTTTTAACTCCTGTGTTAAATGCTGTGCCGGCACTGAAACGCTATAGTGGGCGTGGGTTGAAAGTCAACATCACATGGGACTGTATACCAGACCTGTTGGGTATTTCTAATCATCTGTTTTACACACTTTAATTTTTTTCAAATACAATGACTGATCAAGAACAAGGTAGTAATTGGAGACCGGTAGAAGTTAAGCAATTGTTAACTTCACAATTCTAGGAGTGGCAGTGTGCCCGCCCTCTGTGTATATTATCAGAACCAGGAAATGATGGAACACACTGAGACTTGGATTTGGTGAAACTGAGCACTTAAATGCTGAGCGCAACCATGAAATGAAAAAAAACAGACTTCGAAACAAAACGGCACAAGGGCCAAAACAAAACAGTCAAACAAAACACGGAAGAAACAGTAACAAGTATAATGAAATCTATAGCAGCAATTGTTTCGTTTCAGACTCACATCCCGCCTCTAACACTCTCCTCCGTGCAGCTAGACTGCAGCTCTTTTAAAGTTGTGACCGAGGGACTAACTGGCTAGCAATTAACTTATCCCTCGGTCACATTGTGCACGGGTTTACTAAAGATGAGTGACTGTCAGCAAATTAAACACTCAGTAGCTGATCAGTCACGCATTCCCACAAGGTAATTTATAAAAACAAAACCACACACTAACATGGCTGACAGAACCTTGCTCGTCCTGCATTTTAAATCATACATAATACTCAATAATCATATGGGCTTTCCACCAATCATCTATACAATAAATCATAATATATACACAGAGGTCAGGCACCCTGCCACAGGCAGCTACTAAACAGCTGCAGCACTTTGAACTGTGCAATAGAATTTGTGGGCAGACCCGACACAAATCCAGTTAATGTGATCGGGAGACTTCAAGAATGCAGAGGAAACTCAAATCAAGCAACAGACTGTTATATATATATATATATATATATATATATATATATATATATATATATATATATATATATATATAATATAGTGATGGATTGCCTTCCAGTCATATATCTTTTCTCCTTTAAACAAAGACTTGACAGCCAGGATGCAGTGAAACACCATAGCACAGGGGTGGGCAATCCTGGTCCTGGAGGGCCGGTGTCCCTCCTGGCTTTTGTTCCAACTGTGCTCTAAATTACTTAATTGTACTGATTATTACCAATTATTGGTCTAATTAAGTAATTTAGAGCACAGTTGGAACAAAAGCCAGGAGGGACACCGGCCCTCCAGGACCAGGATTGCCCACCCCTGCCATAGCATGTGTTTATTATTTATAATATACAAAATAAATGAAAACAAAACAAAAGCCTAACCCATTCTCAGGCCCTACCTAAACAGGTCGTGATATTATCTAAATACAAGTCTGTTCCCTCGTCGTCAAAACCAAATCACAATCCAAAGTCAAAATCCAAATACCTGTTTCAGTGTTCATTTACCAGTAAATCACGTAAAAGTCACCCAGTCACCCAGTCACCAACCAAACTCCTCACATTCTCCCTCATCCAACACTCACAAACAGTGAGTTTTTAAATCAATTACATCATTAACAACAATTGACTAGACATTAAATTGAATAATTGAACTGGAGCCATCCCTGACTCCAGTAGTTTCCACCATGGTCCTAATGCCCCCCATGTATTGTCTTTGTACAAAGAAGTGTTTACCAACCAGTTTGTTTATGTTGTATTTACCATCTTTTATGGTAAGTTTTTCAGTTTTTTAAGTTTTTCCCTTACAATCCCTTACAATATATAAAAACAATGCATCTGCAATTTTTTTGTAACTGTTAACATTATATGCAATAGGTAGAACTTTTTTTTTATTGATGGTCGACAAGCCTGCAACTTTTAATTTACTGCAGTTGGTATCAAACGCCTGAATGAAAATAATATTAATAATGCATCCCCGCTTAAATATTTTTATTAAAATTCTCCACATATATATATCTATATATATATATTAATAGAGAGGACAAAGCGAGCACAGGGAAGTTTACAGTACACTACAGTTCTCCAGCACCACTCTTTTTTTTGTTTTTAGGTAGCTTGCCCACGTTATTATGACTTATTTATTTATTTATATATTTATTTGCTTTGTTTTGTTTCTGTTGCCGTTGCCATGAAAACAATCTGTTGACTGACAGGTTTGAAAGTTGTACTCACATGATCCCTTTGGCTGTGTGAAAGGGTTATGACGGTATTATACTGGCAGAGATTGCGCAATTTTGTGGTGTGTGAATGGGTATGTAAAATTATTTTTTAAACGTCTCTGAGACGGCTCAGTAGCAGCATTTGTGTTTGAAAGTGGTAGTTACAAACTTCTCTCAAACAAGTTCAAGATGGCGAGGAAACAACTGCACAATAAAACACACAACACTGGTTTATCTTTTATACATTTTATCAAATGTTTGTAAATAAAATACGGTACAAAAGTAGAATAGAAGGTTAATATCAAAATAGCATAAATCAACACATTAATCTCAATGCAACAATAATCAGGTAATATCTCAGCTTCAGTGTAGATGCTTTGTGTAAAGGCAAGCTTTCATTAACTTCTCTGTAAACTGTCTCAACAATAACATCAACACTTCCAAGTCAGCAAATTGACAACATGAGTATATAACAGTATAACTGTCTGAGTAAATATGAGTCAGTAAATACATTAATATAAATTCAGTGAATTCTACTGAATGGGAGATTACAAAATCACAATCAATTGTTTATCTATGTGTTATTAAAATTAGAATTCACAGCTATAACACCCATTCATTTATTCTTAAAAAAAACCCAGCACCTATTATTCAATTTCATAGATTGCTTTGTAATTGATATAGCTGTTTAGCTGGCCATTTACTTTCATGAAAGATTAAAACTAGCCCTTGTGTTATAAAGCAAAGTATGATCCACCTCTTCACATTTCACATCACCAACCTTTCTGCAAATATACATTTATTACATTCCCCAAGTATAGTTTCTGTATTCTTTAGTTCAAGTGGAGAAAATACTTCATTCAGATTGCAGCACTAATACAGTGTGAGGCAACTCGGAGGGATGGTGCCCCTTTCAGCCTTTGTTTATTAAGAACAGATATTCTTCCACTAAAATGGATCGATTCCAGATTGGCCAATTCAGTCCATTAATTCATTCTTTAATGATTTGCTTTCTATTTTTTCAATGACGAGCCCAGTTAATGGAGCTCTTTTAAGTCCTTGAACAATATTTTTGAGTTTTCTTCCAAGTTTATTGAATCATTGGGTGTTTTCTAGATGTTGCAGCTGGCAGTTCAAGTTGTTAAAAGCTGCTCTCCATTTTTTTGACTGACTAGACAAACTCAAAACAAAGATAAATAATTTTCCTGTAACCTTGACTGTTTTTTTTTTTGTTTTTTTTTTTCAAACTTGGTTGAGCATGGGCGTTGGAATTTATCAGTGTTGCTAAACCTCGGAATTTATCAGTGTTGCTATGGAGATGAGGCCAGTGCTAAAGTTTTAATTATAAAGATGTTTGATCCTTTGTCTAGTTTTATGGTTCTACAACAGCAATTCACTGGAGAAGACAATGGTATAAAAGCTATTCTGTATTTATTTATTTATTTTTTTAGCAATGTGACCTGAAATAATATATTGATAAACCTTCAAAACACAAACCTGAGCCTATATTTATCATTCATGCGTGAATAAATTTCTTGATTTGTTCGTACGGATTACGTTTAAGAATTGTCGCATGCATAATTAAACCCAAATTATCAATCTTTCGTAAGGCACTTGCACTCACATTTCTAATTAATAGGTATTAATAAATGTCAATGTCACAAAAGTTGTTTGCATGTATAAAATTGCATTTAAACCATCCCTATATAGAGAGAAATGGTCAATGTAACTGTTTGTCACTGCTCTGTTTTCTAGGTGAGTGCCCACACTGCTGTTTTGAATAATAAATTAATCATGTGTTCCGCCTAGCCATTAAGCTTAACATTTAGTAGATGGAGACAGGCATCAGATATAACCTGCACATTCATTGAATGGTACTGTTTCCTGTTCACAAAATTAAATTAATTCACTCTTGGTGCTTTAATTGCTACATGAGTACAGTCTATAGCACTGATCGTATTGGGGAACCCAGCAATTGAATGAAAATCCCTTTTTACTCCAATCTGCTGGTCTGTTTGAATGTACAGAGGACACAACATGTCACACAATTCCATTAGGACTGCCTTTGGAACACGGTATCTTGTGAAGAGTTCTTCTGAACTTGCTGCGAATACGTCACACCGATCCCAAAATGCTCTCTTTTGCCAAGAGGCCCTTTAGCAATGTCATCCAGAAGTGGCAGATCAGACATTTTCAAATTATGTGTTGACGTGTTACTGTATGTGAATTAATATCATTTTTCTTTTCTCTTAATAGCATTCTACACCTGCTATAGCTGTAATTACCAGTGTGCTGCTGAAACAAGGGAGTCACAAAAACAATACCTCCTGCTTATTAAGTAATAATAACAGTGGTGGTAACCAACATTTATATCATACTACTGCCTAAATATGAATCACAATAGTAATAGCATTTTTGGTATAGAACGGCAATCATTTAAGTATTGCAAATTCAGCAATACTTGCATAACATAAACCTAATGAGAAGGTTATTATTTTACATATTGCACTGACTGCAGATATTTAGCCGATTTTAATGGAAGTTTGATTTTAGCAGTACCATCATTTTTAGCGTGTTTTTCTTTAACACAAGTCTGTGGTAGAGGTAAAATCAACAAACAACAACACAATTATGTTTACATATAAATTTACTTGACAAACATCATCTCAACAAACATCCATCACCATTCATTGTGAAGCTTTGCAGCCTTTCTCTTTCACCAAAGTTCTGGCATGATTTGATCAGACACAGCATACGTTCGTGTAGCTTCTAGGCTTGTGTCCAGCTGTTGCGAGCAGTACTTTAATCGTGACCAGCTCAACCAATCAGAATAACTGCTCCAGGCCAGCAGAACAAAGCAAATGCTACATGTCCTGCAACACTATCTCTTTTAAACAGTGTCGACACTCACATTGAAGTACATGGTAGGGAGTTTTTGTATCACTCGCCTTGCTCAAGTCGTGTATGTACAAATCTAGATAACCAATAAGCAGAAACCAAGGAAATAAAGAACAAACAACGATCAAAAAAACACTTGCATGCACTGCTTTTCATCTAACCATTTCACCAACAAACGCACAAAAAGGTCAGTGTACGCATGCATATGACGTGCAAATATATGTATTGAGATCACATGCCTGACGACGGTGTCTAGTGTGTGGCTAGTGGCTAACGTATTGGACAACAGTGCTCGAGAGGCTTGTGTATATCACAGTGTAAATATATAGGGTGGTGGTCATTGTGACGAATATAGCTAACAAAAAGTCCTGTACATTTAAAGCAGGGTTTATTAATAATAGCAATAACAGCCTACATATTCACGGAGTGGGGGCTGGGCAATGACTGTTAAGGAATGATTTGTCCTGAAGGAGCCGCCCCACATACAGATGAGACTCCGCCTCCAGTGGGGAACACCTGTTGCGAACGTGGTGGACTAGCAAATCTTTTTTTTTTAACTGTTTTCCCCATTATATTACATTTGTGATATTGAGTTTTTTCTGTCAGCATTCTGGGAAAGCTGCTTCTAGTTATATCTGCATATTTTCTATTATAAAATACATTCAGTAATATGTTGATTAATTGATTGAAACCGTGCCTGCATACTTATTGATGACTAGGAATCGTGCAGTGGGGGTAATGTGTTTTGTGTAAAGCAGTTTATTTGAGTATATTGGCCTACATACAATTTATATAGACAGTTTCATGTACATTACAATGTGTGTGCGTGCGTGCGTGCGTGCGTGCGTGTGTATATCTCATTTTTATGGTGCGGACCACCAAGTGAACAGTCATAACTTACATGACCCTTGCTGCCAGATTTTTCCGTTCAAACACATTTTCATAACCAAGTAATTCAGCAAGATGTATTTATTTCGTGTCAGTGAATCAGTGAATCAAACGAACAAATCTGTTGAATTGATTCACTAAACTGAATGAACCAAATGAATCAAAAGTCTCGAACTGCACATCACTAGTTTTCAGGCCAGAAAAATAGTGCCTATCAGTGGTTAAAGCCTGGTTTCCATACGCACTAATAAATGATCACTTTAATGCATGCACTAAAATTAACGTCCTTTAGTAAATAAATGTTACACATTCTCACTTGGCTGGCTTGTCTGCCTGTTTGAGGTGAACTAGACACAATGCAGGGATTCAATATACAATCCCTATTTTAAACACAACTATTTACAATAATTACAAACCCAACACCAAATATATATTTCGGGGTGCGTAGGCTTTCTTTTTTTTCCTTTTACTGCATTATTAATGAAGCTAGTGGAGAAAACTAAGACAAATACTTTATTTCCGACTTAAAATAAACTGATGTGTTTTTTTTTACTTAAAAAGAACATTTAAATGGACTGCTTTGTTACATTTTAAGAAAGGCAGATTAATTGATTTATTAATCATGAAGCAGACATAGCAGATATTCAATTTCCTTTTTTACAGTATGCACAAAGGATTTTAACCCAGCTGCAGAAGACTGATAGCAGTAGGAGTCTGAAAGCATTTGTGTAATTCAATTTTTACAACAAGTTTAATTAAATTTAAGACACCTGTACTATTTAACAAAAGTTTGCAGACTTACCATGGTCAATAAGATCCACACTGTCTTAAACACACACACACTTAAGCCATTTATTGTCATTACTATGTACAATAAAAATACAGTAACGGTCGATGACTACAGGTTTATAAATGTATAAATATTTAGTTTCCACACTTTTTAGATCAACACAACAGTTAATTAACCCAGGGCAGCAGTGTGGAGTAGGCTCTGGACTCTTGACTAGAGGGTCGTGGGTTCAATCCCCGGTGGTGACACTGCTGCGGTACCCTTGAGCAAGGTACTTTATCTAGATTGCTCCAGTAAAAACCCAACTGTACAAATGGGTAATTGTATGTAAAAATAATGTGATATCTTGTAACAATTGTAAGTCGCCCTGGATAAGGGCGTCAGCTAAGAAATAAATAATAATAATAAATAATAACCCGTGTTTTGTGCCTGCTAATGTTACAAAATGAGAATGAAACAACATGTGCTTTAGAGACCTTACAGTAAATTGAACTAAAATAAAAATATGTTTTTCCACTTCAATGAAATGAGAGTAAATAGCATCCACTTTGAAAAATAAACTACGAGAAGTCATTCTTTTAAGGCATTAGTGTTTCAGGAATAAATAGCTAGCAACACCCAGTCACTGGAAAGCTACTTCTGACAGCCTCGTCACTACAGCTTTAGAAGACCTTTGATTGCATACCATGATAAATAAGTGTGCCAGGCTTTAAACAGAAGAAAAAAAGAAAAACTTCAGTGCATCAGTCAGTTTCCCACAAATCACGTAGCCATGACTCCATCAAGTAACATTTTGTGATTCCCTCCATTTGTTTTGTTGACTATTGACTATTGTACTCGAGATTGTCTCTGAAACTGTTGATTTTTCAAACATGCCAGTTATTTTTGGTTATTTTTGGGATTAATTAATAAGTGTAGCTGATGTTATCATAATAATGCTAAATAGTTCGTAAAATGCAAACCCTCAGCTGAAGTGATGCTGAGGGGGTTCAGGGTATGTCTATACTGTTGATACAGTACAGTAACTAAAATAAAAACAAGAATTACTCTCCTTCCTATCCATCTCTGTCTCTCTTTCCCTTCTCCTATTCAATAGCCACCTATAATATATTACCTCAGTCTCTCAATGTCACCTTTCTTCAATGACTATACGTTAACAGGGTTCTCCCCAGGAATTCTGTACAGCCGGGTGGCAGAACATTATAGCCGGGAGCACTTTTAACGGAAAAATACACTTGCCTTACCTTAAATATATAATACAACAAAGAATTTGAATAATGTGTTGTCTTGTTGTCTGACTGGGGAAAGATATCGTAGGTTTATCGGAGTTCACAAAAAAAATAAAAAAATGATAACCTCTTCACTTCCTTTTTAGCTTAATTATTGAGCTTATTACTTCATTTAAATGGTTTTCTTTATGTTAGGTTTTCAGGGCATTTTGTTAATGCACATCCATTTTTGTTTTTCTTTGTTCTACATTTTTTGAATGCAACTGTTCATTTTAACCTTTTTTTTCACAACAGTACTCACACACATTTCGTCACCATCATAACTGTTGCATGAAATCGGAGTGTAATAATCCAGCACCTCTGTACTTACGCATTTGTATGTCAGCTGACAAGTGTTCAGCTGATACCCCATCATGCCTTTCTTCTTAAAGGCGTACAGCCTCTATACATGAACCCCCAATATCTCTCACAAGGACCTGGGTACATATTTTTTACAATATCACAACAAAAGGTATACACTTTTTTTTTTGGTGCATATGTATAGCTATTATGTACTATATATAACCTTACAGTACAATAATACGACAAAAAATGGACCAAATGATAATACCTGAAAATAATTTAAATATTTTATTTAATAAAGTAGCCGGTGCAGATACAGTATTAGGCGGTGGATTGAGGCCGCTGGCTTATTTTGAAAATCCTGCATTAATTGTCACTGTTTTTGCTTTGAAAATAACACATTTTAACACAGAGAACCCGCCCCTTCAACTCTCTGATTGGTTAAATGTTGTGTCAGGACATAACACAGCTGTCATGTGGTTCCAAGATTTTTTTTTTCACCCAAAAACACGCAAGTGATCTAGTCTGCTAGAAGCGCAATCAGTCCTCATTGTTAAAGGCACAGTAGCATCTGCAAGAGGGGCGGGTCGGGTTTTTTTCAGCCAGACGGCGCGCCTGTCGGAAAAGGCCTGGGGAAAATCCTGATTTAAGTTTTTATCTATCTGTCCTATTCAATATCAACCATTGTAAGTATTCAGTAACCACTCACTCTCACTTGGTCTTGCTCTCTCACATGTTTTCTCTTTTTTTCTATTGTATGTTACTCCAAAAGTAAAGGAGCAAACATTAAAATATGGCAAAAATAACATCATGAAAATACATCAAGTTGTTAAGGCATTAGCCAGGTGCACCTTTTTAATAAATGGTGACAGCTGTTGAGATGCATTTTGCACTTGTTAATTAAATATGTCCAAGATTAAACTACAACAGGATTTCTATATCTTCCGCTAAAATTGAAATAATTTAATTGAATCATTTCCAGTAGAAATAAACACATACAAATGTATCAACTCAAATGTATCCCCTCTGTATTATATACATAATCATTCTTTTTAATAAACACAACATTTACTGTCTCCTCTGTATTATATACATAATCATTCTCTTTAATAAACACAACATTTACTGTCTCCTCTGTATTATATACATAATCATTCTATTTAATAAACACAAGAGTTACAAAGTAAAGCTATGGCAATGCCATGAACGTTGATGTGAATCAGACTGCAGTCGTTGTGCTGTCAATATTAATCAGGGACGGTTGGTGTGAATGAAGTCTCTTAATGATGATGTGTTTTGTCCCCACTAAGGGTGGTGAACTTCAAGAACTACACCTTCATCCAGCTGAATGAAGAGTTCTCGCGAGGGAAGGGACTGGACGTGGGCGCCCGGGCCTGGAAAGGAAACAACGTTCTCCTCTTCTTCTGTGACGTGGATATCTACTTCACCTCAGAGTTCCTCAACGCCTGCAGACTAAACGCACAACCAGGTGTGGCTGGGAACAGTGTAAAGTCAGAAGGACCATTTTGTGAACATTGGACGAGTCATCAATATTCGACTGCTGGCAAGCCACAGACTTTTTGGTGACGAAACTTATGTGTATGAAAAACCACCCGTATTGGGCTTGGCATTAGTCTGATTTTGATGACTTCTCAGTATAATGAATGCACCATGTCCATGGAAGCATTTGTCAAAACAAAATGTTTAAAGGAAATTATAATTATCCTTTCAAAAAAGAGTAAACAAAAAAAAATGGTGTACATATCATTATTCTAGAAAACAAGGTATGAAAAGTCAGATCTGGCTTTTATCTGTGCCTATACTATTTTATATACCCACATTCATCTTTACATAATTGTATTCTTCTGATGTTTGCTGACAGAAACTATTACCGTTTTTGTTGTTTTTTTAGGCAAAAGGGTTTTCTATCCAGTCCTTTTCAGTCAGTACAATCCTGGTTTAATCTACGGTCATCATGATGCAATACCCCCAATAGAACAGCAATTAGTAAGTGTTTATCCTTTACTGAACCAGTCCTTGTCATCTATTGGTGCTGTAGTACACATTACACAAAGCATTTACCACCAATGATGTTAAAAAACTTCAGGTAAATAACTCAAGGGTTTAATTTAAGAGGTCCTTCCGGTATTGACAGTTGTCCACATTCGAATATTAATAGTAAATGTCAATCTTTTCTTTTTCTTTTGTTTTTCAGTGTAAGTGGGTTAATTACGTACACTGCCAGAGAGGACCCTGGTCTTTGCAGTACTGGGGAAAAAATGTAGCCTCAAATATAGCCTCACAGCCACAAATGATGTTATATAGTAGTATTATGAAAATGTTGTTGCTAATTTAGTATTAAACAATTTTGATAAAAGCATAAACCTGTTCCACATCAAACTGACTTCTTATTACAAATGATTTCAGACAAATCCCAGTGGAATGGGGAATTTGTTTTACAATCAGCCTTGATTTGAAGACAAATAAGCTAACTTAACATTGGATTTGACAAACATTGTTTACTTCCTGTCCATTCCCGAATGGTTGACTAGATATTTCTGTTCTTGTTTTCATGTGATTGTGTATATTGTATCAGGGTACAAGTGCCTAGTGCCTCAGCCTCTCTTCCTGGAAACACTTTTTTTATTACTACCTATACAGAATGAGTAGGTGGCATATTGCATTTTACCCCAAGAAATGTGTTCCTGCAATGGTGATATCACTTTCAACTATTTTTTTTTCTTCTTCTTTTCATAGGTCATCAAAAAAGACACAGGATTCTGGAGAGATTTTGGATTTGGAATGACTTGTCAATATAGATCTGATTTCATCAATATAGGTAAGCTTGTGCCTACAGGGAAAAGCTTTGTTGCATTTGTTACTGGGTGCTGTGCAATATAAAAAATAACAAACCTGTACATGAGGTAATGAAATGGAAGCAAACTGCTAGAGGTTGTAGGTGGAGAATACAACACATGCATGCTGATGATATTCCCAACAGCCCGGTCAGACAGTTTTCCAGGCAAATCTAAACATTTAAAACTTGAATGAATGCCTACAATGTTAAATGAGGCAAAACAAAGAAAGTATGGAAAACAGTACAAATCAGCACAGTGTACCAAAACATCAGCACAGACACAGACGCCTCCGTTATATCACAGGGGATAGGTGATAATAAAAAAAAAGTTTGTTACGCTGTACTTTCCTTCAATCATGTCACATACATTTCTAGAAGCTGTTTGATCAACTAATCTGCCTTTCCATTTGATAATAATGGAAGTGTTTGTTTTTAATTCCGTGATTGGTATAAGAACGTTGATTCTTGTCATGTTTGGCAGTGGCTCAGTGTGTTCTTCCAAGGTCAGTGCTGAAAAACAAGATGTTGCATCTCATGAATCTCATTTTAAATGCATGATACATTTAATTCCTGAACAAACAAACACATCTCAGACAGGTACAAGAGTGTAACCTCTAAGTTATGCACTAATCCCAGCAGAAGCCTTCAATTACATTATCTCAGTGGGACATTTTTGGAGAACCAGGTAGCAGGGGTTCTCAACCTTTTTGCTTCTGAGGCCAAGCAATGGCAGACAGCATTATCAGCTTCTCAGCAATCGTACGCAATTTATTTGCTTTAGCAATTTTCTGCGCCACTATGTACAATGACACTACAGCTTTTTATCTGCGGTAGTTGTGGATTTCGTTGCGCTTTAGTACCAGGCAGTTCCTTAACCTTTCGCTCAAAAAATGAATGTTGCTTGTTTTTATATATTTCATGCTTGGTAATTAAATGTCTCTGTAATTTGGAGGGTTTCAAACATTCATTGGACAGTACTTGTACACAAATTACACACTGCGGTTGAGGTATATCTCCACTTCCAGTACAAATAAAACCAAAATTCAAGTAGCTGTCTTCATATTTCATTAATTTCGCAGGGTAAATAACAGCTTTATGTTTTTTACTCACAGCACCACCTCCTCGCTGTTCTGGTTATGGTTGAACTTGTTGAAGGAAGTTCTGTATCATCATTCTGTGGGTTTTGTTGTTTTGATGCTCATGGTTCAATATAAAATGTATCCATATCTGGTATTTATTGTGTGTGTTTCCAACGATTTTTCCTCTGCTTTGTAATCTGTCGCGCTCCTGGTGAAATAGCTCTATTAAACCATACGTAACCCGAAAATGTGTTACGTAACCTGAGAACACGTTAATTTCTGTGCATGCTTATGACATGCTGAAGGTAGTAAGTTTTTGATTTCATCCCAAAAAAAACACTTAAATGACATTACAGATGCCAAATTCTATGTAAACAAAAAACTCACAAATTACTAAAAAAATGTAACAGTGATGTAAAAATGCTGTTTCTCAAAAGTCATCTTAATCTTAATCTTGTTATGGTGAGCTGACCTAATTGTTTATTTAGACACACTGTAGTTATGCATTTTATTATCTGTTACAGGCAGAAGATAGTCCACTCTTATAAAAGTTTATCCTGTCAACTTGCACATTGATTTGTTTTAGTCTACTTTGCTTTTACCTTGCGTGGCCATAGTTACTGCATCTGTGATTTACTATGCTTGCATGTAGTTTACCATGATTTCACTTTGGTTTTACTTGGATTTACTACACTTTATTACACAATTACATAGTATACCACAGTTATCCTTTATAAGAATGTTAATGTGTAAAAAAAAGAACCATACACTTCTAGAGAATCTGATGTACAGTATATTTTGCAAACATGCATCTGTAGATTTAATTATTTCTTGTTTCAAATCATACTTTATATAATGTATGAGAATGTTTGATTGCATCATAAGAAATGAGCAGCAATCCAGGGGCCTGTATTTAATTTGTTATTTCATGTTTTAATTAAATTTAAACCGAGAAAAAAAAATGATGAACCTTCTCCATGGTTTATTATTATCAATACATGTAGAAATGTATCAAATGTGAACAAAGTCTGCTTGTATATACTGCCATCTAATGGTACGTAAAGCACATTGCAAATTGAATTTTTTGATTCCAGTATAATTTGTACTGCTTTATACGGATGAAGGCATGAGTCAAATTGTTTGTCTTCTTATTACATCAAAATTCAGTGTATTATGAATAGACATTTTTCTGTTTCATTCCTTGGGCCAGATTCACCAAATACTTGCCCCAGATTTGCATATTTTTTTCCAGAAGGAAAACTAAATGTTAACTTTAAAAAAAAAAAATTAAATCAGCATGTTGAATGAATTTCTGCTTTTAAAGTATCTTAGAACTGCGGGGAGTATTTGTAAAGCTCAGTTAATTATGTTGGGTACATGTCTTCAAAAACAAAGTTCTGGAACTAAAAAAGAAAACTCAAATTTTCTGCACATTTACACAACTTAACCGAGCAAAACAGAACATAAAGTTATTTTTAATTGAATGTGATGAAATTCAGAATAATGTACTCTGAAGATATATTCTGAAGATAACCCCTGTGACAGGGCAGACAACGGACAGGCAGGCAAGCAGGTAACACAAATACGTTGAATGTAAACAATTGTATTGTTTGCCGACAGGTTGCGGTCTTCAGACTTTTAAAAGGGAGACACAGCTTCTGTTGTACAGAAACAGATTGAGACAAGCTCACCACCTGTAGAGTCTCTGTATTACAGAACCTAAACACAATGCGCTTTAAATCCGCTTTGATCGCCAACGTGCTGAAACCGCTTACTTCACAAACTGTTCCTATTACCTACCTCTCTGGACTTTCTGCGTGTCCCCCCCCCCCCCAAGTCTCCAACTCTTGTTACGGCTCTTTTCCAAATAATTAAATAATGTTTGTGTCTCGAACAGGTGGTTTTGATGTGGACATCAAAGGCTGGGGAGGGGAGGACGTGCACCTCTACAGGAAGTACCTGCACAGTAACCTGGTGGTGGTGCGGACGCCGGTGCGAGGCCTCCTCCACCTGTGGCATGAGAAGCGCTGCGTGGACGAGCTGACGGCCGAGCAGTACAAGATGTGCATGCAGTCCAAGGCAATGAACGAGGCCTCTCATGGCCAGCTCGGCATGCTGGTCTTCCGACGCGAGATCGAGGCCCACCTGCGCAAACAGAAGCACAAGACCAGCCTCAAGAAGACTTGAGGGCACAACAATACCAGGAGGGTGGCATAGCCAAGGTGGAGGCTTTCAATGGATTAAATAGAACAGAATCGCAATGACGCCAGCATTGGGACAGGCCCCATGTAGAAAATAAATGTGTGGCATGAATCGAAAACGAAGATATGCCATGTTTTGCCTTGTATCACCCCTTTCAAGTTTCTTCTTTCATACATGTATGTTTTATATGAAACATATATTACATTATATGTATATGTGTGCACCATATAATAAATATGTTGCCTATGAAAGGTTAGACTGATTGCTGTATAACTGTATCTACATGAAGGACCTGGTGGTAGTTTAGATTTTTGTTAGATTTGACACATATATATATATATATATATATATATATATATATATATATATATATATATATATATATATATATATATATACAGTACTGTGCAAAAGTTTTAGGCAGGTTTGAAAAAATGCTGTAAAGTAAGAATGCTTTCAAAAATAGACATGTTAATAGTTTATATTTATCAATTAACAAAATGCAAAGTGAGTGAACAGAAGAAAAATCTACATCAAATCAATATTTGGTGTGACCACCCTTTGCCTTCAAAACAGCATCAATTCTTCTAGGTACACTTGCACACAGTTTTTGAAGGAACTCGGCAGGTAGGTTGGCCCAAACATCTTGGAGAACTAACCACAGTTCTTCTGTGGATTTAGGCAGCCTCAGTTGCTTCTCTCTCTTCATGTAATCCCAGACAGACTTGATGTTGAGATCAGGGCTCTGTGGGGGCCATACCATCACTTCCAGGACTCCTTGTTCTTCTTTACGCTGAAGATAGTTCTTAATGACTTTCGCTGTATGTTTGGGGTCGTTGTCATGCTGCAGAATAAATCTGGGGCCAATCAGATGCCTCCCTGATGGTATTGCATGATGGATAAGTATCTGCCTGTACTTCTCAGCATTGAGGAGACCATTAATTCTGACCAAATCCCCAACTCCATTTGCAGAAATACAGCCCCAAACTTGCAAGGAACCTCCACCATGCTTCACTGTTGCCTGCAGACACTCATTTGTGTACCTCCCTCCAGCCCTTCGGCGAAAAAACTGCCTTCTGCTACAGCCAAATATTTCAGATTTTGACTCATCAGTCCAGAGCACCTGCTGCCATTTTTCTGCACTCCAGTTCCTGTGTTTTCGTGCATAGTTGAGTCGCTTGGCCTTGTTTCCACGTCAGAGGTATGGCTTTTTGGCTGCAAGTCTTCCATGAAGGCCACTTCTGACCAGACTTCTCCGGACAGTAGATGGTCCCACTGTTTTCTGCCAATTCTAAGCTGATGGCACTGCTGGACATCTTCCTATTGCGAAGGGAAGTAAGCATGATGTGTCTTTCATCTGCTGCAGTAAGTTTCCTTGGCCAACCACTGCGTCTACGGTCCTCAACGTTGCCCGTTTCTTTGTGCTTCTTCAAAAGAGCTTGGACAGCACATCTGGAAACCCCTGTCTGCCTTGAAATTTCTGCCTGGGAGAGACCTTGCTGATGCAGTATAACTACCTTGTGTCTTGTTGCTGTGCTCAGTCTTGCCATGGTGTATGACTTTTGACAGTAAACTGTCTTCAGCAACCTCACCTTGTTAGCTGAGTTTGGCTGTTCCTCACCCAGTTTTATTCCTCCTACACAGCTGTTTCTGTTTCAGTTAATGATTGTGTTTCAACCTACATATTGAATTGATGATCATTAGCACCTGTTTGGTATAATTGTTTAATCATACACCTGACTATATGCCTACAAAATCCCTGACTTTGTGCAAGTGTACCTAGAAGAATTGATGCTGTTTTGAAGGCAAAGGGTGGTCACACCAAATATTGACTTGATTTAGAATTTTCTTCTGCTCACTCACTTTGCATTTAGTTAATTGATAAATATAATCTATTAACATGTCTATTTTTGAAAGCATTCTTACTTTACAGCATTTTTTCACACCTGCCTAAAACTTTTAAACAGTACTGTATGTATATATATATATATATATATATATATATATATATATATATATATATATATATATATATATATATATATATATATATATATATTGTTATTTATACAGACATTTGAAAAAAAGGGTCTATATATTATTTATGATGGTTGTGGGATCAAGAAACTACAGCCTTTTATAGCTGCAATTGAAAGGGTAGGAAAGAAATGGCCCAATTCATTTCAGTGATATTCCTGAACACATTGATGTTGTTTTTGTTTGTTTACCGTATTTGTTTCAATCATGTTGATTTGTCTGTTTCAGACTTTCTTATTGTTTTGTCAACCAGTATTGCTTTTGTAAAAAAAACATATTGTATTTAAAAAGGAGGGGTGGGCTCAGGCGAAATGATGTGTTCCAAAATTAAACAGCAAGATCACTATACATAAGTGCACTTTCCTTGCTTGCTTGGTAATGAGTATTAAATGACAAGCCTTTTTATCACTAAGCAACATTTTTGGAAGCTTGTGTTGTATTTTTTTTGTTAATTCTTTCAAAGACCAAATATCTAGCTTCTGAAAGAGGACGCAACAGCTAGCAACATCAGCACCACCCAGTTCAATCAACAGAAATCGGATTCCTTTGGTACAATACACAACAATGCATTCTGGGTTATCTAACTGCTCAGGTTCCTTGAAATTTCAAAATAAAGTTGTTTAGAATGATCGTGCACCATTGCCTTACCTATTGGTGTGTGCATATGTATATATATGTATGCACATCAACAGGTAAGGGACAAACCCATTTGTTTGTATTGGAATTGAAAAACTGAGTTCTCAAATTATTATTTTTAAACTCAGGACACTAAATAACAAAGTAAGGCCCGGTCTTTATATGTCTTTTACCAAAGACTGTACACTGTAATATGATATATTTTTGGGAGTGTTTTGTGCTTTAAAAGATGTGTTGTAGTATTTACAGGAAACTAAACTGATATAAGTCATTCTTTCTTAAAGAGGAACAAATTTAGTTTTGTATATATTTTGTGATAGCTGGCCCTTGATATCTAGGGAGTTATTTTGAAGCCGTTGCATCTGTGAAAATTGAAACTGTGTCTTCGCCTTTGCACTTGCTTCAGAACACATCCCCAAGTCTTAAATGTTTGTAAATGATAGAAAACAAATAAGGGAAGTACAGTTACTACGTTTTCAAACATCTAAACATATTGCTTTTGAAAAGCCTGAACAGAAATCGAGTTCATGTGGACAGAGATGTTAGAAGCCTTTTGTGTTCTGTGCCTTATTTTTTGTTTTTTTTTGTTTGTTTTTTGCTTTATGTTGTCTATCATCTTGATATCATGTATAGCTATTAGGTTTATGTAGATGGATCTCAAAAGAGCAAATTGTTATGTGTATAAAATATCAGTTCTTTTAACATTTTTTTTGTTTCATGTTTCACACCCTGGTGACTTTTTTAAAACTCAAGAGACCCTGTAGCCTCAATAGGAGGTTGTGTGATCCAGTGGTTAAAGTAAAAGGCTTGTAACCAGGAAGTCCCCAGTTCACATCCCACCTCAGCCACTGACTCATTGTGTGACCCTAAGCAAGTCACTTTACCTCCTTGTGCTCCGTCTTTCAGGTGAGATGTAATTGTAAGTGACTCTGCAGTTGATGCATAGTTCACACACCCTAGTCTCTGTAAGTCGCCTTGGATAAAGGCATAATATTTAGGTAATGTGCGTGCTTTAAAAGACATTCATGTGATGACTGAAAATGATACAAAGTGAATCTAAAAATACATAGTTAGGACCATTGATATTTCATACACACATCAAATTTCCATTTAAGATTCATTTAGGCATTTCTACAGCAGGTAAGTGTTTCCTGTTTTGTAGTTATGTAATATGTCTTCTCCAAGCTGGGGGGTTCTTGTTGATTTAGATTAAAACAAAAAAAAAATCAACTAAAACTGCACAAATGGTTTTGTGGTTTGTTCTGTGGGACATTATCGATTATTATTCTGTATGGACTGCAGTGTGTTGATACTGAAGGAGCTCACTAGAAGGCTAGTCCTGGTTTAGGCACCTCACATGCTTTATTTAGAGAGGCTTCTCAGTAGTCGGTCACCCAAGACAAGCTTTACACAGAAGGGGCATTCTCCCATACCACCAAACCAGCTGAATGACTAAACAGAAACCAGCAAACATTTAGAATTTGCTAATCACCTTGGCGTTAAGAAACCCTTTCATTATGTTAGCTAGCCAGAGAAGTGGGATTTGTAACAGAAGTTATTCCATATACAGTGAATGGAAGTCATGGCTTTTTCAGAACCTTAGCTCCTGACTAGCTGAGCAATTGAAGACTATTTTAGAGACAGTTATCTGAACTCTTGAACTACTCAATGACAACAGGCAAATCCAGAATGACTCACAGGAAGGCACTGCTCCCCATGGGTCATAAACATATCTTCCAGTATAATTTCATTGAAACTGTCAGGAGTTCTTAAATACCGGAGTTTATGCATGAAAAATGTACAATGCTTGAACCACTAAAAGGTTTGAGAATACATAAATAAAAAGAATTACTAAAAAAGACTGGAAATCTGTGCCAAAATATGCTGGAGGTTATTCTGTCAGTGAATGGAAGATGTCTCATCCTGGCATGTGTTCCTTTGAGATAATTGATGCTCTTAGACTGACTGTGCTTACTGGACATATATATCTTGATAGAAATTCAATATGTACAGATTGGTTTAATTAGCACAATGTGTCCTGCTTTACCCATATAAAAAATACTGTAGTACTGTCCAAACACAGTATAATTTATTGTATATACTAATGTATTCCAGTATACTATAGGAAACTTGTGTTTTCATACTATTTTTTATTTGTTTTTATTTTTTGAAAGAAATCTGGGATAACCATAAATACAGGATCTTTTATTTAACATCATGTAATCAAAGACACTATAAAATGATACTGCAAAAGTCAGTCCTGCAGAAGCCATAATAATACTGCAGTATGTCATGTTAGATTCCGAAATGTCACATTTTTCAATGTTTGTCAGTTTTTTGGAAAAGTACGAAGCGGTATGTAAT
The DNA here is from genome assembly GCF_902713425.1 of Acipenser ruthenus. Taxonomy (NCBI): domain Eukaryota; kingdom Metazoa; phylum Chordata; class Actinopteri; order Acipenseriformes; family Acipenseridae; genus Acipenser; species Acipenser ruthenus. The sequence goes on along the minus strand of NC_081190.1, from coordinate 34,228,538 downwards.
TCAATATGTTAGTCACATTATTCAGCAGGTTTCATTCGACTTTATGAAGCAAAATGAGTTAATTCTATAGGGGGGTGCAAAACTTTTGGCCATAGCTGTAGATGGGTGATGCAACCCTGGGGGGTTCACCAGTGCTGTAACATGGTCTAATGAAAAATAATCAGCTGCATATCCCAGTGGGGTAGAGGTTGATCAAATCACCTCATTAGCGGATAATGTAATCATTTTTTTTTATCTAAAAATTAGAATTTAGGAATATTAAAGGATACCCACGTCATGGTAACTATAAAAAAAAGGAATAGTGACTGCTACATTTCAAAATATTACATGACGGGCAGCAGTGTGGAGTAGTGGTTAGGGCTCTGTACTCTTGCCCGGTGGGTCATGGGTTCAATCCCCAGTGGGGGACACTGCTGCTGTACCCTTGAGCAAGGTACTTTACCTAGATTGCTCCAGTAAAAACCCAACTGTATAAATGGATAATTGTATGTAAAAAATAATGTGATATCTTATAACAATTGTAAGTTGCCCTGGATAATGGCGTCTGCTAAGAAATAGATAATAATATGTGCAGCTTTTTGTTTCTACCACTAGGTGGCAGCTACCTGAAGGTTTATGGCTGATTGTTATAGGAATTAAAAAAAAAAATATCAGAACTCAATCTCTTTCATGTGTTGTACTTTAGTGCCATGGACTAAGCAATGAAAGGTTTCAAAATGATTATGTCAGGCAACTTTTAGCAGCTAAGTAACTTCAAGGCAGTTGGTTTATATACATGTTTCTAAAGAGTATTAGCTCTTAAATACCGGTATGTGTTAATAGCATTATCAATGGATCTGTTGGTTGTTTGCTTGTTTTTTTTTTTAGATATACAGATTTATAACACTAAGATATTGTAAATAAAATATCTTCCTGATATCTAATCACTTCCGGTGTACTAGGTCACATGGCCAGGTTGCAGCTAGACCATTGGAGTGAAACTGAGCTACAGTCAAGACTCAGTAGAAACTGCAAAGGTGAAATAATCTAGGAAGTACAAGTGTAGATTTCCTGGAACACAACGCAAGCAAACAGAAAACTCTCTTTTACACTTGTCATCAGTGTTGGGGAGTAATGCATTACATGTAACGCACCGTGGTCCAGTGGTTAAAGTCTATGAAAGGTGCTATACAAAGATATTATTATTTCTTTAATTTTAATTACTTTTTTCAGTAACTTGTAACTGTAATGGTTCCTTTTTCAGACAGGTAACGAAATGTGGTAACGGATTGTATTTTATGTGAAAAAATAAGGACTATGGTTAATGCACAATGTGGAAATCAGAAAGCACTTGCAAGTCAAACCTTACATTTCACATGAACCTGTGTTTCATATCATTTTGCTTGTCAGGGGAAGGACTAGTGGGCTCGGTAGCTGGATCCTCAAATAAATTCGAGCTGCAACCTTGCCAAACCAAAATAAAAAATGTCTGTAAAATGTAAACTGTGCCTGAAAAGTACATATTTGTTACTGTAACTGTAACATTTTTTTCAAAGTAATAATTGTAACAGATTACTTTTTAAAAGTAATACTGCTTGTTATAGAGGCTACCAAAATGCAAGGTCCCAGGGATTTTTTAAAATTATATAATTGTTCCTTTTGAATGCTTCTCTTCAATAACCCTAGTGAAGGTGTGTGGCAAAGTGGTTAACAGTGTGCAGGTGCAGGAGTGATGCGGTGATCAATAACAGACAGACAATCATAACCCAGGTGCAATGGTGTTTTATTTATAATCCAAAGTCTGATGACAAACAGTAAATAATAATGAATGGTAGTTCACAAGGCTGTGTACTACACAGTTTAACCCAATACATACACAATATACAAACATGGTCACCAGTTCAGAGTGAGTGCTGTAGTGGTCGTGGTGCAAATACAATTTATTGTGAAACAAAGTGCAGTGTTGTTTGGGTTTTATGCTGGCCTGTAGCGACAACTCCGGATAGTGTTAGCCGTCTAAATAACAAACAAGTATAATTAGACACGACAAAAACAAACAAAACACACACGATTCACAATACGGTACTGCTTCCGGTTAGCATGAACCATAACAAAGGAACAGATAACTTCGCTACATCCCCTTATATACCATCAATCATGACCCCTTGGTTCTAGGTTGCCAACTTCCGCCTAAACCTGGGAATTAATTGTTTGGCCATCCAGTCCAGGGCACTCTGTTCCTTTTACACAGCACCCTCACAGGTCGGGAGGGAGATTTATCACCAAGAATCATTCTGTCTTTGTCACATATCCCACCGCTCAGAGTGGAGCCGAAGGAACAATGAACCTTCACAAAAGTACACAGGGGATAACCTATGGAAGAATGTAACGCAGACACAGGTTATTTAAAAATATACTAATTCTACTGTAACATCACCAGTTACCACATGGAACTTCTAAGAGCAAAATTGTTTTAGTGTCTCTTGACTTTTTCATTGGATTGGCAGTTATAATTTAACGAATGACCGAAGAAAACAAACCCACTGGTTTATATAATAGACCATTGTTGGAGAACAAAAACAAAATGTGTTTTATCCCACTAACTATGCATGCTTTGCAGCTTATTAACCTGTCAAGTTCAGAAGTAAAAACTGAAATTTCATTAATAGAGAGAGGAGAAAAAAGGCTAATGGAAACATCTGATCTAGATGGCAGTGGTTCATTTAAATCATTGTTGTTCTGAATTAACTTACAGCAGGATCAAAAACCTGAGGGGATCCAGCATTGGCTTCTTGAGGCACCGAACATTAAAACTTTCCATTTACTGTAAGACACTCCCTATTCAAAATAATCAATGTCTCCAAACATGGATTAGCAACAGCGCTGTTCCAAAGCAACAGTACTGTGACAACAGTAGCCAATATATCCAATAGCCTAACAATGTCATTGGGTAAAGGTCATATGGCAGAAGTGATTCATATATTGATTTACCTATGGCAATTGCACATTTGATTACGAGGCACAATGTTGCAAGCTGCAATGGTTTGATCTTTTGGTGCTCCAAGTTGAATGCTTATTGATATGTCAGTCTGCCTACTACTAATATAGTGCTTGTAAACAGTGCAGTGTCAGCTACCGCAGAGGAATCACATGCACAGGAGCTGAGTGGGTGCTTCAATCTTGATGCCCAGCCTTTTACAAAGACTGTAAACAAGGAGCCAATTATTGCCAACATAAAGTCTACGGTGACTCGTCGACTGTTTTATTTAACCTCCACCTAACATCAAACAAGGGCATGTCATTTCTGAGGTTTTTGGAATTGATTTGACTAAATGCTTCCTTGTCAACGGGCTTCTGAAATTCACACAGTTTTTCCATTACACGTCTGACAAGATAACAGTTATCAATGGCTTGTTACGTTTATTGTAAAAATGTAAGTATGTTACATTATGGGTACTAAACTAGGCTGACGTTCGCTCGAGACAGGAATGCCGTTGGGCAGTATTTATTCCATAGGCGCATGTTATGGAAACTTCTAGATCAGTGCTGCCCAAACCAGGTCCTGGAGAGCCCCTATCCAGCAGGTTTTATAGGTAACATTTAATCATCAATTTCTTAACACCTGGAACAATTTCATTGTGATCAATTAAGCAGGTGATTTATTAAATTGTCATTTAGAGATCATTTGGTACAAAAAATGAACTACCCTTTTCAGCTGTCAATGGCCTGGATTACATGCTGGGAAAATGTCATGACTTCTCAGTCTACTGTCATGACTTATTTAAGGTGGTACGGCTAAATTATAATTTTGGTTTGTTTAATTTAACAATTCCTGCTTTGAAACTTCATGTTTTATTTGATTTTTGTATAATGTATTACATTTGTATTCAAACATAAACTAAACATAAACCAAAACTAACTAAAACTGTAATCCAAACTGTACCACCATAAGTCATAACAGTAAACGTGTCATGACATTTTCCCAGCATGTAAACTGGCCCAATGGCCAGCGTTCCCTTAATTGAACATAAGAACATAAGAAAGTTTACAAACGAGAGGAGGCCATTCAGCCCATCTTGCTCATTTGGTTGTTAGTAGCTTATTGATCCCAGAATCTCATCAAGCAGCTTCTTGAAGGATCCCAGGGTGTCAGCTTCAACAACATTACTGGGGAGTTGGTTCCAGACCCTCACAATTCTCTGTGTAAAAAAGTGCCTCCTATTTTCTGTTCTGAATGTCCCTTTATCTAATCTCCATTTGTGACCCCTGGTCCTGGTTTCTTTTATTTGCTTAATTGATCAATAACTTCCATGTGTTCCCAGTCTTTAGAAATTAGCGATTTAGGGTGACCTACAAAACTTACTGGATAAGGAGGGGGCTCTCCAGAACCGTGTTTGGGCAGCACTGTCCTAGATGCTCGACGTATTTACGGTTTGATACACATTTTATTTTTTCTAATTTTCTATTGCTGGAATAGTTTACTGCAGGGGCTAAATTAATGTGCCTTTTTTGTTTAGTTTTCTTTGAAATGTATACAGAAATATAATGGCATGACTTAGTTTATTATTTGCATTATTGGTTTTATTTCTGTCATAATGTCATTTATTTACTGTGCGATAGGCTGCCAGAAACAGCAGAGTCTGGCAAAGCTGCCTTCTACCTTGAATCTCGACACTGTCCATTCAAAGCATTGCAGAACACTGAGTACTTTTTTAAATAGTCTTTGGTGTACTTGACTTAGTTTCTGATTGTTTTTGTTTTAGGATTATGTTTGAATTTATGGACAACACACACACACACACACACACACACACACACACACACACACACGTGTCAGCTTGAGTCTGAAATAATAAAAAAAAAAAAACACACAACATGCGTGACCTGGTCACATTGGTTTAGGATCAGTAGCAAAGTATTACACTTTTTTGCTGATTTTTTTCCACCAAATAACCATATACTATTATATATACAATTTATTGTGAAACAAAGTGCAGTGTTGTTTGGGTTTTATGCTGGCCTGTAGCGACAACTCCGGATAGTGTTAGCCGTCTAAATAACAAACAAGTATAATTAGACACGACAAAAACAAACAAAACACACACGATTCACAATACGGTACTGCTTCCGGTTAGCATGAACCATAACAAAGGAACAGATAACTTCGCTACATCCCCTTATATACCATCAATCATGACCCCTTGGTTCTAGGTTGCCAACTTCTGCCTAAACCTGGGAATTAATTGTTTGGCCATTCAGTCCAGGGCACTCTGTTCCCTTTACACAGCACCCTCACAGGTCGGGAGGGAGATTCATCACCAAGAATCATTCTGTCTTTGTCACATATCCCACCGCTCAGAGTGGAGCCGAAGGAATGCTTGGCTGAATCTACCTTTCCCATTACTCCCCCCTCCTGGGAAAAATAATCTGCGTTTTGGTGTTCTTTCTTTGCACTGAGAATCATATGATACACGAAGGGCTGCAATACCAGATACCACCGAGTTATCCGGGCATTGCTGTCCTTCATTGTGCTTAACCACTTGAGTGGGGTGTGGTCTATGACAAGGTCGAATGAATATCCCACAGGTAATATTGTAAAGAGTGAGTAACCCATTTAATGGCCAAACACTCCTTTTCGACCACGGAGTAGTTGCGCTCCTGGGGGAGCATCTTTTGCTGAGGTACAGTATCGGGTGTTCTACTCCGTCTACCCAAACCAACATCCGACGTATCGGTGTGGAGGATGTATCTCTAGGTGAAATCTTGTGTGATGAGAGTGGGGGCCTGGCAGAGTCTTTGCTTAATAGTATCAAACCCCCCCTGACATTCTCAGGACCACTTAATCAAATTTGGAGCACTCTTTCTGGTGAGGTCAACTAAGGGATTGACCACTGTGACATACTCGGGAATGAATCTTCGGTAATAACCGGTCAACCCCAGTAGAGACCTCACCTGAGCCTTCATTTTGGAGATTGCAGCGTCCACCAAAGCCTGGACTTTGGTGACAATGGGTTTCACCCTTCCCGTTATAAATCCCAAATATTGAGTCTCTGTTTTGGCAAACGGACATTTTCTCAAGTTAGCTGTCATTCAATAAATCCAATTACGCACTGCAGAACCGGTTAAAAGTCTACTTGTAAAAATCTAACTCTAAATTAATGTTGTGTGTGGCACAAAAAGTGGGGCCTTGTTGTAAAGTGGCTTTTGAAATTGCAACACCCTGTATAAATATCTAATTTAAAGGAAACCAAAACAAACAAGACTTGTTTACACAAAACAGACTTATACCAATAGAACATATGGGGTTTATGCCTGATCCCCACTGGCTCACCTTTTAAAAGCTCTGCGGTGGGGTGTTGTGGGTGTTTTATGCAAGCTGGAGCTTGCTGGTTTGAATCCCCTTTTCAGTGTATCTTGGATGGGAGCCCACAGGGAGCAGAACGTTGTCCTTCGCACTTTCATGGGTTGGGAGGTAAATCAGCTGTGGATAGTTCTCCTCATTACAGTTCAGGGACCTCTACTGGTCATGCCTGACAAGCCCAGATGGACACTAACCAGGCTGGGTCTCAACTCCAGGGTTCAGTAGCTTAATTTGTTTGGCGATGGAAAATAGGTGGCTTGGAGGTCCAGTGGTTAGAGACAGGAACTTGTTACCAGGAGGTTCCAGGTTCAGTCTCAGCTCAGCCACTGACTCACTGTGTGTGACCTTGAGCAAGTCACTTAACCTCATGCTCTGTCCTTCAGATGAGACATAAAACCAAGGTCCTACTGTAAGTGACTCTGCAGCAGCAGTTGATGCATAGTTCACCCCTTAGTCTCTGTAAGTCACTTTGGATAAAAGTGTCTGCTAAATGACTAAGTAATAATAATAAAAAAGAGTGGCAGATGATATATACATAATCAGATTATATATATATATATTTTTATATATATATATATATTTTATATATAGACTTTTGCACGGCAGTGTGTATATTTATATATATACACACTGCCGTGCAAAAGTCTTAGACATGTTGCATTTTTTTACTCTGATGCATTATGAGAATCAACTATTTACTCAAAGCACCCTAGTGTTTTCTACTATTATAACAACATTGACTTGCATAAAGAAGGAAAAAAACTGAGTGAAATACCTTGCATCACTCGATTTTCAACGTGTGGTATCCGAAGCATAATCAACAAGTATAGTAAAACATCATCTGTAATTGATAATCCCAGGACTGGAAGACCCAAAAAGCTGTTGTGGCAGAGCAGGGCCCTGCCTGTAAATAATAATATTATTGTTGTGTGGTGATTTGGTGGTGGTTGGCAGGGATGGGATTAATTTCCTATCCCTGCCAAAATACATGTGAGAATGTGGCTGGAGCTGATTGAATAATTGATAATTAGGCTCCAGCCACATGGTATAAAGAGAGAAAATCCTTTGTTTGGAAAAGGGAGTTGGTGAGTGAACAGTTTGGTATTGTGTTGCTGTATTTTTTGACAAACTTCAAGTTCGGTGAAGGCTCTGCCCATCCTGAACAGTTTTCTTTTTGTTTAAACTTTTGTTTTGGCCCTTGTGCTGGTTATTTTGTAAGTGTTTATTGTGTGCGAGATTTGTTTTTGTTTGACCTTTTATTTTGTTAAACTTTTTGATTTCCTTTTGTTTATTAAACTGCGCAGAAGCGCTTTAACTGCAGTTTCCTTGCCTCTGAGTCTCTTTGCCTGCCAATAACATCTGGGCCCGCGACGCTACCCTGTCACAGCTGTCTAACAAGGATAAGCAATATTTGAAGATAATATCCTTAAGGAATAGAAAGAAGACAAGCGTTTAATTGACAACAGAACTTGTCCATCCATCAACAGTCCAAAGCACCTTTGACCATTGTTCCATAGTCTAATTTCTTTGTTGTTGTGCATATTTTAGCCTTTTAGTCTTGTTCCCCTTTCTTAACAGAGGTATTCTTACGGTAACACATCATTTAAGTCCTGATTTCAAGAGTGACCTTTGTACTGTTGACATGGGTGATGTCACAGTCACACGTGATGTCACAGTCACACGTTGGTTTTTATGTTTCCTTTAAGGGCGGAGGTATCCTTTTCCATTGCTGCTCTATCGAAGGTTTATTTAAAGAATTGCAAAGTAAATGATGCTTTCCTGTCAACAGCCGGCAAACACAGTACTTGTACTTGGTTTAAAATGGACACCAAAAAGGTCACAGTGTGTTAGCAATTGATAGTTTACACAGTGGTGCTGGAACCATTTCTTGAGGGTGCTGAAAGCCCTTGAACAAAAACGTAACCCCTGTATATGATGGAAATGCATTCGGTTGCTACTATGTTAAACATGTTGTGGCAGGGCTGAAGTCTGCCCCTGTAAATAGTATGTTTTGCTTTGGGTTTCTAAATAAAATAAGGTTTGGGGTTGGGTTGTAAATAATAATGGGTTTAATTTGTTTAATTGCATGGCAGGGCTGGGTGGTTAGGAATTGAACAATTGACAATCAATTAACCCTGCTCATCTTCCTTTAAAAAGAGGCTGAAAAGCCAGTTTCTTTGTTCTTCTTGGTACTGTGTGGTTTGTCTGCACAGCCTGGAGGTGAAGGAGGAGAACCCTCACAACTGCGTGTGGAACCAGGGTGAGCTTCAGCACAATCCCTGTGTGGTTAACCAGGATCGTGGACTTTATGGTAGGGATTATTTTAGGGGATTTTTAATCCTGTCACAGTTTATTTAGTTTGTTAGGAGGAAGGTTCCTAGTGCGGGACCTCCCTGTGTAGCTGTTTATGAACTGTTTTGTTTTTCATTTTTGTTATTCATGTACTGCCAAGTATATATCCTCTGGCCCTAGGGCTACCATTGCTGGTACCCTAGTGGTAGCCAACAACACTGCAACTGCTTAAATAAAACCTGGATGCCTGAGTGACGTTTTCAAATACAAACTCTCTGTCTCCTGTTTCTCAGCAGATACCCACACCGTAACAGTACTACCCTGTTACACATGTTAATAAAATGAAGCCAGCATCAACACTTGTTTATCTATTTAAGTTTAAAAAAAAATAATAATTTACCATTCCTTGCTAAAATGTTTACAACATGCTTACCATAATGCAAACACATTGGAAAGTAGTGTATACTGTTATCATCCACTTAAATACTGCAAACGTTTATTTGTATAAACAGGTGGGACAGTTTATAACAAAAAAAGTTTCTTTACAGTAGCAACCCTAGTTCCCATGCACCTGGTTGTATAGCTCTTCTACCAGTAAAACTCTTATTTTAGTTGGCGGCCTTGTTAACAGTTGGCTTTGTTGGAACTGAAGCATTATTAGTCATATTTATTTTCCTTCTTTTCCATGATTTAAAGTGTTTCTGTTAATAAAGTTCACATCTGACATTAAACACATGGTAGCAGTTAAGAGAAAATGAGCTGAAAAATGATCTCAATAACTCATGTTTTCTAATTGTCAAGGGGGGTTCTCACTTAAATGTTTAAGATGTCTTTTTTAAACACAACATACATGCACAGATGCTTCTTTTGATCTCTTGCACATTAGTACCGGATTCTGCTATGGTAAAATACCCTAGTAACACTAGCTAAAGAATGTGTAATCATCACACAATCACCAGATTTAATATTGCAGTGACTAGGTAAGAATTGAAGCATGAAACAGGAGTTCCTCAAAAGCACAATCACTTCATTTTGCATAAAAGCAATACTTCTCAGCAAGCCAGGTTACACAGGTTACTTCTCCAACTCTCCACACCCAGCTAACATGCAGGCTGCTTCTCTTATATTCCACAACTCATACAATATTGTATCATTGTAGGTTGACCTCGACCAATCAGTGGCTGCTATCAGCCCCACTTCCCCTGGCTCCTGCTAGGTGCAGTAATGATCCATGGGAGCCTTGGTAGGGGTCAGGGCTGGAGCAAGGTTGCACCAATATTAGTCCAGTATAGGGGAACAGTGTCTGCAGCAGCGTAAGTGCTCCTGCGCTCGTGTGTGTTAACCGGGATCATCAGAACTAGGATCACTGTGTGTGTTAACTGGGATCCTAGTGTGTAGCATAGGGATTTGTTTGGGGGATTTTAATGCCACCCGTCTAGAGAGGAAGGTCAGGGAGACTGTTCCTGGAGCGGGACCTCCTTTATAGGGGAGTAGTGCTCAACAATGGTGTGGTCAGCTTTTATTTTCTAGTTTTGCAAATTGTTTTCTTTTGCATTTTTGTATTTATGTACACTTGTGTGTATGTCCTCCCGCACCAGGGTTGCTATTGCTGGTACCCTAGTGGCGGCCACCTGCCACTGCACCTCTGTAAATTTGGTAATAAAACCTCTGTGTGTCTCGCTCGTCTATCAGCGGATACCAACACAGTAACAAAACACCCCTGTTACACACCCTTATTACCAATTAAATACAATACAATTAGTGGAAAGGGGTCCATCATAGACCTGGTAGAATTAGGACGTACAGTATATATGGACTTTAATCATTGCACTGACAACAGGCTCTATTGGTACAAGAGCCAGGTCAGAATTTACATTGAAAGTAAACTGCTCTGTAGCATTCCAGGTTGGGTCTGGACCTGAACCACATGATGAAAATACAAGACACAATTTCTCAATGTCATGAGAAACTCGTATTTCCATATGTAAGTGGGCATTGATTTCACAAGAATTTCCTTGATTCTCACGGGTAAATGAGACCCAACTCGTAGGGTTGCACTGCTCTTGAAGCCTATTTTTAGGCCAATTCAGGGGTGTTGAGACATGGAAGCAAATATGGGAAACCGATTGCCCTGCCTTAGGAAGTGGTTTAAACAGACTGAACTTATGTACTGTACTTTACACCCCACTTCTTGTCACTTCAAGCAATATACACTGTAAATATACTTAGAACTATTCACGCTCCAGCCAGTCCCTCTGGCTAACCTAAAATGGTTTATTTTCTCAAAACCCCATGTTAAAAAGAACAGCTGTTTTTCCTTGAGCAGATGTTTCTTTTTAAAACATAAAGATAAAAACATCTTGGACTACTCTGTAAGGAATTTACAATATTGCTGGACAGAATGTTATGTTTACATTGCACATCCAGAGATGTCTTTGTTTTTGGCAGTGCAATATGGAATATGTTTTGGTGCGTTATTCAGATGTGTGTTGCACATTTGAATAATGATCATAAGCTCCCTACAGTGATTTATTTGATTTTATTCATACTATAGTACAAGCATTCAGGAGTCAGGACCACATTGGTCCCTTTATAGGTTGAGTATATATTGTATATACTGCAAATAAAGGGTCTTCATTTTCACTGGGCAGGCTTCTCTTTACTTTCTTCTGGTATTGTTGCCTAGTTACCCCTTCTGAAATGTTTTTGCACTGTACACAGTAACATGCTAAAAATGGTAGTGCTGATTCTTAGTAAAAGATTGCACCCAACAACATACTGTTTGTAAATCCACCCAAGGTGAGCATGTGCCAAAGTACTATTGTATTTTCCAACAGTAAATAGGATATTAATACACATATTTCATCTGATGGATAGAAACCAGATTTGATGACAATACAAGCCTACCCAAGCCCATTTTATTTAAATATATGTAGTACACAAAATGGCCCCGGAACAATTCACATAACAGGTGCCTTGTGGTATGAAATTGGTTAACAACCTCGTAAATTACAATTAACAGTTATAACATATTAGGTAAGGCAGAGAAGGTCAGGACCATATTTCAAGGTAAGAAGAAGGCTGTGAAGGATATTGCATCTGAAGGAAGGAGGCCGCAACAGTATAGCAACTGGCAGGGTCTTTGGACAGAAGGCTACACAGTTCTTGTCCTCCATTGTATATACTACACTGCATATATTTTCAATAATAAAGGCCTGGCTTCATATAACTTTAAAAAGGTTCCTGTTAGGAGGCTGCCAAGCACTGGACAGCCTACGCTAACCAATATTTTGGGGGCCCTATGCACAATAGCTTGTGAAACGGGGTTGTAATTAACAGTCTGCAGGTGAAGTGTATCTGCAAGGAAAGCTTTTGGTTCTAGGTCAGATGCATGTTCACCGTTTAGACCTTGCAAAAAAAATACAATGTGTAACCCATACTGATCTTGGGCATCAGGCAACTCGTCCGTCAGTGACCACTGACAAGCAAGCAATTTACGAATTCCATAATCTCCTGCTTGTTATACTCGGCAACTTTAGGTAAGTATTCACGTCTCAGCTGGGCTGATAAAGGAATTTGCTACACTCTGTCTGAAGAATGTAAATTACTTTTTAGTTGTCCACTTTTTAAAGCGGGATATTTGTGAAAACAAACGCCTCTGTCAGGTCAAAATGTAATGTGTTTCGTGCTTCTCGGTTTCAGTGGACTTTTGGAACATGGAACTCACCGTTTTTTCTTTCTTTTCAAGTAAAGCAGTCGTAGTACTACTCTGGATTTGCGCCTTTCTCTTTCGGTGAATACTGGAATCTAAATGCTTGTCAACAGACGATTTTCGATAGTGATCTGTACAGTAACGTTGCAGGACAGACAGAAGAGCTTACCTCCATCGCTGTGTAAAACTCCACCACCTGGAAGTTGGTTACTTATTCCCGGTTCCTTATTTGCGATGTAGTTGACAAAGCAGCGTGTTCTTTTTCTGTGTGTTTTAACTCACTTACACATCTTGCTCAATTAATATATTACTACTATTTAAAAAATAATCGCTCCTTCTTTAAAAAAACCCCGAAAATATTAATAACAAATCTGTAACAGCAGCATAGCGGTACCCTATATTACCCGCTTGTTTTGCCCCATTTACCCCCTTAGACGCCTTGCTCACTAAATATCCAGGTATCCCTAGACAGGGTATAACCCGCTCTTTGCAAAAACACTAACAGTTTTAGTGAGCAAGCCGTCTAAGGGGGGTAAATGGGTCATCAAAAGATGTGCCCCCATGCGTTCTGTATAGGTTATAATGGGCTACACTTTGGGGTGCTGCTGATCATGGGGTACGGCTTGCTCACTAAAATCTTTAGTGTTTTTGCAAAGAGGAGGTTATAACCTATCTAGGGATACCTGGATATTTAGTGAGCAAGGCGTCTAAGGTGGGTTAAATGGGGCGAAACAAGCGGGTAATATAGGGAACCGCTATGCTGCTGATACAGATTTGTTATTAATATTTTCTTTTTAAAAAAAAAAAAAAAAGAAGGAGCGATTATGTTTTAAATAGTAGCAATATATTAATTGAGCAAGAAGTGTAAGTGAGTTAAAACACATAGAAAAAGGACGCGCTGCTTTGTCAACTACGTCGTGAATAAGGAACCGGGAATAAGTAACCAACTTCGAGGTGGTTAAAAACTCCTGCAGAACTTACGCGATCTGCTGCAGACATATTTTTAGAGACATCCATTTTTTTGTTCACAGTATGTAGTATTTTAATTTCCCGTCTAGATTGCATATACTGTAGTCACATGACATAATCACAGCACAGCACTATGTGCATGGCAAATGTTACACGCAGACACACAGCAGATCTGTTTAGTTAATGTGATTTATTTATTTATTTTTTTGTGTATGAAATACAAACAATTTTGAAATAATGTATTTTTTATTTTTTTAAGAATATTAAAAAAAAACAAGGTATTGGGCTAATTACACGATTTCGGCGCAGTATAAAAAGGGAGAGAAACAAAAGCTATGGACTTAAAGTTACCTTTCTTCCCGGCTAAAGAAGGGTAGCCTCCCGCATTATACATGTTTACCTTTACCTGCCTTTTTTTCTAAAATATAAACCCCTTAATTAAAAAAAAAAAAGAGGCATGCTATGCACATTTGAGACAGGCCAGTTTTTAAATTGGCTCTAAAACTGAAATAAATCAATGCGTACGTGAACTGATACATTTTATCCTGCAGAATGACACCTCTGATGAGAACACTGGTTGGATATTTCCCGGGAGGTAGTGGGCGTGGAGCATTGGTATATAGTACATTAGCAGGACGCTGCTTGCCTGAGAGACAGACCAGGTATGCTCAGTGGCGGAGGAAGTTGTGAGGAAATTGTGGGCGCCTGTCCCCAAACGTTAATTTAACCCTTATTTATAAACATCAAACATACCAAATCAAGTGTTCAATATTTAACTATATTTAATTGTCAGAATGTTAGCATGTATGAAACAGTACGTAATAAGAACGTTTTCTACTCACCTTCTTTATTTTATTTTGCGTACATCTTTACATCCAACACTACACTATTTTTTAATCATAAACGAACAGGTTTAATCACTAACCCTACCAGGATTCCACAATTCTGCGATCACAGAAATGATTACAGAATTCAAAATTCTGCACAGACATTTTCAGAAATTGTCTCACATAGGAAACCGTTTATTATTATTATTATTATTATTATTATTATTATTATTATTATTATTATTATTATTATTATTATTATATCAGTAATGGCATGTTGATTTGCTGTAGTCTATTTTGGTGACCCCAGCAAACAGCTTCCGTCTAAACTACAAGAGGAATCGTGCACACTGAATGTAACTGCAAATGTCTGTGTTGAATAGTACCCCAAAACCTTCCAAGAAGACATGCCTCTTACCAGCCTCCGGGGGAAAAGTTAGGATAATTAAGACAATAGCGATACCCGTTGAAATGAGGGAGGATACAATCTGAATTACTGGCACCGCACAGCGGCAGCTACACTTATACAAATGTGTAACATGTGCAAATATAAATGCGAAGGATATTATCATTGTTAATAAATAATTAAATAAAAACTACCGAACCCCTCAGGGGCCCTCTGAGTGCGTGGGCCCGTGTGCTGTTGCACCTGCTGCACCTGCTATTGCTCCGCCACTGGGTATGCTGTAATCGAAAAGTCATGCCAAGCCGTCATAAAATAATAATAATAAAAAATAAAAAAAATAACCGAAAGCAAGTTTTTGTGCGTCTGTCTTACTGTGTGTGTGGACCCGGCCACCCACAAGCACTTTTTGTAATGTCCCAAAAACATCGACCTCGCGTGGGCCCCAATTCTGCTGGGGGCCCTATGCTATAGCGTAATTTGCGTATAGGTTAATCTGGCCCTGTTGATAAGCAATCCAAAAATAGTTAACAGCCTGTTCAACGGTTCTTTTTTTATCTACTTTCTTATCTTGAATGTAGCAGGTGAATATACTAGCCATCCTGTCATTAAATATTCAGTATATTTAACCTTTATAGAGTACTACACAGACAGTTCACAATAACATGGTTCCACTTGCAACCACAATATACAATTATAATGCTGCATCCTTCTATGATAAAATAAAACAAATTACTTGAGTTTAAATTATATTTTAAAATGTGTTGGCCTACACTTGCAAGACCGAACATTTTATGACAGCAATAATGAGAAGTTCAAAGTCATGTGTCTAACAGAATTATACAAGGTTGCCTGATCATGAATAAAAGCTATTGCTGGGTTACTGTCATCTCTGGGGGTAACTATTTTAATATGGCCTTGGTCACAAGTAAAAGGGGTTTGCAGGTCTCACGCACAGTACACGCACAATTTGACACAGTTACTGTTGGATATCTGCTATTATTATTGACACAAATCATATTTAAAATCTTACGATGACCCATATGATGTTGTTGTTTATTATGTTTACAGTACAGTGTATACACAGAAACAGACTCATTTTAAATTTACAATGTATAATTAAACATACTTGTGTGAACATGTTTCTATCTGAGATAATGTAAGTATGGGTCCTAAACTAAATAACACTATCAACCAATTTAGAATGAACACCCATTACAGTCGCAGACAAAAGTCACCCTACACTTAATATAAGATAATTAAAGGTAACAGATTAAGGACAAGCATTTAGTGAACGTTACCTATAATTTGACAAAGACCAAAATACACAATTGCTGGTAGTTTAACAAACAAACTTTATAAGCAAACAAAAGCACAAGCAATTTGAAATATTTGTTCATGACAAAAGTATTGACACCTTTATTACATTAACCGTCACTAAAAAAGAAACAAAAAACAATAGAACCAATTAAATATATTAATTGATTAAAAAACCCTGAACAAACAAAAAAAACATTACACAATATAACTAAACTGTATAATAAAGTCAATGCTCAGAAAAAGTGGTAATTGTTTTCAGCATCTGTTGAAGAATGTTTTGGCAACACAGCAGATGATGGTCAAGACAAAAGAGTTGAAAAAAAAGCTGCAGCCAAGTATTATGCAAGACAGAACGGTCCCAAGATTCACCAACAAGATGTAACATAGTGGTTAAGAACTGTCATAAATTTATGAAAGCCGTAATAAAAGCAAAGAAGCCGGAGTGCCAATACCTTTATAGTGAATGAATATTTTAAAATGAAATACATTTGTTTGTTTTCTTATAAAAAATAAGTTGTTAAATTACTAGAAATTGTGTATTTTGTTTTATTAAAAAGTGGTTCAGGTTTACTAAATGCTTGTATTTAATCTGAGTTATGGTATAATAAGCATTGGGTGCCAATACTTTTGCCTGCAGCTGTACTGTACTTTTCAACAAAAACAAACAATTAAAAAAAAAAAAAATCAATTGATCAGAAAACGTGATTCAAGATGTACTACTTTGCCATTATATTAGTAAGCAGTTTGCCATGACAAAGACATCAAGTAAGGGTGAAACAAAGGGTTTACATTCATAAGGTTATCACGTGAGGTGGGGAGGGATATTACGTATAGGCACGTTGGAGTGTTTCGGCAATGGGCAGGACCAAGATTGCTGGATGATATGCAGGATTTGGAGGCGGTGCTTTTTAGACGTGGCGAGGGGTTTCGTATTGTGCTGGCAGTGACGCTATAGGCTCTTCCATCTGATCTTCATTATGACAACTCTGAAATCCAGTCTCAGAAATATCGTAGCAGGGTAGGATTTGCCCTCACTATCAACACCAGAGAAAGGCCATAGATGAGATAGGGTGAGGGTAAAGTTAGTCGGCAGGGATTAGCGCCGGTGTGCTCCAATATCTTTTTTTAAAGGTAGTGGCCATTGGCAATTATTTTTTTCATCGAAGCTTTAATGAAGCAATACTAATCGTTGCCTGTATATGTTTTAATAGAGTGCAAACTGTATTCAAATCAAACCGCGATATATTAAGCTGCTTGTTAGCCTCCTGTTTTTTTACGCAAATAAGAATTCGTATTTGCCTTTAGATTTTGGGTGGGAATCAGAAATCTCACAACAAGGAGCATAATTACCTTTTAAAAGACACAAGAAAAAGACGAAAAACATGTTTGACGGAACAACAGTCCCATTCATTGTCCTTGATATAGTCTGCGTTGTCCTAGGTATGTATATAGGCGTGCATTGTCACGCTATGTTATTGTGGGCAATGAAAAATGCATTTGATGGTGGGGTGAGGGGGATTATTATTATTATTATTATTATTATTATTATTATTATTATTATTATTTACAACAGAATACATTCATCGATAATTGAAATAAATAAATAAAATAATGTATGCTAAATACCGGTGCCTTATTTATGTGTGTGTCCCATAATTTTGTTTATGACCAAGGACCGGACGATGTTGGTTATTAGA
Organism: Acipenser ruthenus; assembly: GCF_902713425.1. Classification (NCBI taxonomy): domain Eukaryota; kingdom Metazoa; phylum Chordata; class Actinopteri; order Acipenseriformes; family Acipenseridae; genus Acipenser; species Acipenser ruthenus. Next base: position 34,210,978 of record NC_081190.1, on the reverse strand, counting down.
TACATTTTTGTTTCTTACAGCTGCTTAGAGTGAGAGAATATTGCATGGAAATTGAGCTGCGGCTTGAGCTCTTTACAATGTGAAGAATGTTGTACATATAGAGAAGTAATAGCTAGATAGATAGAGGATAGTTAAAATAAGTGCATGTAATAAAATTAAACATCACAGATGTTTTTTAAAGTGGTAACCATGAACCTGTTTATGCAAGCATGTTTGTTGTACTTAGGCTTCAGTTGAGACATTAATCGAGTAATCCAACCTTAGCAATGCAAACCTAAGAAACTTTCATTTTCCCAAGTTCCAGACAGCGCTGTTCTTTAATGAGATCTGCAGCACCTAACCTCATAATGCGTTTAAAAGCACATTGCACCTGGATTGCACCCATCAACTAAACAAACATGTACTTTCTATATATTGTGGAGGATAAACTGGGGCTAACTATATGCTCCATTAATTATATTGTAAGCTGTCCGTTCAGTATGTGTGGTAGGGGTATTGTATACATTTTTGTAGACATCTGAAAGAATGTGTGTTAATCCTGTTAATCCACTTTTTGCGGTTATTTTGGGCACATTGGGAAAATATGCACATTTTATTTTAAGAATTGAAACAGGGTTTAACTGGTGTTACAAAACTATTAACAAACAACTGAATGATACTGTTTTGAATTTTCACAAAATTGAATTGAAGACCTTTGTCCTGTAAATGTGACCCATAGTCACTGATGTATGGATTCAGTTGCATGTTTTACTGTAAATCTAAGAACTACTGTATTTTAAACAGTAAGTTTAGTTTAATTCATAAATACATTGATTGATTGAATCAATCGTTACACATATTATAAGTATTTTAATTGCAATCCCATAATGTTGTGTTCTCAACACATTCAAACATTGACATGCCCATCTAAGGAAGTTTGTGTTTAGTCACTGTGCACCTTATATGGGCTCCCCAAGCTTCTGAGCTGCTATGTGCTGAAGTTAAACAGTTCACCATTTGCACTGTTTTATGTTTTAATTGCTGATTTTGTGCAGAATTACATCATGTTGATGCTAGAGTAAATACAAAATACTGTTACTGTGACTTAGACATCCTGGAAAAATAGAAGCCCCCTATTCATCATTGCTTATGCAACTTTGGCCAGAAACGGAAGAAACAATGAATTCATTTTTACATTATTAATCCAGCATGGCAAATGTAACACGAGAGCTGATGTACTGCAACACAGCCTCTGTATATATGGTGTTGTTCACGACTGCACGTTCTGCCTGTGCTGTTGTATTGTAGCTATCCATTTGTACAGTGCTTATCTTTGAAATGCAAGGAATTGAGACTAAGGGTTACGATGTCCTTGAATTTATGCAGTAGTTACTTTGCTCTTTTATTTTTATTTTGTCCTTTTATCTGTTTATTTAAGATAACTTGCATCTGTTTAACACATGGGTGCCAGAGAATTTTCTCAATTGGCAAATGGCTCATACCCCCGCCGAAGTTCCACACTGGATTGCCAGTTGCAGAGCTAGTGGGTATTGCGTCATTTTTGGTAATAGATTGTAAATTAAGATTTTTTTTTTTTTCTCTTCTACTTGGCCCCACACGGCTTAACCAGAGTCCCTCAGCGCTAAGGACAGATGTTGTTAATAAGACTTAATAAAAAGCAGATTGTAGGCTTGATCATGTTGGGTCGTAAGTTGTTTATTTTTCATGAAACAAAAACACCTATTGTCCAGCAGAGGGCATCGTTTTATTATGGGGTCCTGTATGTGGGCTATAGTGTAGGGAATCGTGGCAAAGTCAGGGTATTGGTACCCCAGCCTCCCTGAAATACAAATTTTCTCTAAGATAACAACTTAGTTAAACCTCCCATCTGCAAATGATCATATTGTAAATGAAACACACTGCATTTCAAAGTTAACCTTTTATTCAAGGTAATCCTTGTTTGCAAAGTAATAGTATCAGGAAGATGTCAGCTATTCGATTCTCATAATCTTACAGATTTTGAAGGAACAAAGATGCCATTAATAAAACAGCTATTAGACTCTACATTAATATGCTTTAGTTACACATTGGCCACCAGTTGCATGTCTAATTCAAGAGGTTTTGAGGGTTGAGATTGATACACAAAACTTTCCTGGGCTATAGTTCTGGGTGGGAAGTATAGAAGACCATGACCGATTTATACAGTATATTATTAAGTGAATTGTCAACGACTCATTGTTCTTTTATAGTTTATGGATTTTCTAAATGATTATTAGTAATAAACTGAATGGAGATGTTTACATGTAATTGGTATCCTCTTCAGATATGCTATGTTAGAATGAAATAAAAAAATCTGTGTTGTTGTTTATGACAAGTTCTGAAACTTGACTGGTTGAGCTATTGAAGCTGTCTTTGTCTTATTGCACATTTTTCAGTATATAAACACATGCACATATTGGGGGATATGCAAGTATAGGTACAGTGCAAATAATTGCGGATGCGAAATTAAAATTGCATTGCGGCCAGGCAATTATTTTGCACTGCGCCCTATGCAAGCTTTAGAGCAATGCAAATTACTCAACACACACAAATAATGATCCACAATTATAATAGTGAGGGTCTCAATGAACACATCATCTATTTAGAAGCCACACTTGCAGCCCAGAGGTGAGGGAGTTAGGAGTACAGAGAGCAGTAGACGCTGTATGACATTTGTGAAGCACAAAAATACAAACCAAAAAAAATAAAAAATATGTCAGAGGAAGGGCAGCAAAGTCCTCTTGGCACACGGAAAAGAAAAGAAAAGTTTTCTGAGAAGGAGCTGAGAGTCCTTACGGCTGAGGTCACTCGGCATGAAACAGAGTTGTTTGGAAAAGCCTCAGCCAACATCAGTTATGCGAGTATCCTTATGAAATTATATGTATTGGCCTGCCCTATTCAGCATGATATCCAGAAATTTGCCAAGCATTCTGGAAAAGGTGGATTGTGCTATCCCTCCAGGCATTCCAGCAGTGGTCCGAAAGGAACCCGAGGCTAAGTAGTGCAGAGAACACAGTGTCACATGTGCAGGGATAGCGGTCCCAAGATTGATGCTGGGGTCTAGCTCAACCCTCAGTTCAGCTATTAAGTCTAGGATGACTTGCGTAGTGTGATGATAACGCTTTAGCACCGCAACCACCAGCATCCCCAAAAAAGTGACCCTGGGATTGAATATGCAGGGTCTTCTTTGTCTTGCCCTTCTCCGAACGTGTTCCTGTCTTTCCTCAACAAGAGCCAAGTGTCGGTGCATCAGGAAATGTACCACAGCAGCTGTCCTGAAGCCAACGACAGGTCTCTGCGGTTTTGCACCTTGTAAGAAGAGGTGTAAAGTTTTTGGAGCGTCAACAAAAGTGCAAGGCAAAATCCTTACATCACATAATGTTTGCGCCCGCTTAGTATCCAGATCCCACCCAATTCCATACTCCTTTCTTCTGAATGCATTAAAGTATCATTTTAATGGCTTAATGATGGCAAAGTGCAATGGTGGACACCGTTCTTACATACGCTGCATTTTTAGCGGCCGCTAAAATCACGGTTGATTGACGGCTGCTAAACACTATTTACGGCTGCATTATGGGAGTTTTGCACCTGCAAATCACTTTGCACGTATCCTTACATCTACCCCTTTAGGTGTTCTCTTGCTCACAAAAGACATTCGAATTGAAAGGAATCCATTTAAAGGAATTATGGTAGTCACATATTACATGAAGTTTGAATTGCAGATTTACCATTGTATTTTTACTAGGTCCTGTAGTTATGGGTTTTAGCCTTCAATGAAATAAAGAACGCAGCAATTCGAATACAAGAGTGGAGCAGGAGCAGGTTAGCTAAAGAGACACTGGCTAATTTTAAAATTTCTTCTGTGCAGACTCAAACTGCATATGGGGGAAAATAGCTATCGACAGTAAATTAGTGACAAGCAGGGAGAAAAGCAATCTAGGGTTTTTTTTTTAAATTGTTTTTTTTTTAATGGTGACTGAATGAGTTTCTTTCTGGTACTCCTGGCAGAAACTATATTTTGTATCACTTCTGCAGTTCTTTTCCAAGGGTATATGAGTTCTCTGCCACTTTAATGAGTCCGCTTGAAATTCCTCTGTCAGTAAGACTGGGTGCACCTTTCAGTCAGGACATGGTAGAGAAGAGTTACTTACAATGTTCCATTATTACCAACAAAACCAACGCTGTCAAAGACATAAAACTTTAGCAAAGGCCTTGTTTTTAGTAAAGGTTAAAAATACCAGTCTTTGCTGCCTAATGTGCATAATTCCTTTGGTGTTTCATTGCTTTTGTGTAGTATTTTCCATTTTCCATTCTCTGGCGGTTATGTCTTGCTACTAGGGGGTAATTGGTTTGGCTCAGAAATATGACAACTTCTCTGGAAAATAAATCATAATTTAAGTTATGCCGATCCCAGTTTGCTTCCAATTCCTTCATTAAATGTTGCGTTTAGGAGGCCAAAAATGCATTCACACCATAGTTTCCCACTCACTTAAAAATATTTGCTAACATTAAAGGAATATGTCACCTAACAAACAAAGCTTAACTCTATAAAGAGGCAGGCTTTTAACTTCAAAGAAAAACAAATGTCAGAACTTCTCACAGGCTTTCAACTAGGCCATTGCATTGGGTACATTAAAAATACACAGTAACATTTGTGTTCCTAAGATATTAATGTCGTATCTTTATCAAATATATCCGTTTTGGACTCTCTGTATAGTCTGTAAGTAGGTTTAAGAAAAAATAATAACTGGAATGACCCCACTGATGACAGAAATACAACTTTTTAGGTGTGGAAGTGGAGCAAATAGGTGAAATCATAAATATTATGATACATATTCTTCTACAGAGTACCAGCAATTGCTCTGGCTTGACATTGTAGGATTCTGCCCTTATTTAATTTTGTAAAGCCTTCAGAATGTTTGCAAAGCATCCGTTCATTGAGTGCCCTTGGTCAGCTCTTGAACCCATCTTCACTGTTTTCTGAAGTAAGCAGCCTGTTCACATCTGCTTCTTTCAATGCACTCTAATAGGTTTTAGGTCAGGGTGAAATAACTCAATAAATGTTTATTAATCGGTTCTTTCCATGGTTGTTTGCATAGCTCATGTACACAGAAAACCACATTATGACTGTGGAAGAATACAGTACTTTAAGCTGTTGGAATCTGAAAGAATTCTAAGAATATTATGCTAATAATATGATGCACAAGCATTAAAAAAAATAAAAAGGGGAGTAATGTGACAAACCTAAACCATAACATTAAAGAAAAAAAGAGATACTTGAGCTGGCTTGTTTATATATATATATATAGCTAGTAACTGTTAAATGATATACTGTAATTTGGTTATTTACATTAAAAAATATGTAGTGAATACGTTTTGCAGAGTTATCATAATCTGTTTTTTTTACTCTTCCTATAAAACAAGCTTAAGAAATTGTTTTTTTGATAGGAAATGTTATTGTCATTTTATTTCTGGTTAACTATGTTGCGTCCTCTCCACTGTACTTCCGTGGTTTGTTAGCCAAGAGCTCATAATTATTGTTTTCATTTCACAATCCTAGCAGAGCCTAATGCTTTGCCTCTTTTAGAGGTATCCAAGGCAACCTCTGATGTGTCAGTCAATAGTAATTGTTAATGTATCTACGTTGATTTAAATCTGAATGTTTTAACAGCCAGTGTTACATAATGCCAAGATTAGCGTTGAACCCCATAATACAATTCATCTCGCCGTGTGCAAAGAGAAGCATAATTCGGTTTCAGCACATGTGAAAAAGGCTGAAAATCATCAATTCATGCCTATTATTTTGGCTTAATATTATTCAGTTCCTAAATGTTTGGCATCATCTGTGAAAAGCTATCAATATAATTGTGTGTATTGGTTGATTGTAGCCACCAATAACCCATTAAATGGAGACAGAAATAGCTGAAATGTAGATAAATAACCAAGGCTCAGTATTTATCAAACCCTAGTTTACCTAAACCTTTAGTAATAATAGTCCACCTCATATTTGTTTCCCTAGAGAGTGACGCTACATTTCTGGAGATTGTTACTGCGGTGTTTTATGCTTATTGGGTTGCACCAGTTTTGTGTAGGTTTGTTCTTAAATTGTAACAATAAATTAGATAGGTCTTTATATGAAGGTGCAAAATAAACTGGTAATATTACAAAATTAGTTAGACATTTATACTCTTTTTGAGTCACTGAATTAACATTATGAAATGGTGGTTTTAGTTTTGTAACATTAACAAATTTCCTTTGCCTAAAAATTGAAAATTGTGCTTTAAAGCACTGAGAGATGATAAATTTAGTTGCAGGTTTACTGTACACATTTTATTTTAAATACCCCTGGCGTGTTCCTGAAGCTTACCTTCATTGTACTCTATACTGCTTCATTTTACCTAAACCTTTAGTAGAAGGCTCCAGTAGAAAACTAGAACCTGTATCTTTGCAGTTCTTACAGAGCTCCAAGATATATGAAAACTGAATTTGGATAATGCTTAGTTTTACGAATTGTCACAACATACCTTTAATAAACTCTGCATCTAAATTAAAGGGATTAGGCGGCCACTGAAGGGAGTGGATACTTGTTTTTTATGTTTCTCCAAAGAAGTCTGTGGAAATTAAAACCCAATTGTGAATCATTTTAAAAACGTTTGTAAATGCACTTCCAATATCAAATGTTCTCTGAAATACCAGTTACTGTAGTTAAGTTGAGGTATTAAGTTGCACGTGTTTTATAATTCAGTAATAGCTGTTATTCAGTGTTAGAAACAGATGGCTTTCTTTAAGGCTAGCCACCAGTATAGCCAAACTTTAGTCATCAAACTAGACTTAAAATAAGCAAACATTTTATTCTTTCAGTAATCTATGTTTTATATTATTAGTATATTTTAAGTATTTTTTTTTTATGAGTAGAATCAAAACTACCCAGTGCATCGCCCCATACACAGAAAACAGGACAGAAACAAAATGTAAAGTTGGTTGACAAAGCCAAGTGCAGGAACTATTACGACTTAATCCGCAGCCCTTTTCGATGGAGCTATAAATAAAACCTCTGAGAGCTGTAACGAGTGCTGGCTTCTCCAGATCAATGGAGCCTATGAAGTCATCAGAAACATGATCAGGCAGTTGCTACCTACATGTTGTCAGACATGGAAAAATAATGCGAGGCACAGCAGACTCATAAACAGAACTACACTGGGCTGCACGCAGCCACTGTTGGTATTGACTTTGGCTTCTAGTGGTTGCTGTGGATTTAATCAGCAGGTTAAAAATTGACAGATGTTGGAAACGTAACCTGAACTGGTCATACTGTTGGACTGTCTGTAGATGACAAAAGGTTCCATAGGGAAAATGAGTGAACTCGTAATGAACTTTTACCAACAGCATTGTTACTTCATGCTTTGTTGAGAGAGAGAGAAAAAAAAAAACTGTTAGTAATTAGATGACTGCTTTTTCCAGTCATTTTTTTAAGGAACACCCTCTTTAATTGTCCCGCCTTGCTTCACCCCATTAACAATGAGCTGTGCAAGGAGATATAAAGGTTACATCTGAATACCTGTAATAAGACAACATCTAAAATAATAAGAAGAATACAATATGTGTTAATGTTAGTAGTTGTGAGTCATACAGTCAGGGGCGTGAGGTCCTGGGTGTGTGAAGTTCACTTTCTTTTCTGGGGACTCTACAGGGAGTGTCATAATGGCTCTAAAGGTTAGGGAGGCAAAACCATTGGGTACTGGAATGCCAGCAATGGACCGGTTTTTAGCTCCAACCAAGCACTGAGTAATACAATTACAATTCATGAGGGAAGCAAAACCTAATGTGTTTTGAATTCCTGTGCTTTCGTCGTAATGGAATGGCAATGGTATAAACTGTAAAATATTCAATAATTAATAACAAAATAATAATAAAATGATGAAAGCTTTACAGCAAGCACATACTACATTTCAGTGTGTGTCCCCATTTTCTATATTTCTTAATGGATTCCAATTGCAAGAACAAAACAGGAAAGTAAATTATGCTGCGCTGTACTTGAGAAAGCAAATGGTTAAATAAAAAAAGTACTGTATTGTGGAGTGCCGAACAACTGATGACTATTTGAGACTGATATGTTACTGTATGTGGAGATCAGAGCTATTCTGAGTAGTTGTTTTTAGTTTAACATGGTGACCGTGATGAATGAAGCATGTGGCAAAGGGAATACATGGCCTGGAGTTGCACTGTGCTTGTAACCCCTTTACAGTCAAGTGTTTTTGCTATAGATGTCAACCCACAGCCATCTTAATTTTATTTGACTGTTTTTACCACACTTTCATTGAAGGGCAATAAAAAACTTACAGTGAACATAATTGTATTTTCCGTTTCCAGACCCTTACCAGAACACACTACAGCTGTACATTTTCGCCCTAAGCAAACTTTTTTTTTTTGTAAGATCATAAATATATATATACAATAAAAGTAAAAAAAATAAGGAATAAAATAAAAACAGGCATTCCCTACTTTCTAGATTTGATTATTACATTGTGTGTCCGTCCACAATACAGATTTAGAATTAAAAAGAACAATATTAATCACTCATATTTGTCACCATTGCCCTAATAACAAAATAAAAAACTGTTTATGCATGCATATACTTTTAAGTGAATGTAATTCTAAAGTTGTGTATATCACAACATTAATTATTACATGTATTAGGCTTCAGCTCATTCAGTGATGAAAACCTTTTTTTCAAAACGCTCCTCCAGTCCAGTAAGCATGCCTGCGTGAACGGATGCATCATACTCTGTCTCGCTCACATCAGAACAGTTCATTGCGTCATTAAGATGGGGGAGACTTTAGCAGAGATGACATTACCTGTAACTGTAGCATGAATTTCCTGCCGCTGGCATAGGGTAGGTAGGAGGTGATTTGTCCCCTGCATAGCCGGGTTTAGCGTGTTGATGTCCAGGGATATCAGTGAGAAAAGCCAAATCCAGCACCCACTGTTCATCGTCAAGTTGAGCCTGTGCATGGGAACACTGAACAAGAAACTGGAGGATAGATGGAAGTAGTGCAGTGAAACGTTCCAGTACCTTTCCCCTGCTTAGCCAACGTACTTCACGTGTAAGATGAGGTCCCCATATTCACTATTAAGTTGATTCAGGAGTTCGATAAACTGCTGGTGGTGCAATGGTCACGCTTTTATAAAATTAACAATATGCACCACTTTGTCCATCACAGCTTTCAGTCTCCTTTGTCTAGCATTGCACAAAGTGCCTCCAGGTGGATTATGCAATGCACCCCAAAGAAGTTAGGTACGTGATATCTCAACAACGTCACAAATCGATCCATTCATTTTTCTTTTTTCTCCTTTTTTTAAAACAATCAGCAACAAAACTCTCACGTGAACTGAAATGTCATACCTTGCAACAGCACTCTGTTAACACAGTACAAGCAGTGTACATTTATGTTTTGATTTTATATTCATCAATGAAAAGCATTAACTCCCTTTCGTTCTTAGGGATTATTTATTTATTTTTGGATGGATGAGTGGGGCAGGTAGATGCGTCGTGGGCCAAGGAATTTTTTATTAGATTTTCAGATTCGTTCAAGGTTCACAGCCTTCTTTTCTGTATACTCCAATTCTAATCTACATTAGTTGTTTCTATTTCACCATGGGCATTTGGGAAAGCTCTATTATAACACTGAGCAAGACAACATAATACCTTTGACCAGCTACACATGTTTGGGTGTCTAGTTCAGTCCTATGTTTCATATTGCAATCAGCTGAGGGAGGCATCATTAGCAAAGGACTGCAAACCTTTAGAACTGAAGTATGGGGCTCTTCTTAATGATGCATAATATCTGATCAGTCGGCTGCTGGGTCCCAAATGATTAACTGTAACCAAAAGAAGTAACATTAAGAATTAAAGGGGAGTGAAGTCATGAGTGAATACATAGCAGCTTAACTTGTAATGCACAGGTGCTCTCTTAACAACCCAAACAAGATGTTCTGCCTGCTTTCCACACAGCCTTATCAGCTGACAAATATTGGATTGAAAACTGTACAAAGTTACAGTTGTATCTGCTGTAATGCAGTTACAATCTTTCTATTGGCTCTGTGGGTCTAATGAGGTTTTACTTCTAATGTATATTCCTTTTTAATAGGGGTTTACATGACTTGGCAAGACAAACAAACACATGTTTCTGTTGGCTTGCAGTAGGTTGACTTTTTGGATTACTATGAACCCTAGTATATACCAAAAAGGGTTACCACATGGAAAACTAAGTCCTTTGCAGGTCCTGGGCATTGACATTTGGAAAACCAATACTGTAATATTGTTTGGAATAATGACAAACTAGTTGACCTGTTAGGTTCCCCAGTTGCTGCTGAATTGGCAGTGAATACTAGTATGTGCTCCCAAATTCCCATTGTAGGAAAACTGTGTTTGTGAAGTGTGATAAAAATCAGTTTGTTCACTGAAAAATTAAGGTATTTAAAGTAAAATATCTTTGTCTCATCTCTAATTCAGTAAACACAGAGCACAACATGTTACTTAATTAGAAATTTATGAAGAAACCAATGGACCTGAGAAAGCTTAGAATGTTATTTTGTGCTTTGGGGGATTATGGGAGAAGAGAATGATAATGATTGTCTGTGCTCAAGCATATTGTTGATTTAGAACTTATTGGACTGGTGGTAACTACTAGCTTCACCTCCATTTCTAACAACACTGCTTGTTTTGTTGTGTCATAACTCACATGTTCACACTAAGTTTTGCTTTTACTGTAGGTTTGACTACAGGGCTTAGGGACTTCACAGAGTGCAAACTGGATTTAAATATGACAGGCTTGTCTAGGCTTCCAAGCTCGCTGATTGTTGTCTGGGTTTGTGTTGTCTTGACACCGACAGTGTCAAGATGCATCATCTCTTAACAAGAGTAAAAACACAGCAACTATGATTCCAGAAAGATAAAAGGCTGCCATTCAAAACAAAGTGTCATAAACCAGAGAGTGTTGTTCTGATTTACAATGCAAGACTATTACTGCAGCTACAAGCAACAGCTTGTTTTAAAATAAAATGCTCTGTAGATGTGAGAAATGAGAACCCTTTTTTTTTTTTTTTTTTTTTTTAAAACGACCTGACCACCAAAGCAATGTGAAATGGCAATTGCTCTGACCACAAGGTGTTTCATGCTCAACCTCACTTTGTTGTTCTCTCAGGAAATGGCAGTTGAAAGTCACCCACATACTTCACAGGGCCATTAAACCAAAAGCCTATTTCACATTAGGCTTACTAGACCAACAACTGCAGTTGTTTAGACTGAGTAGTTTCTATTTGACCAGCTGCATAGTGCTCAAGTTTGAAATGTGACAGAAAACTGAATGAAAAGTGGGCTAGTATTGTCTGATTTATTTTGTGTGTGTGTGTGTGTGTGTGTGTATATATATATATATATATATATATATATATATATATATATATATATATATATATATAAATACACAGACGTGCTCAAATTTGTTGGTACCCCGCCACAAAAAATGAAGAATGCACAATTTTCTCTGAAATAACTTGAAACTGACAAAAGTAATTGGCATCCACCATTGTTTATTCCATATTTAATAGAAATCAGACTTTTGCTTTTGATTTTTTATTCAACATAATATTGTAAATAATAAAACAAATGAAAATGGCATGGACAAAAATGATGGGACCGCTAACCTAATATTTTGTTGCACAACCTTTAGAGGCAATCACTGCAATCAAACGTTTTCTGTAGCTCTCAATGAGACTTCTGCACCTGTTAACAGGTAGTTTGGCCCACTCTTCCTGAGCAAACTGCTCCAGCTGTCTCAGGTTTGATGGCTGCCTTCTCCAGACTGCAAGTTTCAGCTCTTTCCATAGATGTTCGATAGGATTCAGATCAGGACTCCTAGAAGGCCGCTTCAGAATAGTCCAATGTTTTGTTCTTATCCATTCTTGGGTGCTTTTAGCTGTGTGTTTTGGGTCATTATCCTGTTGGAGGACCCATGACCTGCGACTGAGACAGAGCTTTCTGACACTGGGCAGTACGTTTTGCTCCAGAATGCCTTGATAGTCTTGAAATTTCATTGTGCCCTGCACAGATTCAAGCCACCCTGTGCCAGGCGCAGCAAAGCAGCTCCAAAACAAAAACGAGCCTCCTCCATGTTTCACTGTAGGTATGGTGTTCTTTTCTTTGAAAGCTTCATTTTTTCGTCTGTGAACATAGAGCTGATGTGAATTGCCAAAAAGCTCCAGTTTTGACTCATCTGTCCAAAGGACATTCTCCCAGAAGGATTGTGGCTTGTCAATATGCATTTTAGCAAATTCCAGTCTGGCTTTTTTATGTTTTTCTTTCAAAAGTGGAGTCCTCCTGGGTCTTCTTCCATGGAGCCCACTTTCGCTCAAAAAGCGACGGATGGTGCGATCAGAAATTGACGTACCTTCACCTTGGAGTTCAGCTTGTATCTCTTTGGCAGTTATCCTTGGTTCTTTTTCTACCATTCGCACTATCCATCTGTTCAATCTGGGGTCGATTTTCCTCTTGCGGCCGCGCCCAGGGAGGTTGGCTACAGTTCCGTGGACCTTAAACTTCTTAATAATATTTGCAACTGTTGTCACAGGAACATCAAGCTGCTTGGAGATGGTCTTATAGCCTTTACTTTACCATGCTTGTCTATTATTTTCTTTCTGATCTCCTCAGACAACTCTCTCCTTTGCTTTCTCTGGTCCATGTTCAGTGTGGTGCACACAATGATACCAAACAGCACAGTGACTACTTTTCTCCATTTAAATAGGCTGAATGTCTGGTTACAAGATTGGAGACATGTGTGATACTAATTAAAGAAACTAATTAGTTTGAAATATCACTATAATCCAATTATTTATTATCTTTTCTAAGGGGTACCAACAAATGTGTCCAGGCCATTTTAGAATATCTTTGTAGAATAGCAATAATTCATCACTTTTCACAGCTTCTTTGCTTTATTCTATGACATACCAAAGGCATGCAAGTATACATGATAAAATAGCTTTTAATTTCATCACTTTTCAGGAGGAATGAAGCATTTTCAATGAGCTGTAAGGGTACCAACAAATTTCAGCACGTCTGTATGTAATATATATATATATATATATATATATATATATATATATATATATATATATATATATATATATATATATATATATTATAATTTTTTTTGTAAAACTAATCCAACACACCATACAGACGGCTTCCACTTTTCTTTGCCTTCATATCTTTTTCTGGATAGGTTATGTGTATGTAAGCCTGTCCTGTAATAGATAGCTCCTGTTATTCTATGTCCAAGCTTTTTGGAGAAATGTGCATAATGATCAGTCAGAAAAGAGTATATCCCTTTAGGCCTATTGAGGGTGCAGCAATGACTAATCTACTGATCTGCCTTTAACTTGCCATCTCTCTTGACACTTCATGTTCCTTGCAGGGTTGTCGACAGTAGTAATAGGATGCAGTACTTCTGTTTTGTTATCTTTTGAAAGAGGAATAGCATGTAGGGAATTTATGCATACTGTATGTGCTTGCGTGTGGCTTTTTTGTGTGTTTTTTTCTGCGCTTGTGTCTTTGCATGAAAATGTGTGTTTGTACTTAACTGAATGTACATTTGAAAGGTTCGTTCAGCATGCTTCAGAACTTTAAACTGCTGTTGGATTTGTAACAAGCTTAGTAACACACTACTCACACTATCTAATGACTTGTGCCTGACTGCATGGAGTCAAATGTCTAATGAAGTGATTGCCTGTATAGAATACTCTGAAACATGAGGCTGTTTGCAGGTGATGGCAACACATCAGTGGTGGTGGTAAATTATGAACTAGATGTATAATTATGAAATTGTCTGTATTACTGTTGAAACATGTACTAAATGCACTTATTAATCAGCAGCACAGAAGACCGTTTTTGGACTGCAGATTTAGGAGTGCCATAAGATCCCATTAGATACTGACACATACAGAACTTTTAACATAATGAAACTGTTAGGGCTTATTTCTCAGAACAAGAAGAATTTTATTACAAATAGTCTCTGGACGTACTGTAACTGAGTTGGGCGAGTCATTTTTTTACCACACAATCCTAGTTGGATGATAGAAATGCACTGCTACTTTATTTCAATACAGCCTTTTCCATTGGACTATGATATAGATAATATATTTATGACACTATTTTTTAATCATATAAGTGCTGGAGGCTGCATGCCATGGAGTGCTCACCCAGACTGATGAAGAAGTTAACTCTCTTGTGTTTACCCTTTCTTTTTACAGCTGGCTTGCCGCTTGCTGTTTTTAACCTGGCCAAAATAAAGCCGTATCAGAATGGCTTTTTCTGTAACGATGACAGCATCAGATATCCGTTCCATAACAGTACCATCACCTCCACTGTCTTGTACACAGTGGGGTTCACACTGCCCATTTGCTCTGTAAGTAATTCTGTTTAGCAGGCAGGAGGGACCCAGGGGCTCAAATAACTAGTTCTGAGGGCCATCTACATTTATATTGCTCAAGCACTTTGGTTTTGTGAATCACAGAAATAGTTTTGATTTTAAGAATAACACTGTCAATCAAATTCCTAGTAAAATGTGGCTTTGTGTCTGTTAATCCCAATGTAATACACATAAGCTAAAACAATTGAATGAAGAACATAATATGTGAATAGGACCCCGTGTCTCTCATGTCTTGGTCCTCGTGTTGATTAAAAGTTATTTGAGCCTCTTTTTAGTCTAGGTCTCTTTAAATATGTAAGGCCTAGGCAGTCCTCACTGCTGACTATCTAGTAATGGGGCTATAAGGTATTTGGCTATTAATTAACTGGTTAGGAGATCTGCAGATAAGGGCCATTCACAGATTTTCAACCTATTTATCCAGATTTTTTGTCTAAGCCTCCAACATCCTTCCTTTCTTCCTCAGTCACAAGCCATGCCCAATGTATTCTATTGGTTCATCTGTCCTCTTAATTCTTGTTTACTGTTCTCCCCTCAAGTCAAATAACAAAGAGGCAGTGCAACCGTATTCAAAAACATTTCATTTCGATATTTATAACTTAGTATGTTGCAGACAGTAATGCACTTTTTTTTGTGCATTCCCTGAGCTCGAGTAAGATAAAGAATGTCCATGTAAAGTAACGGCTGAAGTCAGTGACAATTTTTTTTTTCCCCAAAACATTTAAACTCTAATGAAAATTGACATACAGCCCAAATTCAGATACCCATACAAAGTACAACTGTTGAATTCTCTGTTGTAGAGAAACATTTTGCAGTGGTACTATAGCTAAGTCTACATATGTGTACTGCTCTACCAATTGTATTAGTAACCCCTGTGCCTCTCTCTTATTAGTTAAACAGCTCTTTACATACAGTGTTGCTAGATTCTGATTGCTAGAAGCATCCAGTATTCCTTTCCTTAAAGTGGAAACTGTTTTCCAAGCTGACAACTAACTGTATTTTTCAAGCAGTTCAGATCCCCAACTGGAAACATACATATACTTTTCTGTATCTGACAAAACAGCAGCTTTATGTATAGTTTTATCTACAGTATATACGGTACAACAAGAGATGACAGATCAACCCAGAAGCACAAGAGAAAGGAAATCATAGTTTCACATGAGGGGGGTTCAGGTAGCAGAAAAGTCTGTTTGCATACAGTGGAAGTTTATAGTTCAATTGCATTGTATTTGATGAAGAACGCAGCATTGCTTCTGCCGTTAAACATTGAAATTGGTCTAGGCTGGGGTCCTTTGCAGTCATGGTCTCCTGATCTTTAACTCTTGATGAAAATGTGAATGGCCCTGTATTAAGTGGAATAAAAATGTTACCATAGAAACAGTGCTAAACTCATGTAATGGAAGTGATACATATCTGAGTGGTACTTTATGCAGCTTTTACTGACAGTGATGAGACAATATATACATTGGTACAGCACATACAGTAATACATTTGCTTTGCATTTGTTTTTGTTTTTTTTGAGTCGGAATACTCTTGGATATGGAGAAATCTGAAGTGCCATATTATTATTATTATTATTATTATTATTATTATTATTATTATTATTAACAGAATTTCAATACTGATGCCCACAACTACTGGGTGAGTTGGACTGCTTGCATTAAATATGGGTCTTTGCCAGCATGATACTGTCTTTCTTGACAATAATATAGTGTGGTGTGATGATATGAGATGTAAGTATCAACCAGTGTGGTGTGAGAGAAATTAACTTTTGGTATAATGATAATAATAAACGTCTTGGGTCACTAATTCGCAGTGTAACGTTTTGCCCCAGTTTCACCTTGCAAAGTTTTGCCAATTTAGTAGACTTAGTATCCTGTTTTGGTTGGGCGATAATGTGCAAATTTATCAGTAAGGTAATTAATATCACCCGCGAATGGAGAAGCTTCTTTTTTATAGTTTGTTCATGTGATGTTACGTTCTCATGTTTTCTAACAATATACTCCCAGGCCACAAGAATAAAAGTCCTGTGAAAATCATCCTATGAACCAGGTCAATTCATTCCGGCAGTAATTCTTTTAGAACCAGCAATTCTTGATGGGCCAGTAACATTCTGTCATGGCAGTTTGTAACTCCTGTCCTATTAGTTTGTAAGCATCAATATATTAGATATCTTGTGTACACATCAGGGCTGCTTAATAAAGCTTGTAGAAAGCCAGTGAATGCATTGCATCTATTACCGTGTTAATGCTTTTACACTTGTGATGTAAAGATGTTCAAAATTAGTTTGAATGTTTTAAACTACAGCCAGCTGCATAGTATGACATCTTCCTTGTTGCAATTGGTTGCTATGGAAATAAGACTTTTTTTCCTGCACTTTACACATGTACATATACTAATTAAAATGTCAATAAACTCTACAAAACATAAAACAAAAACGACCTGCTAGGAAAATATCCCTTCCAACTCTTGCCTCATCTGCATTTGGCAAACGCAGTTTAATCTTGTTCATACCATTTAAACAATGAACAATGATCCCAAAGCACAGAACAGAGATCAAACGACCACAAGTACTCCTGGTCAAGTAAATGTAATACGTATTTAATTAAAGTTAAAATACATTCAGCACACATGAACTAACTGAATACTGTACGCGACGGATGAAGACACATAAAAATGAAGTTAAAGTGATTTAACTTTTTGATATAACTTTGCGGGTGTGACACCCCAGGATGTTACTTGCAGTGTAGGGTTATGTAACATTAATGCCAAGACTGTTTGTCGGCCATTGTTCTCAATTCTGTTTTGACCTTTTAATAAAAACAGCTATGCATCCGATTTGAACACACACAGAGTAAGCCCTCCAGCTCCCAGTTTAAACTTCATTGTCACTGTGATGATACTGTAGGGTTGTGGCTTTAAGTGAAGCAGTAAAATTTAGAGTTCCACCCCACAAAAACCAGTCCACTTGTTCTTTGTAAAAATGTAACTTCGTATTTCCCTTTTTATATTAGACATATCTTTTTTTTGCTGTCCTTTAACAGAAACCGAACATATGTTTATTGTTAATTCAGACGGAAAGCATTTGGCTGCCAAATTGTGGGCCAGATTTACTTTACATTGAAATGCAATTCTGAAATGTAAAATGTCATTTGTAATTGTCTAAAAATAATGATAGTGAAGTGTAGAAAAGTTTAATATTTATTATGAGAGGGGCCAAAAATGTATATTAACCAGCTATGGTTTTGCCATTAATATTTACTCATTGGTGTTCATTGACAGTACTAAATTACTGATACCATTAAATAGATAATAATTAAACTACTGTAGTCAAAGTGAATATAGAAACTAACTCACCCTGCTCCCAAGACCCAAATTCAGTCTAAATAAGATGATGATGAAATGTTCACTTTTTTCAACTTTTTTTTTTATTACCAAGCTAATTGCAACCACAGGTCAAAATGCATTAAGCTACAGTCTCAAAATGTAAATTGAAGCAAACGAACTGCAAGCTTAACATTATACTGAACATAAGATCAGCCTTACAACGTACTGACTTTTTGCAAACTCAGGGGACATTTAGGCAGTAACCAAGGAAACTCCTGTAAATAACATACAGCCGGTATTTAGGTGTTGGTGGTCAACATTAGTGTTTCTAATCTGGCTTTAGGTTTCACAAGAGAATCGCAGCTATTTAAATTTTTAGCTTTGGTTTTTTTTTTTTTTTTTTTTTTAATTAGCTCCAGCTGCAAGTTTCTTTGTACCTCCCCTTTGCGAGTCGTGAGAGTTCAGTGCAGCGACAGATAAACAGGAAAGAGTTTTGCTAGGCTTTTTGTTAGCTACGTGTTTGCTCCATGTGGGGTGCTGGTCTACAGTAGTGCTTCCTACTCAAAGAATGAGGGGCCAAGACCTGTAGATAAGGTACAGCCAACCACTGCAAACTTCTAAAACCCGGCATCAAAGTAAACTGGTATTAAACTCAATATCTTCCCCTGCCAACTCAACAAAGTCCTCATTTGACCCCTTGGCATTGACTATTTTCCCTTGTTTGCCTTCCTTTTTTATAGGGCGTAAATGGTTTGGAAAATCTTAGTACTTTTTTTTTTTAAACTGGTAATCTGATATTATTCCAATCATTTAAGATGCATGACTGGGTATTGGCCTTGTCTTAGTTAAAGCCAGTTAGAGGAAACTAGGAAAATGCAGAAACAAGAGTAGCATTTGAAGGGTTTAACTTCATCCTTATTCTATTAAAGAAATTATAAGATCCAGAAACATTAATAATGTTATTCTTACCATGGCTTTGAAACTTAAGATTCAAGTTAAGATCCCAGTACAGTACTGGATGTCCAAGAACTGAAATGATTGATTTTTGGGGTTTAGAATGTAGAAAGTGATACAATGAAATACAGTCAACTGTTTCACTTGGGGTTAGAAGCCTGGGGTGTCTCGCACAAGCCTGGATTTATGCCTGATAAAGGTTTGGTGAGGTGGACACCTATTGTTGCCATATGAAAACATCTAACATCCTATTTTCTATTAAACTGACTGCCTTGATGACATTTATTAATGTTAGCAGTTCTAAAGCCATCATTAGACACAATCAGAATTAAGAGGATATAATGCTGGATATAGGTTACACAATTTCTCAAATCTATAGTCTCGGCTGCAATAACCCCTTAACCTTACTCTGATTGCGCTCGCATAAACCTTTAAACACAGAATTCATAAATGTATTGCTGCATTTCTTTAAAGTCCAGCAAGAACTTGGGATCCTTCTCTTCCTCACGAACACATGATTGATGCAATATGTTTTTTTTTTTTTTATTACAAGATAATATCGAGGTTAATTTGGATTGACACAAATCTCAAATTTACTTCCTTACTGTATTATGAAACCTGGCACTGATCTTTGACTCCGAATAGCCTCGTATGTATTAATTATTGAAAAGAGAAGTGTCAGGCCTACATCAGTCTAATGTCTGATATCCAATTAAATAAATGTACAAAAGTGAATATAATTGAAGAGATTGCTTGTTGAATTATTACTTTATAATTGATTTTGCGTGTACAGAAATCATGGTATATAATTATGAAGATGCAAGTGTAACACTATAATTAAAAAAAAAGAAAATGCAATGATTGATAGAGGCAATAGCAGTTACTAAATTTAAACAACAAAACTCCTTAAGCATTTGCAAATTGGTGTATGGTGGTACTATAGGCTGGTGATGTTTGAATGACTACATTTCTAATGTAAACAGTTATTACAATACGTATGGTTACTAGCCTTTCAAAATCATGTGTATCAGTTTTTTTAGGCCTAATTTTTATAGTTTTTGAATAATACATGTATTTTATTATATGACTAAATTGACTATGCTTATTGGGTACAAGGTTTTGGAAGACGTCATTTATTATTACTTTTGAAAGGCCGACAATATTAAAACTAGTTTGCAAATATATGCATAACATTTGCATTATGTGACATTTGCATGTGGAGTTTCTATACACAAGTCAGGCATTTACAATTTCTTAACCATGTACAGTAAAGTGCTGATCACCATATTTTACCAGTGCTCATTTTTAGTTTTACCTTCTGAAACATGTAGCCTTGACGACCAACTAAATCAGTCTGGCAAGGTTTTTTTTTTTTTTTTGAAAGGCTATTAATATAACTTTGAAGATCAAGTTAATTCACCAGTTTTCTGACTTGAAACTTGACTTGCAAATCTCCCGTCTGACAACCCCAAAGCAGACTCCTTTTATTTTGTGAATAATAATTTGGCTAGTTCAAGAGATTTCTGCTGTATTTTCATATGGGTCAGACCAGGATTAACATAGTGGACTAGGAAATAAAATAGCTACCAAGTAATTATTGTGCACCACAGTAAACACTGATGTGAATTCAGGTTCAATCACTATACATTTCATAGTAGCCCCCCCACAAAGGAAAAAGTACTTGCCTCGGTTCTCCATATTCCACAGGTCACATGTTAAAACAAAATTGTATCATGGAACCCAAATTGGTTCCTCTTATCAAGAGCTGTGAACAATGTTCCTGTTTGAGGCAAATAAGTGAATCATACTATATGGTTAACCCAAGATTGCATGGGTGACATACTGAGTTTTATCCATGTGACCTATCTGTAATGTAGGGAATTCCATGTTTGTGTATACAGAAGTTTGTGGTAGCCACAGTAAGAGGAGAGCACAGATTCATAGCTGGTTAAACAAAGGGACACTGTACCTTTTAGTCAAATAACCACACCTTCATCATTGTTCTGAAGAAAACAACACATTACATTAATAGTAAAGCTAGGTGCTGGTGCTATAAGTGCATGCTAAGAACTGACAATGGCTATGTGCTTGCTTAGCTACAAGAAATGTCCTCTGATTGGCCATAATGCTGTATCTTGGTGCTTTCTCCCTTGCTGGTTTGGGACTCTATGGCATACAGATTTTCTGGGCCTCTAATATTGCTGGTGCACTTCCCTTCCAGTCGGAGCTAAGGCACCCAACTATGGGATTTTACTCAGCTGACACCTAGCATATAAAGAGACATCAAACTTGTACACAGTATTTTGGTTGACAGTGTAAAAGAATGGGGTTTGGCTGGGAATCTCTAAAATAACTTGATGTGATGAGGTGCTTTTGATTTTTGTTTCATTCATTAACACATGTTTTGGTAGATAAGTCAAGAAGATCAAATAACCGTCAACCCCACAGATTATTTATTTCTTCGTTGGGAAAACCTAACTGTCTTGTATTAAAAGCGTCTATTTAATGCTCCTTTTATTTTCTCATTGCTTTTGCTAGCTGGACTGCCCTTTGCAATTCTCACACCACGACATAATCCATTCAAACGAGGATTTTTCTGTAGTGATGAATCCATCAAGTACCCTTTGAAAGAAGACACCATTTCCTATGAGTTGTTAGGTGGAATAATGATTCCTTTCACTCTTATTGTTGTAAGTGAATTTTGTTTTTATACCACACCATTCTTGCTTTTGTTGCTCACTCACCCCATTGTACTGTAGTTGTGATTGTAGTTCTTTAGAAATATATTGTTAGTTAATTTAATCAGTGAATTGCTTTGGGATGCCTTGGCATGAAAGGTGCTATACAAAATACATTTGATTGATTGATTTAATTATTATTATTATTATTTTATTTCTTAGCAGACACCCTTATCCAGGGTGACTTACAATTGTTACAAGATATCACATTAGTTTTACATACAATTACATTATTTAATTAACAGTACAATGCAATTTATTCTAAATAATGCAGTTCTGCCATCAGATTAACACTGCACCACTTGCCTCTTACTAATACAGTTAAGAATATTTAGGCAAATGTAAGAAAAGTGAACTTATAAATAAGGTTCTTAAGTAAGTTTACTTTTCTTAAGGGTTCTTAAATATTTTTACAGCATTTTGTGTTCTACTAACTGGTTTATTAAAAAATGTCACTGTAATAATAATAATTGTACTCAAATCATAATATAAATTGAAATAAATAAATAAATAAAATGTTGTCTACAAAGACAACTTTCTATAATAGTTTTTGATTTGGGGCCTTGGTTTCAAATAAAAATCACTGAAGAATCTTGACAGGTGCCATGGCAGCCCTTTACACACATACATGTATATGGAGGCACCACACATTTTTTTCTATAGAGCATAAGGTAAATTTGGTCTGCATGCCTGTACTTTTGTCTGGCCAAATAAGATTCCTTACATAATCTGTGCAACTAGCAAGCCTGTTCCTCTGCTAAACCATTTATAAAACAAACATATAAACTCTGTGGTGGAATTTTTTTTATTTTCCCCCACATACTGTAGGTTTGGTGGTATTTATTTAAAAAGAATAAAACAACAACGAAAGAACCCGAAGATACAAGGCTACCATACACTTTTCATTGAAATGTATTTGTGTACTGGCTTCTGTTGCCATTATTCTTTTATTACTCAAACACTATTATGCCACGCACATTCTTTGGCTTATGAGAATGGCTTATCGCTGGTTATTTTGGTCATAGTTCAGACTTTAGACTTGGTTTCAATGTCAGCTACATTTTCAAGTACCACTCAGATTTAGTTCCTTCTCCGATTTTAAGTTTTTTTTAATTGTCTTTTGTATTGTATTGTTAATTATCATGTAAGTGTTTGTTACATAAGTATAAGCATTCATTATGGAACACAGTACAACTTTGTAAGCACAAATCCATGTTGATTTGTCCAACTAAAGCATTTATCCACTGTAGCAATAGAAAAAAAACTAGTAAAATTCCAAGTGGCTAAATTAACTAAAACAATGAGTAAAACTTCACATGGATTATTTACACAGTTGTTCTGTGTTTTACACAATTATAACTGTGCTTGATTTATGGTTAGTTCTATCTATCTATCTCTTTTAATTCAATCTATATTTCTTTTTCATATGTGTGATTACAATCTGCAGATCTATTTGTCTGGCTTTCAACAAAACCAACAATGTAATCTTAAATTGTTTTCTTGAATTAACCCTTGTGTGTTTTTTCACAGATGATCATAGGGGAGTGCCTTTCAGTCCATTATAAACGCTTGCAGTCAAACTCCTCGGTCAGAAATAATTATGTGGCCTGCCTTTACAAGGCCATTGGAACTTTTCTGTTTGGCGCTGCCATGAGCCAGTCTCTGACTGACATCGGCAAGTATTCTATCGGGCGGCTACGACCTCACTTCCTGGATGTGTGCAAGCCGAATTGGACGGTAATCAACTGCCAAGCGGGCTACATAGAGAATTTCACGTGCACAGGGGAAACGTGGATTGTCAACGAAGCAAGGTATGTTTTTACCCCTTTTACTAAGGATTGCATGTGCTAACTTCTTTCCACACAAGATATGTTACAACATGAAGAACTGGTACATCCTAACTGACATCTGCTCCCATCAAAAAGTCATTGATCGGAGTTAATTCATACCTTTTAACCAGGAGTCTGTGGTTTCAAGACATTTCTAGGTTAATCCAGAATTCACAAATTCAAAGAGTCCACTCTGCATTATAAAGATACTGAATGCTTTATGTAATGTGAAACATTGCTATCTGTTACTTAAGCACATTAAGACTACACACATTTAGTACAGCATACCGCCTACTCTGTTGCACCACGCTGCCATTGTTGATTATCAAGTGCCATTGGGCATTTCTTTGACACAATGGAAACACTCATAATTACGTCTGTGGCGCCACATTATGCATCTCAACATTAAACCCTTTTTGTGCCTATCATGCTATAACAGGAATGCCTTCCTTAACACAGTTACTCAATTGCTGCAGATTTAATTTGAATAGAATGTTGGTGTGTTCTGGTACTTAGCCACAAAAAAGTTTGGTATTGGCAGCAAAACAAACAAAAAAAAAAGCTGTATTTTGTTTACAACCAAAATAAAAGCACCTCACTGAAGTGTTTTGTTATTCAATGGCAGTTTACTAAATAATGAGATGCTTCTAGTGACTAAGAAGACCTCCTGTGGTAAAATTGGACCTGGTAGTAACTATAACATAGCTACCATGTTTTGATAGTCAGTTTATTTTTTTTGTCTGTGTTGACCACTTGAAATAGTGCCTATTCGTTATGTATTTAACAGCCATATGTATGAGTGGTACAGCTGAGTGTTTTTTGTCCTGTATAGTAATGTCTAGGAAGAAGAAAACAACCAACTCACAATTTTCTTACAGCGTCATTTAGCCTTGCAGGCAGGGTTGCGGTTAGATAGTAATGATTGGAAAACCATTCCTGGGCTGTTTGTCACCCAACATTTGGTTTGGGAAGCAAATGTGCCAGTTCTTTTTAAAATGAATAGTGTTGAGGCCAGCCTGAGTGGATGTATTAGAAAACACACAAACCTCTGGGTACATTCATTCACAGAGTAGTCATCTGCTGTGACTTGGGCAGTGTGCTGGGAAGGTTTTAACACCCATCTTGGCCAAACAGTGGCAGGTGGCTTATTAAGAAGATGATTATTATTATTATTATTTGTTTATTTATCCAAAGCGACTTACAGAGACTCGGGTGTGTGAACTATGCATCAGCTGCAGAGTCACTTACAACTACGTCTCACCCGAAAGACGGAGCACAAGGAGGTTAAGTGACTTGCTCAGGGTCACACAATGAATCAGTTGCTGAGGTGGGATTTGAACCGGCTACCACGTTATTACACTGACCTACCACGTTACCAGAAAATGACAGCCTACTTTAGGAAGTGGGGGTGGTGGAGATGGGTGATTAAATGGTTTGTTGTAATGCTTTGGAAAACTGGACTTATTATTTTTTTTTTTCTTTATGAATTTGTAGCGTAGAATTTCAAAATGGTATTCAGATTTGGTAAGAGATCAATAAGAAATTCTATTTCCAGACATTTGAAGCTGTGAATTCCAGTCTAATATCATTCACATTTAACCCAATTGGCCATAATGCAATTATTCTCATGGTCATTAAATAACGGTGTACTGCCTTCTATAATCTGATCAAAAATGTAAAATAAGGGCCTATGCCTGAAAGAAATTGTGGCAAAGTGGTGAATACGTGCAGGCCCGGAAGAAACAGACAGACAGAGACAGCGAGGTTGGTGAAGCTGAGCACTTGGTTGTGCTCAGCATTTAATAAACAAAACAAGAGAACACAAAAACAGGACACGGCACTCTACGCCAAAATAAAATAGACAAACAAAACTTACTAAACACTTAACAAACGGTGATAAATAAACACGGTGAGTACAAACACTTATAGATTATTCCACTTTAACGTTTCTCCTTCTCTTTCTCACCCGTTCTCCACTCTCGAACCCTGAGCGAGTGAAAAAATGCTGTTTTTTGCAGTTGTACCGAGACTCGATTGCTAGTCAATCATTCAATTGGAATCTCGGTACAACTGCACGTGAATTAATTAAGTGCAATCCCGTGACACACATTATACACATTTTATCTGCACGTGAAGTGATGTGCAATCCCGTGCCTAAATACAACTATACATTTTAAATACTCGTGTTACACAGACCCGTTTATATCCCGTGTACCAATGACTATACACCAACATTTAACACACAACATATAACACACAAATGCACACAGGGGCGGGGCACATTGCCACAGAAATATATATATTTTTCTACCATATACAGTATATGACCCTTTAGATTTGTAAGATTTCTTTACCCCAAGTTGTTTAGAAAGTCATTACGACAGTAATTTTTTGTCAGTGTCTCCCGTGTATGGTCATGTTGCTGTGGTATTGCGTTGCTTATAACAAATCACGTCTGGTGACCAAACAGGCATCTGTGTGCCTAACAGTTTTATGCATTTCACCAGAATAAGGAACATACATTTTCAAAACAAATGTACTTCACAATTGTATGCAATGATCAGGTATACTAATGTATACTATTAAATGTGTTAAACTATATATGTTACTGATAATTGCATATGCTGGTTAATTGCATGAAACTGTTAGGCACCTGGGCTATGCAATTAACAAGAATCGACTAATAGGATTCAATATGATGTGATTCGGGTATTATTTAAAGTTGGATTCAGTGCTACTTGCATGAATTGTCTCTTAATAAATTCAGTATATGTTGAGCAGTTCACCAGCCTAATTGTTTGTGTTTACAATTAGAAAAACAGGAAATCATACTAAAAAAAAAGTCATTTCACTCAGCACATTTTTTTTTTATTAGGGGCAATTTTAAAGGTTTACTTGTGTTCATCTAGAGGTTGTTTTTTTTTTGTGGGGGGGAATTCTGGCAAAACTGATTAAACCACGCAGCCTTATAAAGACACATGGGAATACAAACCATTTGCATTTGGCAGTCAACTGGAGCCCCCTGAGTTATATTTATATATCTGTGGGAGTATAAGGTGGCGTAGGAATAGATTGCAAGAATATCATGCCCTATAAAACGGAACACAATCATTTTTTTCTTCACTAGTCTCCCGAATGATAGGCCATCAATTAAATTCAAATGACATTTTTTCTTGTATATTGATGTCTTT
Source organism: Acipenser ruthenus (assembly GCF_902713425.1). NCBI lineage: Eukaryota > Metazoa > Chordata > Actinopteri > Acipenseriformes > Acipenseridae > Acipenser > Acipenser ruthenus. The sequence continues at coordinate 34,184,437 of NC_081190.1, read as the reverse complement.
CTACAACAAAGCTTTTTCCACACCAAAAAAAGAGAAAGCGACAACACAGTTGTTTGCATAATTTCTATACATTGAAATCTATAGTGTTTATCAAAATGCATAGGATTGTATTTCAGATTGCACCCTTGTGTAGCCTACATCAGACACTACTGAAGCGCCAGGGCTGGATTTCTCTTCAACAGTCTGCCTGTCATATACTGTAGCAGGATGTGACTGAATGTACATTTTAAAGGGTTTTAGGCTACTTGGCATTGTTTTTGCAGCGCAAGCTCACTAATAGGTCAGACAGATATTGATTCACAACAGGATTCATTTGAAAAAGTCTTCAGTCCCTTTTTACTCATTAGATTCGACTGCACTGGCATTATAGCTGCATTTATATTTATTCATCTCAATTTGGACCACATTGGATGAAACGCTAAGCTTTAATGGAGGGACGTGACAAATAGTTTGTCTGACATTTATTATCCTAGGTGAAAGATCTGTTTGGGTTTATTTCGTCTTTAACTGAAAGACGCTTCCCCTCAGTCAGGATCTTTTTATAAATTTACCGGAAATGTGCTCTCGTTTTGCCAGTCAAATTCAATTGTATATGTTTGAGGGCTAAGGAAATTAGAGGTCAAACAAGAGAAGAAGGGAGCCAAAGGATGTAGGCCCCGGTCTATTAGAAATAATATAGAGAAGCCTAATGTCATTTTAACATAAACTACAGCCAATACCATGGCATCTGCAGACAATACCTTACACAACAGTAGTATTTTTTGATGGTGAATTTTCGTTACATGGATTTACTTCAAATGCAAACTAATTGTAATTTGACATTCGTCAAATGGTATGTAAAGCCTGACTAGCCATTTAGCTTTTTTTTTTTTTTTTTTAAAGGCGGCAGGCCAAACAGTGTTTTAGTGTGTATCATTGCACTGTGCTCCAGTGCTGGGAGTTCAAGTCCCACTTGTGGACTTAAAGGGAAACCAAACCCTACCGGAACTTCAGCTACTCGCTGAAATCACTGCTTCCAAAGCCTTTGCTGTTCACTGATTTGGCTTTTGACTGCAGTTAATGGAGCTCTGTTCAGCAGCTCAAGCAGCAGCATCTTGCTTCTTTCCCTGGCGTAGTGCCTGCAACAACAGATTTTTTTAATATATTAATGGTCCCTATCATCTGCTGGTGCTGCCACTGGTTTTGAGTTTACACAGTTGCCTGGGTGATTTTACGAAGGGGGGTGTAGATTTAGTTACCACACCTACCCAACACTGAATACCTGTGTGGTCCATTCCCTAAATACAATCAAATGATCTTTTTCTAAATTTCCAAATGTTGTTTGTGTGAGTGCACCTCAATCATAAACTAAACCCCATCCTGCCATTCAGTCGCAGGCCTCTCCCAAGCAGAATGATAATTTGCCTTTTAAACTAATTTCACTTGTGTTCTTTAGAATACAGCGACCATCTCACTGACAGTGATGCAATACATGGCTCATTGTTACCACCAAAACCCAATATCTTTTAAACAACATTGTAAGTTTGATAGAAGTTCTTGTTTTTCTTTTCCCCAATCATTTCCATTGCTGCAGGTATAGGATCCCGCTCGACTCCAAATAGTTTCCTTTGGTCACCAGACGTGATTTTGGTATGAGCAACGCAATACCATAGCAACATGACCATACACGGGAGACACTGACAAAAAATTACTGTTGTAATGACTTTCTAAACAACTTAAGGGCATAGGCCCTTATTTTTGATCAGATTATAGAAGGCTGTTCTGTTTCCTTTGTCTGTCTTTTTGCAGTTGCATGTTCATTTGAAAGCCATGTGCTGATTCATACGTCCCATTAGCTGACACTGCAAATCAGGAAGCTTAGAACAAGAGCTATACATGAAGTGCATACATTTTTCTTTTTGGAAACCAGCCACCTAGGCTAGTTATATCTGAGAGATAATCTGTTTTGTTGGGCAAGGTGCTTTTGTCTGAAAGCATGTTTATTTTAGAGTGGATTTTAAATCATTGCATTACCTGTCACCAGCATAGCAGGCTATTTGCAATTTTTTTTGCTGTATATTTAATTTCCCTGACTTTTACTTAAGTGAATAAAAACCGTCTGCAACACTGTGGTTCCTGTTTGTCCTGTACAGCAGGTTTTGACACCTGTCCCTTACAAACTGTCTGTGCTGCATTCATCATTTGCTGAAACATCGACTTGACTTTTTGTTTTTTATTTAAAGTATTGCTTTAGAATGTATGATGAGTCTTTACAGTTATTGATGAATGTTTTTTTTTGTTTTTTTTTTAACACAATTCTAGATTGTGCCATAGTTGCAAACAATTGCAGTCTAGTGACACAACTCAATTAATTGAAAAGTAAAACTGACAATTAAAAGTAGTCTGTCTAGCAAAAGAGACCTAACGAATTGCCAGTTTAATATCTGGAACCTGCAATCACGAAAATGCTGGAGATAATATGGTACTAGAATGTTCATCCTCCAATTGAAGTGAAAATGAAGTCTAGACAACAAAATGATATTCAGCAACGTGACAAGGGACTTGTGAGAAAGTTGTGCTAATGAGAGGCAGTAATATATATTTTCACCTTCAAAGGACATGATTCTTTTTCCACGTAGCAATATTTAAAAACAGTGTATTCCACTCTGTCTGACTTTAATAAAGTGCAGATCGTTACTTTATCTGTGAAAATGTTTATCAGATTCCTTTTCTGATGGTGTCTTTAACAGTCCAGTTTTGTTTTTGGACCTTATCCTTAAGTAACCCATGACTGTGAGCACATCGTAAATAGCCAATTATCATAGAAAAAGAAAATACAAACTGTGTGCTGGTGATAAAAAGGGCTGTGTTTACTGTATAGTTGCTCCACTTCTTATTATAAACTTAGGATCCTAAAACAGAAACATCTGTCTGCCGGATACATTTCCACCAAGATTTATAACACAGCTCAGTCCTTGTCTGGAATGAATTTATCTAGGCCATAGCTAAAGGCACACATAATCATCTTGGAGTGTGTTTCATTGAAATAAAGAAATGTCAGCTTGCTTTATCGCTTGATTCTGTAATTTGATGCATTTGTAGGTGTTTTCGAGTTGAATAACTGAGCGTGCACAGGTTTTGTGTACAGTACACATCGAAAGATTGTTACAGGGTACTTGCCCAGTGATGAGCCACTAAATCCAAAGCTACTTTTTCTGTTGAATGTATATTATGATGCCATGGTATTGGATGTGATTGATTCACTCACAAGGGGGGTATATTGCAGTTCATTGAACATCCCATTGGAATTACCTAACCGCTCCTACATAATAGTATTTTACTCCTGCCATTTGTGAACGTGGTTTATTTGTGACATGTTAAAGGAGAAATAGGGAAGGTTTAAAATCATTTTTTCTTACCTTTTGTTAGCAAAAGTTTCACTGCTGGCCCTTTTTCTTGTGTTGAAAATCTGTTACTTCTTTGACTATTTTATACTTACATTTTGAAAATGCAGGAATTTCAAAGAAAAAGCTATTGCTACCTGTAGCAAATAATCTTCAACACAAGAAAAGGGGAAGCAGTGATAATGCTGCTAATAAGAGCAACAGGTACTGTAAGAACTGATTTTAAAACCTTGGTTAGTGCTTCTTTAAGAAAAAAAATGTGTTGCTGCTGTATCAAACTGAAAAAAACCGTATAACCCTCTATAAAGAATATTAGTATTGTATCTTTATCTCACACCACCAGTGCTGTTCACCTGAATCTGATCTTGAGCACAATTTACTGTGACACACCCTTTTGTGATTTAAATAGATGTTTAACAAAGTACAAACCACGACAATACTGCTTTGAGTAACACTGTTTAGATTTCCCTTTCTCTTGCTGTAGCAGACAGTATCCATATTAAGAGTTCAGTGAAGGGGGCCTCACATATTTAAAATGGCGCTGCTCCAGTATGAAGAACAGAGCCCCATTTACACTTTTGACAGTGTATTTGGCACAGTTGTTAAAGCAGTAACACCTGTAATGTCACACACAGTGAGTGATACAGACTTTCATTAAAGTACACAGCTCTTGATTTAAGGAGATTCATGTTCCATTCTCTTCAAGCACAAGAAATGTGTTACTCAATAATTAATCTGTAACAGATGATGAAAGGAGTTAGCAGTAATCTCGTTTATTGCATAGAACCATATATGATAATGTTTGACAGCGCACAGCATAATACATCTAATCCCTTTTTAAATGAAAGTATTTATACTATTTTAGAGTAGAAAAAGAATCACTGAAATGGTTAAATAATTCCATAAAACCTTCATGCACTTTTTAAAGAAAGGCATGTTTCACACTCCCATGGTTTAAACTGGAGAATAAAATTGTCCCCACCCCTTTCTGTCATTAGCATCTTTTCCTATTGACTGACATGTTTTGCAGCCAGTAACCTGCTTTGAATCCCAAGGCGCTGGTGACATGAAATGACCTTTAACGAAGTGTAACACTAGTGCTATAACATGTTCTTTTTAAAACTGCCCATTTCAATACTGCATATAGTGAATAGGAGTGTGACGCAACAGGTACTATTTATGGAATTGTTTTGTTAGCTTTATCATGGCTTACCTCTGGCTGTAACCTTTAGTTAGGCAACAGTGTAATGATTGATTCTGGCTGATACTGTATATCAGGAAAGTCTTGTTCAGATGTTTTTATAAAGACTTTGATCTTCAAATATACATGTCATTGAGATTTTTGAGATTGGAATCACTGGACAGAATCCAACGTCAGCTGTTCTCTGTTGTCAGTGTACATGTAAACAAGACTTTGTAGTGCAGGGATCATATTGCCTCTATGGCCACAAACTTCCTAGTTACATTTACTCTTTTTAAATACATGTCATAAAGCTTCCTGTTGTATTATTTTTGTTTACCATACTTGTTTAAAATATTGTACAGCAAATATTTATAAAGCTATTGACTGGTGTTTGCACAGCCAATTTTCCAAAGTTTTGTCCTGAAATAACTTCTACTTCCAAAACAGTTAGTCTCTGAGGCCTTTTAAACAAGGTTGGCTTCCCCTGCTCTATACTATAGTATAGTATGAGTAACAGAAAAACATAAAACAACATTTGCTATTTACATAAACACAAGCCTTTCAAATCAGGTCGTCCCTTCCAGGGTAGTGTTAAGATGTGCCTGAATGTTAATGTTCATCTTCGCCTTTGTATTTCAGGCTCTCCTTCTACTCGGGACATTCCTCCTTCTCAATGTACTGCATGGTGTTCCTAGCAGTAAGTATATCCCTTCCCTTTATTTTATGGCATGTACCGATGCACAGGTTTTTATGTGTCTGTGTGTGTGTGTGTGTGTGTGAGAGAGAGAGAGAGAGAGACAGTTTCTGCTGAGATGCAGGCATCGGCCCCTGTAAACTGGTATGAAGAACACAACCGATGGAACTGGTACACCCAACCATTTTCTGTAACTGACATTCTTTGGCTCAAAACAAATTGTGACAATACATCTAATAGACATGGCCAGGCAGGCAGCTCACTTCAGTGGGAATTTCAAGCAATCTACCCAGGCCATACTAATAGAATCTTTCTCTACATGTGTGCCTGTGTAGTAAGGTAAATATCAGGAGACAGACAAATTATTTTATTCTAAATATAAAGGTTTTTGAATTTGAGTGGTACGTATGGGACACTGGCAGCCTTTAAGGCACAGTACTGTTTTGTTCAGATTCGAAAGCCTTAATCTCTCACTTACCTACTGCTGAAGTAGATGTAATGTTCAGTCATATGTTTAAACTAGTATTTAAACGTCATCAATTATGTAGGTGTAATATGACTTCACATCATGTCTGTTTGCTTGAAAATGACTTTAACTAAACAGGGCTTGTTTAGTCTTGCTAATTTGGTTTATCTAATTGAACATTGCAAGAGCTGAATTTCAAACTAGACAGACAGACAATATCATCATCATCATCATCATCTCCCAAACATGATCTGGCACACAGTCCTTTTGGGGTTGCTGTCTTGATCACTTGTGTCAAGTTAAACTGCCAGTTTCTGTAATTTTGTAAGCATGGAATGTTACACTTATAACAGCATCAGATCACAAAAGTGAATTTGTGCTTAGATTGGCCAGTATGTGTGTTTTATTAAAAACAGAATCACAATACTGTGCAGTGCTCAGACAGTAGAAGGCAAAACTGCTAACAAAACACTCTCGTACTGTAAGGCACAGGGTTTCAATATATAATAAAAAGGGGTATTATTTGAGCATCCAGGCTCCTGTTAAATCAGCTCTAAATAAGATAAATGAATCACCATAGTTGCTTGGTAAACCCACCATGGGTAACACATAATAGCCTACAGACTCACCTGAGACTTCTTACTATTAAAACTCATGTGATAAGCGTGATCAGTTCAGATTTGGAGGAGGCCTGTCTTCTTAAACTCCCACCCCACGTGTGCTGTATACTGTACCTAGACAGGCCTAGTGCAGAAACCAAGGAGTTGGTGCTGGGCTGCTACTCATTTCTTACCCCGAATGTTCAGATGTGCACCTGGAATTAACTGTTCATAAGCAGTAGCAGGAGTTAACTTGTTCCAGCAGCTTCCCAAAAAATTAGAAGGGGGTTCCCCAGGAGATGGGCGTAAACCTAAAACAACGTTATGAGGTGGATACAACCGGAAAACTATAATACACATATGTCCCTTTTGAAATGTTCGTTGTGGTTGTGGGTTTTAAACTACAAATAACTTTAATTAGGTGAATCACACTGGTGTCATTCTTTGTCAGGAAATGTCAAATGTGTGTCTGCTCTTGACAATAAAGTAGTTTGTATGGGCTGAAGCTGCCGACACAACGTTATTTTCTTTGTCACATTGTTTTGCCGACAGCTTAAATATACATTTTCTATAAACAGAGCAGCTGTGGCGCCCTCCTTTTAGCACCGACAAAGGCTGAATGAAGGAATCTCTATGAGGGGAAACAGTTTTCCGGTGGATTTCAATCCTGTTATTGTCAGAAGTCTTGAGCAAAATGCATACAGTCAGCTTTTATTGAAGTTACAATAACACTGAAATCTGATTTCAATTACAATACAACAAAAAGTATTACACATTTTTAAGTAGTGTGCATTATTGAAAATACGGTTGTAAGTGAACTTTTTAAAAGTATACATTTTAGTAGTATGCAAACAGTTCAATAAAAAAAACCAGTAAATTACAGCATATGCATGTGCAGTACTGTACTTTTAAACCATTCAAGCCACCCTGAACTGCATTTGAAATCCGCATGTCTCAGCTGCTATGCTAATTTCTCAGATATGTGTTTTACAGTGGTCCCAGACACAGGCACGTTCTGATCATGGGCTTTTTTTAAACCACAAAAGCAAGGCATCCTCGACATCAGGGTATTGAGCAAATCGGAAACGCCAACGACTTGCATCCAGTGTTTGCTGTTTATAGGCCTGCATTATTGTATCCAGTTTTTCCAGAATAGATGTGACAGTGTTTGCGGGATTGTTGAAATCTGCAGCAACATCTTTCTTTTGTACAGTGGTGCACGATCGACCACTTTTGTTTTAAAGGATAATGCACATTTTTTGTGCTGGTCGAAAATAATTTGCACAAACAGGACATTTTGTATTAAGTGAATTCATATTATAAAAAGTAATTTACAATAAGCAACTGCTAAATTTGTCTGGGACCATGTAGAAAATTTGCAATACCAGAAAACTGGTTTATATCAGAGTTTGTTTTAATGAGAACTGACTGTGTATGTACAGTATATATGTGTGTGTATATACCACCTTTGTGATATTCAGTGCATTTGAGAAGGCAATATTTTGTGTAAAATAGATTAAGTGAACCGGTTTTGCAGGAAGGCTTTTTATTGTATCTTAATATATTGTAGTATATGGTTATTTGGTGAAAAAAAATCAGCAAAAAAAGTGTAATACTTTGCTACTGATCCTAAACCAATGTGACCAGGTCACGCATGTTGTGTTTTTTTTATTTTTTTATTTCAGACTCAAGCTGACATGTGTGTGTGTGTGTTGTCCATAAATTCAAACATAATCCTGAGACAAAAACAATCAGAAACTAAGTCAAGTACACCAAAGAATTTACTTTAAAAAAGTACTCAGTGTTCTGCAATGCTTTGAATGGACAGTGTCGAGATTCAAGGTAAAAGGCAGCTTTACCAGATACTGCTGTTTCTGGCAGCCTATCGCACAGTAAATAAATGACATTATGACAGAAATAAAACCAATAATGCAAATAATAAACTAAGTCATGCCATTATATTTCTGTATACATTTCAAAGAAAACTAAACAAAAAAGGCACATTAATTTAGCCCCTGCAGTAAACTATTCCAGCAATAGAAAATTAGAAAAAATACAATGTGTATCAAACCGTAAATACGTCGAGCATCTAGGACAGTGCTGCCCAAACACGGTCCTGGAGAGCCCCCTCCTTATCCAGTAAGTTTTGTAGGTCACCCTAAATCGCTAATTTCTAAAGACTGGGAACACATGGAAGTTATTGATCAATTAAGCAAATAAAATAAACAAAGACCAGGGGTCACAAATGGAGATTAGATAAAGGGGCATTCAGAACAGAAAATAGGAGGCACTTTTTTACACAGAGAATTGTGAGGGTCTGGAACCAACTCCCCAGTAATGTTGTTGAAGCTGACACCCTGGGATCCTTCAAGAAGCTGCTTGATGAGATTCTGGGATCAATAAGCTACTAACAACCAAATGAGCAAGATGGGCTGAATGGCCTCCTCTCGTTTGTAAACTTTCTTATGTTCTTATGTTCAATTAAGGGAACGCTGGCCATTGGGCCAGTTTACATGCTGGGAAAATGTCATGACTTGTTTACTGTTATGACTTATTTAAGGTGGTATGGTCTGGATTACAATTTTAGTTAGTTTTGGTTTATGTTTAGTTTATGTTTGAATACAAATGTAATACATTATACAAAAATCAAATACAACATGAAGTTTCAAAGCAGGAATTGTTAAATTAAACAAACCAAAATTATCTAAAATTATAATTTAGCCATACCACCTTAAATAAATCATGACAGTAGACTGAGAAGTCATGACATTTTCCCAGCATGTAATCCAGGCCATTGACGGCTGAAAAGGGTAGTTCATTTTTTGTACCAAATGATCTCTAAATGACAATTTAATAAATCACCTGCTTAATTGATCACAATGAAATTGTTCCAGGTGTTAAGAAATTGATGATTAAATGTTACCTATAAAACCTGCTGGATAGGGGCTCTCCAGGACCTGGTTTGGGCAGCACTGATCTAGGAGTTTTCCATAACATGCGCTTATGGAATAAATACTGCCCAACGGCATTCCTGTCTCGAGCGAACGTCAGCCTAGTTTAGTACCCATTATGTAACATACTTACATTTTTACAATAAACGTAACAAGCCATTGATAACTGTTATCTTGTCAGACATGTAATGGAAAAACTGTGTGAATTTCAGAAGCCCGTTGACAAGGAAGCATTTAGTCAAATCAATTCCAAAAACCTCAGAAATGACATGCCCTTGTTTGATGTTAGGTGGAGGTTAAATAAAACAGTCGACGAGTCACCGTAGACTTTATGTTGGCAATAATTGGCTCCTTGTTTACAGTCTTTGTAAAAGGCTGGGCATCAAGATTGAAGCACCCACTCACCTCCTGTGCATGTGATTCCTCTGTGGTAGCTGACACTGCACCGTTTACAAGCACTATATTAGTAGCAGGCAGACTGACAAATCAATAAGCATTCAACTTGGAGCACCAAAAGATCAAACCATTGCAGCTTGCAACATTGTGCCTCGTAATCAAATGTGCAATTGCCATAGGTAAATCAATATATGAATCACTTCTGCCATATGACCTTTACCCAATGACATTGTTAGGCTATTGGATATATTGGCTACTGTTGTCACAGTACTGTTGCTTTGGAACAGCGCTGTTGCTAATCCATGTTTGGAGACATTGATTATTTTGAATAGGGAGTGTCTTACAGTAAATGGAAAGTTTTAATGTTCGGTGCCTCAAGAAGCCAATGCTGGATCCCCTCAGGTTTTTGATCCTGCTGTAAGTTAATTCAGAACAACAATGATTTAAATGAACCACTGCCATCTAGATCAGATGTTTCCATTAGCCTTTTTTCTCCTCTCTCTATTAATGAAATTTCATTTTTTACTTCTGAACTTGACAGGTTAATAAGCTGCAAAGCATGCATAGTTAGTGGGATAAAACACATTTTGTTTTTGTTCTCCAACAATGGTCTATTATATAAACCAGTGGGTTTGTTTTCTTCGGTCATTCGTTAAATTTTAACTGCCAATCCAATGAAAAAGTCAAAAGACACTAAAACAATTTTGCTCTTAGAAGTTCCATGTGGTAACTGGTGATGTTACAGTAGAATTAGTATATTTTTAAATAACCTGTGTCTGCGTTACATTCTTCCATAGGTTATCCCCTGTGTACTTTTGTGAAGGTTCATTGTTTAAATTGTTCAAAGGTAGTTTTAGCTCTGAAAACCTGCTTGTCATCTTATACTTGTAACATTTCACAGTACATGCAACATTAACTGTTACTCCCATCTCTTATGACTTTTTCACTGGTTACGACAGGACTGACTTATGTTAGAAGGTAAGGTCTGGCATAAAACATTGAATTATATAAGAAGCTGCAGTGTTTATAATTACAAAATGTGGACTCAGAGTTACCTTTATTCTGTTATAAACCCAAACAGTCATAACCCCACAGCTGATGGAATACTATCTGGAACCCTTATCCTAGATTGAGTTCATTGTGAAAATATAGGATTCAGTACTCCAATACAAGCCTGCTACTTTCTTCAAACCATAGAACTGTTCATGCCACAGGTAAGGAGTGCTGCTACTGTAGGCCTGAAACAAGCTTTCAATCAATCAATCAATCAATCAATCAATCAATATTTATTTTATATAGTGCCTTTCATAGTGGACCACCATCACAAAGCGCTTTACAAGATAATGAGGAACAATGCATAATACATTAAATACAGTGAAATACAGGGTATTGTACATTAAATAAAAACATTAAAAAAAAAAACCGGACATTTCAAAGGGTATTCACATAGTAAACATGCATTCTAAATACATGTGCATTTGCAGGATAGGCAGAACTATTCTGGGGGACTGCATTAGGAAATTCCTGTTAATGTGTTTTTGCCTTCTATGCCATTCCACATTTGGTAGAAATGTCATGGATTACCCCAGCCTCAAACACTTATAGACTCACAGCATGGGTGGATTGGGGGCATAAAACATGTTTTCAAAGTGTTTTCCTGTGGAAGAAAGTATTCTTTATTGTTTAAAATATTTTTGTATTGTTCAATGAATGCTAATTTAACGAATGGTCCCAGCAGTATGGCTGTTTTTAAGCTTGTGAAATCAAAGGAAACCAGCTTGCAGTTTTTCCTGCAAACAGACATTTGTTTTTTGAAGTGCTGTTGTATATATTTTACTGCCACGCAGTAATTGGATAATAGCCTAGGAAATCACAGGGGATTGCAATGTTCCAAAAACAGACCAGATACACTGAAGAAATTGGCCTTGGCCTGAATCATTGTCAGATTGGATTACAGCAGCTAGTTACATAGATTATGGGAAACAATTTCTGCTTTTAGCACATAAGGTTTCTATTATTTTTTATTTATTTATTTATTTTAACTATACGTTCTGTGACCAGTTCTGAAGCCGACGTGAACTGTGGTTTGGAACCATCAATCTTTTATAATTATTATTTTTACTCTGTATACAGATTTCTTTTTCAACATTGTGTAGTAGATTCACCACCATCTGTGGGCTCTTAAGTAGTTGCAGTTCAGTTTAGCTATTCTTTGGTAAAACCAATACAGTTAAAACAGAACAGACTGAGTATCACCTGATAAAAAATTAAATAGGAGTTGAAAATCATAGGTATGACCAGATATATCTCTGTACCCTGATATGAAATAGTAGGTAGCTAGTTTCTTTTTTACAGTCCCCTTTTATAACGTTTGCAGTCATTCTGAGAGGTTATAATTGCAATTCCTGTACTCTGGTACTGTTTGTGTTATGGTGCTTTCACCTGAGTTCAGAAGCTGGTCTCCAGTTGTCTGCCATAGATGTACATGGGCTTGATCAGCGATGAGGTCTTTATAAAAGTAGGAGCCAGCGCCATCTAGTGACCGAAACACTTTATGCTGCTTATTTCTTTATTCTTCATAGTGAAATTAAATCTGATAGAAAACAAATTCATTCAAACAATATAGTAGAATCAAGTAGTACAGTACTGCAATATTATATTGTTGATAACTTACTATTGTAGTGCCCTTGTCTTAGACTTACTCTTAACTATGGCCACAGTGAATGCCTGCAGACTGTTGACTGTTTTAAACAAAAGATGTGTGGTATCAATTACAAGTTGTGTGTGGAAGTGTGCTGAACAGGCAGCGTTCCACAAAATAAAATGTAGTTGTGGTGTAGAAAGGGAAGTGAATTGTATTTTATATTAACAAAGAGGATGTAAAAATGTATATATCAAAGCGAGTTCCAGTTATTTACTTTTGTAGAGAAAGCATAACCCTGGAAACAGATCTAGTAGCGGCGGTTGACATATATTGTATATGTGTTTATCTATCATCCTCTATTGAGTAACCAGTTATGAGGCAGTATGGTCATGTCTTCCTTGTGGCCCATACTGCCATTCAGAGCCTACAGTTCTTCCTTTCACCTACTCTAGAAATATTTACATTACTTAGCAACAGGCTAACCAAGATACTGTAGATGGTCACTAAGAGAACCTACCACCTATTGGGAATTGGGAGTTTTTATTGCTTAAAAAACTGAGCCCCTTTATGTACTGTTGACACCTATAAATTAAAAAAATAAGTATTCAAATGTATAGAACAGGAATGCTAACGAGAAGCTATATAGATTATATTTATATATATATAAATTATTTTTTACTAGTTTGAGTAAAGATCTAGAAAGGAAACTGCAGTTTTGTTTTTCTTCTGGTACAATCCAGTTTTGATTAAAGACACGGGTTATTTCTCATGTTGATACCACAGATATTTTTTTGTGTGTTGGTTCTGGCATCTTCCTGTGTTATGGAGTCCAGTAGCTGAAGGGTGTGTGCCCAGTGTGGAGCGAAGTGGTTTGTAGTGTGAGTTGGTTTTTGTTTATTGGTTTTTGGGATGCCACTGTCTAACAGGCTGAGTATCAGTTTGGCTTAAGATGACAAGGTTGCACAAATCAGGAGCCAACACCAAACATGTTGTCCTACAACCTCAGGCCACATTTGAGGCTGATTGGAAAGAGACTGTGTAGAAAATCACAGCTCTGTACATTCCATCCCTTCCAAGAGAAAACAAGAGTTGGCTTAACTGCTCAGTTTTGGTTGCCTAGCCCTGCTTCTATCTCCATTTTTGTTCTGTCTCTAACTTAGCGTAGCAAGATTCAATTAATCTAGCTGTCATTACAATAAAAAAAACTGTATAACTCATCACAGCTGAATAACTATATACAGTGCCTAGAGTAAGTATTCACCCCCCTTGGACGTTTTCACAGTTTGTTGTGTTACAACCTGAAATCTTGATGCATTTAAATGGCATTTTTTTCCTTTGATTTACACAACCTATTCAACACTTTGAAGAGGCAAGAGAATTTTTATTGTGAAACAACAGTTAATGAAAAATAAAAAAACTGAAATGTCTTGGTTAGATTAGTATTCACCCCCCTGAGTCAATACTTGGTAGAACCACCTTTGGCAGCAATTACAGATGTGAGTCTTTTGGGGTAAGTCTCTACCAGGTTTGCACATCTGGATTGTGCAATATTCGCCCATTCTTCTTGGCAAAATTGTTCAAGCTCTGTCAAGTTGGATGGGGATCGTTGGTGGACAGCAATCTTCAAGTCTTGCCACAGATTCTCAATCGGATTCAAGTCCGGGCTTTGACTGGGCCACTCTAGGACATTCACTTTCTTGTTTTTAAGCCACTCCAGTGTTGCTTTGGCTGTGTGCTTGGGGTCATTGTCCTGCTGAAAGGTGAATCTCCGTCTCCGTCCCAGTCTCAGGTCTTATGCAGACTGAAGCAGGTTTTCCTCAAGGATTTGCCTGTATTTAGCTCCATCCATTTTGCCCTCTACCCTGACAAGCTTCCCAGTCCCTGCTGATGAAAAGCATCCCCATAGCATGATGCTGCCACCACCATGCTTCACAGTCGGGATCGGTGTCACCTGGGTGATGTGTTGGGTTTGCGCCAGACATAACGCTTTGCATTTAGGCCAAATAGTTCAATTTTTGTTTTATCGGACCACAGAATCTTTTCAATCTTCCACATGCCTTTTTCCAAATTCCAAGCGGGATTTTACATGGGCTTTTTTCAGAAATGGCTTCCTTCTTGCCACTCTTCCATACAGGCCAGATTTGTGGAGTACCTGAGCTATTGTTGACACGTGGACATTTTCTTCCAACTCAGCCATGGAACGCTGTAAGTCTTTCAGAGTTGACTCTTGCTGGCTTCTCTGACTAATGCCCTTCTTACCCGGCTGCTCAGTTTGGGAGGACGGCCTGCTCTAAGCAGATTCTGGGTGGTGCCGTATAAATCACTTCTTGACGATCGACTTGACTGTGCTCCAAGGGATATTCAATGCCTTTGAAATCTTTTTATACCCATCCCCTGATCTGTTCCTTTCCACAACTTTATCCCAGAGTTGTTTTGAAAGCTCCTTGGTCTTCATGGTAGTATCTTTGCTTTAAATGCACGACCCAACTGTGTATTTAATCTGAAATCATGTGAACCACTTTTATTGCAAACAGATGAAATCCATTTAACTTAATGTGTGAATTCTGAAGGCAATTGGTTGCACCTGAGATTATTTAGGAGTGTCATAGCAGAGGGGGTGAATACTTATCTAGGTTTTTATTTTTACATTGAAAGTGTTGAGTAGGTTGTGTAAATCAAAGGAAAATAAACAATCCCATTTAAATGCATCAAGATTTCAGGTTGTAACACAACAAATTTGAAAACGTCCAAGGGGGGGTGAATACTTACTATAGGCACTGTATTCTATGACCTGACACAGTTGGATATTGTATGTTTAGTTCAGTAAATGTGTTATATATGCGAGTATAGATACAATCAAGACCACTGGGAGATAATGTAAGAATTAAATGGAGTGTGACATTGATGTGTTTAGGTGGGCTAATTGTATTTGAAGATATATTTGCTTTATTTCTTTTAGCAATTTGAAATGCTTTCAGCCTCTGTAAATTGTATTCACACATGTTCTTAAAAGTCTATAGTAGTCCCTGCTTTTATATGTATAAATAGTATTTTAATAGAATTGTAATATAAACTAATATCAGCTGTTTTTTGAAGTTTAGTTACGCATTTTTTATTCTAAAGATTTGGTTAGGGAGTTTAGTAGCATGCTTCAGAGTTAAACAATTACCTACTGTAAAGTAAGTGTAGCTCTAAGAATGTACTTTTGGCAAGTGTATTGGATGGGCTTGAAACATCCAATTCTGTAACTAATATAATGATAAACAGTTTAATAGTTTTGTCTGAAAATACATAAATCATTTCATTGGGGCTGTTTTGTATTTGCTTGGCATTTCCGAATATGGACTCCCACTAACAAACAACTTAATTAAAACAAATTCTCCAGCTGTGATCGCTGTGCATGTAAAAGCGCAAATGTGACAAATCAGAAAAACAGCTTGACTCCATCTGCTGTATCCCATACAATAACTATCTGGTTGTGTATTATCAACTTGCATCATAAATAAAACTTGTGAAATAGTCCAGCTTGCCGAGAGAAAAAAAGCCTGCAACACTAGTTACAAAAAACAAGCAATTCACACCCCCCCCCCCCCCCGTTCGCCAAAAAGCACCTGGATGATCCTCAAGAGTTCTGGAACAATGTTCTATGGACAGAGGGGTCAAAAGTGTAACTTTTTGGCCGACATGGGCCCTGTTATGTCTGGCGAAAACCAAACACTGCATTCCAACGTAAAAACCTCATACCAACAGTCAAGCATGGTGGTGGTAGTGTCATGGTTTGGGGACGCCTTGCCATTATTGAAGGAACCATGAATTATGCTCTGTATCGGAGAATTCTACAGGAGAATGTCAGGTCATCCATCCGTGAGCTGAAGCTGAAGCGCAGCTGGGTTATGCAGCATAACAATGATGCAAAACATACAAGCAAGTCTACATCAGAATGGTTGAACAAGAAATTTAAAGTTTTGAAATGGCCTAGTCAAAGTCCAGGCCTAAACCCCATTGAGATGTTGTGGCAGGACCTGAAGCGAGCAGTTCATGCATGGAGGAGTGGGTCCAAAATTCCTCCATGGCGCTGTGAGATACTAATCAATAACTAAAGGAAGCGTAACCAGTTATTGAGTCTGAGGGGGTGATTACTTTTTCACACGGGGGCATTGGGTGTTGCATAACTTTCTTTAATAAATAAATGAATGAAATATGTATCAAATTTGTATTATTTGTTCACTCAGGGTCCCTTTTGTCTAATTAGGTTTTTGTTGAAGATCTGATAACATTGTGTCAAAAATATGCAATAATGCAGAAAATCAGACGGGACAAATACTTTTTCACGGCACTGTATGTACAGCCCTCCACGGATTGTGGAAGCATCCCACCCAACAATGAAGGCCATGACACAAAGATGACTATGATATGGTTACCAAGCCTTGAATAAAGAAGTTTATGGGCAAGTCACCCATTAGAGTTCTAGTTCTAGATTGTGGTGAGAAAGTTAAGTTTAAGTTAGTTTTGGGCAATAATCCACAAGTTTCTTAAAGCATACAAAAAAAGTGTAAAACATTAAACATTTCTATGTTTATTGTGTCAGTTTTTCATTTGTTGCAAATGTTCTAGATTAACAACATATGTAGAATTAGGAGTTTAACATATTTATATTGGTTTTATTCATGAACTGCTAAAATAATTACTTGGTACCTTTTGGGGTGTTTTATCCTCTCCCCTCTTTCTAGCTTTATGTTCAAGCAAGACTTGTGGAAGACTGGGCTAGATTACTGCGTCCCACAATCCAGTTCTTCCTGGTTGCGGCATCCATCTACGTCGGCCTTTCTCGCGTTTCTGACTACAAGCACCACTGGAGTGATGTGCTGACTGGACTGATCCAGGGAGCGATTGTTGCAACACTGATCGTAAGTAATTAATCACTGTGCGTCATGTGTATGGAGGTGCTTACCTGTACTGATGTAGTTTATTAACTTCATTCAAACACCTACATGAGAAGTACCACACAGAGGATCAGGCTTCCTCTTGATAGAATTGTCAGTAGGACTAACATGTAAATCGGTGGGATAGAATAGTCTGCCGCTTTTTCGATAGCTTATATCTCAAACTGTGAGATAGACTTCAAATTCTCGTTATGGAAAACTAATGTTTGATTATTCTGAAGGTCTAGTTCAATTGCAAGTAGAGTGCAAGAAAAGTGAGCCCTTTGTGGCTTTGAGGTACACAGCTGTATATGGATTCTGTCAACTTTTAGTGGTGTTGTCCAGTAATATTAAACCATTTCACATGCAAGGAAGCAAAAGGTTGTTTAATATTGTGTTTTCTTTTTGTTTAGTTAAAAAAAAATATTAAAAAGATAACTGCAGAGTTTACATATTTTGGTCTACATATGATTAAACTTTAGTATAAAACTGTACTACTTTACTATTTATCCTAGGGTAGACTTTTTGATCGATACATATTGGAGTGCAATTAAGAAATTCCATAAATTACATTACCAGCCTAGTAGAGATGGTGTTTATTTTGTGATCCAGTAGCCAATTACAATTCTGAAGTGGCTACCAGATTTGGATATGTACTAACTTGGTCAACCTGATGTGTGGCTGTTTAGGATAGACTTGCCCCACATGTTTCAGCTTATGCTGTTTTCCCCCTCCCATCCAGGTGGTTTTTGTATCTGACTTCTTCAAGACACGCGTTACTGCCTTTCCCCAAAAAGAGGAGGACATTACCCACACAACTTTACAAGAAACTCCCACAAATGGAAATCACTACGGTAGTACTCACTAGGCATGAAATGACTGATGTGGACACCCTGTGAATGTAACCCTGCTTCTTGTTTTTCTAAGAAGGTTTGTCTCGAGCCCAGAGAATGAATGGTCTGATTTATGACTGTTTGATTACCTATGTAAAATACTGCCTTGGCAGGACTGCTGCTGCTGCTATGTGACTTCCAAGCCCACTGTGTATATAGTATATCTCCATGTATCTCACAATACCGATATTATGTACATGTACTAGCAATGACACTTGTATATCCTTTTATATCTAATCATTATGAAAAGTGTTCCAAACAATATTCAAAATGCATTTTTTTGTTTATTAAAAATTGTGGTAAAAGCTTTTTATGTACAAATGTCTGTTTGAGCTTTATGCTTCTTAACAACTGAAAAAAAAAAATAAACTAGTTCTGAACTAACTTTTTTCTGGTATCATTGATTTAAAAAAACAAACAAAAAAAGAAAACCCAAACAGTCCATAAATATGTAAATGCTTTCCCCCCCTAGCTTCTTGATTTCAGATAAAAGCAACATCTCTACAAATAAAGGCTGGCAGCAAACACAATGTCTCTCTTGATCTTTGTGATACCTGGGAGGAAAAAAAAAAAAAAAAAAATACCTTTTAGAATTAATTTAATGAAATATTAAACTTTTCCTTGTAAAAACATCAAACTTTCACTGATCAGAACGGCTAAGCACGGCTAAGTTCTGCATTATAACACCACAACAATCTTTTGGCATACATCATTTTTTTTTTTACTTCTGTAAATGATTAGACTGTGTAGGAAAGGAAACCTCTGAGTAAAACCACTTCACCCCGCAAAGTACATGCGCAATAGAACTGAATCAGAATTGTATCAAGTTAACACCATTTCCTTAACTACCTGAAATACCAGATCACAGTGGTTTCAAATAAGGCCTAGTGTAATTCATTTGGTTGGAAACAATAACAAACAAAACACTGTACCTTCTGCAAACTTGTTTTCCAGTTCAGTGTTTCCTATGGCCTTTGCAGCCTGACACATCTGTCTCAGCAGCTCCTCCAAGCGCCTCATACAACGAATGATGCTACCTGTGGGAACATGAGGATAGTTTTAAACACATCTTTTCGGTTTTAAAAACTGAAAACCAATTGGACGTCAAACTTCTGAAAGAGCTGATAAACTGAACCCATCATAACTGGACTTGCATCCCTAATATAGTTCAGTTCCCTTTCTATATATGACCAATTAGTATTTTTTTTATTTTATTTTTTTAAACTACTGAATGTTTTACTTCCATTAAAACAGCACCTTAACTTATTTAACCAACTGCTTTCATCAACTAGACAGAAAATAAATGCACCCATTTACACGCAATTACAGTTGAACATTTTTGATTATTGTAAACTGGAATATCCACTTACAGTGCAAGAACACATTGTCTTTTGAGCTGAATGGATTCAGGACTGGCACATAAAATACCAGAATTGCAAGAAGCCTGCATCTATGTGTCTGATCAAAGTTCCAGGACATCAGAGGGCCATGTTTTTGAATTAGTGATATGGCACAAAACAAATAAAATAAACTTTACCCAGGGATCATCCAACCACAATGTGCATTGGCAAGATGTTCTCTCAAATAGATTCAGAGAAGTGTTATAATGTAAAAAGCTCGTCACAAATAGCATTGAAATATAGACCAACATTTACAAAAGGGTCTTGACTGCCACTGTTGCCTGTTTATAATTCGCAGTATACACACGATTAATTTATTATAGCATTATACTGTTCCAAAAAGCTGATCCCTGGTATCACTAGACCTCAAACTATCAATGCACTACAGCACTACTCAATGTTTATTGTGCTTGAAGCCAAGTATTTTGTGCCATGTGGAACTGAACATAATATCTGAGAATTGTTCTTTCAAACACAATTTGCCAAGTCACATTAAGTTAAAATGTAATTATAAGATGAAAGGCTTTCCTGTTAAATCACAGACATCCTCATAGCTGGTTCGATGTGCTCAAATTATTTGTTTTAATTTTTTTCCAAACTAAATTCCCCATAAATCTTGGGAGTTGTGAATCTTTTATGCAATCAAATCACAAACAAACAAATATATTTGATATATATATTTCATCTAGTCCAGTGTTTCTCAAATGTAGTGCAGCTATTTACTACACACAGCTGTCTTGGGTGCCATTCCAGAGATTTTTCCTATAAAATGTATAACCCTGACCCCAGGAACCACGAAATAAGAGTGTATTATAAAGTGCCAACATGCTTTGTAAAACCCATGACTAATGCAATTTTACTAAAGACTTTTTGGTCCAAAGTTGTAAATCCTACAGCTACAGGAATAGTACCACAAAACATAAAGGCTCTTGTCGTACTTGATATAGGTAAACACAATCTTGAGAAACCAGCACTGTATCACTTTAAGACTCCTGAAAGTAGCACAAAAGGTTAAAGGCTAAGGGCTTTGCTCCCTATAGAAAAAGGTATTGCGTATAATACTAGAGAGTCAGATCCTTTTTCTGTTTACTGTAATCCCATCACTTTGGGGAACAATACAGCAATTATTACTGACTGTAAATATCACCCAAGTAAGAACTAAATCAATTATAAAACCTTCTCTGGATGCATAAAAACCTAATTTGTTCAGGTCAACTTTTGTAAAATAAATGAAAATCTCACAGCATAAAAGCAAAAAATAAAATTAAAATTAAAATAAATAAAGAGCATTGACCTGCGTAAACAGATCAAGCTAAATGTCAGATTCCTGTCCAAATACTCTATAACACCATTTCTATGTTGACGAGAACTATCTGCCTACTAAGTAAAACGCACACACTGTTCCTGGAAGTTAGATTAGCAGCGCAGTAACATGATCTGCTCACTGCAGTTGCCTTTCCTTTGCCAGCAAGCATCAGGACAAGTCCCAGATGGTAGCTAAAGAAATCAAAAACAGTTCCTGCACAATGGATCAGGAAAGCAAGGACTGAAGTATCTCAACAAAGCCAGTGCTAGAATCTTGCTTTTTTTTTTTTTAAATCAGCAGAGTTACAAACTATTATTTCAGTCTTAAATTAAAACAAAAGCAAATGGAGAAAAAACATGTTGGATTTAGATTTTTGATATATGTAAAGTAATGCAATTATATTACCCAATTTTTTCAACCCAACAGAGCATCACCAGGTATTACAGCTCAGTCAAAAGGGTATGCCTGGATACCATTCATGGACGACAAGCTAATCACCTATTACACTGCAGAGAACCACTAAAGGAAAAACATTAAGAATCTTAAGAGCATGTGCAATTCAAAGACTTGCATGACCTATTGTAGGATCGGTGATCTCTGAAACATCATGGAGAGGTTATGCTGTTGATGTCAATTATAGCACAGCCTGCACCCATGTACCCCTTTTTTCTATTTACAAGAAAATAATTAATGGCTTGGCTTGTGTTGTATTACGGAATAATCTACAGAATTATATACACCCTGGAGTGTTAAACTAAACACACAGACAGACAGACAGACAGACAGACAGACAGACAGAGAGAGAGATTATCTCCAATAGAAAGTGCCACAAGCTTAAATATTACCAACTTTAAAAATTCCTAACCATCAAAGATCAGTCAAAAGCTCTTTGGATGCTTTTTCACAGAACTGCCCAGAAGTGGATTTAAGGCTGGTTTAAAATTGTGATTATGGGTCATCAGGCAGCAACTTTAAAATCAACAAAAGGGTTAAAACTGTACAGAAACTTGCATTACACCAACTTCACTGCAGGAGTCTTAAGCTGGGTAAATATACACCAACCCATTTCAGAAACTGTGATTACCTTCAAAAACATCTGTCATTTTGCAGATCTGAGAAAATGTGGATCCATTGGCCCATGTGTAGACGACATCCATCAAGTGGGGACGGAATGAATTGAGGTACATTTCTTCATCAATTTCGAGTTTAGCTTCTGCTGATACTTTGGCTATACGCTTAGCACATTCCTGAAAAAAGTTTTAGACATGGGGTTTTGAACATTAATTAGAACAGCAAAACACTTTATATTGTGTGTTTTAAATACAAAGATAGACAACTTTCTATTCTGTTTGTTTGACTTGATTAGTTTACTGTATATGTAACAATTGTAAGTCGTCCTGGATAAGGGCGTCTGCTAATAAATAAATAATAATAATAATAATAATAATAATAATAATAATAATAATAATACAACAACAATGTTTCCAGGTTTTAGTTCCAGTGCTGAAATGTTTTCAGATTCACATGGAAATATGCTGTTTGCAATAGTTTTTGTATTTTAGTAAATATGTCACAATATTATTTAAAAGTTTCCATCTTTCAAGATGCACACAATACATACAGTTAACGCAAACACTTCTGCTTTACCAACTATACTTCATTAAAAAAAAAAAAAAAGATATAGATATTTTACACACACGCACACACGTTATTTCCAAAGTTCTGTTTTACCTGCATCTGTCGAAGAGGTCCTGCCAATTGTTCGGTCAGTTTCGGCATTTCACTGGCCTGAAAAAGAGAAACATTACCTTAATTCAAACAGAACTTTTACAGTTAGTAACATAATTAATCATTATGACCTTAATCTTCTGTTCTGCTTTCTGGGGTCCAAGCCTTTTGTTCGTTATATCGAGGGGTTTGTTATAGCGAAAGGACAATCAAAATGAATGATAAACCGTTGGCGCAAGTTAATGAGATGAGATTGTGAATACAAGTAGAATTACATGAACCTGTTCGTCTCATGTATGCAGTATTCTGCCTTTGCTTTATCCAATTCGTTAAAGAATTAAAACACAGTACAAAAAGCAAAAATCCTGAAGTAAAGCTAAACATTTATTCAAAATCAATCCAACATGAATCGTTTCAAAGTGCACCAAATCTTAATCCAACATGCAAGAATCCCAAACTGAGCTTTCATTCCAAATCAACCCGAAAAATTCATCTGATCAATTTTATTTTTTTTCTTTTTCTTTATATCAATTTTGCCTTGCCGCATGGTTGCGGAACAAGCCAAAAGAGTGCTTTTAGACAACCTATATTCACGACAGAGATATGCCTGCGTTACTCCTTTTTATCAAACAATCAATATAGTTTCCAGCTTTGTTGCAACAAAATGATTTTCGTTATAGCTGAAGGTTCATTATAATGAAGGGTGTTAGAGAGGGTGTACTGTATCTAGAATTTTATTTTGAAAAAACATTCAAAAGTCATCACAGCTATGGGGAGGAGCCAATGGTAGTAAGTAAGGGTAGAAGTATTAGGGGTTGATTTTACTAGTTTATCTATAGAAGCAAAAAGAAATCTAGGATTGTTTTTATTTCTTTCAATTAAATTGGAATAGTATGAAGATCTAGCACTGGCCACAGCCTTCCTATATTTCACCTGATTACTTTTCCAGACCAAATAATGAACATGCAGTCTAGAATCTTTCCATCTATGGTCCAATTTACATCCCTCACATTTCTATTTTCGAGTGGCAACATTAAACCATGGCATTTTAACTGGTGCTACAAAATAAAAAATACTAGTCATTATAAGTGTTGACCAACTCATGCAGTGATACTGACTCAGTAGATAGAGGCGAGTTAAAAGCCTCACAAAACTTAACCGCAGTTGTTTAATTAACTGCCCGAGTTTTAATTGTACGTTCCAGGCTTTTAGTAGCTGATGGTAAAAAAATCCTCAAAAACAATGGCCAGATGATCAGAAATGGTAAAGTCAATAGTTAGGATCTTTTGAACAACTAAACCATGAGAAATTATGAACTCTATAGTGTGGCCATGGTTATGAGTAAGACCTTTCACATGCTGGACAAAATCTAAAGAATCCAGTAGCCTCAAATTCTGCACCTTTAAAATCTGATTCAGTATCAATATGGAAATAGCAATCACAATGCTATTTTATTCAATTAATTACACTAAAAAAGTAACAAACTACACACATTAACGTTACTCTTTATAAATCGGATACAAATATGAAAACATAATATAACTTTTTTAAAAAAAATGGGCTCACTAAAAGTGTTTAAAATACAAGAATGATTGTATGATAAATGTAAAACTGAACTGTAATCAATAAATTGTGTGGTAGAATTACAATTACACAGGTGTGCCAAGGTTGAATTACAATTACTTTGTAACTGTAATTACAATTGTAATTCTACAATTCGTAATCATCCTTATTTATGGTTCTCTACAAAAATAAATTGGAAGTCAGTATGATTCAGTATTTGTTTTAAATTAATAAATACTATGAACAATATGTGAACTCACAAACCCACTTCATTAATGTCTTATTTTTGTTATATTGTCTCATCTTCTATAAACCAAATCTCAGCTATTACAACCCATTTCAATTTCAGCCAACATTCCTTAAGTTTATTTTCTCCTCTGTCATTCGCAACTCTAATGCTTAAGCTATTTCCGGAGAAGACTGATCTCTCTTGATTCCAACATTAAAACACCATTAACCCTCTTACATATTTCATCGAAATATTACCATTTTACTCCTTGCTCCTCGCCAGTGTTCAGGCCTCTGACTGGGGGAAAATTGCTCTAATTGGAAACTACAGTATCTGACATGGTGTTGACAGTTAAAGGAATGTGGTACTGAGCTCATTTTTACTGGAACCAGTAACGGAGAATCACAGAATACAGATTGTGTGTAGTACTGCCTGAAAGAATATATGGCTGTTTCCATGAAACTGAAAATATGAATCTCAAAAGGTTTGAGAGACTAGCAGTTGAAGCAGCAGCAGTGGGTTTACAAAAACATACAAGCTCCCCTCAGGGGAATACATAATCATACTGAGTCCTAGGACCCTGAACCTCACATGATCCTGTTTCAATACAAGTCTCGTGTGTACCAACACTGCACCATGCTGCTAACCACTTATGGAAAGAAGCCTTCCTCCTCCAGCTGCACAAACACATCTGCTTAGAAACTCCAAAAAATGATCAGAACACATATTACAAGCCATTTTAGACAGCCATCTGAGCGGAGACTATAATCCACATATTAAAGATTATCTATGACAACTGGGTCAGCTAAGGAAACCAATTAAATTCTTCTCACCAACTTTATAGCTTAGCACCCTCTGTGAACTCTTGAATATTTAGTTTGGACAATGAAATCCTTCAGTCTCATATGCTGTACAAAAGTGAAGTAAATGTATTCTCTTGGCATTTTTTAAAATCCATTAAAACTGGTTCACAGGTGTGGAACTGAAGAAAACTGTTTCAATATGAACTTTATTTTAAATCGAGACTTAATAGTGGTAAATGCATCATTAAGCACCATCCCCAAAATAAATTATATAGTATTGTCCATTTTCTTTTTTCAAAAAGGCAATAATTTAAGATTATTGTCAAGCACCAATATGTGCATTAACATACACTTTCAGTAATATTACTTTCAAAACAGCCTTACTTCCCTGAAATGGACAGTCAAAACATTTCACATGGACCGAAATGAGGTCAAACAGAAGCTATACTGAACAGACAACTACTTTAGATAGTTTTGAATTACTTGTGAGAAAATTGACCTAAACTAGTGTTTATATCAATAGCACAAATATGGCTATAATTACTACATAATTTGCCCATAATAATTTGTTAATCTGGGATATGGCCACAGCTTGTGCTTTTTTTGGTTAGTTTTTTTTCATTCCCATATTAACTTTATATAACAGCTAACTCAAATGGCTGCTAATTGGACTAATTACACAATATTACAGCTGTATTGGCAATCTACAGGTATAAAGTATATGTAAACATACAGTACTGTGCAAAGGCTTTAGGCAGGTGTGAAAAAATGCTGTAAAGTAAGAATGCTTTAAAAAATAGACATGTTAATAGTTTATATTTATCAATTAACAAAATGCAAAGTGAGTGAACAGAAGAAAAATCTACATCAAATCAATATTTCGTGTGACCACCCTTTGCCTTCAAAACAGCATCAATTCTTCTAGGTACACTTGCACACAGTTTTTGAAGGAACTCGGCAGGTAGGTTGGCCCAAACATCTTGGAGAACTAACCACAGTTCTTCTGTGGATTTAGGCAGCCTCAGTTGCTTCTCTCTCTTCATGTAATCCCAGACAGACTCGATGATGTTGAGATCAGGGCTCTGTGGGGGCCATACCATCACTTCCAGGACTCCTTGTTCTTCTTTACGCTGAAGATAGTTCTTACGACTTTCGCTGTATGTTTGGGGTCGATTGTCATGCTGCAGAATAAATTTGGGGCCAATCAGATGCCGCCCTGATGGTATTGCATGATGGATAAGTATCTGCCTGTACTTCTCAGCATTGAGGAGACCATTAATTCTGACCAAATCCCCAACTCCATTTGCAGAAATGCAGCCCCAAACTTGCAAGGAACCTCCACCATGCTTCACTGTTGCCTGCAGACACTCATTCGTGTACCGCTCTCCAGGCCTTCGGCGAACAAACTGCCTTCTGCTACAGCCAAATATTTCAAATTTTGACTCATCAGTCCAGAGCACCTGCTGCCATTTTTCTGCACCCCAGTTCCTGTGTTTTCGTGCATAGTTGAGTCGCTTGGCCTTGTTTCCACGTCAGAGGTATGGCTTTTTGGCCGCAAGTCTTCCATGAAGGCCACTTCTGACCAGACTTCTCTGGACAGTAGATGGGTGTACCAGGGTCCCACTGTTTTCTGCCAATTCTGAGCTGATGGCACTGCTGGACATCTTCCGATTGCGAAGGGAAGTAAGCATGATGTGTCTTTCATCTGCTGCAGTAAGTTTCCTTGGCCGACCACTGCGTCTACGGTCCTCAACGTTGCCCGTTTCTTTGTGCTTCTTCGAAAGAGCTTGGACAGCACATCTGGAAACCCCTGTCTGCCTTGAAATTTCTACCTGGGAGAGACCTTGCTGATGCAGTATAAATACCTCACCCAGTTTTATTCCTCCTACACAGCTGTTTCTGTTTCAGTTAATGATTGTGTTTCAACCTACATATTGAATTGATGATCATTAGCACCTGTTTGGTATAATTGTTTAATCATACACCTGACTATATGCCTACAAAATCCCCGACTTTGTGCAAGTGTACCTAGAAGAATTGATGCTGTTTTGAAGGCAAAGGGTGGTCACACCAAATATGGATTTGATTTAGATTTTTCTTCTGTTCACTCACTTTGCATTTAGTTAATTGATAAATATAATCTATTAACATGTCTATTTTTGAAAGCATTCTTACTTTACAGCATTTTTTCACACCTGCCTAAAACTTTTGCACAGTACTGTACTTGTCATCAATGCATACTTTAACAGCCAATTTTCTACAGAAATTTGGAGCAACTTACGTTTTCCTGAAATACAAAACAGCTAAGCAAAGCCGTGGCTTGTTCTGAAGTAAGATCATTGAAAAGTCCATTGAAGATCATCTCGGTGAGGAGAAGCTCATCAGCACTGAAAGACAAAAATGTACAAACTGGATGTTATTAAAGGTAGAAAATAATTAAAATGTGTCGTTAAACAGACAAAATAAAAGTACCCATACAAGAGAGACCACAAGTATGTGTTATTACATTATTATTACACTACATATTTATTCAGTTATAAAATCAAGCATCATAAAAAACAGAGATTACTATTTTGTGTTTGAAGTCAATGAATCATTTGAGTCACAATGCCTCCTATCATAGACCTTTAAGATTTAGAAATAAAGAACAACAACAAATCTGGGTCCAAAAAGCAACAGCTGTGTTGTTGTTATTTTTTACTGGCAACATGATATTGCGACCCAAAGGACTTCTGTTCATTTGATTTAATTCCCTTTGAACTAGTGATAACTAAGATCCCAAATCAATCAACTCCATACAATTTTAGGAAAGTAATAATCAAGGGAAAACAATTTACACTACAAAATGTACACAGGGTCACAGACATTGAACAAGTGACTGAAAGATGAATTTGTTCCCCCTTACCCCTCCAAACACATTTTCTAATTTCATTACTCATATAATAAGTCTATAAAATAGTAAATATTATCAATATTCCCCCACCCCAAAATGATAGTTACCTGCTAATCTCACAACCAACACGCCCTTTCATCTCAATGACATCAGATGACGTTGCAAACCCTAATCTTCTTAGAACCCGTTTTCGACATTTGAGCTCGTCCATCTGCAAAACTGTCCTCGCTTTCTTCAGCTCACGCTTCGCTGTCTTAATGTCCCCAGCAATCTGAAACAAACAGCAAGTTTAAGCAATACCTTGAATACATACTTTAACTGATATCCTGGGACAAAACCACCTTGATAAACGCAGTTTCCCAAGCCTGGGGATCAATTTATTTACATGAGCACTGCTGTTATGAGCTTGTGGTTACTACATTGACCTCAAGTTTATTGTACATTTATAAATCTTAATGTACAATGGGTCGGTTTAGTAGTATAAACCAAACCATTCTAAAGCAATGTATTCATTGGGTGGGATGGGGCGTCCTCACTCTGGATGCCTGAAGTTATGGGGGTCCTTGAACTAAGGAAGTTTTGGAACCCTGCTTTACTAGGAGTACGTTTACATTTTCTTCAAATTAAAATGGACTATTCAAAGCAATAACTAATTCACTTCATCTTTGGATCACTTTATATATCATCAACACGCAGATGGTAATATGAAAGACTTTCACACAACAAGTTAAATGAACATTTGTTTGTAATTTACAGAATTTTTTTTACACATGCTTATGCATTTAGTTGAAACTGCAATCCTTGATGACCCCCCGATTCTGATATAAGTTAAGAGCAAACACGACAGCCTGTTAAAAGTACTGTTTTCACAATTATTCATTTAAATCATTTAATTAATATAATCATGTTTCATTTGCAGGTCCAGCATTCGCCTCAAACCGTTTCATCTAAAATATTTATGCAGCAGTGATGGTCAAAACCATTTCTGTATTAAATGAAGCCAATCACTAGCTGCTTAATGGTGTATTTGGGAGTGCTAGGATACAGAATATTAATACAAAACAAGCTTGATGGTTTAAAAAAAGAAAAAAAAAAAAAAAAAAAGGAATTTGCCCACTAATCAAAAGCATATTTTATTAAGTGATGTCCCACCACACTAAATCTAACCTAATTTTGACAAAGGTGCTTGACATGTTTTACAGTCATATCAATTCCTAAATATTCTTAAAAACAGGACCAACAACTGTAGACACGAGAATAAAGGGAGACCAACATATAAGCTAAACATTAACTATAAATAAATGTAGAACATTTCAAAATCACATTACAGTTAACTAATAGCAGAGCAAATGCACCAATAAATGTCAGTGTTTCAAAGAACACCTACACTGGAGGACTGCACAGCAGTGTATCTTACACTCTACCCACACTATACAATATCACACACAATGAAACCATGGGATTGCCATTCAACATGTGATGATCACGTCTTATTACTGGAATAAGGAATCACCATTTTCACACAGAAACGCAGCTACTGTGCCGTCTCAAACGTTTTAACGAGTGTGTAAAATACTCTCACACAGCATGAAATTGCGCAATCTATGCCGGTGTAATACCGTCATAACCCTTTCACACAGCCAAACTTTCAAACCTGTCAAAAATCAACAGATTGTTCTCATGGCAACAACAGACTATTCTCGTACAATCTGAAACACTGACAAGACCTAACACATACAAGCAGCGCTTAATTTGTAAAGAGGTGCCAGGGCGCAAGCAATGACAATAATACCGACCCTAAGAAGCGCATTTTCAAAATCATAACGCGTTTATTTGAAAGCGTATTGTATGAACTTGTGTTAGATGTTTACAATCACGTATTCTACATCATATACAAAGTAGTAGTGTGTGCAGAGAAATTAATTAAAGGTAACCGCAGGACAAATAATTAAATACATGTTTTTTTATGGTTTTGCATTTAAATGGTTTAAAAAAACAAACAAATTAAAAGGCATTCAGAGGCACTCCAGAAGGACAACATTGATGAAAAAACGCACCACAACACGAACATTGGTTTGACCCACGGCGATGTGTATGCAACAGAAACCGCTGGTAGATTACAAAAACGATTAAGTAAACTTAGGCTAGGTAGTTGTTAACTCAGTGTGTTTTTATTCTTTTTAATTAAATTATATTCATTGAAAAAGGCAAGAGAACCAGATTGTTATTTTTATTGTTTTTGGTTTAATATAATATAGCAGGCTAATGTTCCTATTGAAGAAGACTACAATATATTTGTTTTCATTAAAAAGTTGTCATTCTTTGTTAAAATTAATGTTCAGCATTCATATTTTGTTGTGTACTACTCATTTAATTAAACCAAGTAGTGTAAGAAGTTGCTTGTATCATTCATGACGCTTTTCAAATCAAGTAAGCTTATTTGTGCGTAAAAAATGTCAATAGAGTTGCAGCCAGTGTCATCTTTAAAGACACTCAAGCTGAAATCTTGAAAACGTGGCAGCATACTGTGTATCTTTAGCACGCATGCAAGAACTTGCAAACTTAATACAACTGTGTTGAGATTTAAAAATAAAGCATTTTATGAGACTTTTAACTAGAGGTAGCGGCGCTATGACTCTGCATGCCCAGAGGTTCCGGGGCTGTGCCCCGGCACAAATTAAGCACTGCATGCACGCCCCTTACCTACCTACGCTGACATTGCATGTTGACTTTGAAACCACACCCACTATAGCGCTTCAGTGATGGTATAGCCTTTCACACAGGCAGTTATGACGGTTCAGTGTCGTCTCTGAACCACCTCGCAAGGTGGTTTAGAGACGGCATAAAATATGACGGTTCTGTGGCAGTATAGGCAATTCACACAGACCTATAAGCTGCTTCAGTGGCAGTTCTGAACCGTCATAACTCCTCTGTGTGAAAGCACCTAATGTGTAACACAGAAGGAGTGTTTGGGAATTCTGTGATAATTGTTATTGCTATTGATGGGTATTAAGACATAATTATTTAATTTGTTGTTTCATCAATTTCTGCAGTTATGTCCATTTCAGATTGTCCTTTACTATACAATAGGTACCATTATAAAATTACTTATTTTTCTATTATCCACATCCATTAAACTGAACTATCAATCTTAAATGAAGTAGGGTTTGAAATTCATACTAGCCCTGCATCCAGTCCTGGAATTCAGAACTCTCCCTATTTAGGTATGTTATTGAAATGACCAGATGGCAAGAATCTGAGCAATCAGGGCCCTGGTAAATCTATTCTGAAATTATCACAGTTATCACAGAATGAATAAGTGTCACCCACCTCCATAAGCTTGAAGCTATAGGGAAGGAATATATAGGGGCCTGATGGCTCACACTCAAATTTAATTGAGGTTACAGTAGTGGGGGAAAAAAAAAAAAACTCAACACACACAACACTAACAGAAACACCCCCACAAATGCTCAAACGGTCTACAATTTATTCTCCAAACATGTGTCCCACTGTCTTTTGTATTGGTATAACCCAGTAAAATGTTGATTTTATAACCTACATTCACTTTTTCCCCTGAACACATTCTTCACTCTTCCATTGAAACTACTGTTTTAAAGCTCAACTGTTATACAGTAAAATTTACAATAGCTAACAAAAACAGTATGCATACTGTATGTGTCAGTATACATACTGAGTAACCTATGCAGAATGCAAGTAAATTAAAGTTAGGCCAAGGAGCTTAACTGTTAGGTGTTTAACTGTTAATTATTTGTTTATTTAGCAGACGCCTTTATCCAAGGCGACTTATAGAGACTAGGGTGTGTGAACTATGCATCAGCTGCAGAGTTACTTACAACTACGTCTCACCCGAAAGACGGAGCACAAGGAGGTTAAGTGACTTGCTCAGGGTCACACAATGAGTCAGTGGCTGAGGTGGGATTTGAACCGGGGACCTCCTGGTTACAAGCCCATTTCTTTAACCACTGGACCACACAGCCTCCTTAACTATAGTAGGAGAAAAGTATAAATACTTAAACTATATTTACATCCATGTTTATCTGCACAACATTCTGCTCATCTAAGACTTCAGACAATATTTGTATTAGCAGTAGTGTTGCATTTTATGTTATACCTGTGCCTTCTTCTCACAGAGATTGTACACAGCCTCTAGGTTTGGGTCATTGTGCAAAGTGTGGGAGTACATTCTGTGTTCAAAGGCCTCCACTTTCTGAATCACTTTCTTCAGTCCCTGGTCTTTGATTCCCATGTCATCAATAGGATCCAACAGGGGTACTCCATCAGGAAACCGCTTCTGGACTTCCTAAAAGTGAAAAAGAAATACAGTGCTACAAAATAAAATGCAAATCAAGAAGTTTTACACTATATACAATCTCTTAGAAATAATAATAAAAAAACACTTAATGAACATGAATATAATGGGTCTTTCCTGCTCAAGTGAAACAAATTCTGGGGAGAAACAGTATTTCCTCTATTTGTGGTGAAGGATACATACTGTAAGTTACAAGTGACTGAGAAAATGATGCCATAGCACATAGCAAAAGTGTCTAAAGGAGGTAAAATTAGCATTTGACCCAATATTTAACGGTCGGCATTAGGGGTCAAGTAACCCTCGTTGGTTCATTTGAGCAGTGCTGATTCACAAACTATCTATTTTATGAACAGTAGGATAAATGTTTCTGCTAACAGAATGATACAAATAAATCTATATTGCATCAGTGTCTTGCCTTTTAAAACAGGAAAAATCAACAGGAAAGTTGGCAAAGAACTGTTTAGATAGTCAGAGCCCAACATTCTTTTCTCAATTCTGCCAATGCAGCTCAACCTCAACAAGGCACTCTTATACACACCAAACTATCATATTTTAATCATTCCTTTGCCCTATCTGAGTGAAGACAGATCACTTGCATGCCATATGTGGAAGTTACCAACAATCTCCCAAAGAACTTTTGAAAAAAGGTTATAATTAAGTCAGCCAAGAACAATTTTGTAGTTAGCAGGTATCACATGTCTAAATGTGTAATGCACAAAGATTATCCAATAGTAAATATTAGAGATACTTTATATAATGCCAGCCTATTAACAGTAACTACACACTGCCAGAAAACGTGTGCCAAAAAGCTACATTATGTCCCAGAAGGTTTGAGATTAAATTCCTTATTATTAGTCTTGATTTACTCAGCATATAAAAACACCAAAACTATGATAGTAGGTAAATCTCTCACCTGAATGGACTTGAGCACACTTTGCCTGTTGTCAAATGAACGAAGATCTTTTGGAATGTATAGCCTGACAGAGCTGATTGCACGGAGAAGATGCAGCATGACAGGAACAACCTGTTCAAGGAAAAGGGAAATAAATAAATTAAATACGCACACATTATATCCTGTAGATAAACAAACAATATATACCCAATATAAAAACTGTTTGGAAATTATATCATTTATAGATTTTTTGATTAGAATAAAATGGAGCAACGCCAACTGAGGTGATCACAGTTTATACTGAAGAAAAGATCAGTAAGTTACAAATTGCAATTTTAAAAAAAGAAAGAAATCTGTTCATGCAGCAAACAGGGTTGCTTTTCAAGGTCAAATAACTCCAGCAATGGCTAATAATTTGTTTTAAAAACAGACATGTCTCCAAATATTCTCTGAACTTGGGTTGAGGAACGTAGTAACCAAGTTTTACCACTATTGGATAAGCTGTTCTCTAGACACAAAAGTAAATACAGTGCCTATAGAAAGTCTACACCCCCTTTCAAAATGTTTGTTGCCTTATAGCTGGAATTAAAATGCATTAAGATAGTTTTTTTTTCATTTATCTACACATCCTACCCCACAACTTCCAAGTGAAAAAAATATTCTAGAAATTTGCAGAAAATTAATTAAAAATAAAAACTGAAATAGCTTGGTTGGATAAGTGTCCACCCCCCTTGTAATAGCAATCCTAAATTAGCTCAGGTGTAACCAGTCGCCTTCAAAATCACACACAAGTTAAGTTGCCTCCATCTGTGTTAAATTGTAGTGATTCACATGATTTCAGGATAAATTCAGCAGTTCCTGTTCCTCTATAGGATTAACCCTTTGTGGTCCAGTTATTCTTTTTCGCTGTATTTATCACATATCTCTTCATAGTAGTGCATACTGACAAATCATCTCCTGATCACTCATTTTATCACCAAACTCCTCAATAATGCTATCCAAGTCATTATTTTATTACTATAACATCTCAAAAAGCTTGGGAAATTTCTGCATTATACTTTGAGCGCTGGATGCAGAAACAACTATCTTGTTTGTTTATGTCCATGTTATGTCTGTCTGTGGTGAAGGGACTATGCGTATTGCTCAGATCCGCCTCTTGTTTTTCGGCTTCTCTCGGGCATTGAAAGCTTTTTTTAGAATGTATCAAGGGGAACATTTCGATGATAATTGCTCACTGCAAGTTGTTGGATAGTAGGCTCTTTGAAAATATTATTCCTAGGCAGAGTGGAATCAAATTTATTTATTTTTATATTTTTCTTGGAAATAGAAGAGAGGGAAAGGGGTTATTTCCTTACACATTAATAATATAGCCACACATATATGTTAGCAGTAGTAGTGGGGGATACAGTTAGTCGCGCTTAAGCAAGAACACTGAGGTCTATGTGGACTTGTAAACCATTTAGATATGGAGAAGTGTGCTACTTTCCTGTATTAGGATACTCTACATGTATAAAATATAGACTTTCACACATGGAGCAATCCTAATTTAAAGGTTGAAGATTACTTTCAATGAAGATGATGAATATCCTTTTGACCACAATCCAGTCTCAAGATCAATCACTCAGGGAGTCAATATCTAAACTCAGGGGAATAACATCAAAACTGTGATGAACAAAGCAAGTTTTGTATTCTGGGATGCAACTGAGATGCTCAATGAAGAATAAAAAAAAAAAAAAAACACACCACTGCCCGAGTATGCAAAAAAAAAAGGATTAATTTACTTGTGGCTGTATGTAGCCTAGATGTGATTGCACATAACTTACAACTGTACTAGTTAACCCAGACAGAATTTAATTCCATTAAACAGGCTGGGGTTGATATTCAACCAAATTATTTCATGTTACTAGGAATTGTAATAGCATTTCTCAAAATAAAAATGTAGGTGCACATTGGGGCCCTTTCAAATGTACATCAATTTTCAGCCTGTTCTTATAAAAACGTAAAAAAATAAATAAATAAATTCATTGCTTTTTGACTGGTTAAATTTAGGAAAAACTCTACCTCTAATATTAACCTCCCTGTTACAGTACAATCTTAAACACAGTCAGGAGACTCATTTTTAACCAAATCAAAAGGCAAGAAAAAAAAAAAATAGGTGTACACTATTTAGTTTCACAGACCCAGATAAGCACTAATCGTGGAATTACCAAACGTTACGACAGTCAAAGATTAGTGTTAATTTTGGGTCTGTGAACCAGTCGCATATGTAGGTAGAGGAATATAAAAGCAAAACAAATGAGAATTCAGTATGCAATATTTCATAATTTGTGGATATCCTTCAAGTGCTGGTTTGTATTATCATTTTAATCAGATTTGTTGCATAAGTCCAGAAGGCGGAAACTACCTTACTTGCACAATATTGGCACAGTAAGGCTCTGTACAAAAAGAGCTCTTCCTAACATTAATGCATTTTCAGAAAACAAAGAGCAGGGTTTTATTTTTTCATTTTCACTTTGGGTTGTGAATTCATATTTGTGTTGCCAGTATCAAAGAGTAAAAAAAAAAGCTGTCTAAATGCCAACTTACTCCTAAACACAAAATTGTGACATTATAGTTGGAAATGAAATGTAGCTTTCGGAAGTAATTTGAGTGAATGCTGTAGAGTTTCAGTCAATGTTATCCGTTAAACCATAAGAAATAAAAACTCAAGATGTATGCATGATGCCCTGTTCAACAAGTTCATATTTTTTTGGTGTATTTATTTCACACAGGTTTTAACCTACACTTTACATAAATATGCATGTGCAGACCGCTGGATATTTGGATTAATTTTGTATCTGTAAATAAAATCAACAGCAACTCATGCTTACAAAAACAAGGCACTGTGGGTAGATTACACCAATATACAAACTCAAAATAAAACCAAAAAAAGTTTCCCGTTTTTCAAACCTCGTTCTTGCAGAAGAAACCAAGGGTACAGAGACGGAGGGCATGGAAATACTTAGTCTCAAGCGATTAAGCATGTAGAAAGAAATTACTGAACATTACATTACATCAGCAATAGTCTCAATAGGTGAAGTGTCAAAACAAATCAGCATAGTGAATAGCAATTGACATTAACTTTTTTTTTTTTTTTGCCAGTCAGACCTGAGTGATTGATTTGAACCTTAACGAGGAACATTGTTATATTTTAATAAGCTTATTAGATGGTACTGTTCTTTTGGTTTGAAAATGCAAAGTGAATACATGCTGCAGAAGAAATACAACTGCCAACAAACTGGATTTAGATACTACACTACACCACACCACACCATAACAAGTAATGGGGAACCCATATGCCTTGAATTGGCAGCAATATTAAAAACAAATTTTGAGGATAAACACAATCCAGTAATCGTCACTCAACAAGTTAACCCTGTTCCTGGCTATATACCTCCCCCAGCCCATCTTCCTCTTACTGACAAGGATTAACCTATCAAAATCAGACCATCTTTACTCCCCAAAAACAGGAAATGGATTTTCAAACTCAAGCTGCCTGGGTGGTATTTGCTATATACTGTAGTAACCAGTTACCACTCAGGTTGGAAGTTGAAGATCATTCATATTTATTATATGCAAGCCAGACCTACAGTAAGTTTCTAGATAATAAAGTACACATTAATTGTACATAATATTAATAGGGACAAACATTTTAATCAACAAACTGCAGACGTGTCAAAGTTCAAAGGGTTTAATATGTGGCCACCTACTTCTTAAAATACAAAATACTGATGGATTAGTGAATGCAATAAAAAACTACATGAATAAATTGCCATTTAAAAAAAATAATGGTTAAACAATAAAATGGGGGGCTGGGCTTTTATCAAGACATAGGGCTGCTCAAAGGGTAGCTCTGCATGTGGATAACTGTGCTACTGCAGGCACTTCCATGGGAGATCCAAGGACATGAGATGTAATGGAACTTATTTGAGGGGATCATACAGTACAACTGTTTACTAACTATTAGGACTATGTACTGCAGAAGCAGTTGATACCGTAGCAGATCTGCAAACTCACAAAGTTTAATTAATCTGTGCCAACAGTAAAAATGTCATAACTTCTCCCGGTTTTACGTCGTTTATCAGCTATATTAGTTTAACAGACCCCCCACTTGGCACCAACCTTGGACTACCCTATCTAAGGACATATTAGGTAGCCCAAGATCAGTGCTAATTGTGGTCTGTGAAGCATGTTTTGTGTGTCACTGTGGTCAATATTTTCCAGTTTGATAATAAAATATAACTTAATTTTAATGAAAATCCATCCCTGTGTTCCGCATTTAACAACGTAACATTAGTTCCTACTTCTTCAAAGCCGACATGCCTTAAAACGTATGGAATAATGTGAAACTTACTCCAAGGGTGGAATTGTAAACTTTGCAGCATATTGCAGATCGACTACCTTTTAGGTTATTGTAAACAAAGACAAAATCAAGCTTAACCAAAATATGCAGTGGAAAAGGAAGATGCCAACCACAAGCCATTTGAACAGAATTATTTTAAAAAAATTATAACAAATAAAAAATAAAAAAAATCATACCATGAATGAAAAAACCCAATACAAAACAAACAGTCAAGATGGAATAAATAACCCCCAACTCCCATTATCACTAATTTGCGAAATGCCCAAATTCTGCAACGTGCAGTATAGTTAACAGTATTTATTTAAACCCCCTAGTGTATAAGGCAGGCTAGGATTTAGGAAAGGACGAGGGAAACTACAGTAGCTCGTTGTGATTCCTTCAATAGCAGCATTAAGGCATACAGTAAGTGACAGAACAAGCTTAATCAAAGTACTACATTACCAATTACTGTAGAAAAGTATGGTTGGCTCACTTTCTGGAAGAAAACAAAGCATTTATATAATGTCTAACATTAAGCATGGAAGTCAAATGTTCAATTTATTTTCCTGTCTGGTATTTTTTCAATAGATTTGACAATAAAAGCCTTATACTGCGTAAATGTTTAGTATCATTTAAATAGGAGTGCTAAAAGATTTATACAATTGAAATGTGCAACTCATTTTTTC
Source organism: Acipenser ruthenus (assembly GCF_902713425.1). Taxonomy (NCBI): domain Eukaryota; kingdom Metazoa; phylum Chordata; class Actinopteri; order Acipenseriformes; family Acipenseridae; genus Acipenser; species Acipenser ruthenus. Next base: position 34,146,095 of record NC_081190.1, on the reverse strand, counting down.
TTGAGACCACACTTATTGCAAAACTGCTTCTTCACACGTGATTGCCCAAGAGCTTTAAATCTTAGAAGATGTCTTATATTGTACATGCATGCTTTGTTTTAACATCTTGGGAGATTTGTCAGCGTCTTTAGTCAAAGTACAATTTGCACCATTTAATAAACATGTTCATGTTAAATGACCAATAAAATGAAAAAGTTTGTTGTGTTTTGTTTAAATATAACTACAAAAGTCTGCTTTTTTTTTTTTTTACATCTGTTTTCTTGTGATAGTAGTTAGCTATATGTATGGAAATGACGTACAGGGATATGTGTGCACAATAGGTTTGTAATAATTAGTTTCCATTATTTAAAAGTGTAATTAGCAAAAATTGTGTAAAACCTAGATAAAACTGGCCTCTAGGGAGCAATAGAAATGTTACTACACTAATCGCCTCTCTCCCTCAAGAATAATAAGACCATTTTACCACTACCTATATAGGAGAATAACCTGGTTAAATTCATAGGTCCTCACCTGGGCCTGTTTTTCAAATACAGATATGCTGAACCAAAACTTGAGTTCTGTACCTGGAGGAAGACATTAAGTTTACTCTTACAAACAAAGAAAATCTATTCCAATTCCCCAGCTATTCAAATGCATTTGCTTTTAGTTTTTAAATATAAAATGGCACACATCCCTAGCTCGAATTAGTCAAAGCTGTGGAGAACACTGAAGGGTTTTCAAGAAACAATTTCATGTATTGTGCAATGGTTCCTTCAACACAATTTCCAAAGCAATCCTTGCTATCTCAGTTCCATACGGAGCTGCTGGCTGCCAAAAGGGAATAGCAGAACAAAAACTGTCAGAAGTCACAGCAGAAGAGAGTCAGTAACATAAACACGACCCTCCATAAAGAGAAGCTCTTCCAGCCAATATAAATAAATACTCACTCCCAAAGGGCCAACAGACAAGCAACATCACAGAACTGAGTGCGAAAAGTACAGGAAGTAGTGACAATGCCAGGATCACAGACATCCTTAGTCAAATAGAAACTTTTCCATATACATTCACTGCATATGGACAACTATTGGAGAGGGCACTGCAGTCACATAAGCCTGTTTTGCTTTAGTTATTTTCCCCAGATTATAATTAAGAAATTCCAATTTTTTCTGCTTAATATCTTGCACCACCTGACAATGCATTTTATTGTTCAAATAAATAAAGCTAACAAGATTCCAGTAAATCCCCGGAGCCAGCATCGCAGCATTGTGTGTGCTGATGTGCCAGGGAGGCAAAATAAGCTGATCCCTGGAGCCAGCATTACTCTTCAGCCATTAACACCAGACAGAAGGATATCTACATCATCATATGGAAGGAAACGTAAATGGATGGAGACACATATGGATCACATTAGTTTACTGTAAAGCTACGTCTTAGTTGGTGCTTATCTTGGCGAGAGCCGAGTTCAAATCAGCATGAAGTTTTAACATCTACTCTCGTGTAATGGAAATCATTACCCAATAACTATTACCAGCCCTTTGTAGATCTTACTGTACATTATCCAAAATGAAAGATGCACACATTATGGTTAAATTCAAATTACAATACTGGGCAAAGAAACAATTGGCAATGCCTTCCAGTGGTTCACTTTTGATCATGAAGGAAAACAGTCAACAGTGAAAATTTGAGAGTCAAGTTAGTAGCTATTGTACAGTATACCGAGACAGCATGGTTGAGTTGCTGTATAAGAACTCAAAACTCCCAGTATTTGCAAAGATGTTTCAATTCATTTTATCAGCACTAGCTTTTACATATAAAAAAATAAATACATTTAAAAAAAAATGTGACTAGGAAAACATGAGACCTACAAAATGATGACAAAACATAAAGGTATTCTTTTCTGCCATTATTCTGTTAGTTATATGTACTTTAATCTTCACCCCATGTGCTTGGTTTCATATTCAGATAGGGGATTGGATATTTAAAATGTATACATTTTTATTACCAATGGACACAACGTGACATGACCTTGAAGTTATTAGACACTAACCTGCATCTCCCCTTTCTCGCCTGGCTTCACTGGCTTGGCAGCGTCTGTGGCAGCATTCTTCACACTCTCCTTGCTGCAATGAACTAGCACTTCTACCACATACAAGGGGTCCAGGTCTCCAGTACTAGCCTACAACATACAGAACATGTGTGAATGCCAACTGCAAGGAAATCAAACAATTAAAACACACATTTTGCTTGCAGTCTAAGCAACTTTAGTCATCACAGGTTCTCATAACCATTACAATACCAATGTTTAACCATAAATAAATAAATAAATAAATAAATAAAATAAATAAATTCACATTTCACAAATCACAGTACAATTCTCTTATAACAAACATATTTAACCCTCATCAGGGCACTTGGGGTCCTTTTGGATCCCAGCAGTACACTTTTTTTCATTTCTAATGATCTACTTCTAAAGATTGTCAGAAACTATGTCTGCAGTTTTCTTATAGAAAGTTTGGATTGTGGATCAAAATTTAAATTTTATTAATTAATTTTTATTGGATCCTAGATTTTCTGCTTCCTCCGCCATGCATTTTGCTAACAAAGAGTTCACTATTCTTCGATATTTCCCAAAAACTGAAACTACAAAAAGGCAGCTTCCCAAAAACTGAGAGTGAAATCACGAAGGTGATTTCCTGAAAATCTGCTGGGTTTCTAGAAAAACAAGCATGACTTGTGTGTAGTCAGTCTCTTATAGGTCATGTATATCTTGCTCAGTGTGTAGCCATATTCAACAGCAGAAGCTTTGCAGAGGATTCTATCTAAATGGTAACAGCGAGTCTGATGGTGACTTTGACATTGATGAAGAGTTTGAACCTACAAGAGATGAGACATCTGAAGCCGAGGATCACCAGTCAGGTACACACACACTGAACCTGATAAGCTAGAGACCAGTGGTAACCATAGCGACAAGGGTGATGCAAGCAGAGCAACATGGTCCACCTCCAAATGAAGCACCACTGCAGGGCAGAGGAAGAAGCTGAGGGAGGGCTAGGAGACGTGGTCGTCGAGTTGCTGTAGTTGCAGGAGATGTGGAACAGCCTCACAGAAATGATTGGACGCAATGGGAAGGTATGTAAATGTTTGCCTGCACTGATAATTTTCTGGACAACAGCATAACATTGCAGTAGAGTGAAAATGTGTTGTGATGAAAATTATTCAAAATGTGAATTATGTTTTTATTGTAGTTTTGGAGTCAGGAACCTCCTCCTCAAGGAAGGTGTTGCTAGAGATGGGAAAGTGACACGCATCAAGGCTGCATATGAGCTCTTCATTACCCCTGAAATACTGGATAGAATTGTAAGACAAATAGAGAAGCTAGACATATGTCCAAACAGAGGAATGATGCACGCCCAGAAAACCAGAAACAGTGGACTGCGACAAACATTACTGAAGTGAAGGCATTCATTGGACTTCTGTCACTTGCAGGAGTTAACAAAGGTCACCTGAACCCCTGTCTTCCCTTTGGTCACAGCAAAATGAATGACCCATTTTCTTAGCCACCATGCCAGAAAAGACGATTCAAGAGTATCTTGAGATTACTAAGATTTGACAACAAAACAGACAAGACAGGAGAGAAGAGCTACTGATAAACTAGCAGCAATCCATGATGTCTGGGAAGTTTTTGTTGACAGGCTCAAGAAGCTCTTTATCCTGGGTTCTGACATGACAGCTGATGAGCAGCTTGTCCCGTTCCGAGGGAGGTGTCCTTTCAGTACATACCCAGTAAGCCTGCTAAGTTTTTTTTTTTAAATTTTAGTCATTGCCAATTATTTTTATTATTTTCTCCCAATTTGGAAATGGCCAATTATTTTTTTTAGGCTCAGCTCACCGCTACCACCCCTGCACTGACTCGGGAGGGCGAAGACGAACACACGCTGTCCTCCGAAGCATGTGCCGTCAGCCGACCGCTTTTTTTTCACACTGCAGACTCACCGTGCAGCCACCCAACAGCTACAGCGTCGGAGGACAAAGCAGCTCTCGGGCAGCTTACAGGCAAACCCGCAGGCACCTGGCCAGACTACAGGGGTCGCTGGTGTGTGGTGAGCCGAGGACACCCTGGCCAACCTAACCCTCCCTCCCTCCCCCTGGGTGGTGCTTGGCCAATTGAGCGCCTCCTCCTGGAAGCTCCCGTCCTCGGTCGGCAAAGGAATAGCCTGGACTTGAACTTGCGACTTCCAGACTATAGAGCGCATCCTGCACTCCACATGGAGTGCCTTTACTGGATGCGCCACTCGGGAGCCCCTGGCATCCTAACCTTTGAAAGGTGAAGTGTATCTAGGCAGACAACCAGTAGAAAAGAGACAAACAGCAGTTGGAAAAACAGTGGTCATGAACACTGTTTGGCCATGGCTAAACACCGGATGAAATGTAGTATGTATGTGACAGTATACCTCTAGCAGAACAGTTACTAGAAAGAAATACCACCATTGTTGGAACACTTACAGTACAAGCCAGAATTACCAAAAGAAATGAAACCTAGTAACACAAGAAGAAAAGAGCAGAGTGTTCGGTTTCGCTGGCAACCTCACCATTCTTAAAAGGCAAAGCTGTTGTGGTTTTATCAACGTAGCATTACGATGCCAATCAGAATAAGGGAGGTGTAGACAACCTTGATCGTCTGGTAACACCCTTCAGTTGTCGGCGAAAGACTAACAGATGGCCAATGGTCCTGTTTTACAAAAAGCTCGACTCAGCTGGAGTGGCTGCCCTGGTTGCGTGGCTATCTTTGCGACCAACATGGCTGAAAAACAAGGGGTTGAAGATAACTTTCTACTGCAGCTGGGGAATGAATTCACAAATTAGTGTTAGTCTGCAAAACCCAAGGAGTATCCATCAGCCAGGAGTGAAGTTTGCCCTACAGACGCTGGGCAAATAGAAGGATGCTGGCATATAAAAACAAATTAGTCACTTTTGCTTTGATTTTGTGATAAAACTGGTACTTGTATTGATTTTATTGTTAATCTTAAAGTTTGAAGCATTCGGGTTTGTTGTGGGCCAACAGTATGAACTTATTTTTCGATATTTACAGGGTTGCATTTTCATTGTATTAACACAGTATTTCATGCAGTTGTTTTGCAAAGAGAGATTCGTTGCTGGTTAATTTTTCGTCGATTGGCCATGCTTACCAATGTACACGTTTTGAGGGTGAACAATAAATAAATAGTGTTAATAAAGATGATACTTATTGCTTTTAATACTTTTAAAACCATTTTTTTTTTTTTAATGTTATTGTGCTGCAAGCCTACCTTGCGTTTCAATATTTACAGGCTGTCTAGTGGATTTTCTGTTTTTATTATTATTAACAGTGGTACATGCAATTGAGCTTTGCAATACAGATTCGTTCTCCTGCTTGTTCATTTTCCAACGTTTTGCATATATACACTTTAGTTTATAGGTGTACAATACAAACTTATTTCCCACTGACACCACCTTTTAATGACGTTGCTGGAATGTTTTAATTTACTTCGGTCGTCCCTATAAGGTTGTGTGCAGGCAGCTTTTTCATGATTGCATCTGAAGTATTTGCAGATGTTAGTGATCTTACATAATAAACGCTGAGTCTCAAATAGTCGCCGGTCTCTAATAGGCGCCTAGACTACTGGCAAATATTATGAATAAATGCTGGGGCATTTATTTAAAGTTTTACGATATTTGTAGTATAACTCATGTGATGAAAATATGATTAGATAGGATTAGAAAGAAATATATTTGAACCCAAAATAAATACAAAACAAGCAAAAACAATCCCCCCCACCCCCCCCACCCCCACCCAATTCAAAAAAGTATCTTGCATACAATATATAAATTGGGGTCCAAACAGACCCCAGGTGGCCAGTTCTGTACAGTTTTCAACGCGCCCTGATGAGGGTTAATATTGCAACAAGTCTGTCCTGCTGCTCAAAGATTGTGATAATTGTAATGCCCGGTTAACTAGCTGACAGACTTTCTAAACAGTTGTAACAAATAAACATTTGAAAACTAACCCACGAACAGTAGATTGATATTAGAGGCGCACCAACTTTGTCAATTAGAGGGAGCATACCCTGAGAATTTTTGGGAAAGTAACCCTTGCTACTTACACATATTTGCAAAAGGGCAGTAAAGAGTTGTGTGGGGGGAAAAAAAATGTATATAGGTGAACTAAACTAAAAATACAAAACAAATTTACAACAATATTATTTTAATATCTGTTCTAGGTCACAGGAGAGAGGTGATGATTGGTTCTGGCAGCACTATATAATTGTATTTGACTAAAATGAACCATGCATCAAGTTCAAGAAATGTAATATTCTTTAAAATAGGAGAAAGAGTCTTCTGTTGAACTTGCACCTATCCATGGCTTGAAATCCAACAGGTATTTATTTAGCAGCTGGTTTGATTTATGTTTCAAAACCCTTGTGTCAGTTGCAGTCAATACACCAGTGTCAGGTAATGAATCCTACACGCAGAAAACCAACATCAAGCCAACTCAGAGTAAAATCTAGTGCTGTTGACTTAGACCCCACTGAGGATAACCAAATGCAGACCCAACATATATTGCAAAAAAAAAAAAAAAAAAAAATTACACATCTACGTGTAAGAATTCTTTAACATACTATCAGTATTTATGTTTGTGTTCCCTATGAAGCCCAGTGGTAAGTGCCCTGTGCTGCAGAGGGAAAGACACTTAGTTTCCACCCTGCCTCCAATATGCACATAAACCAGCTTTGGCATGTTGCCATTTCATTACCACATTCAAGTTCTTAGGATTTAAATCTGCAAAAAAGACATTAAAAAGGACCGATCCTTCCGTCATCTTGTGGCATAAATACAAACAATTCCGTTGTACATAATTTCCAACATTTCCACAGACAGATAGACAAATCTAAAAAAAACTGCCTACTTGCAGATCATCTTATTTGCATCCATTATGGAGCTCAGGCAGAAAGAAAATATATATAATTTCAAACTCAAAACAAAAAAATAAAATACAAAAAGTGGCCCCTGTCAGTCTGAATCCTATTAAATTCCATTATCAATTTTAATTGATCAGATACATTGACTAATCACCAATTAAAAATCAGATTGATAACCTTGCCGTAGGAGGCTGCAAATGTCCAAAGATATAGAAGGTCAGATAACTAACCATGAAATGAGTTTATTACTGATATGTTGAATCATAAAGCACCCACATCCCATATGGGAAAATGTAGTGCTTGAAACGACATCAGAAAGTCAAAATTGATATGTGAAAAAGATCCGCAAAAAATAGAAATGGCCAGATGTTAAAACAAGGTTCATATTTAGTGGGCACAACAGGTAATGGAACTTGACTGAAATAATCTTAGAATACAGGTACAGTATCTAGCAAAAACAAGACTCTACGCCAGTGTGTGGTCTGCATATCAGACCACACATCACTGATACAGTCTGAGGTTAAAACTGGTGGTGAAATTACAAAACAGGTAAAAAAAAAAAAGTTTAACTAAGTCACAAAAGCTCCAATGCAAAACGATTGAAACCCATACCATAAAACTGTAGGATAAAAGTTAATGATAAATTCTCAAACCTGTTCTTATGCAGTTAATTCAATATATTTTTCATAATTAATTCACCAATACTGCCGACAAGCATATCTCAGAGCATTAATAATGACATCTCAGAATTTAAGATCAACAAATGAAAACTGAAAATGTTGCATTTGAGGCACAATTACCTTCACATTTGATTTCCTGGAGAAGTTTACAACCACTCCCCAACCAAAGTCATCTTCATCATTTTTTACCTGAGAAAATAAAAAGGATGACAGAATTATAATAAAATTCAAAATAAATTAAAAAGCTGACAAACCACAAGTGGGACCGAAATATAATTGGGGTTGAATTTATGGCTGGGGCGATGCCTAATGTTTCACTATCGACATATCGTTCTACAAAAAAGTAGATGCATCGATGTTATGAAAGGGTAACCCTGCCCCCCCCCCCCCCCCCAAAAAAAAAAAACGCAGTAACACATGTGGAGCTGTGGATTACTGTGTAACATTGCAAGTAACGCTTTCAAAACTATTATGCATATTAAATTGATTAGAGTAATTACAAAATATATTATTTATTTTTGTTACCTTATTTGTTTGTACTAGTTGGGGGTCAAAGCAAAATCCAAAAATAAACAAGTAGAACAGTTGTTTATATGCATACCAAATTTTAAAACCCGACATGGAACATGCCTTAAGTACTGGAGTTGTACACCCCTAGGCTAGTGCCTTCCTCAGAGTCTCTTACAATCATCCGAAACACTAAAGGGCTGCACTTCAAAATACTAAAAGAAAGTTAAATTCAATGACAAACATTGACAAGAAGTCTTTTTCAATGTCTAGTGAAAAAGGACTAGCTGATTGAAAGTCGCCTTCTGTGTCACAGGCTTAATATGGATATGCTGTGAAGCATAGCATGCAAATTCAACCTTTTACAGAGGGGATTCAAATTGAGTTGTTTATCTTGCTCACCATTAATCTTTGATGCACATAATATTTTACATGTGATCTGTATTGGAATGTGATAACTGGAGAAAATGTACTTCATCAAGCAACATATTGGATTGTGGGGTGGGGGCAGGGCTTAGGATCAGTGTAAATGAACCAATATGAAAAAAAAGAAAAGCTTAAGAATGTACCTTGGCTAGTCTTCCAGGCTGCAGGAAAGGCAAACAGTATTTTGGTTTGTGAACGTATTCCTCAATCTCCTTTCCGAGTTTAGCCAGCTGCTGTCGGATTTTGTAGTAGGTGACCACGCTTTCTTCATTGGGGATTTCAATTTCATTGTATTGCTCTTCTAGTTTCTTCACCCCTGTAGAAAAAAAAGAAAGTTATGCAATTTATGTCAGAACATAAATTTCCCTAGCTGAAGCTCCCTTCCCCCACTGGAATAATAAAAAGTGTACAGAACCAAGGTCATTACTGTGTTTCTTTGGTAAACTCTAGGAATTAGTAATAGGGTAGTAAGAGTATTTATGAATTTTCCTGAAGGTGAACCCTCTAGAAACATTCCTCCTACAGTACATCACGGTGAGTCACTTTGCCTACAGTTAATTATTAGTACAGATTCTCACTTGTGACCTCGTAGGCGAGAGTGTATTATGAACTAAGCCAACAATGCTTTTCCCTGGTTTAAGTTTTCTATCCGTTACAAATCACTCAACCTCAAGATGGTCCTTCTGTGTGTACCTTTTCATTTTTTCCACTGAAAGTCTGTAACTTATTTATCTTTGTCTCTTTCCTGACATTTATGCACATTGGAGAATGTTGAAACAATAGCCGCCAACACACACACCCAGAACGAGTGTGTGTGTGTGTGTGTGTGTGTAAGCCACAAGTACATTTAAGCAATTACACCAGACTCTCCCCACTGACACGCTGTACTGTTTATTTGTTTACTGTAGTGACAATACTATTAGCATAGTTTCTTTCCAACTCTTATGCAAATCGTTGTTAGTACCTGAAAAATATCTAATTGGTCCCATTAATCCTTTTTACCAAGGATGTGATACCATAGTGGGAGGGTGTTCTATCAAAGATCTAACTTGAGTCATAGTTCTTACTGGCTCTTTATTAATGTGTCTACTAAAGGGAATCAATCATTCTACAATTAGGTCATAACTAGAGCCCTGTTTTTTTCGCAAAATACGAAATAACACTAAATGCAACATATAAAAATGAAATAACTAAAATTTATAAAGCAAACATAGAATAACATTTTCAAATTGGGAGGTTTATATAAAAAACACTTTAAATAAATACTTGTAATCGTAGTTGTCAAGGCTCAGCCATTACCATAGATGCTGTCTGAAGGGAAAGGGAAGCTCTGTCTAGAACTTGCGCAAATGTATAATTTGGAGTGAGAATTGTGATAGAAGAGAAGAGACGTTTCTAAAATACCTAAACCATGCATAACAATTAAACGACGCTACAAAGAATTAGCATGAGGAGATGTTTGCAGCTGACGGTGACAAAATAATGATGTGCAGATTTTGCAACTGTCGGCTGGAATGGGAGTCGAAAGATACCATTATTTAGCATTAGCGGTTGATTCCTTTTGGGAAAAATATGGCTTGCTTGGTTGTATTTTGTATTTGTATGCTAAATGTTATTTCAAATGGTGCAAACTTTGCACCTGAGCAAATGCCATTTTGGTTTTGAATGAATTTGAATAAATGAATCTGCTTAGTGTTTAAATTAGGGCTGCAACAAAGGGTACATCTTGACCTTCGAAGGTTCGTAACACATTACCAAAGGAATAATATGAACTTACGCTTGTCAAATGACCCCAGAGATTGGTTGTGCCTCGATGATATATCACTTGCACAGTTTGCATTCAACTTTTGTTTCGGTCATCTGGGCATTTAACAAAAAAATCCCAGAACAGCAGAGGAGAATGTTGAAGCAATAGCTGAAGCAAATTTTTTTTTTTTGTTTGTTTGTTTGTTTTTTAAACCCTACATGAAGACGTTACACACTATTGTTATGCTTGTGTGTTATATATATTAGTGCTGCTGTATTTACTCCTACATTAGTATCAGTACGTAGTGCTGTGTACCTACGGTATTCTTTTTTTGTTTGGGTTCCATAAACTTTACAGTAGAATATTGGTATGCTCCAGTGTAACTGTATTAAATACATTTTATTCAAGTGTATTTAACACATTTTCTTTCTATTTGTAATGTTTTGACATACTGTGCTTTGGAAAAAAATGTATGTTTCATTATAGAGAGCGCTGCTTATGAGGGCGGCGTGTATTACAAATATGGTATCCAAGTGCAGCACTTATTCAACGGCAGCGGTAATTCGGTATGTATATAGTTAATAAAAATAAAAAAAAAGGATTCCAACACCAGTTACACCGGTAGGCATATCTCGGATAAAAAAATGGCAGCACCTATGACAGCTTAAGCATGGTACCTTAAAACATCCTCTTGCATTCAGAGGAACTATAGTTTCCATGGTTTGCTCCAGTTTCTATTGCTTTCTTTATTTTTTGTTTAACAAATATACACACACTCGTATTTCATCAGTGACAGAGACTTGGTTTCTGTAATATGTCATTAACACTTTGGTGAAGGGAAACCACTGGTACAGTGTTTGGAGCCAACTAATTAATCTACAATGCATTACAATGTAATCAAAACATGAAAACCAGTTGATGTATACCATCTGTCTGAATGTGTATGGATTAGATACTGTAAAAGCAAACTCTTACATACTATAGCACAGAACAGGCAGTTGGACAGAGATGAGGGAATTAAGCTGAAAGTTGAATGATAGTGAAACAAATATTTAACAAATTTTGGTGCAAAAAATGATAGATATGATCTATAGCAGTGGTCTGCAGAAAGGACACAATTACGGAAAGGAAGCAGCAGCATAGTTTATACATCCCATTGCAAACCTAAAATTTGAGACCCTAAAACTTCAGCTACAGAAGCAGGAAGAACATGCATACATGGAGACTATCTCCAAGTTAAAAAAAAAAAAAAAAGTCTATAAACTCTCCATCATATGAAGTTTTGGATTGTCTACGATGTATTATTGACTAGGGAGTTTGTGTATTGCTCTCGTACACTGAAACACAGCAGCTTGTAAAGTAAGATATAACACACGACGGTGTGCGTTGCATTAACATACAGCTGTAGTTGGGTTTAACCAACAAAGCAGTATGTTAATGCAACACAATCCACAAGCCCTGGAGTGTAATCCCGCTTATAAAACGGATACAATAAAAAAAAAAAGGGTATTTATCATTCCGCATTGGAGAAAAAAAAATAGTATCTCGAACAAGATTCTATTTGTTGTAAATATTAAACTGGAGGTTTTCAACATTTCTACTTATTGTAATTAATTAAAATGAATGAAGCCTCTGTGCTGGTCTCAATCGCTCCATAAACAGAGCTGACATAACCTGAATCTTAGCCTTGTTAGTGACTAAGCATTTAAAGTGTATTTTTGTTGATAAGATACAGAAAAAGAGGCAAGACAAACTTCACGATCCACGCACTACTGCTGCTGACCTGGAGAAGCTAAAACAAAAATAGATTACTGACATTTTTAATTGGAATTGATATTGATTGGTCAATTCTGGAATTGAAAAAAATATCAGTTACGGAATTGGAATTGACATTTTGAAAGGAATGGAATTTATCAATGCCATTTCAATTCCACCCATTTTTGTACAAATAAGTTTCACTGAATTACTTGAAAACACATCAGTTTCACCCATTTTCATATCAATATTAATTGTGCTGAATTGGATAAATGTATATTTAATTTACAGTTTATATATTCATTATAAAGTAATGCATGACTGTTACATTTGCAAAGTGTTGTGCATTTTGATAAGGTTTAAATGTCATGGTATACCTGGTGACGTCTGGCTTAATAGTGTCAAGTTAACACATCTGAATGTATACTTAACACAATCCCCAGAAACAACAGGTGTCATGACTGATAAGCAGATTTCAGCTTGAGTTGCCACTAAGAAGATGAGCTTCAGGTGGATGGATCACTTATAGCCACTATATAAACCTTGCTCATGGCATTTTGGCCTATATCTTTATTACCTGCCAATGTGACAACTGCTTGCAAGTACTTCCGAGTTAAACCATATTATCAGTAAATTTCACTAGTATAATAGTAGTCTAGACAAAGTGGCTCAATGTCTAGGAAGATTTCAGTCTTCGATCACTTTGATGAGCCAAGTGCAAGCGGTACAGTGGGGAACCATTGTGCTACATGTAAGCATCGCAGTACATCTGTCTCTGGTTTGACCAAGGCAACCTCCAACTTCAGAAGGCACCTTCAAGTAAGTATACGGTGTCAATTAATATCAGTCAGGTTTTGAGACAGATAAAATTAAATGAATAAAATGAATAAAGAATGTTCAGCTTATAATAAAAAGTTTTCTATTTTGCATTTTCAGAGAAAGCAACCAGAGGTCCTGAAGGAGCTTGAGGCCACCATCATGCCTATCCAATCTGACTAGACCACAGTGGATAGCTTCATGCCTGACCCTCAACCCAAGTGGATGGCCACAGATTCTCGCCAAATTAAGCTGACTGACAGCATCATTAGCTTCATAGCTAATGATCTCATGCCCCTGTCTATCGTAGGGATGTCATGGTATCATATTTTTACGGTATGGTAACCGTCAAAAAATATACCGTGGTTATCGTCGTACCGCGGTACAATATCATTTTTTTGTAATCCATTTTTAAATGGCTATTTAAAGAAATACACAAGTCAATTCATTTTTTAACAAGAAAAATAACTAAAAATTTTAAAGTTTTAAAACAAATACAACACACTGGTAGATTCATAGCTCCGAATGTGGGGCTACCTCATGGATGTATTATAACTTCACAGATTACTTATTCACATAAATCATTGTCTGCTGTAATTATCAATTACCCCCCCTCTCGGCAAATTCATGTTAATGAAAAGTAAAACTAGAACCGTTCCTTAAAACTACAATTTTTTAAATAACTTTCCTCACAGAAACAGGCCCACCCATCGCATTAAAACAAAGAAAGTTAAGTCTACGGTTAGTATTTCAGTGATTTTTTTTGTGTGCAATCAAATTTGGTTTGGAAGCAAAAAGTTTAAATAAGTCAATAAGCAAATTGCCCTTCTCTATTTCCATAACCATTCCCTACTCTCTAGTGTCATAAACCAATCTGTCCAAAGCACCGTTAATATTTTCCTCTACATTCCCCAACAGCCCAGAGGCTGAGATGCAAATACGATTCAGCAATACAAATTCATTGTAACATTATTCATAATTTACTGACAACTCTTAACATTTAAAAAGACTCAGCATTAACCTTACCATTTCAAATAGTATGGTAACACCACTCAGCTATTCCCTTGGTATTGACTACTTTGTTAGCAGTCCAAATGAGCCTGCTTTTAAATAAAATCAACATTTATCTTTTCATAATTACATCAGACACCCGGATACCTTTTTTCCTCCAAATGTTTCCTTTTATGCTTTCACAGTTTCCATTTCAGTTTTCTGTTCATTTCCAAGAAGACGCTAAAAGCAAGCACTCACTAAAAGCTCTCAAAAGTATTCACCCTCCTTGGACTTTTCCACATTTTATTGTGTTACAACATGGAATCAAAATGGATTTAAAATTAGGAGTTTTTGCCACTGATCAACACAAAAAAAGTCCATAATGTCAAAGTGAAAAATAAAATCTACAAATTGTTCTAAATTAATTACAAATACAAAACAGAAAATAATTGATTGCATAAGTATTCACCCCCTTGAGTCAATATTTGGTAGAGGCACCTTTGGCAGCAATTACAGTCATGAGTCTATTTGGATAAGTCTCTACCAGCTTTGCACATCTGGACACTGCAATTTTTGCCAATTCTTCTTTGCAAAATTGCTCAAGCTTCGTCAAGTTGGATGGGGACCTTTGGTGAACAGCAATTTTCAACTCTTTCCACATATTCTCAATTGGATTGAGGTCCGGGCTTTGACTGAGCCACTCCAGGACATTGACCTTTTTGTTTTTAAGCCACTCCAGTGTGGCTTTGGCTGTATGTTTGAGGTCATTGTCCTGCTGGAAGATGAATCTTCTCCCAAGTCCCAGGTCTCTTGCAGACTTCAGCAGGTTTTCCTCTAGGATTTCTCTGTACTTTGCTGCATCCATTTTGCCCTCTATCTTCACAAGCTTCCCAGGCCATGATGCAGAGAAGCATCCCCATAGCATGATGCTGCCACCACCATGCTTCACGGTAGGAATGGTGTTCTCAGGATGATGTGCGGTGTTAGGCTTGCGCCAAACATAGCGCTTAGCGTTGAGGCCAAAAGCTCTATTTTGGTCTCATCAGACCATAGAATCCTCTTCCATTTGGTCTCAGAGTCTCCCACATGCCTTCTGGCAAACTCTAGCCGAGATCTGAGTTTTTTTCAACAATGGCTTTCTTCTTTCCACTCTCCCATAAAGGCCAGTTTTGTGAAGCACCCAGGCTATTGTTGCTGTATGCACAGTGTCTCCCAGCTCAGCCGTGGAAGACCAACTCCTTTAGAGTTGCCATAGGCCTTTGGTGGCCTCCCTGACTAGTGCCCTTCTTGCCCGGATACTCAGTTTTTGAGGGTGGCCTGTTCTAGACAGATTCACAGTTGTTCTATATTCTCTCCATTTCTTAATAATAGACTTTACTGTGCTCCGGGGGATATTCAATGCCTTGGAAATGTTCTTATATCCTACCCGATTGGTGCTTTTGAAGAACCTTATTCCGGATTTGCTTTGAATGTTCCTTCGTCTTCATGATGTAGTTTTTGTTAGGAAATGTACTAACCAACTGTGGGACCTCCCAGAGACAGGTGTATTTAACCTGAAATCATGTGAAACACCTTAACCCTTTGCAGTCCATTTATTAAGTGTGCGTCAGGTCCAATTTATTTTCACACGCGCAGTTAATTTTAGACGTGCTGTTTAAAAGCATTTTTTTTTTCACAGTCAAACGGGTTTAAAAGGCCCTGAATATCAACAAAGCACTCACTAGGCATCTCCAGCCCCGCCCCACCCTTTCATTCGCTATCGCCTTCACATATGCTAAGAAATAAATAATAATAAAAATAATAATAATAATAATAGTCGTACATACCGATCTCCTGATCACTCGTTTCTTCACCAAACTCCTCAATAATGCAAACCAAGTCATTAATTTATTACTATAACATCTCAAAAAAGCTCTGCAAATGTCCGTGATAGTCTCTGTGCGCTGATACAGTAACATCCAGCTTGTTTCCTTATGACCGCCCATATGGGATGCCAATGGCAAGTATGACTATTCATGAAATACGCTTTTTATTTTTTTTATTTTTGTTCGGCTTGTCTCGGCTCCTGTCGCTCCCACTCGGCCATTGAATGGTTTTCTCGGCTTTTTCCGGAGAAAAACCGACTAGAAACCCATTTTTTGCATTTTTTGATGATGTCGGACAGGGTCCGACAATGGACCGGATGGGAATTATTGCAATGTCCGACCAGGTCCGACAATGGACCGCAAAGGGTTGATTGCACACAGATGGACTCCATTCAACTAGTTATGTGACTTCTAAAGACAATTGGTTGCACCAGAGCTTATTTAGGTGTGTCATAGCAAAGGGGGTGAATACTTATGCAATCAATTATTTTCTGTTTTATATTTGTAAATAATTTAGAACAATTTGTAGATTTTATTTTTCACGTTGACATTATGGACTTTTTTTGTGTTGATCGGTGGCAGAAACTCCTAATTAAATCCATTTTGATACCATGTTGTAACACAATAAAATGTGGAAAAGGGGGGTGAGTACTTCTGAGCGCCACTGTAGATGCAGTACTTTCAATTTACAAAACGTTATTGTATTTTAAAAAGTAAAATACTAACAAACCTCATATCTTTCTGCAGTTTTCAGCAAAACCTTGCTCCTTTCATGGAGTGGAGGACAGGAGCTATGCCACTTACACAGCCCATCCATAGTTGTGTTTTTTTTTTTGTTTTTTGTTTTTTTGCAACCCCTAATGACCTTTAAATTACAATATAATGAAAACTGTGCATTCAGCCATTCGGCTGTTACTTAAGGCTGATACTTACTCTCCACTACTCCTGGGACGGCTCTGTAATGCTGAAACTGATAGAAAGACTTTTCCAACATGTATTCAGGGTTAATCTCTTCAACACGCAGCAAGTTTAACACCATGTTATAGGTCAAATGGAAAGCACTGTTGAGAGGATCAGCAGAACCCTAGAAAACAAACACATTGCAATCATCTGAAAACATGCACACTTTATATAACATGACAGTTGTATTGGAAGTATTACAGGTTGTATTTTTGGTATCTTTAAGCAGCCATAGAAAAACATATTTGTGGTAAGAGAGGTGTGTCTGCAATTAAACATTATATAGATTTAACTTTAAACTTCACATTTTTAAAACCACCCAAGGTTTACAGTAGAGCAGCTAGTAGCAGCGATTATGTATGCACCACATGTGGAAACCTCTGTCTGTAAAACATTGGCACCACACTGCATTTATACCAACACCAACATTTTCCATGAAATAAATAAAAAATACCCTTTTTGTGGAACCCTCCTACACAATTTTATAGCTAGGAAAGAAAAGCCCATCCAAACTTGGAATGTTCTAATATTTTGGCTTTAACCATTTGACTACAAAGCCTATATATATATATATATATATATATATATATATATATATATATATATATATATATATATATAGAGGCTGATTTACAAAAATTAAATACAATTTTGAAGACTATATGGAACAATTTAAAAAGCAGAAATGTTTTGCTATATAGAAAGAGTGCTATTATAATAATGAAATAAGTACAGGATATATAACCGCCATGGGACTTTCACTCATACTGCCAAACCACATTTTTTTTCAACATTGTCCCACCACCCTTGTAGATCTCCAAGGGGATGAACTTTGACTTCTGTCCTTGCAAGGAATTCAAATGAAGCATAAAGTCCTTCCTCGAGCACACAAACACATTCCTAAATACTGATCAAGTGTTGAATCATTTCAAAACGGCTATGGGAGATTCGGCAAACTTGAAAACATTGAATGAGCGGATGTTTTAAGTGCCTGGAGCAGGAAACATTGCTTTAACACCTGGAGATTTATAAACAGCTCAAATACTATATGCACCACATACAGAAGAAACAAATGTGGCAAGCTAAGAAGACAGATGAATAATTATAAAACCTATTTTTTTTTTCCTTTTGGAATTGATAAGTAGCAAAGTGGCATCTTTAATTTAAGCTGCTTATATAAAATGTTAAATGTGCTAAATATGATGAATTTCAATGACATTCTGAGGGCGGGACACTACTTGTGGTGCTACTTGTAGTTGCTACTATTAGGTTCTAATGGGGACGTGATCATTTAATTAAGAATGTTAAGGAGTTACATTATAAATTTAGTTAGTAATGCAACTCCTTTATAGAGAGGAGCAACAGTGTACACAGCAAAGTTTAAAAAAAAAAAAAGTTATACTACGATGAGAGATCTTGTTTCTTTTTTCCTTCATTAATCTGGACTGGTTCCAGCTTGTGCTCAATGTTTGTATCTTGATACCAGAGCTTACAGGAGTCCACTGCCAGCTCCCCTTCCAAGGGTGCCTTCCGCTAAGTTCACCAGAGGCACCACAAAGTCTGCAGATCTCACGCACACACTTCATTATGAAATGAGTCACAAACAAAAGCTCAGGCAACACCAACTACTTTTTCTCTTGCAAGAAAACAAACATGTATGTATTACATGCACATAATTCCATAAACAGCTGTGTGTAGGTTTGCACTGTAACATGATGCATGTAGCATAACTTAATTCGCATAGTTTTTGCTTCACAAGCAAGGGATTTGGAGGCAGTTTTGGTTTAATAATCAGAGTAAGGGTCTTAAGCAGAAGATCCTGGGCTCAAATCCCTGCTCAGACAATAACTAAACTATCTCTGCACCCCAATACCCTCAACTTCTGTGCTTTAAAAGGTCTGTAGTGCAGTAGATTAGATAGCCAAAGGGGCCAGGATTCTGTGCTACTTCTATGACTCCTTAATAAGGAGTAAATAATTATTATTATTTATTTATTTATTTTTAATTGCTGCATCAATGATGGTCAGCTACAATCTTAAAATCAGTGTGGAGAGGCTGAATCCCTTATGCTACTGAAACTGCTTTTAATGCATTTCTCTTAAACCAGTAGTTAATGTCTTCAGTTTATGTCTTAATTGGCTGACAATCAATACAAAACAGCTTCCTTCAGGACCGCCAGTACTTTCAATATTTAATCAAAACGGCTGAATATTATTATTACATCACCACTATGTGGTTTCTAATATGTGAGCTCACCATTTCTTATTTACCTTAAGAAGTTGCTTTCCAATTGCTGGGCTCATCTTTTCATCAACCATGAAAATAACTATTCCTCTTTCATCCATGCCACGCCTGCCAGCTCGCCCAGACATCTGAATATATTCACCTGAAGTAATCTAGATCATTAAATCAAAAAACAAAAAGTATAATTAAGAACACAAAATCCACCCCTCCCACAAAGTAATAAAACAGCTATTCTGGGGTGCAGTTGGTGGCTGTTAATAGAGCTTGAAACAGAAACAATTTACCAAAAGGCTCCTCACTTACCCAACGAAAATCTTTTCCATCAAACTTGCGGGCACTTGTGAATAAAACTGTCCTGGCTGGCATGTTGATTCCCATGGCAAATGTCTCTGTTGCAAACAAGGCCTGAATCAACCAAAGAAATCAGGATCCATTATTTAGATGTTAGCATGGCTCAGTTTAAATATATAGACAAATAAACAAACTATTATGTACTTACAGTATGCAAGAGTTGGACATATAATCTTCACTGCCAACCAAGCAGTTTCCTATTCGTCCTCTATCAAAGTCTGTCAAGTAAGTAGTCTTGCCCTTTATGACAAACTTACTTGCAAATGTAATATTTCATTTGCAACACAAATTACAAGGGGCAACCCATTTACACTAATGTGTGCTACATACTGCAAGGGCACTGCGGTATATGTTGCAATAGATAGCAGGAACTCTTTTCTCGTGTGTACTGTGTAATTGCAAATAACAGACTTTACAACTAACCTTCAGCAAGCCTTCAGAGAACAGAATCTCAATAGTTTCCTTCAGGATAGGAAGCAAACCGCCGTGATGAATCCCTACTCCTCTTTTCAACAGTGGCAACACATGCTCAACCTTTGAAATAATACATTTATATTATATTAGTGCTGGGACAAATATCTGAATAATCAAACAAATTTCTTTTTTTTTTTTTTTACATGTATTCAGATACAGAAATCAAATGTTCGTATTCGCTAGAAATGACAAAAATACCTTGCACTTCACCACCTCGCCATTAGTTGTGTGACAATTTAAAAAATGGCAAATGAAAAATGTTGATGTGAGATTAATAAATATATTATAAAAAAAATAAAATCAACACAACAGCTCTTGAGCCTCTTAAAGTTTAGACAGCAAAAAGTAAAACAAACCAGATTATGCACGCATAGGCATAGTGATCTCTAAGGCCACCTGGATCAAAAAGGCGTTGTGCTGCTTTAGAGAGTCTCAGAATCTCACGAACATGGTGTTTTTAATGTCTGTCCAAGACTCAGATATTCGTTAGTTTTCAAAAGGGAATAAACACCATTAAATGTAACACTTTATTTAAAGTAGAAAAATTTTCAAGGAGTATGAATACGTTATGTAGGACTTTTTTGCAAAACATATCCCTTGCAAACATATCCCTTGCAAGTTGGGACAGTGATGGAAAACGCGAGGCATGTTGCTTCCACCATAAGAGCGGGTCTTCTGTGACAGATAGTTTGGGTTCTTGCAACTCGGTAGTTCCTCATCTTCGTCCACAAACAGCTGTAATGTTTTGTTTTCTTTGGGCCACGGGTATTTTGGAATGAGGTCAGTGCATCGGTATCGCAGACAGAAACCGATCCCGATTCTGTCTCGCTTCCCAAATCCAAAACAGCACCTGAGACTCCAGCTAGAGCAGTATTTGGCAGTTCTGGACTCCAATTCTCTCTTGACTTCTTGATTTTGCACATCAGAAAGAAAATTAAGCATATTAAATCAGGGATCAAGAGCAGTTTTTATCACTTGTACAGATTTTGAATTTAAATTGTTTAAGAAACGATTCTCCAGATCAATTTTGATCAAAGTTGTTGTTTGTCTAACAGCAGTTGAATCACTTATTGCTGGTTTAATTGTCAAGCAAGTTTGTGATGACAGCGTAAGACTGCATTCACTGCTGAGAATGTGTAGCATTCTCCATTGGGGACAACACTTTTAGCAGCTTGTTTAAAAGATCCCATTGCTCTGGTTTGAGATCAAGGGAGTGCCGAGTTTCTTTTGTGACATTTCGGTCACTCAATACTGCAGATAACGGCCACCTGTGTTTTTTCTGAGCCCACTTTAAATGACTACAACGTAAAGAAAATATATAGGTGCTGTCTACTCCACTGGGATTAGAAAAGAAACGTAGCAAGGTAGTATTGGCGGATCAATACAATACAATCAATACAATCAAACACAAATTCGTAAATCACAGCTGACAGATTGTCTATCTGGAGGCGGGACGCAGAGAGAGCGCTCTGGCAATAGGTCAGTGTTCAGGTCATGTTATTGCTATGCTGGGAGTTGGAGATGCGATACTAAAGGCGGAATTTCGACTCAGTGCAATTAAATATGTTAACGTAGCATTATTCAGCAGGCATTCGACTAAAAAATGCTGGTTTACGATTATCTGGTGTGTGGGTAAAAAATAATGGGGACGGCACAGATTAAAAAATAAATAAAAATTAAACCCCACTAATTTACCCTCTTTCGGGGGGATATTTTGCCATAGCTTACTATAATGTGCATTTTGCAATCTTTTTTGGTTAAAAAGAAAAATACCGTAAGCCATCTACGTAATTCACTGGGGTAAAGGCCTAAACAATTCTACGTATTCTCTACTCCTGGGATATTTTTTTTATTTTAATGTGTTACATAGTGTAATGTCTTGCTGTAAAATAAAAGGCACACACACAGGGGCCACGCCCCCCCTGCTATGCTGTGTCTGCCTGCATTCAGAGCAATATAATGGATTTTATTACTTTGAGAACGAACCTATAATTCAATTATAAGTAAATATCCTAACATGAAAATCCGCTTTGTTCGTCCCAGCACTAATAAATAAACACATTTTAAAATTGATGTTTCATCACAAAATAACCACTTCCCAGCTTTGGTGTGTGTGTTACCATACAGCAGTGAAGAACCAACAGGAAATGTATTTAACAAATTAACATTGCAAGACAAAAATAAATCAAAATAGAACAACTATTAGAAAACATTTAAATATGAGTAAAGTAGTTGAAATGCTTTAAATTTCATAAATATGTAACTAACATAACAGCCTAATCATTATCCTGCATTCTTGAAAGTTTTAATGTTTAATGTAATACTCTATAAATCAGTATAGCACCACAGGAAAATCTTTTCAGGTCTATGATGTGGCTTATAAACTTCTAGTCACCCTTTCCCTGCCAAGAGCAACATAACATTGACAGACATTGGGACACAAACAAACTAAGAAGAACCACATTTGGCAGACAGGACACACATGTTCAGATGGCAATATATGCAGAAAAAAATTGTGGAGGTCTGAGAGAACTCAAAGTTCAAACTCCCATGGTTTAAGTGAAAAAAAATAATGAACTTGCCCTGGCCTATAATCAAGAAACACAGTGACTGACTGCTGAATACTGAACTGTTACAGCAGTGTCGTAGGTTAGTAACAAGAACAGCATTATATTAAATTTGCAACTCAAACGTCCTGTTGATAAACAGAAAGCTGACTTGCCTGGGGAAGTTTTTTGTCTTCATCTGACAAGCAGTCAATGGCGTTGTTAAAGACCTCTTCCACAAGCTTCTTCTCTTCATCTATAAGACATCAGTTATAAATCAGAATAGTTCAATTGTTTGGGGCAATTCTATGTAAAAAGTCACGTTCGCATACTACTTGTCAACTGATCTTGAAACTATTCTGTCAAGGTACTCCATGTATACAAGAAAACAGCCGATAAAATCATGCTGAGCATCATGGCATATTTATACATCTGGCAGTTTAGGAAAACAGCATTGCATGCAGATTGTGTTTCTGAAAGGGAACACACTTTTTAAATCATATTATTAATTATGGATTAATTACAGAAGCTAGCATGCATCACTTAACATTCATTTTAAAATCAACAAGTTTTTGTGAACTAAAACAAGACATTCCCTGGGCATAATATGGAATGTCAGATTAAATGGTTTGTAAACTGTCTCATCATGTCGTCCAGAAGTTAACAATGTTGTTATGAAATGGTTAATTTGAATTTGAAACCACCTGTAATAAAACAGAGAATGAGAAGGTAAAAACATCTGGCAGTGAATAGGTTTATTTTTTATGGATACCACCAGCAATGTATCTTAATCAAGAAAACCAAAGAATACAGTTTTGTACCAAACTAAGATTGCAAATATGGAAGCTATATGTGCGTCATTTCTTCATTCACAAAGAGAGTTTTTCAAAACAAGAAATATTGTAAACAAGACCACTTTGTGCAAGAATACTGACATTTATAACCAGTAAGTAAATGACAGAACACATGGTGCTGATGAAGAGTCAGCCAAATAAATGTCACTGGCACACATACCAAAGGAAATCAGAAGTACTACAGCTCAATCTCTGAAGTTTCACAACTGTAGAGCAGCTGCTTTTAGTAAAAGCAGTGAATTTCGTCGTAGCTGCTTCTGGGAAAAGGGCTACAATCCATTTTAAAAGCTCGACCTTGATCTAAAAGCAGAGCCTAGTTTCCGGTTTTAAAAGGAAATGTATTTTTGATATTGCTCCCGATTTATTTGTTTGAGGCTTTCATCAGAAAAACACTGCACTGCGGAGGTTACTCTAGGGAATCACACACCTGCACCATAAAGAGATGCCTGGGCATGGTTCCTTCTAATATTTTACACTGTTGCCCAGTACTAGCTACAATCAAACACTGTACATAATTTACAGTTACCAATATGGGATACTTCCTTGCCAAAACACTGAAATTGTTTTTATTTTACTAGTTTTGCCTCAGATGACTGATGTATACATCAGCAGCACTTTTTTTTTTTCAAAGCCTGAAATACGTTAAATTGGTTCTTTGATTTGACTGGAAAAAAAAAAATATATATATACAGACGTGCTCAAATTTGTTGGTACCCTTACAGCTCATTGAAATAATGCTTCATTCCTCCTGAAAAATGATGAAATTAAAAGCTATTTTATCATGTATACTTGCATGCCTTTGGTATGTCACAGAATAAAGCAAAGAAGCTGTGAAAAGAGATAAATTATTGCTTATTCTACAAAGATATTCTAAAATGGCCTGGACATATTTGTTGGTACCCCTTAGAAAAGATAATAAATAATTGGGTTATAGTGATATTTCAAACTAATTAGTTTCTTTAATTAGTATCACACATGTCTCCAATCTTGTAATCAGTCATTCAGCCTATTTAAATGGAGAAAAGTAGTCACTGTGCTGTTTGGTATCATTGTGTGCACCACACTGAACATGGACCAGAGAAAGCAAAGGAGAGAGTTGTCTGAGGAGATCAGAAGGAAGATAATAGACAAGCATGGTAAAGGTAAAGGGTACAAGACCATCTCCAAGCAGCTTGTTGTTCCTGTGACAACAGTTGCAAATATTATTAAGAAGTTTAAGGTCCATGGAACTGTAGCCAACCTCCCTGGGCGCGGCCGCAAGAGGAAAATCGACCCCAGAGTGAACAGAAGGATAGTGCGAATGGTAGAAAAAGAACCAAGGATAACTGCCAAAGAGACACAAGCTGAACTCCAAGGTGAAGGTACGTCAGTTTCCGATCGCACCATCCGTCGCTTTTTGAGCGAAAGTGGGCTCCATGGAAGAAGACCCAGGAGGACTCCACTTTTGACAGAAAAACATAAAAAAGCCAGACTGGAATTTGCTAAAATGCACATTGACAAGCCACAATCCTTCTAGGAGAATGTCCTTTGGACAGATGAGTCAAAACTGGAGCTTTTTGGCAAGTCACATCAGCTCTAAAAAATGAAGCTTTCAAAGAAAAGAACACCATACCTACAGTGAAACATGGAGGAGGCTCGGTTATGTTTTGGGGCTGCTTTGCTGCGCCTGGCACAGGGTGCCTTGAATCTGTGCAGGGCACAATGAAATCTCAAGACTATCAAGGCATTCTGGAGCGAAACGTACTGCCAAGTGTCAGAAAGCTCTGTCTCAGTCACAGGTCATGGGTCCTCCAACAGGATAATGACCCAAAACACACAGCTAAAAGCACCCAAGAATGGATAAGAACAAAACATTGGACTATTCTGAAGTGGCCTTCTATGAGTCCTGATCTGAATCCTATCGAACATCTATGGAAAGAGCTGAAACTTGCAGTCTGGAGAAGGCACCCATCAAACCTGAGACAGCTGGAGCAGTTTGCTCAGGAAGAGTGGGCCAAACTACCTGTTAACAGGTGCAGAAGTCTCATTGAGAGCTACAGAAAACGTTTGATTGCAGTGATTGCCTCTAAAGGTTGTGCAACAAAATATTAGGTTAGCGGTCCCATCATTTTTGTCCATGCCATTTTCATTTGTTTTCTTATTTACAGTATTATGTTGAATAAAAAATCAAAGGGCAAAGTCTGATTTCTATTAAATATGGGATAAACAATGGTGGATGCCAATTACTTTTGTCAGTTTCAAGTTATTTCAGAGAAAATTGTGCATTCTTCGTTTTTTGTGGAGGGGTACCAACAAATTTGAGCACGTCTGTATATATATATATATATATATTATTGCTTGTTTGTTAATGTAGTAGTATAGCTCTTTGACAAGTCAGCTCAGTTAATTGTAGGCAGATTTAAAATGGAGGTCCACAACTGACCTAAAGGCCTTGACATATAAATTGTAGATGTAATTATACATTATTGATGTAAGAACCCTTCAACAATATACTGCACTTATTTTAGTACTGTATAGGACAGTACATGAAAAGCATATAAATGAGTTTACTGTGAGAAAACAAAACAAACACTAAATCTTAATCTGTACTGTATTTAGGGCAAGCAAACAATTATACGTACAAATGCATGGGTGACTATGCAAGTCACATTTAACAGCGTACTGAAGTCATTACTAAATAAATGATTGATGTAAAAAAAAAAATAACCCCATTCTTATGTTTATATAAATAAATTACAAAGGAAATTCCCATGCGTGTGAATTTTTTTTAAAAATGATTTCTTTTATTAGGCATGGATGCATTTGACTAATTCTATACATTTTAGCATGTGCATTTAGTATATTGCTGGTTTCATTTTTGTATCCATATTATCTACAGAGTAACCTCTAGGTTTACCAAAATTGAGCTGCATGCTTCGAGGTCATGCTCATAAACCACTTGGCTTTTCTGCACTGACTAACCTTTGCTGCCCCCTGGGTTTTGTGCAGCAAAGAGTTATTGTATGTTAAAGTCAAGGCATTTAAGGTATTAAAATATTGACTTAGAGGGAGCTGAAAATTAATCTCCCTAAAGGGTTGTATGCTTTCTCAATATTGTGTTTCAAATAGTGCATTGCTAAGAGTTAAAGTTGGTACTTTATTTCCACTGATATTGTTTTTGGCCTTAGCTGATGTGTGGTCAAACTAAACTTGCAAGAACCTGAAGGGACCACCTAAAATACTGGTTATTATCCAGTGTTTGTACTGCATGGGATCTCAATCTGAAAATACAGCTCTTTGTGAACCAACAAGCTACATTATTACTTTTTTACTAGGGGATTAAATAATGCTTTAAGTTAACTTCCTAAAATTGAACATGAGAACGCACAGACGAAGAGACAGAGTAGTATTGAAAGTGATGAGATGAGTAAAATATTGTACAGCTATCCAAACCAGTTCTGTATTAAAACGAAATGGAATAAAAAGGCATTTAAAAATATTTTTTTTAAAAAACAACTGCTGTTTAAACTTTGAGATCTACGTTCCTCAACTTAGAAACCAGTGGACATCACATTACACCATAATATGGCAGTCTCTAGGCCAGGAGTGAATGGAGGTGTTCAGGTCAGGATTGAGGTATGTCTGCAGAGATGCAAGGGAAAGCCCAAGAGGCACCTGCAGGTATCACAGCCAATGCTTTCTTTTAAGTAAAAGCACAACAGTTTGATTAGAGCTGGTGAATAGAAAGAAGCACTCTTAGCTGGCCTGCACATAACTCCAATGTGGAAATGGCATACATTTTCCTTGCCAAAAAAGACGTTACTACATACAGTACCAGACTACCTCATTAACCAGTGGGTACAGACTGTCACTTCACACTTATAAAAAGTGTGATATTCAAATTAGGAAATAAAGTTTAGTGTGTGTAGGAAAAATAATTCTGCTTTGCCTCCAAGCTCAACAAGTTAATTAATATTAATAATGGAATGCTTCTATAGCCATAACATTACCTCCAATGCTGGAGACACACACACAATCAATACAGGAGAATGCAACAATGCAATGTTTCCTGTCTTATTTTTGTGTATTTCATTTTATATAGAGACTTGCATCCAAGATCCTCAATTGCTAAACCATACTTTTTTATTATTTTTTTTATTATTATTATTTTCTTGGCATGTCAAAAACATTCTTGGATGCTGGACATGGAATAGGCAATACTAACAAACAGACTCAGATGTTTTACATCATCTCCATATTATAGTACTGGAGCTGGGAGTCCATGTGTAAAACGCAAGCCTGACAGAATTCTCTTCCAAAAATAGGTCTGCAGGAGCAAAAGGAGAATAGGAGATGGATTTTTTTTTTTTTTTGAATCCCATGCACAGCACAAGAAGAGATTTTAGGCAGCCTTTACAGTAACTGATTTTTAACAACATGACACAGGCATGGGACAGAAACAAATGTGTGAATATGAAATATTAAAACTATTAAAACAATAATAAACAAATGGGCAGATCATACAGCAAGACAACTGCAGTAGCATGCAAGACGGCTTCAGCAGTTTGGTGTAAACAGAACAGTGCATTCTATTGTAAATGTTAGACTGCTTTACTGGGGGTTGGAACATTTAACTCTTAAGCATTACACAGGGCTGGCAAAAAGATGCTTGAGGCAGATCTTCAAATGCTGTTGCTCATCTAGCTGGCATAGACTGTTAAATTATTGTAGAGGTTCAGAAAAATCCATGGGGAACACGAGGGGCCAATCTGTGCAGATCACATTGTTAATTAACTATAAACAGCTATACAGCTGAGGCCTCATCTCAGTCATACATTCAGCATTGTATCCCTTAATAAAGTTAACACAGCAAACGGCTTATTAACCATGTAATACATATGGGTTTCAACATCATTGTGGCTTTGTTCTATGCCAGTACCAGACTCAGCACGAGAGGCTATAGATGGTCAGAAATAAGACCCACTGCATAGCACTGATCTATTCCAGGTTTGACTATGAGCATAATTTGCCGGTGTATAGGTAACAAGATAGGTTTAATTAACTTTTCAATAATACAGACAAACACTTACATCCTTGCTATACTATACCTTGGAGGAGAGAGGAAATAAAACTACAAGGTCTTGACATAATGCAACAAAGGTTTGCAAGATAAGACTTGAAAGAAAACACATGCAAATCAACTATCAAACCTTAAAAGCAATGAACAAAAACCTGTTTTTCCATTCCCATCTACAGGAAGTCAAGTGCTTTTAAAAAGTCAATACCTGTATTGAAGTCCAGCTTAGAAACCTGCAGTGCATAGGCTTCACAGTCTTTCTTACTGAAACTGAAGATAATGACAGGCTGAAAGTTCCTTTCCATGATCATCTTCACAATCTTGAACACATTTGATGGCCCTACAAAAGAAAAACAGTTATTAAAGGAAAACTTGCATCTATGTTATTGCTTCTATGTTACACTCATGCCTCTTACTATCGTGTGTCACAATAACCATTTTTGTCACAGAAGAAATAAAAGATTACAGACCATTTGTCAGTAATTTGGAATTTTTCATGAGAATTTTTTTTCCTTAAAAACAGTCCCCACAATCCGGAATACAGCACAGGTACAGTAATGTGTTTTGTGTAAACACTGCAGGGTTTCTGGAACATTAACAGGCTATGTGGAGAGGATCCCAAAGTAGTTTTCTTATTTAACATGTATAGTCTTGCATGGCCTTGAATGTCTGAAACTTTTCCTCTCTGCTAAAATACTTCAGGGACAATAATACTCGCACCAGCAAAACTTGTTAGTAGTTAGAAATAGCAAGTAGTTTATATAATTTTTTTTTTTTTTAAACTGGGACAGGTCGGAGGTACTCCTACGTTAAAGAAATGAACAGCCTCATAATCGATGAGACATTTTTAGATAATTACAATTTTCAGTTTGTTCTGCAGTCAGTCAGTAACACAACAGTGTCATCGTTGTTTCACTGTTGTTGTAAATAACCACTTTACAACAGACAATGGACCTAAAGATACAATTTAGTAGTATAGGTGAACTTAGTAAATCGACAGAAAACGTAAGCTCCAAACTGAAATCTCTACACACCTTTAGTTCCTCCTTTACGGCCCTTCTGGTCTCCCTTTGCCAGGTCACCTGCATCTCTCAACACTTGCATTGCTGTGTTGAAATTATCTTCTCTGAACTCTCCCTGCAGGGGAGGGGGGGGGGGGGGGAGCATTACAAGTGTCAGTTTAATAGCACTAGGTTATCACCACATGACATTTCAACATATTACAGTGATTTTTATTGAACTTCAAATTTGAATAAAAAAAAAAGACTAATGCCATGTTGTTTGGTTCAGAGAAAAGGGTGCAAAATATCCGTTCACATTTTAATATCGTCACTTACGTATTCCCTTGGAGAGAGTTGACAAAAGTATTCCCTTGGAGGGAGATGACAGTTTTAAATATGTAGGTGTTCATATTGATACACCACTTAATTGAAAAACACTACGGCTATTTGTAGGAAAAGTGGAGCAAAACTTTTATTGTGTGATCTACATCATTGTTTAAGCTTAATACAATACTTTAATCAAATCCTGTTTCCAACTCTGGATTATGGTGATGTGATATACATGACCGGAAGTAAAGTGACGTTAAAGAAAATAGATACAAGGATTTATTCTTCAGTGTGCTCCATTAGAACATCATTCACTTTGTACAACAGGCTAAACTCAGTCACCCGAGAACAGAAGGAGCTTTCACTGGAACCAGCTCATTTTTAAAAAGGGGCCATCAAGCTGCCGGTCTATCTATATAGTCAGTTTTAAGAAAAATACATTTTGGTGATACTAAATATTTCAAAATACCAACAGTGAGAAATACTATTGGAAGGAAAGCTTTTGCTGCCCCCTCAGACTGGAATAAACTACTCTCTTCTTAATGTTTATTTAAGTAGCATCATAAATCACAGCATGATGGAAATTCTCATGTATTAAAAAAAACACACACACAACTACAAACTATTGATGGCAATTTAAAGCCAAAAAGAGTGCTATAACTTATGCTTCACAAACTAATTCAACCCTTTTATTTCAAGTAGATTTTCTTGGCATATTTTGTATTTCCAGCTGGCTCATTTCGAGAAAGAGCAAAAACCTGCAATTTTAAAAACTTGCCTGTTATCTACTTAACAGAAAAGTATTAGTTGAACTGATTCCTGTTTAAACACAAAACCTCCCACTCCTACTACAAAAGCAGATGTTCCCAAAGATATTCACTAATTTGGAGGTAAGGAGAAGCAGGATCTATATTTGTTTGGATTGGTGTCATTTAATACATATAAGTTCTTACGCTTTCATCCACAACCAAGTGAAGTCCATCACCCCCTGCTGGAAAGATGTAGTGTTGCAGTGGTGTAGGTCGATAGTCTGTGTAGATTACATGGCAGGCCTGCAAGACGACAAAAATATATTTGATCAATTAAAGAAAAAAAAATCCTCATGACATTTACAACTGGAATTCATGTCAAGCTGCATGCAACAAATTGCTCTGTGAACTACAATGAACCCTTTGCAACTTCTTGTATGCAGCTGTTTTTTAGTTGCAGTAAAAGATGCGCACTACTCTACTTTCATGCAACATGTCATTGTCCCAGCAAAGAAAGCACATTACTGGTTGTTGCATAGTGTGTATATAGACAAGCTGTAAAAACTGTGTACACAGGACTTAAGTATCAAAAACATAAAACAAAGACACAACAAGGCAATCTTAGTGTGGTACATATTACAATCAGTACAAAAATCACAGGATTTAACCCCTACATATTTGGCTTAGCAGTTTACTGTACATTGAGGTTGAGAATGTTTCCATATTAGTAGAAAAGAGTGAAATACCTGTTTGTGAAGATGGCAGATCCACTCAGCAAACTGGCGTGCATTGGGGATGGTGGCCGATAAAAACACATAGTGAACATTGTCGGGAAGAAGAATAATGGTTTCTTCCCAAACCACACCACGCTCTACAAGAAAAAGCCACAGTAGTTTAAAGGTTGAAGAAATTTAAAACCAAAAGTATTCCTAGTTAAAAATATTTCTCTTGATACGATATTTTATGAATCAGTTGTTTGGAGTTAAATGTATCCTGGGAGTGTTTTGATGGAATGAAGCATAATTAGCATTATTTATTACTGTCTTATTACTACAGTCGGTGCGGTTTTATCGGGACGCCTCAGGAGAAGTAAAAATATCGTGAATAAGCAGCTGTATCAATTAAACTTTGTTTCTAAATGAAAAGAAAAATAATGAAATCACACCACATTATGATTACATGTTAAATATAACATTTAAAATATGAGTCAACTGTTTGTTTTTCTCCTAAACAAAATGTTGTTTTTTTATTTCTACATGAAATAAAAAAGATGAAAATCACATCTTATCACAAGTCAAGGCACCAGCAATGTTAATACGCCAACTTTCTTTGCAACAGCAGCCTGAGAAACCACAGGTGACTCCAGCTCCTCCAAGAGTTCACCATGGTTTACACAAGTCACAGCATAATCTCTGCACTGTGCTATGCAAACCTGTCTTCCTCTGAAAAGCGATCTCCGTTCATCATTTGAAAATACTGTATCCCATTATTTACTGTATTAAATTAAGTGACGTCCCAATTAAACAACGTAAATAGCATTGGGAAGAACCATCTCCCATCCCATTTAAGCAGAAATCCTGATTATCAGTAATCGACTATTTGCCAGTTTATTTACACTGTGCCTGCCCCATATGAAGGATTACGTTTTATTTCATTTTAATTCAAAAGGGTGCAGCTCTTGAAGTTATCTTGCATGCATCATAGTATGTTAATGTTTGCTTCTTTCTTTTTAAGAGTTCATTTTCACAAATCCTGCCTGTGGATTTGTTACTAGTGGTTTGTGGATTTGTTTCAGCTCTACCTTGTAATGTTGCTCAATTAAATTTTTCAGGGAACAATCAAAATATTTGCTCTTCATAAATCATGTTAAACGCTCATAAATCATGTTAAACGCTCTATTCTAAAAATGTAGGTAAAACTAATAAATTCTGACTGTTTGCAAATAGTACTAAAATGGGTCACTTTGCAGATACAATACCTGAGTCTCTCATGTAATGGATTTCATCAAATACAACCCATGCTACTTCTCTCATCACCTCCGATCCTCTGTAGAGCATACTTCTTAAAATCTGCAGAGGAAAACAATAGCGATTAGATGTTTGTAAGAATACCGCACAATTGTATGCAATAGAAATCCAGTAAATGGCAAAGCACTGCACTGAATAGTTATTATCCCTTGTTTTAATGGGTATACAGTGGAAGTATTTTATTTTTTTAAATTTACATCCCAAGTAAAACTGTGAAGACTGGTGTTGTAACATGAAGTTTCTTAGAAATCCACATTGTAATCAGTGACCTGGATGAATTCAATTTATTCCAACTTGTAGCTGAACCAAATATTCTGCTCCAATAAAAGACGTTCAGTCCCACAAGGAGGGCACATATAGCTCTAAGGCACTGTCATAGTGTAGAGGATGTATAGTGCAACATTTCATTTTACTCTGGAAATCACTATCTAGAAAAACAAACTGCTGAATTCATACATTTTGGAGTGTGCGCCCACTTTAAATAAAGATACCACACAATGGCTACAGATGACAACAGATATTCATGAAGTAACGGAACTGCTTCAGACAACCTTTGATGAAGAATGACACTGGTTTCAAATAAAGCCAAAAGCAGATTTAAACCAGTGCTGTCAGCAATTATATGGTTTATGCTCAACAAACCAGTTCTGAGGAGCACATTACCTCTGTGGTCATAATAAGACATGAAGCTGTGGGATTAATGGTGACATCGCCAGTCATTAGGCCTACATCTTGGAACTCCTCATACATCTCTCTGTATTTCTGGTTGCTCAGGGCCTTAATAGGACTGGTGAATATAACTCGCTGCTTCTCCCTCAAAGCAAGGGCAATAGCATACCTAAAATGGAAGAGAAATGGGCAACTGTAAATTATCTTATACTTTACAAGTTACAACACACAAGGTTATCTCTGTCTATTATAATATATAATGGTAGCACTGTGATAAAAATTACTTACTCAGCGCATACTGTTTTTCCTGCTGAAGTATGGGCAGATACCAGGACAGACTGGTTATTGTCAATGCATAAAATAGCCTCCCTTTGAAAAGGATCTAGAATGAAGGGATACTCCTAGAAAAAAGAAAAAAGCCACTGTCAGATATGGTTACAAAGTAAACTACACCCTCCAGTGGTTGGCAAATGTTTATACCAGTGGTTTTCAACATTGTCTGGAGGTTTCAGATCAAGTACCCCTCTACAATTTTTGCTTTAATGAATGGTTCATTCCAGTTGCAATAAAAGGCAGAATAATCTGATTAACACATGTAACCCACCCCCTGGTTTATTTAATATATAAATTTGTGTCACAACAGTTTGGGACTGACAAACTGCTGGTTTAGAACAGAATACCAAACAGTAATTCTTAAAACTTCTAATAACTTTGTATGCAATAACATTAGCCTCAAGATAAAAATATGATGACTAACAATAATTAGGGCCGTATTTTGTTCACGGTAAAAAAAATAGTAGTCTTATTTCATGGTCTAAAAATAGGTATTTTAAGATATTTAAATGAATATAATATTTATTAAAACAGAAAAAACTGACAATTTTTTCCACAGTTATTTTACAAGTGTTTCAAAATATTTAAATGCTTACCTGAAAAACAGCAAATGCTAAATTGTAAAATGTCCACCTCTTAGACATTCTATTTTCAACATCAGTGAATTATCAAAACAAAACAAAAACAGATATGTAAAAATAACAACAGACACATGAAAGGTCCCCTTGTACTGGATGGAGCGAACTATTTCCGATTTTTGATGCAGCCAGTGCCTCTCATTAAAATCGTGCAGCTCTATGAAGTGAGTTCAATCATCTACCAGGTAGAAGCAAACTGAACCGATGCAGTGCAACAGGTAGTGCGTCAACAAGGCAAAGGTTTGCTGTATTTATTTAAGTGATAAACATACATACATACACTATTCTTTTAGAAATGGACATTCACAGGGAACTACATATTACATGGCAATACTTTCACGGAAATCATGAAATCTGCGATAAGTGAAAAAAAAAACAAAAAAAAAACAGCCTTGACAATAAAATGTTTTATTAACGCTAACAACCAATAGGACTGGACTTTCTGTACTCTTGTGTTTTCTTCCTTCGTTTTTCTTTCGCAAGCAAGAAATGTATCCATTGTCGACTCAAAATGACACACAGGATAATCTGGAAATTCAACCAGCCGCTATTGCTGTTACTAAAATTCAGCCGTGCCTAATAAATAAAACAAAAAACGTCAAAGTACAAGTATGGTGATTAATATTTGTTTACAGAAGCATTTATACTTCTAAAAAAGAAACCAAAAAATGGTGCTTCATTGATTAGTAATCAATTACAAGACAAGTTGAAAACTGCAAAGTTCTTGAGCAGCACAGAACGCCCAGAGCTCTTCATTGGCAATCGGCAGATGCCCGCTTCACTCACCCTAATATCAGAGTGGAAATCCACTCAATCGAAATCACACATGCGTACAGGTGGATGATCATTTCGAAACTATACTAACCTATGAGCTGCTAAATATTTATGCACACTGGTTTAGAAAATATATATTACCATTAAAATCAAGTCAAGATTACTTTCTTTCACTTTCATTTTTGCATTTCAGAGTCATCCTGTGTACACTCTATGACCCTTCGAAGTACCCACAAGAGTGTGCAAAACACCCGTTCAAAACCCGATTTATACTAATTTTTTATCTATCTTCCTGTTTCATACTCAGGTTTAACCCTCGAAATTCTCACCTGATAATATTAATATTACATTTGTTCATGGAACCACAGTAGTCAAGTAAGTCACCCAAAAGGGTTATCAGTAGTGTTAAACCTGCTTAATGGTTTTAGGATGTTATCTAGTGCAGTCCTCTGTGACAGAAATTACTATTGCTATATTAAGCCTGACTAAGATCAGAAAAATGTAACGCTGTTCCTATTAAGTTAATCAAAGGAATTGATATATAACAAACTGCTTTCGTGCAGACTGTTCATGTTTGAATAAGCTCAACTTTCATATGAAATCATGTTACTATCAGGCACATTCTGAAGACAAAAATTACTCGCGTAAAATCAGGGTTCTGCTGGGCTGTAATGGACGCCACACTCACCTTTGGTACATGAGTGGAGTCCATTACTGCCCAATTAAGAAACAATATTTTAAAATATCTGGAAATGAGCAAATTTAACAGATAACAAAAACAGAAGTATACAAAATGTTTAATACCTTTGCTGCTTTTCCAACACGAGGTTTCAACTGAGTATACTCTTCATCTGCAGGCAAAGCCACCTAAATACAGAAATATTGAGGGCATAACCAAACATTCTTTGAACAATTCTTTGCACCTAAAAGGAAAGGGCTAAAAAAAACCTACACCAGAAAACTCCAATGTTAAGAATTTGATTTTACGGATATCACTAAACTAATATGCAGTACGAGATATCTTTTACCACTGTGGCTTTTTTTTTAGTGTTCCATTTACCAGTATTTTTTTTTTTTTTTTTTTTAACACTAAATAATGATGAAAGGTGATATAACTGCAGCTTAACAGTTTGTAAAGGATCACCTCAGATTAACGTGGGACGTGATGTTAAAATATGACTGAAATTGCACAATTGTGATCCACATACTGTAAAAGTCGCCATTATTTTTTGTTGTATATGATACTTGATGAATTTGTCTTGTTTTAAACCTGAATATTACTGTTCCATTTTTTTTATCACCATTAATTGGATAATCGCATAACTGTGATGCATTGACGTACCTCATGTGTACAGCCTTCTACAGTCTCCACCTGTTCCACCTTAACTTTGGGCATGAGATCTGCAAGACTGAAATTGATTTCTCAGGTTAAACACTGTAATAGGAAACTAGCAAATGGACAAAGCCCAGTAAATATCCCATATTGACGTCTTACATGTGAAGCAGGGGTCTCAAAAAGGAAACACTTTAAGGTTCCAAATTAAGCTATGAATGTAACACTTCAGTATAAAAGTTGACTCCAGTTTGTGTTAATACACTTAAACAAAATGAAATGCATACAAATATTCAAAATTTAAGTTCTGTATTCTTAAATTCCTGTTTTGTTAGAACATAAAAATAAAAAAAAGACTTACACAGTTTTGAGTTATGAACCAACTCTTTGTATATTGTGGCAGCAACATGTATTATTAGGGGAGTAGTGGTTAGGGCTCTGGACTCTGGAGGGTTGTGGGTTCAATCCCAGGTGTGGAACACTGCTGCTGTACCCTTGAGCAAGGTACTTTACCTAGATTGCTCCAGTAAAAACCCAACTGTATAAATGGGTAATTGCATGTAGAAATAATGTGATATCTTGTAAGAATTGTAAGTCACCCTGAATAAGGGTGTCTTCTAAGAAATAAATAATAATTAGGGCTACAACATGACTGTCCCTATCATCAGTATATGTGTAGACAAGGCATTTTTTGCCTATATTTATCCTTTTATTCTCGACAGTGGTCAGAATCACAGGTCTTAAATGCATCTCAATAAATAATTTGCAAATGTTCATAACAAACATGATTCTAAGAACTTATATTGTTATAGTCATTCCAGAAAAAAGCTAACCCTACTGTTCTCCTCCACTGACAGGTTACTTCTATTGCGATGAGCAGGTAAATCTTGATTCCTGCAGTCTTTTGAAAACAAGTCAGTGTTTGTTATTTTTAAGTATCACTTTAATGGTTGGAATTGTATTCCTGGGACCTAAATTGAAAATACACAATGTATGCAATGCACACACAAAGTAAGCAGTAAAATTGCCTTCTACAGATTAGCGACTTCTAATTGAAGGATGCCAAAAACTAGTAATGTTTGAGAGCAACATTCTAATGCAAATCTGTTTGC
This sequence comes from Acipenser ruthenus, assembly GCF_902713425.1. Taxonomy (NCBI): domain Eukaryota; kingdom Metazoa; phylum Chordata; class Actinopteri; order Acipenseriformes; family Acipenseridae; genus Acipenser; species Acipenser ruthenus. The sequence continues at coordinate 34,108,923 of NC_081190.1, read as the reverse complement.
TTTATTTTATTTATTTATTTCAAGATCTCATTTTATGTATATCTGAATGAAAGAAAAAGAAAACAACATCTGAATGAAAGAAAAAGAAAACACCTTTTGAATAAAATCATGATACACAAATGTTTAAGACCCCCCATTGTGTGAGTAAATCTTATCATTAGCATGTATCAACTGAAGCAAACACAGTAAAAGAAAAACACATTAAATATGATCTTACTTTATTTCTTCTGCAGATATTGTCTCAAGCTTTGGCTTCTTCCCAAATATTATTTCATCATTTCCATCATTCTCCAGGTCACGCTTGCTTTTTGCAGTGGAATCAATATTATCTGCTTTAGGTTTGCCATGTGGAGATTTCCTTTAAAAAAAAAAAAAAAAAAAGTATATACACACTGTGCAGTACAAGGTGATGTACTGGTATTTTAACAAAATGATACATTGATTTGATACAATTTAACTAAATTGCCAGAAAGGAATTAGGCTATAATTGTAATGGTAAAAAAATAAGAAGAAATACATTGTCCAAATAACTATTTGGGTAAAGCTGGCTAGTAAGAATCATATGTCAAGAACAAAATTGGTGAAAAGGTGATTTTTACTGGTTGTTATTAATGCCACTCTTATGGACAGAAGATTAATGCCTGTCTGTATTATCCTGACTGCTGCTACTAAATAACAAAGTTATCCTGTATTTGTTGTTGTTTTTAAACCGCTACAAATATAACATTTATCCTGAGCAAATTGTTTCTTGATAGTTTGAAGCATTTCACTGTTTTATTGCTTGTTTTTTCTTACTTCAAAAGATTCCATAGCACCAGCTTTGTTTATGTTGGACACTGGATTTACAGGACCATGGCATGGCGGGACACGTACTGTCAGTAGTTATTGAACTGAACTCGTGCTATACTGTAGACTATATGCATTGTAAAATTAACTAATATTTTATAAAACAGCTAGAGTTATAGCTGTTAGAGTAGCAACTGGTATTTGGAGCAGGCGTGTACTACTGTGTACTATGAAATGATTGGCATTACCGGTAGGTTACTCTTTACGTCAACACGTTGACGTATTTGATTTTGAGTACGGTAGTAGTCTACAGTGATAAAAGTCGAGTATATTATTTATTAAATGTTAACACCTGAAAATGACTATTACTGTGACTAATTAGAATTTGCTTTAAAAATAAAGATACAACAACACGTGTTCATCCAGCACTGCAGCAGTGCTAAACGCACATCTCCCTCTTCAACTGTGCAGACAAAAATTGGATGTTACTGTTGTCCAAGCAGGAATCATAAAAAAAAAAAAAAACACCACAACAGGTGTGCATATCTTTCCATACCCAGGCTTGGTTCCACTGTCGACTTCTTTTCGTTTTTTGGTGCTTGCTTTTTCCTCTTGTTCAAACACGCTGAACAAATCGTCTCCAAACGCGTCCGCCATCTTTCCACAGAGAAGCCCAGCAGTACACAGATTCCCGACATGCACTTCAAGTGGAACTTGAATTAACTACGGCAGCCAGAGAGGATGATACGATTGAGCAGTTTCAGTCAGGATGTTTTGTATTAATTTAAATTAATCAACTTTCGGAACGTATTGTAAAATAAACACCTTACACCTCTACAATTTCAATTGACGGGCATTTTCAACGTGTTTAAACATCATTTTTATTTATTTATTTTAGCCTGTTACGCGACTTCCCCCGTCTGACTCGCAAGTTAAACGTAATTTCCTGCAAGTTGACATTTGAACTGTTTTTGCAAATCACAATGACGTGCTAGAGCGCTAATGTTTGGGTTTTAAAATTACAAATACATTATGTTATTGATATATGTTTCATATCGAAATTGAAACATTGAAAACAGATTTGTTTTTAGGACCCATCCCTATCTCAAACTCAAAGTAATGTAACTTGCAATGTAGCTTGTTAAAACACACACACACACACACAATGTGTGAGTTGAATGCATATGGAAATATTTCTTTCTTGCTGTGTGCAATACAGAAGGGCCTGTAACGCTACACAACATTAAAGTACGCTAGTGTTTGATATTTTTGAAAGTTATTTGGTACTACGTGTTATCACATTCACACTCATAATGGGAGGAAAGAAGAAGAAATCTGAAGCTCACCCAGCTACATCCCCGGCGGCACCAGCCACAGCCACAGCCAGCGTTGGAAGTAGTGATGCTGCAGCCTCAGGTACCACCGCATCACTGAACAAGAAGAAAAATCCAAGGCAACCTTCAGCCAAATCTGCCGCAAAAGAAATTAAAGCAAAAGGTATACAGCGTTTTATGTTTAATCTAATTCTTATTAGCATCCCTGTTGGAGTTTTACTTAAAGGTATGTGGAATCGTTTCGATTGATTTTTGCTGTGGTTGTTACACATTGTGTCAGTGCTAAATGTTTGAACGTGTCACGTAACTGCTTTAGTGACAACGTTTTTGCTCCTATGTAATGTCATACAACACTTTGAAAGTTTGTATCGTGTATTACCATATCAAGAAAACTCATTATATTACTTTTCTCGTATAGGTCCAAAGACTTACAGCTTCACTAATGCACCACCAACGGACCCAGGGACTGCTTCCAATCTAGACAAATCTATTCTTAAGGTACTGTAAATGTATCTGTCATGGATAGGATAACCAAGTCAGTAGCATACATATACCCACCACCTCTGTAAGTACTGCTACAGTAGCTCTAACACTCTATGATGAAACAGTAGATGACCATGACTTACATCCACATTATTTACATGTGAAAATGTAAGAGTGACATACCTGTAGTAACCAATTGTTTAAAAAAAGCTTAGAATGCAGTGATTTGTTTAATACAACAATAACACACACCCATGTAATCAGCTTGGATCTATTTTGATGGTTTTAAAATATGTAGATCAAATAACGTGCATGCGTTTTGTTTGATTTTATTGTACTATCTGGTGTTATCTGTATTGTGAAATTCTGTAATGTGATATTTTATAATGTAATACTTTGTACAGTGATAACTTGTAACAATTGTAAGTCTCCCTGGATAAGGGTGTCTGCAAATAAATAAATAAATAAATAATGATAATTACCATATTAGATACTGAGTTTACTTAAAACATTTGCTACAGTAAAAGTTCAAGTGCATTTGACGTGCATCAGTAAGTAATTCTACCCTGTCCCTTCTGTTTTAAAGGTGGTGATTCAAAGTAACTTGGAGCAAAGAATAATACATCTGATCAATGACTATAAGAAACAACATGGAGACAAGGGGTCCATATCTGGAAGATTGACTGCCAAAAAGCTTCTGGTGTGATTAACTTGTTTGAATTATGTGTGGTTTTCTTTAATTATTCAGTTATTGGTTGACATTTTTGATATCCCTGACTGGGGTTCAAATATCAAAATGAGTGTGTTATATATTCTGAAATCCTTTTGATCAGCAAAGCCTTTTCGATTTTCAGTGTCCTCCTTAAGTGATGTACTTGAGGCCATTTAAAATAATATCCTGGTTTATCATCACCTGGTGCAAACATAGTGCCGCTGTATCAGTTCATTTTAATATTGACCTAATATGTCTGAGATTATTTGGTGCAGCTACATTGAGAAGCATTTTAAACTTTGTAAAATAAATAAATAAATACAAATAGTAATTAATGTATATATATATATATATATATATATATATATATATATATATATATATATATATATATATATATATATTAGTGATGTAACTTAAAACGTGAGTATCGATGTTTCTTAAGAAACTGCACAGACGCCATTTCTTAATCAGTGTTAAGTTTATTTCATACATGCAGGGAAACCAGTCCAAGTATAGAACCGATTGCCAGTTTTTACATCTTTTACATGACATTAAATACCCTTCTGCATAGGTGTCTCTCTCCTCCTCTTTCTCTGACACTTAACCAATAGAAAAGGTACAACACATTATTCTGTTACCATATATTTAATTGTGTGTCTGTGTCTGTGTGTGTAATCTAGTGTGACGACCTCTGAACTCAGTGCATTCTTCAGACCCCTGGTGGTGCCCCAAAAAGGTCCATACATCTGGTTTTTGTCATTTTCCTTGTTCCTATCTCTCCGTTTTGCCTGAGACCCTTTGAGTCCAGTGGCATTATCTCTTATTCTCCCTGTGAACCTTTGGGTCCAACGGCAGTCCCTGGGAGCCTTTTAGCTCCTTTATGCTTTGTATTCCCAAAAGTCTTAGAGCCTGGCCCCTTCTGGTCCACAGCATTGTTATCTTGTTAGCTTGCAGTCAATGTTGGACAAGAAGCTTGTAGACACAAGGTCTCTTATCAATTGTTAGCAGTACATACAATTTGAACCAAACAGTCTGCTATCTGCAATATTAGTCTCTTTTCAGAAAAAGAACACCAGTATAGCTCTGCCAGTCCACATGCGTAGCAAACTGCTAATCAATTCTTGATCCATGTTTTCCAACAATTAGTATTAGTGTTTGTAGTGTATTTGTTGTAAATTCCTCTACCAAGTATAAAATGTCATGTATCCTTTGATGTAGTCAGCTAATTGCCATTTGTAAGGCCGTTAAAAATGAAATGGATTTTGTCTAGGAATGACTTGGCATTGTGTACAATCTTCATGGAATTGCCCTTTTGAATTTCCTGTTGTTTTTCTATGTACATTAATCTTCTCTGAAACTTTTTTTTTATATAACTTGTGTCTGTTACATTACTGCTTAAGTTCCTAGATACAGTTTTTTTTTTGCTTCTTTGTGTAGGACCTGTACATGGCTTTACAAGGGTTTTCGTTCAAGCCTGAACACATTGAAGACGCTATGAAAAACACAGTTTTATATGGCGGTGATCTTCATTCTGCCCTGGATTGGCTTTGCTTAAACCTTCGGGATGGTGAGAATAATCTACCCATTCATTTAAGTATTTATCCATATGTACAGTAATTATTATAAGAAGACGTTAGTGTATGTGCAGTTTATTGTACATTTTTAAAGTAAGCAGCTCAACAGTGGGCATAAATCAGTTTGATTGGTCATGATATCAAACCTCTCTGAGTAGCGCATGTTTATGGTTCAATTCTGCACAAGGACCTGTTACTCCTACTGCAATCAATTAGAAATATGTCAAATATATTGGAAGTAGCACTAAAACAGGTATTATCTCCCAGTGTGTGCATACACTTACACTTCATTTTTTTACATGTATCTAGAAAGCCTATTATGCAATTGAGAATGAACATGTTAAGTTATGTAGGGAATTTGCATGGTATGTAGGTGCTTGTCTATAGGTATACAAAGTACAGTTTTGTAAACTTACATTTTCTAAGTTTATTAAAATCTAGAGTATATATATATATATATATATATATAGATATATATATATATATATCTATATATATATATATATATATATATCCGTATATATCTTATATATCTTATAAGGACAGTTCTGTAATTAAGTCATTGAATTTAAAGCCTGTTTTCTGGAACCTTAAACTGTTACACTATCATTAAGGCTGTATTTTCTTTTAACTGTTATCACAGATGTCATGATTTCTGTGAAATTAACACATTGCTGTGTAATATGTAGGTCCCAGTGAAAATTCCCATTTCTGAAAGAAGAATTTAAATACATATTTTGTATCACTTAAAATAAATACAGCCAACGTTTGCATTATTGATGCAATACTGTACCTGTTACACTGCATTTCGGAATCTGGCAGCCAGTTTAGTTTGCTATCTGTAAATCACTGAACACACTGCTTAGAGCTACATGATTTCTTCAATGTCTTCAATGAAAAAGACACCAGCTGCATCAAAGATCAGAAATATTTCTGCTAAAGGTCGCTCTGTCCAGAACAAGAAGGGGAGATTTCATGTGTCTGGTTTTATTTGTTTTTTTTTTACATTTATTTGTTTCTGTTTTTATTTTGTTTGATCATTCACTGACGGTTAAAATAGAATGCCTTTAAACAGTGCACATAAAAAACTAAATATTTTACAATTTAGCATTTACTGTTTTTTAGATCAGCATTAAAAAAAATAGAAACATTTGTTGTCTAAAAAATATTTTGAATGTGACAACGCAATTTTTAGACTGTGAAAGAAACCATTTTTATTGTGAAAAAAGTACAGCCCTAACTATTATCTTGATTTTTACGGTTTTACCTTTTATTGTTTGGAAGATAGTGTCAGTACATTTTTTCTACATTTGCCTAAAGAAGATAGCCCAACATTTTTTGCAGTACTTTAAATCATTTTTAAATCATTTTATATTTTCAAGATGAACTTCCGGAAGGCTTTAGTCAAAAAATGCAGACCGAAGAACAGATCACAAAGTCACAGTTTCAGCCACCTCCTGAAAAGAAGGAACTTTCACATTCAGAGACCAAGAGAGTTGACGAGAAACCTGAGGCAAAGGTACTATAAAATGCAATCTACAGTAAAGACCTATAAACTGTAAACACTCAAGCTTCATATTCACAAAGAGCATGATCATTTGCATACACGGAATTCGGAAGCTGTTTGAAGTTTGTTGTTAGGCAACTGTATCAGTTTAAATTAAACTAAGAATATATAAGGAGTGATGATAACTAATGTTTACTAGCTTTATTAACATTATTACTGATCCCTCTTTTATCGGCCATCTACAATCCAGTCTGCAGCTAGGCTTTAAACAAAGGTCAAAGATCAATTGTATGTCATGATTAATCAATTGAATGTTTTGTATAATTGGCATTTACTGTATACGTTATCTGCAGTCTGTCAAATAGGAACGATTTGAAATCAATTTCAAGTTAATCAAAAGGTAAGAACGTGGATTTTAAAACCATGGGTAACACTTATTTATATAATTCTAGTTAAGGATGTTTACTTTAGCAGGCAAGTGTCAAAGAGGAGAAGGTGAACATGAAAGAGTGGATACTACGCTATGCTGAACAAGAGAGTGAAGAAGATGATGGAGAGGAGCCAGGTGAATCTAAAAAGAGCTCTGAGCAGGAAGAGCGTTTTGATCCAGTAAGTTACCTAGCCCCCATTTACAGGCAGTAATCAATAAGGAATGGTCATGTTCCCTTCAGAATAATTTAAAAACCTTGCACATCATGTTAATTGATTCTTGGCTGATCATTGAGGCCATACACCCTACTGACAGTGGTATGGCAGGTGTTCTTAATTTTTCCCAATTCATATATGTGTACCTGGACAAACCCCAAGGACTTATTAAATGTGAACCCTAGAATGACTCCAGCTTCATAACAGACTTTTATTCTAAATGTAGAACTACAGTAGGTACGTTAGCACATCTGTTGTTGAAGAAGATCAAGCACCATCCTTTGGCCACATGTATTCCCTTTAGAGATTTGTTTTTCTAACACCTTCAGATTGCTGATGTGGATGGCCTTTGTTTTTTTGTTTTTTTTTCTTTTTTTTGTTTTTTTTTTCATTGTGCCGAATGTTACAACCACTGTACATGTAACATGCATACTATTCAGGAGTTCCTTTTATATTGGACCCTTGCTTATCTTCCACAACACAATTTATCTTTACCAGCGGTCTTTTATAACATAAAAACATGCTATGGTTAGGTTATTAAAAACAGTATCGTACTACTAGTATATATAGATATAGATAGATATATATATATAGATATAATAACATGATTTGTGTTGTAAATAAGAATAATGAAAACATCACTTTTTATCTCGAAGGTTGTTATTATTATTGTGATTATTAGTTGTAGTATTGTCTTTCTAACTGTCTGTTTCCATTTTTATTATTATTTGTTCCCACAAAGTTCTTTTAATCTTAGTTTGTATGCTTTCTTTGACTGGAAGGTTTGGACTCTCTCCCTTGTTTCTGCTTCATGTTGCCCGTCCCTTTGTGTTGCACAGAATGACCGTTACTTGCGGCTCACGGCTCAGCTGTTAGATGCAAAAGACTTGGCAGTTTCCTCGAAACAGAAAAAGGACAAGCTGGGGCAAAGGACTGCTCAAGACAGGATTAGGATAATACAGCAGGGTAAGCCTGACACAGCTGAAATCATTTTACAAGCGTTTGCAGGTCTGGGTTTAGATCCTTGTCTTTGGTTGTGCTCACATTGGGTTCATTGTGAACAGTCTCAGTTCAGTTTCTTTGGTTTAAAACAGGGAAGCAATTTGCTAACAGACTTTATACTTAAAATGTTTGCAGAATACCAGACGCAAGACATGCAATGTTACAAACCTAGCATACAATGAAATAACCTCATATATCTGTACAAATGTCAGAGTGTATGGATTGTTTCCTGTGTGCAAGCACATTGGATTCCCCTGTTGTTCATATTGAAGTTTAGCAAGTGAACTGAAATCAGTTAATTTGCCAAACAAACTGAGACTGCCTCTTTGTTTCATTTGCAAAGTGAACTTTGTTGTTCACACTACACTCCAAACTGTCTGAACTGTACTGAGCATGTGAACACAGCCTTAACTCATTTCAGCAGTGAGATAACAGTTTTGCATGGTTCACTGCATGAGTAGTTCTACACAACACGGTCCAAAGTAACTGGTCCCTTTTTCATTGTGTTGAAAGCAAACACATGTTAATGAGAGAAGTTGAGTATTTAATACAAAAAAAGAAAGTACACCTGCTGTTCTTGTGTTTTTTTTCTTCTTTTTTTAACTACTGAAAGTGTTCATATACTATTCTAATCATCTTTTTTTCCATTCCAGAGATGAAACCATTGGAAGCACATCCTATGTTTAATCCCACCCTAAAATATACAGAGTCCCCAAAAGAAGCCAAGAAGCCTGTTGCACCTCCTGCGGACAATGGTGCTCTAAACTTTGATTTGTTTGAAAAAGCTGCGGTACCTCCAGAGGAGAAAGGTGAGAAAAAAAAAACAGTTTAGTGGGGAATTTGCTTCGAATCGCACCTTATTATTGGTCAGAGCTGTCCTTTTGTGTGAAAATGTGAAGTAAAAACAAAACAACACATACACCTTGGTTGTATTTTTCCCCCCAATTGATCCCACCAAAAAATCCAAATACACTGGTGGTGACTTTTAGATGGGATGCAAATTTTGATCCACAGTAAACATAAACGGATCATAGGAATTAAAGAACATTAAGACCTGTAAGAGCACATGTAAAGGGTGAAAATATTTTTGTAGCGATAAAAGTGAAATTGCAAATAGAGAAACACTTTGCAAAAAATGAACATAACATAAGATCATGGGGCAGCAGTGTGGAGTAGTGGTTAGGGCTCTAGACTCTTGACCAGAGGGTCGTGGGTTCAATCCCTGGTGGGGTACACTGCTGCTGTACCCTTGAGCAAGGTACTTGACCTAGATTGCTCCAGTAAAAACCCAACTGTATAAATGGGTCATTGTATGTAAAAAATAAATAAAAATAATGTGTAAAAAAAAAAAAGAAAATAATAATAATAATGTAATTGTATGTAAAAATAATGTGATATCTTGTAACAATTGTAAGTCGCCCTGGATAAGGGCGTCTGCTAAGAAATAAATAATAATAATAAGAAGAAGAATAGTCGATTTGTTACATCATTAATGTAGTAAACAACACATTCATGGATTTAAATAGAAATAAGTGAGTGTAGTTACCATGGTATCAAAGCCTGTAAGAACATCCACTGTTTGTTTTCAAACACACTTTCCCTTGACAAAAGTATGTTCAACATACCGATTGCTCAGAGGTGTAAGGATGTTAGAGCAATAGTTCAATCTATTTTTGCCAATCACAGGCCAGAATTTCCAAGCACTGATTCGTATATAAATATGTATGTCTAGCATGGGGTACATTTTTGAGGGAAAACATGCTTACCGGGACTTTCTGTTGTTGTTTTGATTTGGACCCCAATTTCCTTGTGAACAAGTTTTGTCAAGAAATGCCAGTTACGGATCTGCTTGTGTCTGACTTGTCAGTACAGCCTGTATGTAGCCTATTCATTAACACAGGTAACATTAAGAAACAACAGAAACCAGCCTGATACAAAATTATATCGTAGATACTGACAAAATGAAAAGTATCCTTAAAAACCAATGAAAACAAAAATACAGTAAAGGAAATGGCCTGTAGTCCCTTCATTAACACTGATATTAATACAAAACAGAGACACTACAAATTGAAAGACTGAGCTCATGCTTCTGTCTGAAAAGACGATTGCGAAGAGGCAATAAACAAGTTTTGAAATTACATACTATAGTCTATTGACAATGAAAGTAAAGATCTGCCAGATAAAGCATTTCCTGAATTAATTGATTATAATATAAAAAATGTACATTTATTTTAAATATATACTTGTGGTATAAACCAAATACTGAATGGTCATTCATGGTATATGGTTTTCATTCCACTTAGGAAGATGCCCTTATATGTCCCATGTGATTTACTGGGACATCCTCCTGTGGCGAATAAAAACTGCATACCACAAACGATCGACCAGTATCCTCTATATCAGTGGTCGGCAAATGGCGGCCCGCGGAAGCCTCCTCGGTAGGGCTGTATCAAGGACTGAGCAAGAGCGGAACTTCATTCTAATATTGCCGCAAGGGGGCTGTCATGATTACCAGTATGACCTACATTTCTTGCAGAAAATTAAGTGATTTGCAATATCGATTCCAAAGTACAGATCACCTCACTTAATATTATACCCTGTTTATTATCACGATTCTTCAAAAAACCATGCACCATTGGTTCTTTGAAAACTTACCTGTCTTAATATCATCCCGCTTATTGTCACGTTTTGTGCAGCCTGTTAAATGCTGCGTGGCCGGGCTTTACTACGTAACCACAGTATATAATTAATTTCCACTTTCCTACATAGACAAGAACGCAGAATAACATCAAACAAAAATTCAAATGTAGCATACATTTTTATTTTAAATGCTTCATTGCGTTATGACAAATTTAATGAGAAAAATGGCACATTCCTTCTGCGATCAGCTTTAGAACATCAGGTGTGATAGACGTGACAGTGATACATAGGCAGTCCTCCAAAGATTCTTGTGTCAGCCTGTTTCGTGCATCTGTTTTATTGCATTCAATGTGGAATAGACTGATTTGCATGTGTAAGTAGATCCAATATTACCCAATTCACAAACCTTTTTTGTCTTTGTAACAGGGCGAGGTGCCCTGTACATTGTTTTGTATATTTATTTTTAGATCGGGGTCTCCCCCTCCGCCCCTGTGCAGATTGTTTGTTGTCTGTTTATTTTTATGTCGGCGAAGTGCCGTATGTTTTGTTATTGTTTTGTTTAAATGACGACGTAGCCGATTGTTTTGTTTAGTGTGGATGGGTAGCCCCATCCACAACACAATTAATAAACCACGTGCAGATTGTGGCCGAGGGGTAATAGGATGATTACTAATTAGTTAAACCCCTCGGCCATGATATAAAAAGCCTGCAGCTCTCGGCACTCGAGGTGGGTGTTGTAGGAGTGGAGAGAGCGAGAGTGGAGAGAACCGAAAGAGAAAAAGGAGTTTAAAAAGATACAGGATCAGTGAAGGCTATAGCCCAGCCTGACCTGTGTTTTATTTTGTGTTCGAGATTTGTTTTGTTTAAAATATTTATTTTCGCTCTGTGAGCAAAGTGTTTTTGTTTAAATATTTTATTTATTTTTGTTGTTTGGCTGAATAAAATGGCAAACGCCACTTTAAACTGCAGAACTTGCCTGGTGGTGTCAGTATTTCTTTCCCTTCCTGCTTCTGCCTGACATCAGACGACTCAGTCACCCTGTCACAGTCCTGTTGAAGGCTTTTTTAAAAACCATTTGGATCAACTAAATCAGGTTCGAATTTTATGAAACCTTGGTCCACTGTTTGAGAGGGCTAACTTTTCCAAGCACTGTTTATAAACACTTCAAGAAGCAATCCCTAAAAGAAACATTCCTCAAAATAGTCCTTAAAGTTTTGCGAGTAAAACCCATTGTATTTGTTTTTAGGAAAGGCACTGCAGTTCATTTAAATTGGGGAAGAAAAAGCTGTGTATACATTTTATTAGCTTGCAGTGTTTCCGTTCCAATAGATGCATTTAATAATTGCTTTGCATTACAGTAAACAAGGAGGAGCCCAAGGACATAAGAAACTTTGACTATGCTCCTCGAAGCTGGTCTGGCAAGACTCCCAAACAGTTTCTGATTGACTGGTGCAGGAAGAACCTTCCCAAAAGCCCACAACCTTCATTTGAAAAGGTTCCTGCTGGCAGACACTGGAGATGCAGGTACTGTGGGTGCTCCAGTTTCGTTACGTTTCAAAAGTACATTATTTATCAGTTGCTTTCATTGTTCCATTAGCTAAAGGTATGTCATGACAGCCAACTTACTGATTCCCTAAGTCACTGGTCCTTATTCAGAAAAAGGCAGACTTCTCATTGAAAAAAAATTCAAGTTAATGAGCATCAGTCAGTTGTCAATGTCAAATAAACTGAATGTAAGCCTTACGTGGTAAATTGCTAATTGACTTTTCATATTAACATCTTTCTTTCTTTCAGAGTTCGGGTTAACAAGTTAGAAGATGGCATATTGGAAGTATGCCCTACAATCCTTACTGAAGACAGTATGCAGGCCCAGCATGTGGCAGCAACTTTGGCACTGTATACCCTGGTTAAGGGGCAGGTAAGGTTGCAGCCCTATTTAAGATACAGACTTTGTATTTCCAGTGTTATGGAACCTCACTGGGTAAAATGTAACATGAAGTTTGACTCTGACCTTCTTTTGTATAGATACTGTGTAATAAACTTTGCATTTAAAACCTTACACTTTTTTAAAGTGATTTTTCAGTAGTAATGTTTTTTCTACATGAAGCCTGGTACTTCCTAGAATTTCAGTTTTCCAGTAACATCGTAAATCGTTTTGACATAATGCCTAGTTCCTGAATTTTTGCATTTTGGTTTTGCTTTGATGTTTAAAAATGCATTTATACTCTTGCTTTCTGTTGTTTTTCAGTCAGTGCATCAGTTGCTTCCTCCGACCTACAGGGAAGTCTGGCTGGAATGGAAGGACAATGAGAAGAAGAAGGAAGAACAAACCAAAATTGAAACCAACAAGCCCCGTGATCAGTTCATCACCAAGCTGCTTAACAAGCTGAAGCAGCAGCAGCAGCAGCAACAGCAGCAGCAGCAGCTATCCCAGGGTGCATCGGAGGCTGCGGACGAGCCAGGGGAATCCTGGGAAGACCTGATCACAGACGAGGACTTCAGCAAAATATCTATCCACCATGAGAAACCAGATGACCTTGAATCATCCAGGGCGCTGCTCAGGAAGCTGCAGTCCTCTGCCTTGTTTCAGAGGCTGCTTAGGGACAGAGAGCAGCTGCCAGTGTTTCAGCACAGAGACACGGTCCTGGAGGCTATTAGAAGGAACCGTGTAGTGGTGGTGGCGGGTGAGACAGGTAGCGGGAAGAGCACTCAGGTACCTCAGTTCATCTTGGAGGAGCTGCTGACAGGCAGTTTGGGCTCCCAGAAATGCAGAATAGTCTGCACTCAGCCCCGCAGGATCTCTGCAATGAGTCTGGCTGTCAGGGTGTCTGAGGAGCTTGGCTGTGAAGAGGGACCAGGGACAAGAGTAAGTTATTATGTTACAGAAAAGTATATGACTTTACATTTAATGTGTGTGTCTGTTTTTTAAACCTCCATGTTTCTTATTGGAAAACACCAGTTGGGTATAAGGGAATTGGTCTGTATATCTAGTGTTCCGAATTTTTGGTTTTTATCTTTAAAAAAAAGTGTAGGGCTGCTTATTACAATGTCACAGTCAAAATAAAACAGCATTTTAATCAAAATATTGTGTATTTCCTAGAAAGTAGTACCAAAAAATATGGAATAATAGACAAAAATCAGATATAAATCAGTAAAACCGACATCCTGTTAAAAAAAAAAAAATCCTGTAATTTTTCGGTAAAATTCTGAATAAACGGAAAACGCAGAACACTAACTATATCATGTTAGATTACTGTACCCAGATCTAAAACATTTTGGTGAGGTGATAAGGCATTTGTTGTTGTATTTCTATTATGAGTTCCTCTATATTAACTTGTTTTCAGAATTCGTTGTGCGGTTATCAGATAAGAATGGAGACTAAAGCTGGAGATTCTACACGGTTGCTGTATTGCACCACTGGAGTTCTTCTCAGGAAATTGCAACAGGATGGGCTTCTTGATCGTGTCTCGCATGTCATTGTTGATGAGGTGGGTAAAAAACAAGTACACTTGGAGGTAAAACTATGTATTAATGATGTTAGCTCCTACCTCGTAGACCCTACTTTTCAGCATACAAAAGGTTTACTGGATCATCCAGCATTTAATTTTTGCCCCATGTTGGTGTAATCCAACAGTAGTAAAGACAGTGTAAACCAGTTACTTCTGGTTTTAGGTGCTGTGACTCTGATTTCAAAGTAGCTTGTGTAGCTTGTAAGGGGCACTTGTTGCTGAAATATTCTACTAACGGAAAGGTGTTGAAAAGAAATTACACAGTTTGTTAAGTTTTATTTCTGCTCTTCAGGTTCATGAGCGAAGCGTCCAGTCAGATTTCCTGCTGATAATCCTGAAGGAGATTCTGCGCAAACGCTCTGACCTCCACTTGATTTTAATGAGTGCTACAGTCGACTGTGACAAGTTTTCAAACTATTTTGACCGATGCCCAGTTGTAAGAATTCCGGGCAGAACATTTCCTGTAGAGGTAAGATAATAATACTTAAAATAATTTGACATTCCTGTGTTGGAGAAAATGTAATTATTAGCATTACGTGTGTGTGTTTGCTTGCATGGAAATAAACAGCATCCTGTTCTTTATTCTGGCAGGTTTACAACCTTGAAGATGTGGTAGAGGAAACCGGTTATGTTTTGGAGCAAGACTCTGATTATAGTCAAAAATTTCTTGAAGAGGAAGAAGAAATCAATGTGAATGTCACTGGAAAGGGAGGGAAAACTCAGATACACCAGGTAATGACTAACCATGAGATGCATGTGTTGTGTGTGATGTTAGCAACAAATAAACAAATATATACTAAAAAAAAAATATATAAACATAATTTTAACAGTGCATTCATAAACGGTTACTAGTTGTTGCTGTAGCTATCTGAAAAGGTGCATGTCTTTTCTTTCTTCAACACTTACATCAGGAGTTTATTGTTAAAGACACTGGACCTATCTGGGATTTGGGATCGGATCTTCAGAACTACAGCAGCCGCACAGGTCATGCTGTTCAGTACATGAACCCAAACAAGATCAACATGGATCTCATCTTGGATCTGCTAGACTTCTTAGGTTTGTAAATGAAGAATGGATTAAAAAGGGGGAAAAAACGGCATAAAAACCTTTCTTAAGCTCCATTTATTCTGTATTAAAGTAAACCTTTGTTATCGCCGGCACTTAAGAAAAAGAGTCCTTAGTCCTTTTTTTTTTTAATTACTGCTGTAGAGTGTATAGTATATAATAGTCTTTCATACAGCTAGTTGACAGAATTAATAACACTAGAAGAATTTCATTGCAGGACTATTTTAAGAGTATTTGAACAAATGTTTTTGGAAACACAGTCGCCTAATTAAATTGTTCTGGAGGAATATGTGCCTCACTGATTGTGGCCTCAAATTACTTAAGTGAAGCTGGGGTAGACATTGACCTTATTTTCTCCAGAATATAGTGATCACTTTATTTTCTGATGTCAGTAATGGGTCTTGGCTACAAAGGCGTCTAGAAAATGCAGCCTTTATATATTTCACATTATATATTGGAGCAGTGTGTTTAAACAAGTATTTGCAATATGTGGCAATGCTTTCTAATATTTTGCCCCATGTTTTTGCTTGATGTTCTAGATAAGAGTCCACAGTATAGAGCAGTGGATGGAGCAGTGCTGGTTTTCCTGCCTGGACTGGCACATATACAGCAACTGTATGACCTCTTGTCTACAGACAAGAGGTTCCGGGTGAAAGATAGGTACATTTTGTGTGCTGTTTTATGTTTAAATGTGATGCCAATAGCAAATTGTATTTTTCACGTGTTGTACTTTACAGTAAGGTTTTTTTATGTTTTATAAAAGGAACATGCAGATACTCTTCACCTGAAAAGGATCTCTGTTTAGATGTATTGAGACTTTCTGTGTTTTGCTTTGGTCTACAGATATAAACTGATTGCCTTGCACTCCACACTTTCATCAAAAGATCAGGCAGCAGCGTTTACAGTGCCCCCTCCTGGTGTTAGAAAGGTACTTTCTGGGTATACATACCATTAGTTTGCTGTTCTGCTTTTTTGAGCAGAGGTACTGTATTTTCCTTTTTTCCTCTACAGGTCTGCAGTGTTGTAGAGTTAATTAGGTTTCTGATAGAGATTGACTAAGTTTTATTTATATATATATATATATATATATATATATATATATATATATATATATATAGATAGATAGATAGATAGATAGATAGATAGATAGATAGATAGATAGATAGATAGATAGATAGATAGATAGATATATAAATGTCAACATTTAATTGACTCTCTTGATAAAAATATAACAAATTTCATCATTACTAAATTATTATTATTATTCCTTTGCACCACCAAAGTTGTCTGGTGTTAATGTTTCTGTTTGTAAATTAACAAGTGCTAGGCTAAAAAGTTATCCTGTTGCATTCCAAAGCACTTCAGGAAACTATCTGTTCAGTTAATCTAGACAGTGGAGGATCTAAGTACTGCTTTAGTTTTAAATTAAGTCTTAATTGCAACCTTAGTGTGTGGTTCAGGGGGCAGGAGCTAAGGCTCCTCACTCCTGTTCTGCTCCTCCACAATATGTGTCAATCTCCCTATTTAGACCTCAGGTCATGCCCTTATTCACTGTCTGCTTTTTAATTTCCTCCATCCTCCCTTCCTCCTCCACTATGCTTTGCCACCTCTGCAACAGTCTCCCTCTGGGGGCAAGTGAAGCTCATTTCCCAGCCTTAGAGGCCCAGGTGTAACGGCCTCATTCTCCGCAAGCCAGGGGGAGACCCTGTCCTCTTTTCTAAGTTACAACCACCTTCCTCCCATTTCAATTCTTGAGGTTCTTCTTCCACACCGCCCTTGCTCCTTTCCCCTGGATTTGTGAATAGATGAAAGTGGGTTAAAGAAATCAAAGTTTGATTGGTATGCAGATGTGCACTATAGTTATTTACTGAAGATTACATAATATTCTAATTCCTTTCAGATTGTTTTGGCTACAAACATTGCAGAAACAGGCGTCACAATCCCTGATGTTGTCTTTGTCATAGACACTGGGAAGACCAAGGAGAACAGGTATATATTATGCAGTATAATACAGCTGCTAGTACCTGCATTAACGAACTGTGCTTATTGGTTAACTCGTTCATTTACACACATGATTGATCAATTTTGTACTCTTAACATCAAAGGTCAAAGATTACAAATATTTAAATAGGGGTGCTCTTTTGAGATTATCGTCACTGTATTATTATGTGGTATTTACTGACATTTTTCCCTGTCTGCCTCAATTGTGTAGGTATCGTGAAAGCAGCCAGATGAGCTCCTTGGTGGAGACCTTCATCAGTAAAGCTAGCGCTCTGCAGCGGCAGGGCAGGGCTGGACGTGTCAGGGAAGGGGTTTGTTTCCGCTTGTTCACCAAGGAAAGGTAAATCTGTTTAAACTGTTTCCACACAGAATCAGAAAGTAAAATGCAGATATGGGAGTACAAAAGCAATATCCAAAAAAAATGGCAATATAAGAAAATACAGCAAGCATAAATTCTGCCAGATTCTGTCAATGAACACATACTATACTATACACAGCAGCAACAACAGTTTGACTGGGCAGAAGCCCTGCACAGGTAAATGGTGTGGTTTTTGAAGTTGTGTGAATCCAAATATATAATTTTTATTCACACAGCTTCAAAAACCATGCAATTTACCTGTGCAGGGCTTCTGCCCTGTCACAACAGATGTAACAATTGCAAGATTAATCATGTAACTGGCTTAATTGTGGCTGTCATAAGGTGATTTAAATTCAGCATACTGAATGTTTTTTTTATATACTTTTACAGGTATAGAAGCTTTAGCGATTACTCAGACCCAGAAATTCTACGAGTGCCTTTAGAAGAGCTTTGTCTCCATATCATGGTAACGTTTCTTTACGTCCCATTCAGTGATTATTGATATGTAAAACACATGCAGCCTATGGTGGCTTTGGTTGAGATTCCTATATTTATATTGTGCAGTATGGTATTGATGGTAATTTCAACCCAGAATCTCTTTGCTTTTATCATTAGTCTAAGTTATGCTAAGTTTATAACTACCTGACCTTCACACATTTGAAATAAGATACTTAACAGTACTGTGGGAAGCCTTGAAATTAAAAGCACTGTAAAAATATAATTATTGTTCTTGTTGCTCATGCAGCACTGCAGAATTCCCATTATATAACTGAGGCCTTCTTATGTATTGTCATTATAGCTCTGTTATATTAATGCAGCATTTTCATATTTAAAAAAATAAATTCTGGCATTTCTTCCCTTGCAGAAGTGTGAGTACGGCTCTCCAGAAGATTTCCTCTCCAGAGCTCTGGATCCTCCCCAGCCCCAGGTTGTCAGCAATGCTATGAACCTGCTGAGGAGGATTGGGGCCTGTGAGCTGGACCTCCCCAAACTCACTCCACTGGGACAGCACCTTGCAGCCCTGCCAGTCAATGTCAAAATTGGGAAAATGCTGGTCTTCGGGGCTATATTTGGCTGTTTAGAACCAATTGTAAGCATGTTTTATGTTTGAATCCAATTTGTACCAAAATGTGTGTTCAGTTTTAAACAGTGTTGATATAACTTATAACCTTTTCTAACAGAGGTACCAAAATAAATGTTTATAGATTTCTAAATTGTGCTGCATTTAATTTACCTTATCTTGTCCCATTTGCAGTAATAGTTATTAATTGGAGTTTAAAATGTTAAAACATATTTAAACCCAAAACAAAAATTATCTGTATTACTAAGTAAAGTGCTCCCTCTTTATTTTGCTGTCTGACTTGCACATCAAAAAAACATGAAATGTTGAAAATAATGAATTTGTCAATGGCCCTAAAACAGTAAAATGTAGTACATGTATAATTTACTGTCAACATGGCTTAACTATTAAGTGACCAAAGTAGTGAATTGTCAAATAGTGAAATAATGAGGAAGCACTGTGTTATTAAGATGATTGTCTTGGTAAGATTTGCTTTTATTCTATTTGTTATTTGGCTTGTTTAAAGCAAGACAAGATACTGTATTTGACTGTGTATATTCATATCAATACAGCTGGCACCGGCTGAAATGCTCATTGGTACATATATTTTACAGGCAATTATAGCAGCAGCAATTTCAGAAAAGTCCCCCTTTGCTACACCAATGAATAGAAAAGATGAGGCAAACCTGGCAAAGGCAGCCTTGGCTTTGTCCAATTCGGATCACCTGACCATTTACAATGCATACAAAGGGTAGGTTCTGTTTGCTTTGTCATTACAGTCACATAGCTTGGTGTTATAAATCATTCTTATCTTCCATAAGTAACGGCTACCAGTCCAGTGGAACGGGATATCGGGGGAGGCGTTTCTCTAAAATTCAATAAAAACAATATTTAAATTAATTAAATCATGTTAAAGTACAGCTTTACAGCACTAAATATAGACCCATAATCTTTTTTACACAGTGCACCAAGGAAATAACCCTTTGTTTAGCTCTATATCTGAAAACAAACTTTAACTGTAAAAAAATTACCAGGATGGGTTTATTGTCTTTTAAATGCAAGCTTACTATGGGTGTTGGCTACCTTACCATAAGATAGCTACAGACAGCGAACAATGACACATAATTACTAAGGTTTTGAACCAGATGCAAAGTGTATACTTACTTATGTATTTATTTTTCTAAATTAAATGTAAACCTGTAATCAAGCTCCATTATTAAATTCTATGTTGCTTATACCCAGTTAAATATATGTTTACATTGTAATTGGTAATATATAGAACAAGCTTTAATAAACCTGGACCAGTTTGTCCAGTAAAAGTATGTATTAATAAGCATACAATAGGGGTACAGCTATGACCAAAAGTTTTGCATCACCTTATAGACTTAACTCATTTGACTTCAAAAAGTCAAATGAAACCTACTGAATAATGTTACGTTAACATATTGAATTACATACCGCTTTGTAGTTTTCCATATACTTAACGAAAATTGAAAAATGTGACATCTCGAAATCTAACATGAAATACTGTACTAATGGCTTCCGGTAGACTTTTGCAATATAATTTTGTAGTTTAATTGATTACATGATGTTAAATAAAAGATTTAAATTATATATATATATATATATATATATATATATATATATATATATATATATATATATATATATATACATACACAGTATGTGTGTGTGTTGGTATATATATCATTTTTTAGGTTTCTTTTTGTTTGTTTTTTTAATTATCTCTCAATCCTAAAATTGTAGGTGATACAAAACCTTTGGCCATAGCTGCAAGTGTTTCTCTCCACTAAGCTACTTTCTTCAATGTTAGGGTGGAAAGGTTTTTTTTTTTTTTTTTCACATTTTGATATTCAGGAATGTATGCACTCACAGGTGTTTGCTTCGGCTACAGACTGGAATGTTCCATGTTTTCAAACTAATTCACTTCTCCTCAGTAAAGCTTGATTTTACAAACCTAAAATGGTCTCATGCATTGTTAGATTTATAAAAAAGCTCTCTCTTCTATCCAATTCAAGGTGGAGGAATGCACGCAGTGAGGGGTCTCGTGCTGAAATGGCATACTGTAGGAAGTACTTTCTGAACAGGACAGCACTTTTGACAATTGAGGTTTGCAGTTGCTGCTTACTGCTTACTATATATACATAACTTTATTTTCTTTTAGAAGGTTGCAAATGATTGAATTTAAACGTTTTGTAAGAGCTATCAAATATCGTGTTGCATGTCTACTGTTTTTCCTTTTAAATATGCTTTGTATTAAAACAGCCACAACTTTAAAAGCGCAATCAAAATTCTACTTTAAAACTTAGAAAGTACAGTAGACAGATGTTTTAACAAGTGCCTTTTTCATAGATATATTTAATTTCTTTCCCTTTTTAATATCCTGCAATGTGTGTCTATTGCTGTTTCTGCCAAGATCATTATTTAAAATGATTGCAAATATTCCAGAACTCTGCACAAGGCTGATTTGTGAGGTGTGGAAGCATATCAGTGTTGCACAGGCTTCACTGTACAATGCTTCATCTTCTTTATGGACAGCAGAGCACAGCACGATGCCTATATGCTTCCCCACCTCACTTCCTCTCAAGCAGAATAGTTAGAGTAGTTCATAAGCATGGCAAATTAGGATCTAAGCTAAAGACTATGCATAATAAAGGATATCCAATTGGAAAGAAATTAAATAGTATTAACTTTAACAAGGGCTTGTGAACTCTCTCTAAAGTAAGAGATTTAAATTCTAAACCCATTTTATTTAAGGGTCATGCATTAAATAAGCTTTATTGACAAACCAGGAAATCAGTGGAAGTTGGAAAGCAATGTGTACAACGTGTGAGCTGCAGTAATACAAATGTAAGATTGGAATCTGTCTGCATCCAGCTGAATTATTGTTTAAGAGTTATTTCTTCACCACAGCCGAACCCCAACATTACAGTGATAGATATGCAGGCGGTATAGGGAGTAAAACGAAATAGCTCTCATAATTCTCGGATTCAAAATGCATCCAGAGTTCTAAATTGCCTGAATCCTTAATGTGGACAATCTCACTTCATCACAGTAAATTAACCTTTGTATATGTATTAGTAAAACGTACTTGAAATTTATTATAGAAACTGAAAATTGATGCGTTTTGACTGTTATTTTTAATAACCGAAAATAACAAATTTTGCCAAATAAAAACCGAAAAAACACCCCTGAACTCAACACAAAATTTAATCCGAAAAATTCAAGCCCTAATAATACCATATTGCATCAGCTTTCAACTGAATTGCCTGGATGAAAACGATGTATTTGTTGTGTGTCTACACAGGATGTAAAACAGGAGCTGATGAAGATGGTTGAAGTGGTGGGCTTCTCGTCTCCCAGATCGAAGCCAGGCAAGTCCAGAGATCAGCCTGCCGACTGGTTAAAGGAGCAACAGTCTCCCAAGGAGATCTCACTTTTGAAAGCTGTGTTGACGGCTGGACTTTATGACAACATCGGAAAGGTTATCTACACCCCGTCCGTCGATGTCACGGAGAAAGCTGCCTGCACTGTAGAGACTGCGCAAGGCAAAGCCCAGGTCCATCCTTCTTCGGTCAACAGAGTCCTGCAGACATACGGTTGGCTGCTTTACCAGGAGAAGGTAAGAAGATCCCCTTCGAGACCTGTTTCATTGTGCTGGCTTGTTAATTGCCTTTCTCAGTGATGCAGTGCATGGCTACCCTGTGGTGGAACAGTAAAAGCACTTGAGATATTCTACACCCCACTCAGAAGGACTGATTGGACAAAGTGGAGGCGGGTGAACATATGTACGCATATAGGCATATATTTAGAGAACAGCTTGTCCAATTGTAATTAATCGTGCTGAAGAAGTTGTTCAAGGTAATCTTTTTTCATGTTACTGAGAGCTCTAATTGTGTATTTACAGCCAATTTGCAGAGGATCAGTGTCACTAATATGCTAGTGCTGAAAGAGTTTTGAACATAAAAACACAAGACATTTTAAGTGCAGGAAAATTTTTCTCCCCCCCCCCCCCCCCCCCCCAAGTATCCACCCTTTTTCTCAATTGTATCGGTTAGTATAGTGAACCAATTTCGGCTGTTTAATTCATTGGCTTTTCTTGTCTTCCAATTCTACATTTCTTTTCGCCCTTTGCCTAAATTCCTGTGTGTTTGCAGGTAAAGTATGCCAAGGTGTACGTTCGGGACACCACACTGATATCACCCTTCCACATCCTGCTGTTTGGATGGGACATTGACGTGCAGCATCGAGAGAGACTCCTTTCTGTGGATAGTTGGATCCAGTTTCAGGTCAGGAAATACTTTTCCCCATTCAAGAGAAGTAATGTGTTTCAACAATATTTATATCTGAAGGTTTTTGGGACTGTAGTTGGCATGCTGTATAATCAGAACAGACATCTAAAGGTATAATAATTAAGGTTGAAAAGCTGTGTTATGTGCATTAAACAATGAAACCTTTTCATGTAAACATCAATGCAAGAACGTCATAAAACAATACCTTTCTGTTTAGCACTGAGTGAAAATCTTTCTTTGAAAACATTTGCTATCGACCCATATCATTTTGCTGTAAAACATTTCAATTTCCAGAAAATGTTCTGCTTATTTCAAGTGACCATTCATACAGATTTTGCATCCATTAATTCAATAGCCACTGGACTCTTAATTAAGGACAAGGTGTGATCTGCTCGTCTCTGAGTAATTTGTTCTTTTTACTCACTAAGTTGGATTCTTGTTTAGGAACTGGGGAGTTCATGTCTTTGAAACTATGCTGGCACATACCTCTTATTGGAATACAGCATGCGTGCTGTTCAACAGTCCACTGCAGCTCTTTGGAAATTCTAGCAAGCAGAATGTTTCTCTTGTTTCTCTTGTATCTCCTCTTAACTGTTGTTATCCATCATTACATTTTCAGGCACCTGTGAGAATTGGAGTCATCTTTAAACAGTTAAGAGCATTGATAGACACAGTCCTTCAGCAGAAACTTGAAAATCCCCAAATGTCTCTCGAAGGTACTTTGTTCTGTTTTAGTTACAGTTGTAATTAGAATATTGTATTCATATTTTTTCTATCAATTTTATTTTCAGTTGGTCCTGTACAGTTAATTGGTTTAGATATTGCTTGCAAGTTCATTGTTCACTGCTTCTAATTGCTGAATTGTCGCACTGCCAACATTTTCTTTCTCTATCTGAGTCTTTGGTTTGCTAACAAATTCCCCAAATGTTTCCTTGTTCTTTCCTTATTTCAGATAACAAGACCATACAGATTATAACTGAACTGATTAAAAGTGAAAATGTCCTGTGATGACCGTGCTGAGCTTGATGCTGCAGAGTTTTGAGAAAAAGCATGACACCGTAAATCACAACTTTCTTTAAAACATCCAGAATATATTGAGTATGTGTTGTATGTTTTTCTTCAAACCTTGCCAAAGTCACAGTGAAAAATAATAGTGTTTACTATATTGTAACTGCCTTCTGTGGTGCATTCACTGTAGCACAAAACAAAATAAACCACAGGTATTGGAAGCAGTATGTGGGCTTACTATTGCCATAAAAAATACCATTCATATTTTGAATATATGCTCCATTCATTGTCATTGTACCATTTGTTATTATTTTTAATGGATTTTGACTGTTTTTGGCATAAGGCTCTACAGCTGATGGAGAATGGATTAAAAGAACAAAGCCCAAAACAATGTTCTAGAATTAATGATGGTATCTTATGTAGAAGGAACGTATGCAATATACCCATCTGAAATACTGCTTGGCTGTCTGTCTATTTTTCCTCATGTCAAATAAATGGGTGTCAAACCATGACACTTGGTGAGGCCCTCTTATATCCCTTTCACAACTTGGCTGTTTCCTCTGCAAAAGAGTCTAGGCTGCAGCATGTGTTACTGCCCTAATCCGCGATGAATGCAGAATTCATTAATTACTGGCCAGATTACAAGGTGCTTCTGTCTCAAGATTGTAGAATAATAAAGTTTCCATATCCAGTTGGTAATTGCAGGTAGAACAGGATATGGTAAACAAGTGATATGGTCATCAAGGACTTTAAAGATGTCCCTTCTTGTATTATAACTTTGCAACTGTTACAAAAAAAAAAAGGTTTTCTAATCTAACTCAACTTTTCTTGGCTCCTCAATAATAAATGATGTTTGCCCAGAGTTTTATGGGTTAGGTGCAGCTACGAGCACATTCTTTTGAGTAAAGTGGATCCCATTCAGAATTCTGTCATCCAGGTTATCTCCCCTGTTACTCCATATCAGCTCCCACTGAGTTTCAGGTGATCCTGTCCTTATCCTTCAAGTTTCAATTAAGAGCATGTTGAGAGCAACAGCAAAATATACTTTCGAAACAAGGCCAGAGCATAGTAATAAATCCCAGGATCTTTGGTGTATCCAGTATGAAAAACAAAAATGGGATTTTAAATCATGGTAAAAAAATGACTAAAGAGATACTGGACAGGTTTAGAATGTGCTGTCTCTGGATGATGGGACCCAAGCCATGCTAGAACAATACAGAAAGGCCATTGCAGAACCTCTAGCCCCCATTACATTAAGGCCACATTGAACAGGGTCAAAGTTATTAAAGTACAGAAATTGGGGTTTAACATTAAACTGCCTACTCAACCCTAACTATTGTGACACTACCACGCCACTATATATATATATATATATATATATATATATATATATATATATATATATATATATATATATATATATATATATATATATATATACATAATATTGGTTCATTTTCACTCGCTTGTAATAATGCCTATGAACAGTGAAGCCACAAAATGCAAAAAATACAATTTTACAGACATTTCATAGCCATTCTTTCTCCATTGGACTGGAATGTACAACCAGTATCTTCTACACTACTACGTGTTGTCCATGCTACATTGAGTTTGGATTGTAACCATATCTTTACTGTTGTAGAGACGAGAACTACATACCATCTATAAATGTATGTAGTTAGATAGATATACAATATGTGTGTCTTTGTAGATAGATGTGGTTAATGTCTAATAAACATGAATTACCTCAACATCAGATTCCTGTTAATCGTCATTTATTAACTTCTGCTGTTGTAAATTCTCTTATACAAAAGAAAGGGAGATAAAAAAAACACATTGAGGTGGCTGCACTCACACTGATTACGGAAGCTTAACTGACTCTTTGCCACAAGCTGTTTGTTTTGTGTGTTTGCAGAGGTACATTAGCAGATAAGCTAATGTGTGATGAAGAAATCCTTTAGGAATCTGTCCAATTAACAGAAATGCACACAGGTACGGTAAGGCTAACTTTAAGGGGAGTATTCCATTTGGGTTTTGAAATTGTTAACAAAATTTCAGAAGCTTACATTATAAATCTGTGTTATTTTCTCTGTTGGTGTTTCCTTTAAAATGTTAAAATACCAAAAAGTCAATTTAATAAGATAATGGGCTGTATTTTCCTCTTCCCCTTTAATGAGTTGCGTTGAAAATACCCCTTCATTCAAGTTAAATTCCCCGATTTAAGGAACGTAAATAACAGAAGTGAACGAGTGTCATGACAGAAAGGGTGGTGAAACAAGTCATGCCTTATGGGCCCCAATGCACCCTAGGTTATAACAGAGCTTGGAGATTCCTAACTTATTACTGCTGCTTCTGGTAGCATAAAGCAGGGAACAAGCCAAATTGGCTTTCAGGGTGATGGTGACCAACAGTTTTCAATGGATGAAGAAGCTTGTTTTCCTACAGTTTAATCTACTTTGGGGAATGTTAACAAACATAACAAACAAGGCCTGCTTTCTGATAAGGCACACAGAAGGCTGAACTATTAAAAAAATGTTGGAAACATTTTGGTGTAGAATCAGACATTATTGTGGAACACTGATGATTACTGTGACTTTCCTCTGTTACATGTGATTGTTGTAGTTTTATTGTCTTGAGAAAGATTTTTAGCTGCTGGTTGACTGTCCAACACATGCTTTTTAGATGTCTGCCGATTCACTTTTGCAGGTATAGCTGGATAAGGTGCTTTGTACCTGAATCAAGGTGGTATGTGAACGCCGTTGGTATTAAGGTCTAAGCTTTCTCTAAGAAGCTATTACAACTCCTGAGCCAAACAATACAAAAATAACATTGTTGCATTTTATTAAAGGTACAAATGCTTTTTTTTTATTTTTACATATTTTAAACAATCTATTCTACTTCAGAGGCACAATTTATAAACTGATGATATTACAAAATAATTTACCAGCTCTTATTGTAGGTAAAATAAAATGATATTCTGATTTTGAAATAAAAATAAATTGTGCATGAAAACAAAAGGTTATTAAACCAGTCCCCTATGTCTCCAAAAGCAGTTTATATTAGGTATTGCTGTAACTTTCTTGCCACCATAATCATAAATATTGTTTGCTGGCTTATGTTCTCTTTTGGTTTAAATGGCCAATTATTTAGTTCTAGGGTGCAGAATGTGTTTCTTTGCTTCCATTTATAACCTGTAATATAGCTGATGAAAAGAATATCTCACCTGGGCAAGAACAGCAAAATGCTTTGCAACCACAGCTGCAAATGTAAATGTTGACGTGGTATACACAGATTAATTGCTCGGGGCATTACGTTTTATCATTCACTGTTAAGCGTTTAGATGTTTGCACCTTTTATATGGCGAAATGGTTAAGTTCTTTATTTTTTTAATTTCTGCGTACTGTATAAGCCACAGGTAGGTATCATCCAGTCCTGGCTCTTACAGGTGGTTATCTGGCAATTACTGTAAAGCTAGTTTAAATAGTCTTATCAGCAGGTGGCTTTTAAGGAACAATACAGGCTTTCTGGAAAATTGGGTCTATAACTGGCAATTATTGACAAGGCTATGGTATCATTATTCTGATAAAACAGGAAAGTGATAAGCCAGAAGAAAAGACCTACCAAGAGCCAAAAGGGCAGGAGCCACTGTCATCTCCAGTGCAAAAGGGGGAGGATCCACTGCCATCTCCAGAGCCGTAAGGGGAGCTCAGCCTTCTCCAGTGCAAAAAGAGGAGGAGCCTCTGCCATCTCCATAGCCGGAAGGGGAGGAGCCTATGTTGTCTCCAGACCCGGAAGGGGAGGGGCCTATGCCGTCTCCAGAGCTAGAAGGGGAGGAGCCTCTGTCGTCTCCGGAGCCGGAAGGGGGAGGAGACTCTGCCATCTCCACAGCCGGAAGGGGGAGGAGCCTATGCCGTCTCCAGTGCAAAAAGGGGAGGAGCCTCTGCCGTCTCCAGAGCCGGAAGGGGGAGGAGACTCTACCGTCTCCAGAGCCGGAAGGGGGAGGAGACTCTGCCGTCTCCAGAGCCGGAAGGGGGAGGAGACTCTGCCGTCTCCAGAGCCGGAAGGAGGAGGAGACTCTGCCGTCTCCAGAGCCGGAAGGGGGAGGAGACTGTGCCGTCTCCAGAGCCGGAAGGTGGAGGAGACTCTGCCGTCTCCAGAGCCGGAAGGGGGAGGAGACTCTGCCGTCTCCAGAGCTGGAAAGGGAGGAGCCGTTGCCATCTCCAGTGTCAAAGGGTGAGAAGCCGCTGTTGTTTTCAGAGCCGGAAGGGGAGGAGCTTCCCCTGGCTCCAGAGTCAGCAGGGCTGCCAGGCCAACCTCAGCAGCCACTACACCTGCTGCCGAGGGGAGCACATCGAAAGCCAGCCGCACGTCTATGTCCAGAGTCCACTGCCGGAGTGCCCAGCATCGCTGCCTGTGTTGCCACTGCCAGAGTGCCCTGTGGCGGTGGAGACAGCTGGGCTTCTCCGTGTGGTGCTGGAGACCGGTGTTTGGAGCACCTTCAGGCTGAGCCATTCCTCAGCCGACTCCACCTCATTCTTATAGAAGGCCTCCAAGAGGGGGTCTTCATATGGGCACTCCTTGAAGCGGTGCCCAAACTCTGCGCAGGTGGCACAGATTGGAGCCCCTTCTGCCTCCAGATGGTATTACTGGTCGTTCCAGTCTTCCATAACCATTTTTTTTTTTCAAAAAAAAAAAACCTGCTGTGGCAGTCTGGCTCGCAGTGGTGAGGTGGATGACTTCACGGACCAGGAAGTAACTGACACCAAAACAGTGGATGGGCGGGTGAAGCTGAGTGCAGTAGCACTCAGCGTATTTATTAACAAACCAAAATAAAACATTTAAACAAAACAACAAAACACAAAACAAAAGGGCACGAGGGCCAAACGAATCAACAAACAAACAAGTAAGTGTCGTGCTGGAGAATCCAGCACATTTTAGCAATTGTTTTTTCAAATGTGACTCGCTCTCTCCGCTCCCCGTACTCTCCTCTGTACACCCACCCCGAGTGCAGAGAGCTGCAGGTTTATATACTCTGGCCGAGGGATTAACTAGTTGGTAATTATCTTATTATCCCTCGGCCAGAGTCTGCACGCGTTTGGTAAGGATGCATGACTGTCAGCTAGTTAAATAATCAGTAGCTGATCAGCCATGCATCCTCACGGGGTTTTTAAATATAATATAATAAAAGACGCGGCGCTTTTACCCGCGGCGTAAACAAAAATACAAATAATAATACATAGGGGCGGGACACTACGCCACACCTGCAGTTCCTCTCTGAGTCTGTAGGGGGCTTCTAACACCAAATGTAACAGGATAGCGTCAAGAATGAGACCTGAAAGATGCAGTTTAAAGCGCTGTTGCGCACACCTAATTAAATAAAAACAAGAACACAGAAACAAAGCAACTGACACAAGGGCCAAAATAAAAGGTTGACACAAAACAAAAAGATACTTATGTCTGGCTGGGCAGTCGCCTTCATAGACCAATACAAAAGCACACAGCACACAGCAAGACTCACCCCAAACAAAGGATTTTCTCCTCCTTAAATACCATGTGGCTGGAGCCAAATTATGTGTTATTTTGTTTAATAAAGTGCGCAACAGCGCTTTAAAACTGCAGCTTTCTGTCTCTGGGTCTATATTCTTTTTTACAGCGAGTGTATCTCTTCATATTTGTGACTCATACTTTTGTTCTACTAATAATACCAAATAATGGGTATTATTTAAAACAGCAAAAATAAGATTGACTTAATTTTTGCATTCTATGAATTGCTGTTACTGAATCCATTACAGTAAGCTAACTGTTTCATTAATAGACCATGGTTGTAAGATACTCATCAGATATTACAACAAGATTAAAATAGACTGGATAGTCTTATCCTGCACGTTATACTAGTAACATATAACATTGTTAATTATGTAGTTTAAAGCAATTATATTTATATCACAATTATATCTTTAAATACATAATGTCCTTGTTTTAAATCTACACATGACGTAAATATATCTGTTTAATAGTTAACCTTTACTGAATGATAAATTGCATGTTATTAGGGTTTAATGGGAATAAATGTATGCAAATATAAACTATGGGTAATATTTCGCAGATTCTGCCACAAATCTTGTGATAGCACCAATGAATAGATGCCACAAAAAGTACTTTCTGCCACCTGAGGATAATCTTACTACGTGGGTGTGTGTAAGCATGCCTTATGGATTTTAGTTGGGACGATGCCAATACAGCTGGGTGGCATTATTAGCTGAAGCTGTCTACATATACTTTTGATATAACCTTGTAATGTTCCAAGGACAATTTATGGAAATTAAAGAACGGCACAAAGTTCTCATATTGTACGTATTGGATTGTATTTGAACAGAATTAGAAGACCACTGTAAACTGATGGATTTCTTTCAAACTGGACTATGTTGTGAATTACAGGTTGAAACATGAAATACTCACTTTTAGGTTTTATTCAGGTTTTCCTGCTAATGTTGGATAAAAAGAAAATTCAATATCTTGTTAGTAAAACAAACCTAATTATTTCTCAAAAACCATGAGATAACTTTTATATTTGGTAACCCTAATAAACATCAGAAACCCTAAGTTTAGTAGTTGCTTCTTGTATGACATAAAATATAACCTCCTAAGTCTTGTGCTACGGGATGGACACACAAAAATAAGTCATTTACACTTTTTTAAAGGCAGTATTTACACTTGAAATGCTTAGGTAGATGATGAGTGGAGCACTTAAATAATATACAGTACTTAGCAGGACACTGACCAAGCTTCACATTCAGTGACTGTTATTATCACTTTAGCAGGAGGAAAGTCTAATCATTAATCTGGAGGGTCAGAAATATTTAAATACCTTTGCTGTTTACACGTGGTCACTAGTGCCGGATTTAATTTTAATTGAGGGCTGCTATCCTTATAGTGTCTTTAATGAAATACCAAAAATTACTGTATAAAACAAACAAAAATAACCAATTTTTTTTCAGTGAATTTTAGCAGTTTCAACAAAAGGTAACTGTAATGTTTTAGTTTGAAGTGGCTGGTACATAATCTCAAGAGGAGGTTGCAGTTCATTTGTCCAAACCAACTGATCTTGATTTGTTTGCTAATGTTCACTAACTGTTTGTATTTAACATGTTTTCTTATATTAAGTGTATGTATGTATTATTCTTTGAGATTTTAGGTTGTGGGTCCATTTACATAAAATAATATTCCCCTCCTACAAGACTTCCTCAATGACTATTGTTTGCCAGTTTGCTGGAACATGGTGACATAAAAAAATGCCATATCAATGACTCAGTTAGGCATTTGGCTGAGATGTGGGTTTCATACCCTAATGGTTGTTTTAGTACTGAGCACTTAGTGATGCCAGATTGATCAAATGTATGTGATTGGCCGAATCGCATGATTTAGTGTATTATAGTGCACAAGATAGATTCCTTCATTACAGTTCAAAGTGCACTTGGATTCGATTTTTCTTTTCCAAACAGGTAATTTTCAGACCTGTATCTTTATGGTGTTGACTATTTGCTTTCAAAGGTTATCTGTTCTTTCACGCTTGTTTAAAATGATAAGATTTTAAAAAACCTTTTATACATTTAGGAGGGTTTTCACTTTGACACTCATGCTAAGCAATATTGGCTCAATTTGTGTTTCCAGTACCATGCAAAGCAATGCATCACCCTTTTTAATTTCTGGTTTGTGTCCTATAATGACCCACTACTGCTGCAAGCTGTAGCAGAAGCAGGCTTGCTTGGCTTACAGAGGGATGTAGTGGCAAGGAATGCAACTACACTAGGCTGTCAACTGCTATGGGGAATGTAAGCACACTGAACTGGCAAATGCTTTCTGATGAAGCCCTTGCTTGTTGTGGTTCTTTTTGTTTACTACCCCCTTTTTTATATAAATAGTTTGTGCTCAATAGACTTTACCTTTACACCTGTACTGCCACTGCTAGTCATGCTTGGACTCCATTTACAAAAAGAAGCCCAGGCCACTATAACCAATGGGCACACCGTCCTCACAGTGATATCCTGTTCCCTTTTGACAGCTATCTTCAAGACATAATAAACTAGCCCTTTTTTGTATCTGATAAAGTCTGAACAAAGATGCATGTGTTGTATCTAACAGTGCATTATGTTGTTACTGTATAGGCCTATCCTTTCACTGAGTGCACCTTTGTTAAAAATTACATTATTTTTACACAAGGGTGAGATAAAGACCACCAAGGTTTCTAACCATTATTTTGTATTTATTTAATTACTTGTAAAACATGATTTTATAGGTAACCACTAAATTATATTGGGGTAATTATATTGACTTTTTTGATTTGTACAGTTAGCTCAGTGTTATCTATTGTCTTGCTGGCACCAGAAGCTGGTAAAATCATAAAAGCATATTTGATAGGAAACCAGAAAATGATATGGAGGTAATTATATTGTATTTTATAAGTACAGTTAGTTCAGCATTAGCTAGTGCCTTGCTGTATCTGATAATGCTCAAGGAGCTAAAAGCAAACCAATCTTAATAACCAGTGGCTGGTATGCCTGATATATCAAAGAAAAGATTACATATATGTCATGTTTCAAGGATGTATTCTATATACTACTCACAAAAGTGTATTTAGAGCCCCTTCCTGGATAGTCAGATTGATGAAACAAAAGCACATTTCAATGTATATGAATTTATTTTAGTAGTGTATTATTTTATACATACACCATTTTTAAAAACATAATGCAGTGCGTCAGCTTTCTCATTGCCATTACACCTGATTAACACAAGAGGGCACTGTGGGTGTTGCTTGGATTTACTCCCGTGTGGTGAATAGTAACAGAGCCACGGGGAATTTCCTGTTTGAAAATAAATTCAGCACCAAGTAGAGCAAGCAGTTCTTACAAAGGTACCACGAAATGTTCCTGTCAGGAGAACTGAGGAAGTCAGCACCTCCGGTCACTTCTTTTTAAAGTAACAAAAACGCTTATTCATTGCCAGACATGAACTACTTTAGATGTATAAATGGCTGCAGTATAAGATACTGACCTTAGGTTTAGGGTTTTGGTGTTGGGAGAGGATTATTCATTGTTGTATTAACCATAATATGATAACCAATCATATTTGTAAGGACAGCATAGAGCAACTTGTGTTCCGGTCATCTTTTCCGATTGATTAGGGATTACACTAAAAAATGGGGCTACCTTGCCAATCTATTCATAAATACATTTGAAAAAGGTATGAGCTTTCTAAGTGGTGTCTATAAAAGCAACGGCTGGTTTTGGATGCTTGAAATAATATCTGTGGTCATGTCAAAATTGAAACGAAATCGGTGGGCTCAACCTAAACCCCAATATAAATAATTACTCCACTTCAGAAAACCACCACACAAGTGTCAGTCTCAGCACCTTTCATGAGCGCTAAATACACAATACAATCTTTTGATTTGGTAGTCTATCTACGTTTCTGTCTGAATAGTAAAAACACACATACTTCACCAGCTTTTATTCGTTAACAAAAACCCTGGGTCGGCGGCAGCTTTTTTATCTTTCCAGTTGCTGAACTTTTCCTGGAAAATAAAACAAAAAAGAGAAGTCAATTCAGGTTTAAATAAATAAGGGCGGTGGCTTTCCTTGAAGTGTGGAAGAATGAAACAGTTGACCCCTCAGTAAAACAGTATCAACAGTAGTAATTACTTGAATTGGCAGCCCATTATTTCTCAGTTTAATGGGCAGTT
The DNA here is from genome assembly GCF_902713425.1 of Acipenser ruthenus. NCBI lineage: Eukaryota > Metazoa > Chordata > Actinopteri > Acipenseriformes > Acipenseridae > Acipenser > Acipenser ruthenus. The sequence goes on along the minus strand of NC_081190.1, from coordinate 34,075,184 downwards.
ACATGTATGTGTCAAGGAAGAAGATACAATCTTGTCTGGTCACTAGTGCTGCAGTACAGTGCTGTTATCATACAGCTTGTTCACAGTACAAACCTTGTAACACATTTTTGTATTGATGTACTTTATACTGTAATGTTTATTTTGGTGTTTCTTTGTTCTTCTAAAGTACATGCATACTCACAAACCATTAAAATAATAATGAATATGTGTTTAAACTGTGTTGCACAAGATTTATGTTATATTCCTAAACGTTTGGTTTATTAGCACATCGCCTGCAGTTAGTGTTTGTGTTAATTTGCCAAGTTTAATATTGGCCAGCAATAGCAACACAGTTGAATTGTATTTCCATGGAAATCACATTCCAGCAACTGTAAGCCTCAAGGTCATTTTGTCCATTTTTATATTCTCAAATCAACTTTTTTCAATTATAGGCTCCACTTTACCCTTTAAGGTTTATAATATCGTATGGTGCTTATTTAGGCAGTTGCTTATCATCCTTATTTATTTATTTATTTATTTATTCTTTTTTTAACTCTTTCCTGATTCATGGGGTTAGAGTAGATTCATGAACTAGTGTTTCACCTTTGGGAACTTTAGTTTCAGTCTAGTCTAGGCAATAAGCTAAATGAGTTTAGTTGTCCATATTACAAAAATATCACAACCATTGCAAATGACAGTTCCTCACATTTCATGAACATGAAATACGAAATAATAATAATAATAATAATAATAATAATAATAATAATAATAATAATAATAATAATAATAATAGTCACTTATGTGCTAATACGAACTGAAGTAGGACACATTTTCCAAAATATAATTTAATATTAAATCAAATTAAAATGTGTTTTATGTTTGCCAGTAGTTACAATGAAAAGACTAACTAGATAGATAGATAAATAGATTTTTTTTTTTAGGTTTTAAAATAACCTTTATTATTCAATTATGTTCAAAAATCATATAAAACATTACACTTCACAATCTATATTATTTTTTCACAAATCACTGAAAAATATAATACCAAAGCTCATTCAGCAATTAAATAAATTAGAACATTTGAAAATAGGAACTGTAAACACTTCAGACTAAAAAACGAAGATCTCTCTACCATCCCATCCTTATCTTCACCTCCACCACAGAGCACACCACCTATTCCCCACACCTCCTTTAAACATTGGTCAGTTTTTATCTGGTTTTAGTTATTGCTAATTTGGCTTGCCCCAATAAAATGTTTGCAAGTTGCCACTTATTTCAGACACTTATTGTTGGATAGATAGATTTTTTTTTTTGAAAAATCCTTTATTTCAATCAATCAATTTAATATAAAAAAAAACATTACAGAAAAAAAGAAAAACACAAATGTCCATACAAAACTCTCTCCATTACAATAATTACAAACACATTATTAATTGATTATCTTCTACAAAACACACCACCTCCCCAATTGCCCAAATTTCCTGAAACATTTCTAGCTGGGCACCAATTTATAAAAAGTAAAATCAACTTTAATTGTAACTTGCGGTTACCAATACTTTCAGTTAAACTCCATTCATTTTAGTTTTTTCTACTTTTCAAAATTGCCATTTTTGCCTGGCCCAGTATAACATTTACCATTGACACAGGTTTTTATTTCCTTTAACATTCTGCACCCCATAAATAAAAGTAGTTTGAGTAAACACAAATCACTAAACAATTCATTTAATAACTCAAACAAAGGCTTTAACCGAGGACAAAACAAAAAACAGTGAAAAACTGTTTCCCTCATCAAACAAAACTGACATGTATCCTCTCCCCCAGGCTGAATGATTGAGAGAAAGGAGTTGGTGGCCACAATGGTGTGCAATATTCTCCACTGTAGATCCCCCACTCTTTTAGGAACTGGCGATCTATACAGGTGTGATGGAGTCCTCTACCTGTAACCCATTTTGAAAATGCAACACTTTCACACACATCTGATACATATATATATATATATATATATATATATATATATATATATATATATATATATATATATATATATATATATATTTATTTCATCCCCCTGAACTGAACCTTGTACCCTTCCCCAAACTACTAGGATCTGCCCCGGGATGTCACTGGTCTGCTCTATTGCAGGTCCAATTTGCAGATCCAACTCTGGCGGTTCTGTCTCCAGCTGACTTTTTCCTAAGAAAAACTGACTCAGCTGCTGTAGTGACTCTGCAGACAAAACAGCTTTGAGCTGCACTAAAAATCCCTCCACCACACACACTGAATTCACACCCAGCTCACTTGCTAGTGATTCTGGGCTTTTCCAGACTCAGTTATCAAAATTAATTAAATTACCGACCTTCACTACTCCTCTGGAAATTAAAAGTGAAACAAAACTCTTTGATTCTAAAAGACTGCATTTTAATGATGAATTGTAAATTAGAGGCTCTTCAAGCATCCAATACAGCCCTACAGACTTCAAATCTCTGTTAGTTATAAAAACCTTCCAGGTGCCTATCAAAATTCAACCTACCTTCTAAAATGAAGGAAAACAAAAGACACTGTTCTCCAGGGTAGCGGTTACGGAAAGTACAGCAGCCTCTGAAGCGACTGGAGTCTAAAAGCTGTTGTTCTCCTCCTTATGTCCATCAGCCCCTGCTCTCCTCCTTCTACAGGCAAGTATAACGCCCCCTGCTTTATCCAAAAAGTCAAAAAAAAAAAAACTCAGCAATAATCTCTGAATTTCCAACAACAGGGATGGAAGGGGATCCCCACACATTAATATCTGCCACAGCATGGACATGACCAAGTTATTAATAATTAAAACTCTTCCTCTATAGGAAAGCTTAATTAAAAGCCACCGCCAGTTGTCCAGTCGGCCTTTTACCTGATCCAGGACTCCCTCCCAATTCTCTTTAGTCATTCTCTTCTCTCCCAAGTAAACTCCCAGATATCTGAATATCTCCCTATTCCATTTAAGCCCTGATGGTAATTCTGGTGGTCGGCTGCCCTCCCACTCCCCAATTAGAAAAGCATTATTTTTATCCCAATTTACCCGAGCTGAGGATACTCTTTCAAATACCCTCAAGCTCTCCGCTGTTCTCTGAATGTCTTTCTTATTTGTTACAAAAATAGCAAGATCATCAGCATAAGCCACCACCTTAACATCTCCATTGTCACAGTAGGGATAGACAACCCATTCAATATCTTTCTCAATTTTACCATTAGGGGTTCAAACGACAGAGAATATAACATTCCTGATAGGGAACAACCCTGGCGAATTCCCCTCTGGATCTTAAAAGGAGAGCACAGCACACCATTAATTTTAAGTACACTAAAAATGCTATTGTAGAGCAACTTAATTTTTCACAAAAAATTGGGACCAAAGCCAAATGACCTAAAAACATCAAAAAAATATCAGTCAAAAGCCTTCTCTTGATCAAGAGAAAGCAATCCAGCTTTAAAACCAAAGAGCTTGGAGGCAGCTATTAAGTCCCGAACTAGAAATATATTATTAACTATTGATTGGCCAGGTACACAGTACGTTTGGTCTGAATGCACAATAGTGCTCATTACTCCTCTTAGTCTATTTGCCAATGCCTTCGACAAGATTTTGTAGTCGGAGCAAAGAATACTTACAGGTCTCCAGTTCTTAATAAGACACAAGTCCCCTTTCTTAGGCAGCAGAGTCAGTACCGCACACCGGCAGCTCAGTGGCAATTCATTTCCCACAATGCATTCCTCCATCACTTCCGAACGCAGACAAGAAAGTTTTATAAAACTCAACAGGTGGTCCATCGATTCCGGGTGCTATGCCCGTGTTGAGCCCTTCCAGAGCTTTAGCGAGTTCTTGCAAGCCTCTCTTTCTCTTCTGGAACCTGCATTAGCCCCTGAAGGAACTGCTGGGCTCTATCAGACCCATCCACAGCCTCAGCAGTATACATATTTATACCCCCCCCCCCCGACTTTGGCCATCAGAGCCGTTTATTTAAAAATGACCCAACTATTACCCACTTGTACACACACATAAAGATGATTTAGAAGTGTGCAAAGTTAGTTTTTTCTAATTAAAATACATAAATACTATAACACATGTATAAAAAACTCAGATGCAGTACTTTTTTGCTACTTATATAGTATTTACATTGTTTTATTATTTTAAGAAATGGAGGAAAACTTTGCACTGGCTACTAATAAGATCTGGGAACTGGAACAAAAACAAAAAAAAAATCAGACAGTGTTTTAAGGCAAATTGATTTGTGTTGATAGTGTAGACAGACCACAAACATTTTAGATATGTACAGTACAGGTATCTTAAATGAACTCCTCATCCAGCACTAAGTCTGAAACAGCTTGTACAGCTGAAAACCACCAAGCCTGACCAAATTGCAGCAATGACTAGCACTGGAAGGTTGAGTTAAATATTGATTCCAACTCAAATTAACATTCCCAATGGCATCTAAATGAAGTCATTGTCATTAGCATGGCTATTTCTGTAAATGTTGTTAGCAGGTGCTGTTGTTAGGGATTTCAATAATCATACATGACTCTGTCTCAACAGAGTTTTCTATATACACCTAGCAACCACAACAAGCGTTGAACAAAAAATTACTATATAGTCATATAAATGTGTTGTATTGGTATTTCCTAATCTGCTAACGTGCCTATCATTTTATACAACAAGTGTTGAGAGTTTTAGTAATTAACTTATACTACTGGTATGTAAAATACATATACACTAATTAAATGATTTTAGATTTGCAACCTTATTCACAAAGCTTTATTCCTTAAAGACTGGGGATCAAGTTTGACATTCATAAAATGTTTCTAGACTGTCAAAGAAGCCACCAATACTTTAGAACAGTTTCATGAATCAAACATGATATCATTTAAATAAACACTCTTTAATATCTCAGCAGTTAAAGCTTTGGGAATAGAACCCAAAACAGACTTTTAACCAGCAGTTTTCCATATATCCCAAACATTTTAAGTATGCCATTGTAGTGAAGATAATGAATGCTCTAAACAAAAAAGAGAAGGAAAATACTTCTCCCTGTTTGTTCTTCTACCAGAAATGTCATGTAAACTGTATAGCTCATGATGGGCTCTTCTGCTGATGACAAAAAGAAACATTTGTTGTATGACACAGGGGCTTTCCTAAACACTATCATACCTAGTAATTAGGGAACGGTAATGAAAGGTCTTTCAGTGTTAATGATGATCTGTCAATGGCAGCCCATCAGAGTTAATAAAAATCACGGGCTGCATAAGTGCTTTTACGACTAGGTTTTGATTGCTCCTGGGCACACATGTGATATCACTTCAGGGAGTTTCTTACCTAGTAGTGGACTAGTGGTTCATTACAACATCAGCATCAGATTTGGTACCAATTCTCATTTCTTTAAGTATGCTAGATTCAGATATATTTTAAGTGGACAGAGAGACTGCATTACTCTTAGAGGGACAGATGCATTTCTTCTCATGTTACTGCTTGGCAGTCTTGTGCATACTTTCAGATACTGTATGGTACAATATAAATCATATAGGGCAGTAGTGTGGAGTAGTGGTTAGGGCTCTGGACTCTTGACCAAAGGGTCGTGGGTTCAATCCCAGGTGGGGGACACTGCTGCTGTATCCTTGAGTAAGATACTTTACCTAGAGTGCTCCAGTAAAAAGCCAACTGTATAAATGGGTAATTGTATATAAAGAATAATGTGTATAAAATAATTGTGACAGGGCGGTGCAAGGGATGAGGCCCAGAGACAGACTGCAGTTCAAACAAAATACTTTTATTAAATAAAAGACAAACAATAAACACGGAGTAAAACTTACAGAAAATAAATCTTCCAGGCTGAGCTTTGCCTTCACTGGACTGCAAAAATTCAAAAAACAGCACACAAAATCAGCTACCTCTCTCTAATGAGGAGCTGAGGCCTTTTATGTCAGGTGGCTGGGTGCCGATTGATTGTTAATTACTCCAATCAACCCCCAGCCACCTGACACAATAAACCTGGGCAGGGAGGGGAATTTAACCCCGTCCCTGCCAATATTTACAAGGGCAGAGCCCTGCTCTGCCACAATAATGTAATTGTATGTAAAAATAATGTGATATCTTGTAACAATTGTAAGTCGCCCTGGATAAGGGCATCTGCTAAGAAATAAATAATAATAATAATAATAATAATAATAATAATAATAATAATAATATAGATTTCCAGGTGGATCAAAGTCTAGACTTTAGGCTGTAAAACAACCAAAATACAGTTAGTAGCATCAAGTAAAACTGAAAATGTTGTGAAACTCTTTTACTTCCTTTAAAAGAACTGCAACCTAATGTTATTTAATTAACATGTTGACCCAGGCAGGAGCTATAGAACTTAATTTTTCCCATATCACTTTTTTTTTTTTTTTAATTTCAACATGAATCACTAATGGCGTGATGAAGATAGGGATTATTTTCTTCATCAAACCATTACGAACAATGACATGCTATCTGCCTAATAGAAAACAAATACAGCTGCACAATATCATGTGTATATCAGGCAATATTTTGTTGATTGAATGTGGAAGCTGGCAAGAGATTGTATGTAAAGTGAAAGCAGTCAGTTTACATGTTCTTGAGGTACTGGCAAGACTACCTGATTCAGAGTGTGAAATCTATTTGAAAACATGAGTTTCAGGTCTCCTAGAACTACACTAATCCTGCTGGAGCCCCAACTGCAGTGCTGCGGCATGTGGTGGGGATTTAATCCTATTCCCACGCTGTGAAAGATGTGAACCCTGCAGAGAACGTAATGCTTGCATATCTGGGTATTCTTTTCATGCATGTCTCTAATTAGGCAGTAATAGTCTGGAGCTTGTCTATTAACATGGACTTGCTGTGAACAACAGCCTAGTTCTAGTTTAGTAATTTTATCAAAACATTTGTATACAGAAAAAATCTTGAATACTGAGGCTTCAGAAGGATAATGCACCCAGTTGGATCAGTAGAGTGTGGGAGGGCTTGCATTTTACTGCAGGTGGTCTCTGTGTAAAGGGTTTCCCATTGAGGAGTGCAAGTTGCGTGACCATATAAAAGGAGTATGTTATTTTAGGGATGGTTGCTTAACCATGACAAGGGGGATGTTATGTTATCCCTCCTATGATATAAGTTTTGAAAGCCGTAGTAATACTAAAAGAACATAAACTTAATATTACTACAGATGCTACCATAGGGTGTTTTATGGTGGATGTTTTGAAAGCTGCTGATGTCAGCTTCCAAAAGCTGAAGGGTTTGATGCCTTCATGTACTACATGTATTTCCTTGCCTGGAACCAGCCCCACCATTTATCTGTGATGTGATTCACCCCTCCAACTCCCTTGGAATCATTACAGGTAATGGAGCACAAGATAAACAACAACATTGGATTAAAGTTTAAAGCACTTCAGATGTTGGATGCTTTTTATCTTTTCATGCATCTGAAAACATATTAAAATGTTGTGCCAGGCACATTTCTGAATTTTACAGTGTGGGTAAAGGTAATGTGGCTGGCCATTAACTCTGCTTGTAGATTACATACCTTGAAAAGATGTAAAAAAATATGTTATTCGTTATTTAATTAATGTTTTAGCAAACTACATCCAGTGAAGAGCATTAGACCTACAGTTTGTATGGAAATAGATGGGCTTACTGCCTAGAGTATTTAAATGTGAAATGCATCCCAAACTAAGATGTTGTTAATGTGTGGTGAATGGGAGTTCAGATTGCAAACTGGCTGCGTTCTTTGAATGGCCGTGCCTGGAGTGTGAGATCACTCCCCGGGAGAGCCCTCCTTCCCTCAATCATACGCGCCAATCTCTTTATATTGCTATCTACTCTTTTTTACAAAATCGCACAGGCTCACACCAGCCTGTCACCCTCCACAATAGGTGTCTAAACGATACAGCGGCCTTTAGAACAGGCTGGCACAAAGAAGCCAGTGTGCAATTAAATATGGGGGGAAATTTAAACGGGCAAGCTTAACAAATGAATTATCCTAAATTGTAATTAAAGTAGTATGTTGGGATTTTTAAATAAATTGTTACTTTAGTCTGTACTGTACAGAGTAGTACATCCAGATATTTAGGAATTCAAGATTTTAAACACATGTTATTGTTTTTTTTTTTATTCTTTGAGAATATATGCTAGGCCCACAAAAACGCAAATGTCACCAAAATAATCATTGCAAACTATGTAAACGTTAAAAATCTGTTGCATAATATTTCTGTTTAATTTTTAAAAATTTTGCTTAGTGTTTGGGACAGTAAAACATTTCTGCAATTCGACATGAGATATGTTATGTCTAATTTCTAGTTTAATCAAGCCATGAATAACAGAATACTGTTCACTCCTTAAACAAATACTAAAACATACAATTGAGGTCATGGACAGTTAATTCCATATTCGTATCCATCAAAGTATAGTTGAATTGTTAAAATGTGTACTTTTGTACACCCTTATAATTTACGATTTAGTAACAAAAAATAAGCTTTTTATTTAAATGGAAATTCTCACCATTTCCAAACTGGTTGTTTAACTCTGGCAAATTCTATGGTGCAATATATGGCGGACCAAAGGGGGCAGTGATTAGTTTTCAGGGTGTACAAATTACCAAAAAGCAGAAAAGGAAACAGGGGCAAATCTGCCACCACGTTTTTGTTTGCAACTCATTTAAATGAGAGTTTTAAAAACTATGTGAAGTTTTAACAGGAATACTATTAAATGCATTTCCAATTGCAAATATATTAAATGTATTTCAAAATAATAATGGTTAATTCTCAACAAAAAAGGATATGTATAAGGAAGTTCAGCTATGTATTGAATAAATATTAATGAGATATATGTATTAGTTTCGCAATAGTATGCATTTCCTTATGCATTATATGCATTCTGACAAAACAGGTTTCCCTATTGTTTTGAATACGTCTGGACGGTTTAGCATGGAGGAATGACCTTGCCCAGTTCACGATGTTATTTCCAAATCAGTAAGCTTTTATCTTCTTGTCATTTGTCTTTGCAACTTCTTTAGTTATATTTATGTGCTAGAACATGTACATATTTGTCATAACATAAAAATGTTAAGAATGCCTGATAATTAATATTTACAAGAATTGTGAATTTGAAATGACTAATTTTGAATGACGTAGTTTGGAGTGTTGTTAAAACTGCACACTTACTTCAACTACCATGTTTTTATAGTTAGATAAGTTAATACACAATGTGTAAAACCATGTTTGAATAATGTACTCTTACAAAGTAACACAGGTAGCTGACATAAAAGCCATCAACACTAACAATTGGTCCATGGACTACTTCATTCTCCATAATGAACTCTTTAAAAAAAAAAAACATAGTAATTTTCAGGTGAATGTTTCTTGAAAAAAACAAATGTTAATTTACTGCTGGTAAATCTACACATATACCAGTTAATCTATAGATTTACCAATTTTACACATGACCCGTAACAGAAATACGACCCTTTATAACCAACAAGTTAGGTTTTTAAAAAAGGAAATATTTGCCCAATGGAAAAAAGAACATTTCTGACAGTACAACTGAAAAATCAGTTCTCCAAGCACACTATTATTAAATAGCCCCGAGTGGGGACCACTGCGCAGTACACAGGCCAGTGAATGAGAACTGATTGAGTTGTCCGACATTATTATTAGATATAAACACTGGCATTTATTACATCACTATAAAATAAGTATGAGGAAATGAAACAATAATTAGCCATCAAGAAAATGAATAATACAGCTGTGAAATCACAATATAACCACACAGCAAGCAGTCTGGACCACCTTGATGGAGTGGTCCCAGTCGTCCAGACCATGTGTGTAAACAAGAACGTAACCACTCGTGCCTCGTTGTAATTTTGTATGAAATGTAAGCAATGTGAATAAGATATTAGCTTGATCATAAACGATCAACCTAACTTTCTGTTTCTCTAATATCACTCAAAGTAAAATCATATTTGCCAGCCTACATGTTTACACTATTGATAATAACGAATCAAATCAATTAACCGTTGATAAATACAGTCACAGACAAAGGTATTGGCACCCTACTTAAGATAACATAATTCAAGAACACATGTTAAATACAAAACCTTTAGGAACATTAGCCACTAATTAATATGACAAAGACCAAAATAAACAATTTCTGGCAGTTTAACAAACAATCGTTGTAAAAAAAAAAAAAAAAAAAACAGTTGAGAAATTTCAAATATTTGTTCATGATAAAAGTATTTCGGTACCACGAAATGTTCCTGTCAGGACAACTGAGGAAGTGAGCACCTCCGGTCACTTTTTTTAAAGTAACAAAAACGCTTATTCACTACTAAACATGAACTACTTTAGATGTGCAATGACTGCAGTATAGGATACTGACCTTAAGGTTAGGGTTTCGGTGTAGGGAGAGGATTATTCATTGTTTTAGTAACAATAATATGATAGCCAATCAGAGTGCAGTGTCCTGACAGGAGAATTTCATGTTACCTTTGTAAGGACAGTGTGTATCTGATCTGACTGAGCTGAAAGAAATATGCAAGTCCAGATTTCACCAACAAGATTTAACATACTGGTTAAGAATGACCATAAACTTCTGAAAGTTGAAATGAAAAAAGGACACAAGAAATACTAAAACAGGGGAGCCAATACTTTTGTCATGAACGAATACTTAAATGAAACATGTTTTTTTTTCAATAAAGATTAGATGTTATTTATGTATTTTGTTTTATTAAAAATTGGTTAACGTGTACTGTGCTTGTCCTTATTTAATCTGTTACCTTAAATTATGCGACTGTAACTTAAATTTTACTCTCTGAATTTTTTTTCCAGAACAGAATTTCCCTATTTTGGGGCTCTACACAGTCACGGTGTCTGACTGACATATTTCATGGTTTCAATAATCTTGTTTTAGGGAGGTAGGATATCCTTTCAGTCTTCATAATTTGCACACTCTAACAACACAAACAAAGTTCACTGATGCAGATAAGCCTATTCTCCAATCATAACTCTTGCATACTGGACAGATAATGTTGCCATGCAAAAAATGACAGAAAAAATGCAAAACTATAAAGGCACCCGCATGTAACTCTGGCAACTCCAGGGCGCGTGGCAGGAGCAGGTCCTGCCGCGAGACCTGTAATCAGATATCTAAATGAGTGGCAATGCGCGCTGACTTAACCGGGAAACCCACTCATCTGACGTCATCCAGGAGAAAACACCCATCAGCAACCAATAAAGTGTGCCTTCAAATGTAAATAAACTCATATGGACAGAGGAGGTTCTGTGAGTGCATTTATTCAGTGTGCACAATCGAGTCCCAGTCCTCATCGAAAAGACAGCACAATGGTAGTCTTTACTTTATATGAATGCACAACCAAGCAGATCAGTCCCAGTAAAAGGAAAAGGCAGGGAAATGCTAGTGGGAACGAAGACGTAACCCCTGAAGACAGAGTCGAAGCACTCATCAGCAGAGCCAATATGAGGGCTCCCGTGAAAAAAGCCAGGCACCTAAGACACAGAAAGCAGAAAATAGAGTCTATGCTTAGCGACTCCGGCATTGAAGAAGATTTTGAGACTCCTAGTCCCAGTCCTTCGTCAGATGCAGGGTGTGATAGCCCGATGCTGGGGCAATCCCACCTGTCCACACCGCTAATAGACTGGCAGAATTTCAGAGAATCTGGCGATACTTGTTACTACTTCCAAAGGAACAACGAAGAGCGGTATCACCCAGTCAATTGTTTATCTCTTCAGCCGCAGGTAAACACCAACTGTTTTATATAGAGTTGCAATTTATATAGTTAATTGTGAATTAAACTTACGCCTGGTCTATACCTTTGTTGTTATAACTGTACATTGATTTCAGTTACCGTTCATTTTTTATGATTATTTCGACAGTGAATTTAATAGTAAGAGTAATTTAATCTATTTGTAGTCTAAAATGCTGTAATAGTCTTTGCTACAAAGTACATTCTGAAAAATAGAACATGTCTTAACAGCAGTAACAATGCAAGTTAATTTGGTCTATCCAATACTCCATTCTCTAAAATGAACTTTTATTTTTTTTTTATATTTTTTATCCTGGTACATTTTTCTAGGTTACAGCAGAAGCTAGATGCAAGCTAATCAGCTGGCTGATCCCCGTCCATAGACATTTCAACCTGTGCTTTGAGTCGTTCTGCCTTGCAGTCAACATCATGGACCGTTTTCTCATGACAACGCCAGTTGCCTCAGATTGTTTCCAGTTGTTAGGCGTCACGTCACTGCTCATCGCGTGCAAGCAAGTAAGTATGCATTCAGTTGCAGCTTTCTGAAAACGTGATGCAAAAAAATACATCATTTTGTACAATACAATAAAATAAATAAACATATAATAAACGTATTTTCTTAATTAATTAGCTGCCCTTTTAATATTGTGGAACTGACCAATGTTTTTTTTCTTTATTTGTTTGTTTTTCTAGGTGGAGGTGTATCCACCACGGATAAAGCAGTTGCTTGCCCTGTGCTGTGATGCTTTTACAAAAGATCAGCTTTGCAACCTAGAGTGCATTATCCTGATCAAGTTGAACTTCAGCCTGACAGCTCCGACACTCGCTTTCTTCCTCGAGCATTTCACAAAACAGAGACTAGAGGGTGGTGATGAGCTATGCAAACGAAGACTCTCAGAGTCAGGACAAACAAAAAACCTGGCCAGGACGATCGCTGAGCTCAGTCTGGCAGATTATGCATTTAATAGGTACCCTGCTTCCCTTCTGGCCATCTGTTCAATAAGGCTGGCAGACCAAATGATGGAGCTTCATTACACGATCAGTCAGGATCTCAGTGGATATCCACAGAGTGTGGTGGAGGACTGTACAGAAAGTTTGAGGTTGCTAGTATCACTCAATGGAGAAGTATTACATTCCTTGGCAGAATTATAATTTATAATGCACCTATGTGTATTGTTTATGCAATGTTCCATGGACTTGTTCTAATTTATATATTTTACAGTACAGATTCTAACAGAATTCTGTTGTAAATCATGTGTTACTAAAATAGTCTTGTTCTAAGACACTCTGTATAGACTTAATTTTAAGTTTTATTTGGTTGTTTAATTTCAAATCAATGTATATTATGCAATCCCTATACAGGAATGCAATGGTGTATGTCTTGTACAGAATTCCTGAAGTATTACCATAGTTATACCATAGCTCATTTAGTTTCTGTTACTGGGAAGGAAAACAGAGAACTCCTAAATGAGGAGCACTGAAATTAATATTGTCACTTGTATAACACTTTTGGCTAATGTACAAATTGTAAATAGTAATATTTATATTTATGTATAGGCTAGTGAATATGTTGAATTTGTAATGATGTACTGTAATAAACTTTTGCACATTTATGCACTCATTTTGAAGTGCACTCTAATAAATGGCTATTTACAATGTGAAAAAATATGTATGTATGTATGTATTATTATTATTATTATTATTAGTAGTAGTAGTAGTAGTAGTAGTAGTAGTAGTAGTAGTAGTAGTATTAAGAAAACAAGAAATTGAATGAAATAGACCCAACAAAACTTATACAAATAACTATCTTATTTGTTTATTATCCCATGATCACCAGTTATTACGGTTTCTGGACTCATGGATAGTTGGCATGATGTCACCAGCTTATTTTACCTTTCGGACTGTCTCTGATCAAGCCTCGATGGAATTTCTGTATCGAGGCCAGTATAAAAAAAGACCATGGGTGCACGGCAAGTCTTTACCAAACTCACAGTATCAGGGGAGCATACCCCTTGTGTTCATCTAGTGGTGATTTTATGCTGGCTTCATTACTGACATTCCACCATGCTCAGGCTTGCTCAAAGTCAGCCTCAAAGATATAAATATGTTGGTGAGTTTGTTAAAAAAGGTAAACACTAAAGTGTGCTGCAGTAATAAATTATGACAAAGAACACTAATGAGGCACTAAACAGATACAAATGCAAATTCAGAGGGTATAAAGCCTTCCTTCAAGCTTTCCCCATAACCTGTATAACTGCTCCACGTGCACTCTCTGTAGAGCAATTCCTATGTGACCAATACTCTAAACAATTAATTTACCAGTACTTTATAGACAACAGTCTAACTCATCGCCTTATCTATTTATTGGTATTATTCCCCACTGGAATTTTCTCAACAAAATCAAGCAAAATACTTCACTGGAAGAGAATGAGGTGGGTGAAGGAAAGCATCTGAGTGTGTTTTGTCAAATAAAAATTCATAGTTGAAACATTTTACAAGAATAACATTTTAAATCTGTATATTTCTCTAATATAATCAAAACATATAATTAAATTAATACATTAATTACTATAGGCTACGTGTAAAAATAAAAAAGGTTACATGCAACGGATTTAAACCCTTCGGTCACTTCATGTATGATTGTACTGGCGGCGAGACTGTCTGTAAGAAAACGAGCTGCTGGCCTGACCCTGTGGGTTAAAAAATAATAATTAAAATGTACGTCAGTGTACGTTTATGTCTTCAGGATTTAAAGGGCTAATACAGTAGTTGTTTATGGCACAGGATAGACAGGTGCATTAAGCAACACAAAGATTTTTAGTCTGGAGGGTAAAGGTTTTTTTTTTTTTTTTTTTTTTTAGTGTAACCGAGTGTCTTAAGATTGTTTTAGACCAGGTCATAATTTGGAATGAATTTGTAAGTTTCCACATCATACAACGACCATCACAAGACTATATTGCGACCCCATAACCCTCCCTTTCTCATCTCCTATAAATGCAGTTTCTTGCATGAATGGGCAACCTGGCAATGCCATTACCCTTACCCGAGATGTATAGAGTAGGCTACACCAACTTCTGTTTGTGGTCTACTTTTCGATTTGAAATGTGTCACATTATCATACATTAATAAAACTTATATATGTTTTTCAAACTGATATCACCCTCTCATGTAAAAAAAAAAAAAAAAACACTATAAATGATAGGCGAGTTTTACCGTGTTCAATAACGCTATTCTGTAGATCATATGCAACACAATGTATTATTGTTTATGTTGGTAACACTTTTGGACAAACATGAACCAAATTTATTTTTTAAAAAATCAACAAAAACATAACAGTTAATGTCACTCTCAGTTATCGGTTCCTTTTTGTATTAAGAAATTAGCATAATATGACAGTAGACTACATACAAAACCAATTAATACCTGACAGAAGTTGTTTTAAAAAATAAATTAATAGTTGCCTTAATAATGATATATTATAGTATTATTAAATGAACGCAAACGTTTAATATTATAAGAATGAAATCAGCTGACCACGCGCCATAAAACGACAAAAGGGCGCACTCTATAATCTTCAGTTTGCATTAATAAACTGCCGTAGTCACCTGTGATCCCCAGTGGACAATGTGGCTGTTTAAATTTTAGCGCCTCTCCTCTGCACAGATTGTCTCATCCAAGAGGCGCCACCTCTGGCGCTCACTCAGCTTCTATAGTTGTGAAAATGATTAGCCTTTGCTTTCCACAAGCTGAAACATCTCCAGGGACGCTTTTACCTTGGAGACTTGTTAAAGAACGTTGATTGGGTTAAGAAAAAATAACGACAATTGTTCAAGTATAAGAGCAATAGATAGACAGAAACTCGTGGTAAATGGTGCAGGATTAACCACTGGGAAATAATAATAATAATAATAATAATAATAATAATAATAATAATAATAATAATAATAATAATAATAATTTTATTCTGAAACCTATTATTTGCAGTAAAATGCAAAATGAAAGAAAAGCGTTTGGGAAAATTTGCCCCAACAGGATAGCGGATTTCGCTAGAGGTCAAGACAGAAAACATTCAAAAGATCGGAATAATCAGGTACTGCTGGATATTTTAATAATAATAATAATAATAATAATAATAATAATAATAATAATAATAATAATAATAATAATATAGCCTACTTTCTAAAACTTTATGATGGATTGCCAAATCACATTGTGGCTTTACTAAACACCCATCTATATCTGTATAGGACTTTCCAAAAATTGCCACGAACAATGCTCCAATACCAATATACATCGAAGAGACAACGAGTATCTCACATGAAGGTACAGTTTTGTTATCAGCACATGTATCGACCTAAATGTCTCGTTTTGACGAGTGTATGTATAACTTCTGATTTCTCCTTTTCAGCCTTTGCAACGATCGCCTGGCAAGATTTAGAAGATTGTACCTCAGTTCTTCAAAGAGAAAGTAACTCTATTCAGCAGGTAAGATATCTAACTGATAGACAACGTAATGTAGTATACTGTTAAATTAAAGACATTACTACTGGGCAAGACTTGAATCCACAAGGCAACATATTATTTAGAATTGGCAATGTTTACCTATTATAGTATTGTACTATACTAAGCTTAAAACTATTGTACTACATGTAAAATATGTAATACAATACAATGGTCTGTTTCTTAAATAGTATAGATCACTGATGTTTAGGACTTCTGACATTAAACTTTTAACCGCATAGCTAAAATGAAGTGGTCGAAAGCATCCATTCTGTTGCAAATATAGGCATTCTTGTTTCTAATAAGGGTATTTTTTTTCTTTGTTTTGCCAATGATGTATGATTATAATAACTGCAGCAGGTGGAAACAGCAACATGCAAAAGTAAGAGTTCATATGAACACAGAACAAAGAAAATCCTGCAGTTGTAAACAAGGTTATTTAAATCCCTATAGCTCCACGTGCGTTCTGTAAATGTTTTGGAAACAGTCAAGGCGTTACTATAGGAACTTGTGGCTGAACTGTGGAAACGCTGGACAATATTTTACAGCAGTTGGCTCGGACGTGCCATGGCTTCTAATAAAATTGCTACTGAAAAATAGTCTGGCTTTGAAATCCAGTGAGTAAAACGATAAGAACTGTTCTAAGTTCATGACATATGTTTAAATGTGGTACTTCCATAAACACAATATCTTGATAAAAAATGACTGTTAATCCCCTTTGGCGTTAGTGGGGGTTTATGTTTAAGATTTTAGTTTCTAGACTGTGAACGGGAATCAAAGCAGCAGCATGTGTCACCTTTACCAGGAAACACAGTGAATATTTGATCATAAATCACAGTTTTACAAAGGCTATCTGAGATTATTTTGTGTAAAGGTTGAAGTTTTGGCACACGTGTCTATTAATTAACAGGCGTGGCTAACTGCTTTTACTTCAGTTCCAGTACGCCCATTCCAACCTGGGCTATGTTTCATTCCAAAACCTCGCCCCTATGCCCTACTCCCTTCAAAGTGATCACTTCCAGGAGTGATCACTTCGAAGGGAAGTACTGGCGTAGGGTCGCAAAAGTGTTTCAATTGGAACACACTTCAGCGTCATCATTCACAGCCAGGGAAGGGCGTCATCATTTGTTAGCGCTAGAAATATGTATTCACAATGTACAACCCTGTCTCTTACACCATTTTAAAGTTAATTTTGTTGCCTTTCATTTGACCAACATATATGTAGCATAAACCAGTCAGAAGATATACATAATAAAGTGAAAACATTGCAACTAGGCAGAATTAACCCGCGTATAAAGAGTTAAAAATGTAATTCCAATTATTATTCCTTTTCTTAATGGAGATTCAGCCAAGCAGCAATACCAACATACAAGTTATCTTCTGCATTAACAGCAATATAATTATGTACACAACATAATACTAACTAATGCAATTGTGATATGTAAATATATATTAAAAATCAAATAATTAAAAGTGAATATAAATATTAAGAAATGTATTTAAAATTAAAACCCGTCATCAAATTCACTTTTCAGGGATATAGCCTGCAATGCTACACAATCTGTCATCTGTCCCTGTAATAATTAAAATAAATGAACTGAAAAAAGCTGTTTCATGAGAACAAATTTGCTATCTAGCAATACAGATAGCCAACTAGCTTGTTAGCAAGGTATTCTTCAAGGTCTCATCTATACGGAGTAACATAGCTTGCTATTCGTTTGTTTTTATTGACAATAGCAAGCTAATAGAAAATAATTGTGGAATATGTCGTTTTAAAACCTTGAAATATATCTTTGCTTCTATATGACTCGATCCCACATATCCCAAAATTATTTTCAGCGTCCCGTCCCTGCCTTTTGGCTGAGCGCCGCAGAGCAAGCAGCTAGCGTCATATTCAAATTTCAAACTACTCAGAAACACTGAGCACTTCGTTTAAATGTGTTTAAGCTTCTGACTGTCTCTGTTGAACCGCATACGGTTTTGTTGTTACTCGTATTTTTATTCATTCAGCTTATTTGTTTTTAAGCTGTACTGACTGTCTCTGTTGAATCGAATACTGTTTTGTTGTTACCCGTATTTTTACTTTCATCGGCAGACGCGCTCTGGATGCAAGTACAGTGCTGACACTCCTACAATTATGTTAAGCGAGGTTTCGTGTAAATGTATAAAGAAAAAACCCAGTGTATATTTTAGTACTAGTACAAGTCCATGTACGGAATTAAAATTAAAGGACATAGAATAGGCTAGTCATTTTTTGTAACAATGTAATTGGTTTAAAAGCAAACAAATTGGTCGTTCTAAATCAAATCAATAATCGGTATAAATGCAACAATTGGTGTATACATTTTGAAAACATCAAGGTATAAATGCAACAATTGGAATATAGGCCTACGTTTTGAAAACATTCGGCGGGCAAAATGGCTGATTTTCGTTTCATTTTGCAGTACATCCGAAGATTTCATGGTAAAAACAGCCGCGATGCATTGTTGGTAGCGGCTAGAATGCGTGCTCACAGGAACGTAAATTGAAAGACAAATTGCGCTCCTGAGTCGACGCTTTTCTAGTGAGGCCAGGTTCCTATTTATACTTCATGAAATGATTTGAAACCAGTATAAAACCATAGCATTACCAAAGCTGTTTGCAGCTATTCTGAATCGCCTCATTGTGAAATGAATTGAACATCTAAGCAATATAACAAAGTCGGGTGCTGTGCTTTTTATCTTGAAAAGGTGCAAAAAAGCAACAGCACATTGGATTTTTTTTTTTTTTTTTTAAATCTGTGCTTAGATATACAAAGAAAACAGAATCTTCTGAGGAGGACTGCTGGCAGAGCTGTTAAGGTGGCAGGTTATGCAATATCTGAAGGTTTGGGTCAGAAAAAAGTCTGGCTGTTCTTATGCCACTTAAAGGTATTTCTTAAAGATTTAGAAGGGAAAAGAAGAAATAGATTGTTTTTAATCATTTCACATCTGCCTTCTTTATACACAGTAAATGTGCACAAGATTGTGGTCAGTTGTTGTTTTTTAGCCTATAGTACTACTTAAATAAGATAAGTTAAGTAGTACAGGAGGCTGTGTGGTCCAGTGGTTAAAGAAACGGGCTTGTAACCAGGAGCTCCCCGGTTCAAATCCCACCTCAGCCACTGATTCATTTTGTGACCCTGAGCAAGTCACTTAACCTCCTTGTGCTCCGTCTTTCGGGTGAGATGCACTTGTAAGTGACTCTGCAGCTGATGTATAGTTCACACACCCTAGTCTCTGTAAGTCGCCTTGGATAAAGGCGTCTGCTAAATAAACAAATAATAATTTACATACAGGAAATGCTGTTCCCAAGACTCAAAAGTGTCCAGCATACATTTCAAATACAGTATAGCTAATATTCACCTTGCCTAAATACATGTTAGGCAAAAACATTTAACCTTAGCCATGGTCAGGGATATGAACAAAGAATATGTAACAGTAAACTGATTGTGTATATCCCAAGCTAATACAACCCCCTTAAAAGAAAGAACCTGTTATATATTGTAATTAATTTAAGAAAACTGGAGCACCAGTTCAGGGTTGGAGTATGGAACATTATATAAAACTGCTCACTAAGAACAGTATTCAAAATATTATTTAGGATTCCTGTGTTCTCTTGTACTGTATACTCTTCACAACTGTAGTGACAATTTTATAAATTGACCCATTATCTGGTGTCTTTATAAAGTTACTGGATACTATTTGTTTTAGAAAGTAATCATTTCATATTGATTCAATTCATTGAGATATGATAGGCTTGTATTGATTTGTCGTGTTATTCCCAACGCACATAGGAATTATAAACCTTAACTGTAACAAAAGCAGTTTTTTTTTTGGCAGCATACCCTGCCAGGAATAGGCTCAACAGATTCATTTATAGTTTAAAAATAAGAGTTTCCATTTGAGAAATCAAATCTTAGGGTTGATAATGCCTGAAGTTAGTTGCACTCACTCATGACATTATTATAGATATTAATAAGACACACAAAATAGTTCCCTGTGCTGGTTGTATTATTGTTTCTAAGTTTCTGTCATTTTTTATTATTGTTTTGCAAAGCCCAGTGCAGCACATTAAATGTTCCACCTTCAGTTGACAGATTGAGATAAAAAGTGTGCATCAGATTGTTGTCAGTAATCCTGCCTGCAGTAAATGGTGCTGGAGGGGGGGTTGTGAAGAATGGACTTATGGAGCCAGCCTTCTCCTGGGTACCAGTGGGTGCTACACGCTTCTCATTCTGCTTGTTGGCACAGTGGCAGCCTGCGCC
The DNA here is from genome assembly GCF_902713425.1 of Acipenser ruthenus. Classification (NCBI taxonomy): domain Eukaryota; kingdom Metazoa; phylum Chordata; class Actinopteri; order Acipenseriformes; family Acipenseridae; genus Acipenser; species Acipenser ruthenus. The sequence continues at coordinate 34,054,631 of NC_081190.1, read as the reverse complement.
CTGGGAAGGGCAGTGTTTTCAAACATGAGTAATTGATGAATTGTATGCAATACGCAAATATGAATGCATAAATCTCCTGAATGACGTCTTAATTTATGTGAGCCTTTAAGAATGCAGGATTACATTTTAATTAAATATCTTCAAAGGCACCCTGACTTGTACAGTTTTTTGGCTGCAGCCTTTGTTGTTTAAACAATTTCCCATTTAAAATTTTGAAATGGTGTTTTTTCAAATTTCCAAACACAAAAATTCCAGCATAAAAGATTAATTCTCAAACTAAATGCAGTGGGGATTCAAGGAAATGCATGCACATGGATTAGGGAGTGGTAAACATGTAGAAAACAGAAAGTACTGATTAGAGGAGAAACCTCAAAATGGAGCGAGGTAACCAGTGGTGTATCACAGGGATCAGTATTAGGTCCTCTGCTATTCCCAATTTACATTAATGATTTAGATTCTGGTATAGTAAGCAAACTTGTTAAATTTGCCGACAACATAAAAATAATAGGAGTGGCAAACACTGTTGCAGCACCAAAAATCATTCAAAATGATCTAGATAGCATTCAGAACTGGGCAGACACATGGCAAATGACATTCAGTACAGTATTAAAGTACTAATCAGTGGCTCTTTGCAGGTGTTTCTATCAGCTGAAAAGTGTCGTTTGTATAGACAGTAAAGATCAACAAACATCCCCTCGGCTGAATACCCATTCTTTAATTTGCAGTAGATCAATTCATATTAACCCATTTCATGCAGGGAATGGGCAATTAAAGGTCGGTTAACACTTGGGACAGTTTTTGGAAGTATGTTACTCACTGAGAGAGTGAGGTCTACAGAAACCTGGAGTTACTTGTAATTTTATTATCACATGCTACACAAGGCCACTTAATTAACAGCGAAGCAACTAGTTTGGTAATTTCTTTTTTTTTAATACAAGGTCTTTGCTGCACACTTTTCTTAATGTGAAAGTACTATAACATTAGCATAACGTCCTATCATCGGTTACTCTTTGTTTAGTGCAGTTAAAACACCACAAGGAGAAGTACGTAGGCAATCCGACACCAAATATAAAATCCGAAGGGTGTGGTGGAATGCTGCGCGAGGTAAGGTCTGCCTCTTTTGTGTGAAGGAGGTGTTGGGGTTAATCTCACTGTTTGTAAAGGAGTGAAGGAATGTGCAGGTCGGGCGCTGTGGTTGGCTCGTGTGGCGAGCCTATAGGAACACAGCAGGTCCGATGTATAATCTGCAAAGACAGACGAGTGGCAGTTTGTGCAACGCGTGCCACCTTTGAACACGCTTCTTCCTCAAATATATAATCCTTTGACAACCAGAGACAGATATCTGCTTGCACAAGTTGCATAGAGCTAGAACTAGTGCTGTAGACTAAAACTTTGTTCACGTCCAAAAGGGATAGGGCAGCTCTGCAGGACCTATCAAAGGACCTTTCTTACACAGATAAATAATACATAAATAAATAAATCATTCCGACAACTTTAAGACATGGCAGTCCGGACCTGTTACATGCAATTTCCATCATGGGGATTCGAATTACAGGTATGATCCACTGGATGCACTAAACGTTGTTGTTGTCGTTGTTGTTGTTGAGTTAAAAGCGAAATTAACTGAAAATGGATTGCCCTTTTGGTTTACAGCTTATTATAATATTGACATGTATCTTATTTTAAAGAATGCTCGCCTGCCAGACACTTCGGATTTTGATCTTCAAGACTTCAGGGATGCGGTTGATAATTTCATTCCCGGTAAGTACGTGTTCATTCATCCTTTAAAATTTAAATGCATACTACTCGGCTATATTTAAATACGGACCGTCTTTGTAATAAATTGCTTAAATACCTCAATTACGTCTTTTTAAATACACGGGAGGTTACTGATTTATAACCAACTTATACAAATATAAAAACTGTAACCAATGCTTCATTTGTCTCTTTATGTATCCACAGATCATCCTGCGTTAATGCAGCCCTGCCTTGGCGGTATTGACATGCAGATGTCCAGCTGCGATGTGTCCGACTTTGAAGCCTGTATCACTTCTCCTATCCCCGCTCCACAGGACCATCTCCTCCACAGGAACATGTCATACACGTCCCCTACACATGTTCACCATGACAATGTGCAACCACTGGCTGAGCAATACTGGATGGACATGGCAGATCACAACCAGAAAGCGCTGGGGGATGCTTTGGTGGTTAACAATCAGGTAGGCAGCAGTTTTTAACAATTCATTTTCAACGTAGCGGTATGTGCGTGGTATCTGCATGACAAGAGGAAAACAATGTTTACTCGTATATCAAGCAGTGTGCAATTATAATGTTTAAAATTAACGGAAACTATAAACCTGTAAGCTTAGTCTTAAAGTAATCAAGTGTTGTTACCCAGAGTTACTGTCGCGCTGGATCGGTTGACGATTAAGCATGCATGTCTATCTGTATTGACACTTTTTTCTTTATCACAGCTGCACCTTACATTGAACAGAAAACAAGAGGAGATTGCTTCATTGCAGGAAAGAAATGTCAAACTGAAGGAACTTGCGAACCAAGCCAAGCATTTGGCTTCAGTACTTGATGTAAGTGTTATATTTAATGTAAGAAGTTTTTGTTAATGTATAAATTGGGACTGGGATATTAAAAGGTTGCACTTGTAGATCAAACCTGCACACTAAAAAATATATATTTGTATGCATGTAGGCTGGATGTAGGTAAGGTACGTTAATCCTTTTACCATATCATCAAATTATGATTCAACTTTTTTAGTTTTTGAGTTGTGCTAAATGTATACAATGCTTTGTCTAAATCTACAAACAAGTGTTGAATGTAAAATGTAGCTGCAATTACATGAGCCGACTGCAGGTGGTGATGTTGTACTGCAATCCCGGTGTACCGGTTCTTGCCATCACATTGGTTCTCTAGTTGTGTTTATTATTGCAATGCTCTTGTTTTGTACTTATGTCTTTTTTGTTTTCTTTTTCTTTCTAGAAACTTATCACGCAATCTAAAAATACCAACGAAACAACTGTCGAAGATTTTCCACCCAAGACTGGCATGAAAAGACAGAGGCTGGAAGACTTGTACGAGCCCGTCCCAGACAGTAAAGCTGTGGATGATATGTTAAGAGACATTACAGATACATGTCATGCAGCTTTACAACGCAACGCTAAGCATCCAAAATTGCAGCATGAAATGGGAAACTCAACTCAAAGCACGGAAACTATAAATATGTATGGCGCCTTCAATGGACTACAGACCTGTACCACGCGTAGCTCAGTCACCCTGAGCGGCAGTGACATGGATGACGGAATGTTCTTTAGAACCTCGATAAGAGACCACTGCACAATCAAAACTCTGGCTTTTCCTCAGGGGAATGCATTCACCACAAAGAAACCTTGTGGAGGCTATAAATTCCGATGGGTTCCAAACTAGACTGGAATTTCAGCTAACTACACTGACCAGATTATATAATGCAATATATATATATATATATATATATATATATATATATATATATATATACTGTATATATTGCATTATACTTTGCACTGCCGCACTTAGGAACCTCTCAAACTGGTTGTATACATAGTAGGTTAGTCCTTTAAATGTCATGTTAGAAAAAAAAAGTGTTAATTACGTTATTATAGTATAGACAAAAGTATGGATAAAAAAATCTACATAATGTATTTTTATGTATTTATTTATATGCAGTTACACCCTTGTGTTTTTTTTTCACAACAACCAACCATTCTAAAATGATTTGTAGAAAAAGAGTATTTATTTAAATTAAGTTGCTGCTGTTAGACAGACAAGGACCCCACTGGTTAAAAATGTATTTATTTGCTTAGACTTTGAAGGATGCAACCACTGTTGTTCAGCTGTCATACCTGAATGTGTTTACATGATGAAGGAATTCACTTTTTTATATTTGTTTTATATAAACATGTTTATTTTTTTTTAAAAATAATTTTGTATATAAAGAAGTTTATTACGGTTTTATTAATAAAAAAAAAAGTTTAAACATGTATTTTAGTACCATTGTTTACATTATACTGTACTTTTTTCAGTGGATTTCTAGAAGAATCTATATTAACAAGTGTCAGACCACATTAAGGAAACCATGGTCAATGTCACCTACAATGGTTCATTTTGCATCCATCCCACAAAGATACCCATTCAGTCCAAACACTTCCATGTGTCTCAGATCTGTTGCCTTGGAGACCAGATACCTAAGCAAACTTGATCTCTAACCTTTTGGTCACATTTGTGAATGTCTGCATAGTTCTTTATTCCTATATTTCTTGTGGGAAAATGACATTGGCTTCAAACAGGCTCAGTGACAGTCACCCTGAGCTCTACAAGAACACCACTCTGCTGTCCAGACCCTCTCTCAAGCCAAATTGGTTTGAAACGAGTAGATTGTTTCACTTTACCTGAGCAGGATTTGAACCTAGGCTTCAGGGTGAAAACCATGCTAATCTTGAGAATTAGCCTGCAGTGCCACCTCGCACCCTTGAACAGATTTCTTACCAATTCATCAGTCTGGTTTTAAAATAAGCATAAAGAAATAAGAGGCTTCAGATCAGGGTTTTGTGTTCTTCACACCACAATATCTTTAAACCATGTTGTATTTCACTGCACATACTATTATCACTTAAAAACATGATTACTGCAGCTTTACTTTATTGAGTGTTACGGATGACAAAACTAGATATTAGTCTATTGCCATTATCTGTTCTTCGCTTCAGGAAAATAAAAAAAGAGCTTCTAATCATAGTTGTTAACCTCATTAAAGTAAAATATGCAGATGTACATTCAAGTAAAATAAAAAGCAAATAGATAATCAGCACAGGAACAGAGGAGACAGGGATGTTGATAATGTGAATAAGGAAAACAGGTTATCACTCCTTTAAAGGCATCATTTACAACTACTGTACCCACTGGTGTACCTGATTGTGGTATATATGGGTTTAAAGATGAATGATTTATAACGTATTTGGGTGAACGTGTATTCAAGAGCAGATCACATTATTCTACCACCTTATTATAACTATGAGTCTGGTTTCTGAATAATTTTCTATTCAGCCGCTTACCCCAGGATTGACCTTTCTTATGTAGTCAGGTAGCAGGCATCTCTTTTCTGTGTGTCTGTGTGTGTGTGTTTGTATTACAATACAAAAGGCCTGGATTAACAGAAAGAATGTGGGTTTCTAATAATAAAACCTTTTGAAGGCTATTTCATATTTTGTTGGACAGGCGGGTAAGGCTTTTGAACTCATAAAGAACAATTTAATCAATAAAATTTGTAAAAAAAAACAAAAAAACCCCCCCAAAAAACAGATCCCATATGTGGAATCAAAACAGTCACACCTAGAACACTTTATACCTCTGCAAACATATCATGTGTGTGTTTAATTTAAAGTTTGATTCAGTATACACTAAAAACAAGTTAGATTGTCACATTGTCCAGAAACTATTAATCACAAGTACAAAACACATACAATAGACATATTTGATGATAAAAAAAATAAAAATGTATATTATATAATACATACAGTTCATCAGGAAGTATTGGGACATACTGACCTAATTTAAATCAGAATTATGACACTTACATAATAATAGTTAGAACTATGGCAGCGCCATACACTTTGCTATAATTATCTTCTCTTTTTGTTGGCAGATGGGTCATGTACATAGAGCAGGCTCCCTCCTTATTACCAGATCCATATAAATGCCCCACTATTCCCTCCTTTAGATCTACAGCTATGGCCAAAAGGTTTGCATTAACTAGAATTTTAGGATTGAGATTAGGATTTAAAAAACAAAAAAACTACATAAACATAATTTAGATATTTTATTTAACATCATGTTATCAAAGAAACTACAACATGATATTGCTACTAATAGGAGTACATTATTTCCTGTTAGGTTTATTGAGAACTACAAAGTGGTATATAATTCTATATGTTAACGTAGCATTATTCAGAAGGTTTTATTCAACTTTATGATGCACAGTTAGTTAATTCTATAGGGTGATGCAAAACCTTTGGCCATAGCTGTAGTATCATGTAATGTACTATGCCAATGAGACCCTTAAGGGGATACTATATTTATTTTACAAATATTTAATTTCTTACTACTGTTTAATATATGTCTGTTATCTATGTTTTTCTGGCGTTGTTTCTTCTGAGATCAACATTTGCCATCCTTAATTACTTTTCAAACAGAAATTGCTTCGGAAAAGAGGTGAGAAAGCACACTAGCGTTGCACAGGTTTCAGTGAACAATACTTCTCCCATGTGCAAGGCTGGTGTGCTTCCCTATCATATATGTAGATGATATAATGTATGTCCAGCATCTTTCTAAAGAGTCCAGGACCTAGAAATGACAATTAAGAAGGGAATTGGAGACTAGCTGGCCTTGTCTCTTTGACAACCAGAGATACAGTGAGGTCCTTGTTCTTTTGGGTGAAACTTATTTATAATTGTACTGCACCTTCAAAAGTGTAACAAGAATATGAAAAAGGGAGTAGGGCTAGCTCAGTAACTATAGCAACAAATTATAAAGTGAGGCCCACTGCACAACCAAGAGCGAGTCCTTAAAATTCCCAGGTGCTGGTGTCTGAATTCAATCAAACTATTGTAAGTAACCTCAAGGTCAGGAAATATATATATATGGATTGTCATTGAAAAAAAGGACAATTAATAATTAAAGAATGAATTGATGGATGGAACTGGCCTACAGGAATCAGTTAATTTTACTGGAAGAATATCTGCTCTATTAACAAAGACTGTAAGGGACACCATCCCGCCGAGTCGCCTCACAGTGTATCAGTGCTGCAATCTGAATGAAGCATTTTCTCCACTTGAATTAAAGAATAGAGAATTACAGAAACTATACCTGGGGAATGTAATAAATGTATATTTGCAGAAAGGTTGAAGTTGTGAAATGTAAAAGGGGTGTGTCATACTTTGCTTTATAACAAAGGCCACTTTCGTAATTTATTAACTAAACTTAAAGAGAATAACACAGTGAGCTATTGAATTGCATTAAAAAATGCTAGATTTTTCTTAGAAAACAAATATATGGTTGTTAAAATATTTTTGTGCCATTAATTAGAATTCACTGAATTTATATTCATTTACCAGATTCTGGCGAGTTAATGCCCAGGGGGTGTAAAGTTGCTGGAAAGGCAAAAGTATAGGGGGGGGGGGGGGGCATTGGCAAAGTGTGTGTTGGGGGTGGGGGGGGGGGTAGTGGCAAAACTATTACTGACTAACATACACAGAGCTCCTTCACAGTTCTTGTACCTTTACAAAGAGCGAACATAGCCACTCCCCAGTCTTATAACGCTCGCTAGTTCCGACCCCTAGTCTCCACCAGCAGCAGTCCTGTCTTTCTGCTCCCTCACTCCCCATAGAGCCCTATGGGGACCCGTCAATCAGCACCCAGGCTGGTTATTGGCCCTTTGGGCAGGGCTAACAAGGATGTGCTCTTCCATAATACAGACAAGTGGAAACAAAGACCCTCAGCTCACATTTTGATATTATGAGCCCCCATGCACGTTACAATATGTATTGACAGGTGGAATACAATTCAAAGCCGCTGCAGTATGTCCACTGTTTTGTCATTTTAAATATTATCACAAAACATTAAACTTTAAAGCTACAGTGTGCAGACAGTGCAAAGCACATCATGAAAAACCACAGGTGTAGGTGAATATATAAAAATATATAAACATGTGAAATTTCATTAAAATAAAGGGCTTTACATAATCTCTGTAAGTAAGAAAGTGCAGTGTCCAGGTGAAAAAACAACACAAAATAATAAATTAACATCCAGTGTAGCACTAAATCATTAAAATGTTCAAACCGGGGCGTTGACTCTGCAGAATCCGATATTTAGTGACTCATATTTACTCAAACAGTTATTCTGCTTGCATATTTATATAATTATTTCTGCTGACTTGAGTATTATTAGTTCTTATAGCAAGACAAATTCTAGACAATTAATTTATTCTACCTTTCATATGTAATTGATATTTACACTGAAACGGAGATATTAACTGACTATTATTGCTTACTGAGATTATGGTGCTTATTTTGATATTAACTTTCTTTTCTACTTTTGTACCGTATTTTACTTACAAACTTTTGATGAAATAAAAGATATAAAGGTGTTGTATGTTTTATTGTGGAGTTGTTTCCTTGCGATCCTAGACTCATTTGGGAGTTTGTAAGAGTGCTAACTGAGTTAAACGATTATTATTAATTAAATAAAATTTTAGCCTGCGTGGTTCAGGGGGCGTGGAGCTGGGGGCTTCTAATTTCCTGTTAATTAGTATCTATTTTCTATTTAAGCCCTGATCACTTGCACCTTTGCTGTCTAGTGTTTTTTTCCTCCTCCTCCCCTCTTCCACCTTTCATACATGCCTTCGCATGAGTCGTCTCTGGGGGGCAAGTGTCTCACTTCCCCGACCTCTGGGCTAGGCATCCGCCTCCCTTACCTTCAGGGGGGTTCTCACCATGTGAGTCAGAGCTGACCCCCGGCCATACTCTGTCCTGTCGCAGCTCCTGCGCTTATCTTACCTCACTCGAGGCTCTGTTCTATTCTGCCTTTCTTTCTAGACGTGGCCACTCGAGTCCCATACTAACCACTATGCTTTGTCCTTATTTCAGGTCCCAGGCAGTGTGAAGTCTCGGCCAATCGGGGGTTTAACGAGCGCCCCTTTACAGAAGTCTCAGATGCTGGGTACCTCTCTCTCTCTCATCTCCTTTTGTGTCCCAGTCTTCCGGGACTGACTTCCTCTCGAGGGACGGCTTCCTGAGTCATAACCCTCGTATGTGTTTTCGGTCGCTGGGTCCTTTGCCCCTGGGATGTGTTGGCGTCGTCGCCCTCAGTCAGTGACCACTTTTCTATCCTGTCTTCGGTCGCTGGGTCCTTCGCCCCTGAGATGTGTCGGCATCGTCGTCCTCAGTCAGTGACCACTTTCTATCCTACTAACTGCTTCTTTCTGCTTCTTCTGCCCAATCCTTACACCCCCCAGCTCACGCCCCGTGAATTGGGTATCTAAACACCAATTCTCCCTACAATAAGGTATCGTTTTAAGTAGTGGTCATTCAGAGCCCTTGAGATTTAAAAACAACATTTTATTACAGTCATAATAAACCGTTGGAACATATTGCGGCATTTGCACTGTTTGGTTTTGGCACTCGGCCTCATCTTTCAATAAAATTGAAGATGGTGCTGGCTTACACTATATTTCGGCAAAGGAGGTCACAGTGGCTGACGGGGGCACCAGTGTGGAGTAGTGGTTAGGGCTCTGGACTCTTGACCAGAGGGTTGTGGGTTCAATCCCTGGTGGGGGACACTGCTGCTGTACCCTTGAGCAAGGTACTTTACCTAGATTGCTCCAATAAAAACCCAACTGTATAAATGGGTAATTGTATGTAAAAATAATGTGATATCTTGTAACAAGATTACAATTGTAAATCGCCCTGGATAAGGGCGTCTGCTAAGAAATAATATATTTTTTTTTTTTGATGGAATCGCTCTTGCCAGTACTGTATTGTGAAATAATCCCTGCACAGCCAGAGGAATGGTCTACTGAAATACTTCAGCTGCAATATTTTCAGCTAGAGTGAAAGCCAGTCATGTGGTTTTAACTTTAAACCATTAACTTCCAGATACTGGTATACTATAAAAAAAATCATGCCTTAATATTAACACAAAATATGTTTGATTTTGGAAAACAGTCACATCATACAAACTGGTAAAAAGGACAGCAGTTTGTGTTCAGGACAACATTATAACACATCCTACTCTTCATTATATTGTTTTTTTGTGTAGAATTAAAGTTATCAACATACTGGTAATATCTCTTTATTAATGGTATTTTCTTCATGGAAATTAGTGAAGAAAAAACAATTTGTTTACAAGAAGGAGAGATGAAGTTTTGAAGTTGCAATGGCTTCTGTGAGTTAGAGTCCATGTAAAAGAAAAAACTGTTGTGTTAACATTTTTTGATTATGACTCTTGAGAGTAAATTTATAAAAATATTTTCTTGCCTTTTTCTTTCAAGAAGATTATTATTATTATTATTATTATTATTATTATTATTATTATTATTATTATTATTATCATTATTAATTTCTTTCCTTTTACAAGAACACAAACTCCCAGAAGGATTTACATATGGAATTTAACCAATTTGTTGAAGTGCAGGTTTTTATGATTAATGGGAATTAACAGGGTAAAAATAAATGAATACATTGATCACAGGTTTAATTAGACCTTTTAGGGGTTAAGAACTTTGTAGCATGTAGAAGGCTGTTTTTAAAATACTTAGTGTTTAGGAAGAATAATTATATTACACGAAAAAGCAGATTGTACAGCTACTGTTTCTATATCCTGTTTACTATTCAAAAAACAAGCTTGTTGCGTGCCACAGTTTATAGTTGAACACAATTTCTAAACACTGACTCACTTCTGGTCAGTGGTCTGTATTTACTTTCTGCATACAGCTTTTCATTTCACACAAAAATAAAAGTTTGCGAGGGCAGGAAAATGGGAGTAGATTTTTTTAGGTCAACAGTTCCTTGTGTGTACAGAAACTGCACCAAAGCCTGTGTCTCTCTACACCTGTTCAAACTCCTGCAGCAAAAGCTATTTATTTTCACTGTTTGCCTTATTCCATTAAAAAAACAAGCAGCCAGTGAAATTAGAATTAACAAATGTCATCCATTTATCCATTCAGTTTGAAATATTTTAGAAACAAGGGCAGTTGTTTGCTGAGGATTTAACGGCAGAGATAAAGTAATAATGAAATTAAAGTTAATTTTCCTGATTGGCACACTGTTTGATATCATAAAGGTTTCTGTGGACTCCTGAGGCACTCCTTTCTTTGCAATCTTCTTGGAACATAATGTAACATTTATGTTTTGATTTCTGTGTCTTTGCACACAGTATAAGAATATGTTAATGTATTTTTATATCCTCTGCGAGGTCTGCAAAACTTTTTATTAGGAAGTCAATAATTTCAGATTTTGTTTTAGGGTCTAATTCAATAAATTCCTACATGTGAAAGGACAAAATGAAGAATGAAAAGGTTTTATTTCTTCTTTTTCATGATGACTGTGTAGGGGAGTCTAGTAAGGTATGGTCCAGATGGCCTCCCTCTTTCCAGAAAAGAACCCTCGAGGAGCTAAGGCCTGGTGCAGTCGGACATCAAAGTAGGGAGGTGAGCTTCATCGCTACTCACAGGGAGAAACCAATGCAGAGGTGGTGGAGGGGAGGATGGAAAGCAATTACATATATGAAATGTGACTAAGACTTGAATCTATTCTCTTAATACACTTGCACTGTTAGAGGTGTTGGATGTCAAAACCCATTTGAATGATTTCAGTGACAGCAGTATTAAGATCTGTCACTTGTGAGGTCAATTGAATAATATATAAAAACAGGGCCCCAATTTACTAGACAGGAGCCCTAACTACCTCCTGAACCATGGCAAGACTAAAATTAGCAAGAACAACATTTTCACAGGTTGTTCATTCATCCAGTTCAAAAAGCTTTGGGAGCTATTGTATCTGTTGTATAGAGAATATTATTTCAATCATCCAACTGGGTGAATGAATACAATTTTTGCAATCTGATAGTGACTTTAGCATTAGGATTAAGTTAAAGGTTTGGGGTAAAAAGGTTAGGGTTTAGGATTGCTAGGATTAAGGCATGTAACATGCTGTTTGTGTTGAAGACCTGGTTCTTTGTTTTTTGTAGCTAAGATTTTGCAGCAATTTCAAATAAAAAGCAATAGAATACAATTCTGCATTCTTTCACTGGGGTTCATTTGTACCAGTCTATGGAAGGTTAATTTAGTGAATGTGGAACACATCCATAAAATGCTCAATGTAAGGTAAAACTTCTAACAAAATAAGTAGACAAACATTTTGCCTAGCTCCTTCTTTAGTGTACGCTGAATAATGGGGAGCACAACTTTGTCTAAAGAAAGGTAAAGCTCTGCGGCCTGGTTCCCAAAAGCTACTTTAACAAACCAACATCGTGACCGAACCTCTTTATTTTATTATCATTATATTACTGTATAATTGAAATGCTAACAAATCATGTCCCATGGAACGACAGATTATACCTCTACTATTTATTTGTACAAAAAGCATCACAGAATAGTACAAAAAAAAAAATTCTAAAGATATGCAGAAATAAACTTTTTAATTCAGTACTGCAAGATCAGGATGACTCTACATAAGGATCTTTGTGGAATCTGTGTAGCATACTTCCACTATTAGAAATACTGTATTAGTTGTATGTTGGGCAGTGGGTCCTGTGGGAGACCAAAACAATGCAAGACAGTGTAGCCTGGAGCCTCCTTTGCTTCGGGACTAAAGGGACAAGACAAACACACACATTTGTCAGTGATTAACCATGGTTTCATTTTGGTTCAGTTCCTGATCTTTTAAGGGACACATCCACCTGCAGTAAGAGAGCTGGAAAGTCCAATCATGTTGCAGGATTAGCAAACTCAAGCAAAGGTAATTTATGGTGGATATATAAATCAAATTATCACACAAAGATAAATATACAGTTGGAGCGGAAAGTCAGGAGCAATTTTAACGTTCTTCACTTGTTCACTTACATGACTCAGAACTAAATGATAACTGGTTTTATTATTCGTTGTAAAAGTCTGCTTAACACATTTCTTTTGGATGGCAAGAACTGTGATGCTTTTAAAGTTCTCTCCATTTTGTAATAAGAAATATATCTGCAATTTGAGTGGGGTAAAAATATGCATGTAACTGAAAACTCAATTCCCTATTTTAAACATAAAAGGAACAGCATAGCTAACAAAATTTAACAGCATAGCTAATCTTAATAAGATGTAATTTCAATCTGATTTATACATATTACAAAGTCTTGAAGTGCAGAATAAGGACCTTTGGCCAACTACTGACGTACATTTGTTTGCTTTGAACAAGATAACTAATAACTGTAGGTTTTACAGGATGACAAGAATAATATTTAAAAAAAGATAAATACATCTCCAGATATTACACCTCACCCAAACTAGATAGTGTAACTGTATATCAGATGTGCAATGTTCCCTTTGGCAGGATTTCAAGAGGCAATACATTATATATTCTGAACTCCAAAATTCCAGATAATTGAAAATACTCGACTAATTCATATTTTGACTGCCACACAAATATTTTTTCTGATGGGCCACTGTAAAACTGGAACTTTAAAAAAATAAACTGCGATGTTTATGACGTGCATGTCTTTTCAGTTTCAGAAACAGCGCTGTCAAATCCTGATTATTTTATAGAGAGAGAGAGAGAGAGAGAGAGAGAGAGAGAGAGAGAGAGAGAGAGAGAGAGATACACAGTTGTATTCAAAAGTTTACATACCCCAATGGAAATGTATCATTTTCAGTAAGTTAATTTGGTAAAAAGTAAAGAGCTATCTGAAGACCTTAGGTAGAAAATGATTTATTGTCATAAAGCTGGAGAATGATACAAGGAGATTTCAACTATTGGTTCTATTATCAAGAAGTACAAGATTCATGGTTCTGTCACAATGTTCCCTCGGTCTGGAAAAAAGAAGAATTGTGAGGAAGGTTCATAACAATCCAAGCTAGCTATTAATTTCATTTTCCTTGTCAGAGTATGAATACTTTTGAATTAGCATTTTTGCAAAAAAAAATTGTTGAAATAAAGAACTGTAGACTATTGTATCTATTTCTTGTAACTTTATTTCCTCATCCATAAAAGCAAAACTTTTGCTACAAAAGATTTTTCCTATAATTAATTATTTTCGACAAATGTTCTAGAAATTATACATTTCCATTGGGGTATGTAAACTTTTGACTACAACTATATATATATATATATATATATATATATATATATATATATATATATATATTAGGGATGCGGACCGGACCAGGTTTCCGTGAGTGGTCCAATCCAAATCTATGTAAGTCCGGTACACCTTAAGGAAGTCCGGTACAGAGAGTGGACCGGTATGTGGCCGGTCCATCGCACAAACACTGGGCCTGCAAGCTTTTCTTCTCTCTGTTTTAAGATGATTGGAGCTAGTGCAATGTATAAAACATTGCATACTCCTAAGACTTAAAGCATTCACTTTTTTAAAAAGCTCTACAGTAAAAAAAAAATAAAATACATCCAAATCCAAATCACACAGAGGCTTTAATGAGAAGTTATGACAGTATACAACACAAAAATCAACATGTGGATTTTATATGTTGTCATGGAATTACCAGAGCCTGTGAACATGTCATATGCTCTTTTAAATTCTCTTTCCAATGCAATGGGACAGTCATTACCCTCAAACAATTATCTTTTTAAATGATAAAATATTTTAATAAGTTGTTCTCTATCAAGAAAATGAACAGGATAAAATAACATTCAAAATAGCAGAACATTAAAAAACAGAAACCCTGAGAGATTGGCAATTTCTCTTTTTCACATGGAAGAGCAGGTCCTAAATTTAGTTAATTGCCTCTTAACAGGTTCAACTAACTATTTTAGAAACTCTTTGGAATGAAAACCTGGACTGGAACAGATCTCGAGGGCCAGATTTGACTATCACTGGACTAGAGGAAAAACTGAACATTCTTCTAGCAAGCTTGATCAATAGGTAAAAAAAAAACCCAAACAAACAAACAAAAAAAAAACAGAATTGGCAGTATTCTTCTAATAATCTTATACTTTTGGTCATAAATATAATATAATATAACACTGTTTATATAGCACCTTTTATATAATAAAACATTCCTAGGCACTTTACAAAGTCATTACATCTATACTGTTGACCAGTGGTGAACAACTCTGGCCCTCAACATCTGTTCCAGTTCAGGTTTTCACTCCAAGCAGGTTCTAAAATAGTTAACTGAAACACAGCTACGTAGACCATCATTGACTGCCAAGTTTAAGACATGCCCTGCACATAGTAGACAGAAAATCTTCAATATTTCAGCACAGCACTTAACACTGTTGCTTGCATTGTCACATGTAATGACCACTAACTTATCAAAAGGCAGTTCCCAAGAATCAAGTAGTTCTTGCACTTTGTTGGCAAGCTCCTCTGCACCATGGCGGCCTGGGAATGGATTAGCACCCAGCCACAGACTCTGCAGTGTCCAGTCTTGTCTGATGTAATGCACAGTTATGGATATGTGTGACTGAAGAAACATTGCTGTCCATATATCAAATGTTATGCAATAATATTCAATATCATTTAGAATTTGCTGCTGTAGTTCTGCCTTTATCTCACTGTAAATCACTGCAATATCTGCTTCCATCGTTGTGTGTGAAGGCACAATAAACCTGGGGTTCAGTATAAATGAGTTCTTCAAAATCCAGGATCTTTAACACTTGACAGAGGCTGCAAATCTGAACTTAACATCTCTGCCAGAGCTCTTCTGCAATCTTGATACCGCACACTATCCTTTTTGTAGTACTCAACGCAGCCAAAGACACCAAAAGGAACTGCAATGCCTTGAGACAAAGGAGTCTCACTCTGTCTCTCTGTTCTAGTGGCAGTGGCACCACCAGCTTGTCCATCTTGTGACTTGTAGTAGTCGAACAGTGACTTCCCTGTGTTCCCAGATTTTACCTGTAAAAAATTGTTACAATAAAGTTTTTTGCAGCTAGCTACCAATACAAGGGGATTTATCAAAAATGAATTACCTGTATCAAAGAATAAATGAAATATATGAACATTAACATATTACGTTTTATGTTGCATAGAGCTTAGCTAGTTTCAATAAACCTATTTTATACAGTATGCTAAATAAAACAAAATGACAATATAAATATGTGACATACTGAATTTGGCTATTTGTTGGTAACTGATAAGGGCATCTGCTAATAAATAAATAATAATAATAATAATATAGTTATACAGTAAAAGCAGAAAACAACACTACTGCATGCATACTATAAGCATATTTCCATCTAAGCTACTTGTGATATTGATATATATATATAGTTATATATTATATAGTTATATAGTTATATACAGTAAAAGCAGGAAACTATTGCATGCATATATATATATATATATATATATATATATATATATATATATATATATATATATATATATATATATATATATTCATTATAAGAATAATTAAACAGTATACCTAATGTCTAGGTATACTGTTTAATTATTCTTATAATTAATGAACTAATTAATATAGTTGATATAAAAATAAAACTCATAGTTACCGTTTAATTATGTCACATAAGTAACATACACCCATTCAGTTCTGGTCTTCAGTAAAGCAAGCAGAGACATAGTTCTTCTTGATAAACTGATGTTCTGTTACTAGAATGGCTTAGGTTTTGTTGTACAGTAGTAGATATCCATGGAAGACAAATGTAAACAAAGCAACAATTCCAATGCAATCATTTTGCGAGCTTTTGTGAATGGATTTCAACATCTTTTTCAATAGACGTCAGTAATGATGAACTAGGGGGATTTGTTGGAGGCCATAAGGCTAAGAAGACTTCTCTCCTCCCTATCCAGTGAATATCCAGTTCAGTGCAGCATCTCAGATAGTTAAAGCAAGTATGCAGAAAAGAAAATGGAAGTGAGTGGGAGAGTTGGAGACACATCCATCAAAACAAAGTTGTTGTGGAAGCACAGTCATGGAGGTTCACTGAAGAAAGTTCCCACCCTGTGTCCGATGCAGAATTTGCTGGTCAACTTAAAGTTTTATTTTGGCATACTGACCTAACAAACAGTAAAAATAATCCAAATGACAATGTATTACATAAACTTGTATTTTATAGGTGTGATAATATTCAGCATAATTCAGATTTTTTAAGCTCCAAGCTTTGGGGAGTTATATTAGTTTATATTGAAGATGTGGGGTAATGTTTTGCAAATTAGATTAGGTTTCATATTATGAAAAATAAATTTAAAAAAAAGTTTATAAATTGGTTACCATATATTAACAAACTACTAACCCAAAATGTATTATGTAAGCTAGCTCTTAACAGTTATTAAAAAAATCCCTCTATAATAAAGAGTGACCCAATTAACATTAAATTTGTGAACACAATTAATCTATAAATCACATGTAAAAAAACAATGACATTTTTTATTAATAAGATATACACAATACCATCAAATTTCACTTATATTTATTGTGTTAAAATGTTTTACAAGCAATTCAATTATCAATAATATACAACAGTATTCAATAATATACCAAGGCTACTTTCAGTGTATAATATCCCATCACATATATAGGGTAACAGTAGGGTTTCACATTTAAAATGGGACCCTTAGTGGAGTTTGTAATGTAATGTATAACCCTATTTGCCTCTGTGTGTCTGTACATTTTTGAAGGGGGGGTTTGTGACACTGCAGCTAAAACCACATTTGGGGAGTGTAAAAAACTTACAGACTATATAGTACAGATACACCAAGAGATGTTCTGTACTGGTGAATTTGAATGTGGCTGTGGGACACACTGCAGTTTTAAATGACATTTATGTAACTGATATAGATTTGTGGCTGGTAGTGTGTTCACCTCTACTGTTGTTACTATGTCCTCTTGCTTTACAGTTCATTGAAAGTCTAAATTATAGGAGTTATTCTCTCCCCACCACTCCTCCAGATTGAAACAACAGTCAGCAGCTTCGTGGTTGTGCAACACATGTGAATAGGGCAGGCTCAAGTTTCTCACACGACACAGTCAGCTGCACTTGGATTACTGTGAATATTAAAGGAGCTTCTTATTGGGCCAGATCCACTGAGTATGGTTTGTCTTGATAAGATTACAGGACGAGCATGAAGCTACTCAAATTGATTTTTTGCAGAACACCTTTGTGCACGTTTGAATTTTGAATTTGCGATAGAAGTCACGCAGTCCACATTGAAAGCGCGTGAGTCATAAAGAAAGCAGCAATTGGTTACTCGCTGATCATGGAGATGGTATTGCTGGGATTCTTGTAAAATGACAAACCATTCAAAAAGTTGAATGTCTTTTAGACTATGGGGGATATTCTCAAAAGCATTTTACTCTAGTGGTATTAGATTCTTTTTTTTTTTTAAATAAACACACAATTGTGCAACATTTAGAAATACTAAAAGAAACTTAATAGATCCAACAACAAACATTTAGACTAGAAGTCTTTCTCAGTGTCTTCAATTAAAGACTTCTAGTCAAAACGTTTGTCACTGAATTAATTACGTTTCTTTTAGTATTTCTAAAACTAGTAATTAACTATGTCAGAATAATTATGAGCTGTTGAATTAAATTCCAGTTATTTATTTGAAATTGTATATCTTTAAGAGGTGTTTTCTACCTTTAAAAAAATGATAATGAGTTTGTGAATTGAGAGTACATTTAAAAATATATATTTCTCTAGAATTTGAAACAATCTGAATTGATTTCCATTTATTTCCTATACAATAATTTAATATCCCGGTACCCTCACTCTTTGGCTCTCCTTTCCAACAACCAATCACTGTTTATCCTATGACTTGTTTTTAACGTTGACTGCGGTACTTTATGTGACCTCTTGAAGTAGACTACAGACCATAGATATAGAAAAGATTAGATGGGGCACGCCCTGTATAAACTCCTCACAGCGGTGTGTAAATCGGGCGGCCATCTTGGCTGGGGAAGAAGTTCAGTCAATGTAATGGTAAGAAATAGGACCAGAGATATAAACAAACTATTTAATTATTGTTATCCTAAATGTTATGATAACTATAACTACAATTTCAACATGTATCACCAAAGGGACATAAAGTTAATGCACAAATATCAGTTTATAAGTAGGA
Organism: Acipenser ruthenus; assembly: GCF_902713425.1. Taxonomy (NCBI): domain Eukaryota; kingdom Metazoa; phylum Chordata; class Actinopteri; order Acipenseriformes; family Acipenseridae; genus Acipenser; species Acipenser ruthenus. The sequence goes on along the minus strand of NC_081190.1, from coordinate 34,035,782 downwards.
ATATCTCTTATGCATGTGTTTCTAACATGTAAGGAATTAGACAATAATTAGGTAGATAGGTATCTTATAGCCAGTTGTTAATAAAAGAATAAAAAAAATGTACTTACAAAACACACAAAAAGAAAAAAAAAACACTGAGCCAAAGAAATAGCCTTGCAAACGTTTTATCTTCACACCATTTTAATACAGTGTTATTGATTTTGGGTCCTGTAAGTACAGTTATTAACATTGAAACATGGTGATTTTAAAATAAAATATATCACTGTGCATTCTGTTGCTTTCCCCTTTAAAGTGTTTGTTTGCATCCTGTGAAGTAGAAATATAAAGCTCCATGCACACATGATTTACATTTTCGTAATATCTTCTAGACAGTATCTTTTCCAAAATACTTTTTTTCTTCTTTTTTTTTTATTGGACGTTTCAAAAACATATGTATTAAATCTCCAGCATTTTACATTTCCAACATGTATCTTCAGTTTATATTTTAAAGATACAAAAATTACAGTGTGTAATACAATTCTATGTATTAAGTCATAGATTATGGAAGGTGTATTAAACTACTAGCATACAGTAACTGATTCCAAGTTACGTTGTGATTGGTCTTGTTTTCTATAGTAAATACAATTTTAAAATAACTCTTTGAATGACACAGCTGATACTGAGCAACAATAAACAAGAAGAATGTTTAAATTCTGTACATAATAATTAACATGCCGACTAATCTCCATTCCTTAAATTACATATACATGTCATTGGCATGGTGTGTGGAAATATTCTTTTTTTACTGTTCTTTTAAGAAACTGCTTCTGCCCAAGGCATTTGGGCATTTATGAGGCTAAAGTGATCCAATCTGTTTAACCAAGGTAGGGTTTTATTAGGTAACAGCATGTCCAAAGGCAACTTCTGTTCAATAGACAACAAACCTTTACTCACTCTAAATATAAAACCATTACTACTCTATACTCAAAAGGTGCATGCAACACATTCAATTACAGCTATAGTAAGTGTTGAATTTGAATGTTTGCATATTAGATATTGTATTTCATAAGGTTTAATAATAATAAAAAAACATATTCCAATGTTTTATTAATTAACCAATATTTAATTTCTAAAACAGGTCATTGTTTTATTCAAAATAATAAATACAGAGAAGCCCTGTTGGTTTAAAACATGCTGGGTCAACATACTGAAACAGATTAAAGGAACCACTTTTTACCTTGTTTATTCTCTTGAGCATGAAATAATGTAATAAGGTCAAGTATATTTTCCATTGCAAATCCTTTATTTTTTATTAACTGTTTCAAGGGGAAGAACAATCTAGTGCAAACTTAGTACTTATTTCCTTCCTACATACCCTCACAGGCACTTCAAAAGTGGAACTCTGTCCAGGACAGATGGCACTGGGGGAACTCAAATTCTTCTATACCAATACATTGAAACCGCCAGAGATTTTCAAAGTTTAAAAAACGCTAGAATATTATTTTTGATACTGTAGTATATAAATAATATATGTGCTTTAGAAATGGATTAGCATTAACGAAACACGTAAAAGGTGCAGTTCAGACTGTTGTAAAAGAAAGTAATCCATCGATTGTAAATACAGATTACGGAGCACACAACCTACATACAGTACAATCAAATAAATGGTCATAGATGCAGTATGCATATGATATAAACTGAGCAACTCATTGAGCTGCACACAGCTGTATAAATATGGGAATAAAACTCAGGTCCCTGCCCTGAACTCCTTTCTTGAAGCCAAAGATCCAAGATTAACTTGTTTATTTTGTTCCTGTGACACACGTAACCATGGAGTGCTGCATTTTCTTCTGTCAACAATTACAACATAATGTATACAGCACGTGAATGCCTTCAGAAGGAATAGCAACAATGGAGCCATAGTCAATCCCAATTTGGAGGCTAACACTACTACTTGTGGAATGTGCAACGTTATTAAATAAGTAATGTTCACGTCATACGATTATTTGCCCTAATTCAATACCTATAAAAACTATTGTGGTTGCACGGAAATAAGTAGCAGAATGAGTTGGTCGAAACTCCGATAGTTTTTGTTTGCTTAATTAAGCAAAATACTCACATGTTTCATCAACAGAAATAAGATGTAATTTTTAAAAGCTACCTAAAACATGCTTTTAGAACTACTGTACATATATCTTTAAATGGAAATGTGATGGTGTAGAAAGATCATGGAAAGTGTAACTGTGACAAGCAGGTGAATGGAAAGGCGCCCCCATGCAATATGTCCCCAGATTCTGATTACTCAGTAACTTCAGCTAAAGAATGCCCTTGTCACACCAAGGCAGTTGGCAAGGGCAGTTCTACATATTACTAAGCAGTTTAATATAAGTTATTCTGTTTGTAATTTTAAAAGGAATTGACATGACAAGGTCTTCTGTCTGCCCACATGCAGATTTTAACATCAACTCCCCCTCCCTCTGGTGACAATTGGATGTGTTGGATTCATGTTTTTCCCTATACTGTTATGTCCAAAGAGTTATATAATCTATTTTATCAAGAAGATTAATTGCATTTCAATAGTATGGTAGTCTATTTAATCAGAATAATGTGTCAACAGAATGACATTTACTCACTAAATGATTAAAGATCAATTACTTTTTAACTGTGCTGGCAAGCAACTTGAATCACGACTTACAGTAGTAAATAAAATGAATTAGTAATGTATAAAAAATACATTAAAAATATCTGGTGCATTTGGAGTACATTACATATATTTATTTTATATGTTGAAAATATATGGTAAAGTTATATATATTTTATTCATATATTTAACATGTTTCCCATTCATAAATATCAATGTATTTTCTTTTCGTATGTGAAGAAACAGCTAAGAAATGATATGACAAACATTTCAACAAGAAGCCTTTCTCAAGGTCCTTATAGGAAGCACCACTGAATTACAAGAAAATATCAAGTACTTACAGTACATCCTCACAGCTGTGAACTCAATAATAGAGCTATGTCTGTCTCTTGAAAAAATAATTCAATATGACTGACATCCACCCTACAGATAGATGGTTTTATCTCCTCTAATACTCTCAATAACTTTAGCTGAATTTTTTTAATGTTCTCAGTGAATTCTACTACAATACATGGTGGCTACCCTTGTAAAAGCTTATCATAGTAAAAGCATAGCAAAGTATAATAAAGTATACTGAAAGCACGGTAAAGCATTAGTAAGCATTGCATAGACCAGTGAAGTATGGTAAAGCATATTGATAAACATGGCAAACCATGGTAAACAATGGCAAATGCATAGCATAACCATGGGAAAAGCATGGGAAAACAAAGAAATACTGTGCAAAAATACCAGGGTAAATTAGCCCTGCTTAGTTGTCCTTCTCTGTACCCCCTGAAATGTAAGAATGCCCTTACCACTGTATAGAGGTTCTCTGGATACCAGTATATTATTATTATTATTTATTTCTTAGCAGACGCCCTTATCCAGGGCGACTTACAATTGTTACAAGATATCACATTATACATTATTTCACATTATACAGATATCACATTATTTTTACATACAATTACCCATTTATACAGTTGGGTTTTTACTGGAGCAATCTAGGTAAAGTACCTTGCTCAAGGGTACAACAGCAGTGTCCCCCACTGGGGATTGAACCCACAACCTTCCGGTCAAGAGTCCAGAGCCCTAACCACTACTCCACACTGCTGTATATGTCTTGTGTAACACAGATACTGATACAGAATAGATGGGAAATATATGTGTGTCTTAAAATCTGCAATAAAATTTGGCAGATTTTTACTTAACCATCCAAGCCTTTACAAGCATTTGACATAAGTGTGTAATCATCTTTATCACATTTTCAGAACTAACCACCCCACTTCTAAAGGAAAGCACCATGCTTCCACTTAACATGACAACTAAACAGTGGGTCATGCGCTAGCAAGAAAATACAGACATTATCTTCATTCTGAAGCAAACATACCTGCGTAAATACAAGGTGTGACCTTTTGACTTGATTCTGTTTTAATATGAAGTAATGCTGGTGTCGTGTTTACTTTGCTGGGATAGGGGACTGTATCGCAACGAGAAAGTACTACAAGACTTAAAAGAAATGCAAACTCTCAAAATATTTTGCTGGACCTCTGGGGCACCCTTATGCCATCTGAGCTCAGGACAGGGCTCCGTTCTAGTATGCCTTGCTGCCCTATAGACATCAGTTTTCCAAGCATTCAGTCCTTCTGGTTCACCCATGTGGCCTCAGCTGGTTCTCATAGTGTGCGTGGTATTCCCAGGGACCCCCTCATGTTCTTTACAGATTGTTTTAGGCTCGAAGGCATCATATTAAGCTAATAATGCAGCTAATATAAAAATCACAGTCACTACTGGTGCCCAGTAAAAAAAAAGACACAGCTTAAGCAGTGCTTAACATAAGAAAACTTTAAAAAATATACAGAGCATCAAAAGAAACGTATCACAATTACAACACATTTATTTTCGAAAAAAAAGGTATATAAATGCTGGACATTGACGAAATGTTTTTGGTTTCTTTTTAATCACTCGATCACTCATCCTTTACCATGACACACTTGAGTGACTATGACTGAAGCATATGCACTTAATCATCTAATTAGTGAGACAGTTGATTGGACACTGGATATGGAGTGATTTCAGCTGTTGAACTGCAAGCTTGAATAAAAGCAATAAAGAAAATCATAGAAATAAAACAATATGCCACGTCTGTCAAGAGAGCGGCGCCTTTGTGCAATCAGCATGTTGGAGGCTGGACTAGAGCAGCGTACTATGGCTTGCCGTCTTGGGTGCTCACAGCCAGCAATTTTAAATCTGGCGAGACGGTATAACCAGACACACTCTGTCAATGACAGGCAACGAACTGGGAGACCAAGAGTCACAACACCTGCCCAAGATCGACAGATCATTTTGCAGCATCTTCGTGATGTCAATTGTTAATCAACACAATAAAAAGTCACTGCACCTGCTCTAAAACAGAGTTTGTCATTTTTCGACCACATCTAGTGAATTTTATCCAAATATAAGTGATATGTTTTTTTTGATGTCCAAATATAAGTGATAAATTTATTTTGATGCTCAGTATAAATACATCAGCAGCAACATTTTAATTAGTCAAAAACCTATTTTTTTCCCTAACAAAAAGTATTCTAACATTTTAAGATGACTGGGAACAAGACAGTAATCAGTCAATTAACAGTGTATTCAAATGTTAATAAATCAATTGATGTAACAAGATTAATCAATGTGATTAACTTGATTTAGTTAATATTTAAACATATTTATAGCTTCAAATTAGTCACAAACATGTTTTAATCATAGGCATCATTTAGATTTTTAAATGAATGTTATCTAGTACAAAAGTTAGTATGAAAACGTTTCCATAAAAAAAAAAACACATGTCTGCATCTCAAAAGCCCACAGCACAAATGTATTCAATACATCTCATAATGTGGTAACTATTAATGCAAAAAGTCCTCACATAAGTTTGTTTCAGTTATTCATCATATCCATATTGAACATTGGTATAGGTCCCTAATTAGATTTCATTTTTTATAAACTGAAATTCATAAAAGAAATTGATAACAACAGTAATACAAATAATAATAATAATAATAATAATAATAATAATAATAATAATAATAATAATAATAATACATTTCTTCTTTGTAAATAATGTAAAATAATAATAATACAAAAAAATTACCTATTTCTTTCATTTTCAAACTTAAGATCTACACGGCGGATTCTAATTAATCCTTTTTTGTAAGCAGTGCTTGCAGTCCAGTGTGGGTGTTGGGGAATCCTCTGCTCAGGTCTTTCTGAACCAGGTACTGTACCACTTGAAACAGAGACTTCACATCAGCAGGTAAGAGACGAGCAAGCAAGATCATTTCTTTGGCCATGTACGCGCCCTCTAATCTACTGGAATTAGAAAAAAAAAAAAAGATAAGTAAAATAACCCAAAAGCATGGAAGCAAAACTAACGGCACTCTTAAAACATTTACAATATACTTTTTGTCAGTATTTTCTGTTTCTTTCTGACAAAGCTGTCTTTTTTGCTCTTTACACTTTGCACAACCCGATTTGTTCTGTGGTAGCGGATTCGACGTACATTTTTTAAAATACTGAATTTTTACCATCCGTGGTTAGTATCACACATTTGCCAGCACAGCACTCACATGACCTTAACACTGACCTAGTGCCAGAGCACTTGCTCTGCTTCCTGCCAACAGATAAACAATCTAGACGAGTTTTGGTTTTAATACCGTTTCTTGGTGGTTGCTCACCTGGACAGAGGAATGTTGTTCTTCGTGAGTCATATATTGCTGAAATTGGTGGCAACATGCTAGTTGCTTTCCAATGATAAGGCCAAACATTGCAGCACCTGGTCATGACGCCAAGTAAACCATCCTTGGCTAAGACCCACCTTACATCCTGTCAAAATGTGTCTTAATGTAGCTGACGATGAATACAAAAGACACCACAGATCCTCTCCTACACATAGATTAAGGTTATGTGGTGATGGGAGAACATTATATGTTGACCTGATGAGGAAAGTGATCCTGCTCTGTTCCATTGTCCATAGATCTTGCCAGCTGATCTTTGTTGTTCCACACTCTCCCATCTCGTCCATTCTCCCTGCTTGGCCTGGGAAACTGCCTTTACACACCCCATCCTTTCCTCCTGCTTTTGCACCTCGTTGACTACCAGCTTCCTTCGTTCAGCTGGGGCTGCTTTGTGCCATGTAGGAGGAGCTGAACTGAGACCAAGGCCTCCTCTTCCATGCTGTACTTGCCCCATGATATTACTGATAGAAGGGCAGCCTTTGCATCTTCCACAGCTTCCTTTGCCGCCCACTTTCTTCCAGTTTTCAACACAGGTGCTGCCTCCCTCACACATTCGTTGTGTGACTCTACCAATGTCATTTCCAATTGAACCTTGGCGCACTTAAACTCCTCGGTTAGAGCTGAGACTGGCAGCTGCAGTATCCCTTTTCCATACAGTCCCACTCTGCTGAGGCAGCGTGGAACTCCTAACGTATGAAATGATTAATGCTTCCACCTTCTCTACTGTTGTCAAGGAAACCTCAAACACAGTGAGTGGCCACAGAAGTCTTGGCAGTAGACCAAACTGAAAGCACCAGAGTTTAAGCTTGTCCGGTAAAGCACTGCTGTCTATGCTCTTCAACCCTTGCACTGCTTGTTGTCTCACTTCTCCCACATGAACTGTGTCCTTTAGGTCCCCATCATAACATCTCCCAAGACTTTTCACACTGTACTGAAGTGTCAATGAAGCAGTTCTTCAATAGGTAAGTTGACAATCTCTGAGCAACAATGCTGAAGAAAATCTTGCCTTCCATGTTTAACAGGAAAATAGGGCAAAACTGACCAATATTCATAGAATCTTTTTCTTTGGGTATAAAGACCCACCTGCTGGGCGCCATGCTCTTGGTACAACCTGTTTTTCCCATGCTACTTTCATCAATTTCCACAGGATTTGTAGAACACCAGGGGCACTCTTGTACACTCTGTATAGAACTCTGTTAGGCCCAGGAGATGATGACGCCCTTGCCTTTTTCACAGCTTGCTCTACTTCTTTCCACTTAGGTGCACAATCCTCCATTTGGTATTCTGGTGGATTGGGTGGGATGCCTGAAGGAATCAACATAGGCTCCTGCCTTTTTGAATCTGTGTGCATTTCCTCGAGATATCTCTCCAGGTCAGACTTAGTTGCTTTTAGTGTGCCATTTTTCTACCTGGTGAATAACTTATTTGCAAATTTGAATGGGTCTTTATAAAAGTTAGTTATCGCACACTCCTTTTTGCAGTGTTTCCATAGGTGCTCAGCTCTGCGCAATGTTGCAAGCTTATCTTTTATGACCCTTTGTAATAGATTGAGTGCCGCCTTCTGACTTTGTTCTGCTCGCCTCCATTGCTTCCTCAGCTGTCTCCTTTCTCAACTAAGCGCTCAATCTCCTGCTGCCGTCTAGACTTTACAAGAATAGTTTGTACTTTCTCCTTTCTTTTTTCAACTCCAAACCTCTTGCTTCCATATGCGTAGATGGTATCCCCAAATTTATCCAGCTTCTTTTCGACTGTTCCACCTAACCTTCCCAATGCAAAACAGGGATGCAAAGGTCTTGGCTATTTAACTCCAGGCTTGTGCCAGTTGAGGTTCTTTTCTCTCTTATGCTGGTTCATCTGACCAGGTTCACAAGGATTATTAGGTTCATCACTAATTGTGTTTATGCAAGTGCTCCTCTCATCTATGACAGGGGTGCTGATATCCTGCGAACTGTGGCTTGCTTCCTGTCTCTGGATTTCATTCGATTGACTTGACTGACTTCAAGTGCTGATCAAAGTGCTGATCAATGTGAGGCCTATGTCCCTTCTCCCTCAAGCATTTCATGCTTATGTGTATAAGGTATGTTTGTTATAATAGTATGTTAGTTATAATAGTAGATCATTTTTCTTATACAAAAACTACGAGTTGCACCACAAATAAAATAATTAATAGCAAACCAGACAACATGTGTAGTCACCAGTGGGTTGCTGAGGATTTAAACGTTCTCTGAAACAGTCTAATAGATCTCCTTTAGAAGTTTAGAAGAGTCACTGTCATGAATGGATAAGACAGATCTATAAAGTTCATGATTGATTGGTTAGAAAATGTTTGTGTAACATATTATTTGTCTCCTTTCAATGATCTCATTACTACGGAACCCCTAAAGGGACATGGTGTAAATTAAAAAGGGAGACTACTATCTTGTTCACATGACTTACTATCTCATGAGCACGAGATATTATAGCAAGTCACACAAGATATTCTGCCCTGCGCACGAGATAGTAAGTTGTCCACACGACATAGTAGCCTTCTGTTTACTGTAAATTTTTATACCATGTACCTTTAGGGGTGCCGTACATTACTATGCCACACATACATCAAATTTATTTTTCAGCACATCAAACACATGTTTTTGTGTCCTTCATAAACAAAATCTAAAAAAAGAAAGAAAAAAATGCTGAAATGGTTACGACAGTTCTAAATATCTGTATACATGGAAAACTACACAATAAATAACTTCCAACTATTCTAATTAGCTCTTCCAATTCACATATAATTCTATGACAACATGAAAACAACCATGGTTGTTATGGTTTTAGACCTGACCTCACCTGCCCAGTTATGCAGATAAGGGCGCAGTGGTGGCCTTAATATATATATATATATATATATATATATATATATATATATATATATATATATTGTAAGACAGCAGGGAGGGGGTTAAAGCCTCCCTGAAGAAAAAAACATGTGCGGAATGCACATTTGTTTAATTTAATTGTATTCGGTTCATTGTTTAATTGTTTTATTAGTTTAATTATCACCCGCACCTGGTTAATTGTAAATTAGAGCCAGGTGCAGGGTTTAAAAGAAAGACAGCCAGTCTTTTCAGGGCTGCTGTGGGTAGAGCCCGCTTGCGAGGGTGTGCAGGCGTACAGAGAAGAAGGTACTGAGAAACCGTGAAAGGTTGCGTGTGAAAACTGTGTTTATTTTGTTTTGCTTTGTTGTACAGGGAAACAGCCTAGCTGTCCTGTTTGTAGTTAGGTTCCTGTTTGTTTAGTTAGTGCTTGTAAAGAGCTAGGTGTTTGTTTTGTATTTTGTTTTGGTGTTTATTAAAAATAGCGCACCAGCGCTTAAAAATCCATTTATTGTGTGCTGGGTCAAATTTTTAAAGGGGCAACGAACCCGTGTGAGGTGCAATCATTTTACATTATATATATATATATATATATATATATATATATAAAGATGAAATTAGGAAACATGCCGGAGCAACGTGGATGGTATATATATATATATATATATATATATATATATAATTTGCACTATTCTATAACTCAGATGTGGTCATGTTTTATTTTTAATTCATGAAAAAAAAACCATGTTATGTTTACTTTAAACCAGTGCTATAAATAGATTGTTTGATGTTGATATTTGATGAAAGGCTGCTTGCCACTTCATAATATTAATCTGCCAACCCACACACTGTAAATTTGCCTTCATATCAATCAAATGAAAGCTGATAAGCAGGCAGTCCCACCCAGACATTAAACACAGGATGTCACCTTTTCATCTGAAGGAATTTGAAACCAATAGAAGAAAATTTGATTTTAATTTAATCTATTACAGTGAATTATAAAAGGGCTATTTGTTATATTGGAATTATTATACAAGTACAAGCTCAGTTCTGCCATTGCATCATTATTTTCAAATATTTTTTTCTCTTAGGTTATATAAACTTTTTTTTGATTATCTTAATATAAAGTTCTGCTTTCATTTGAAGTTGTGTCTTACAACATATGGGATACTATAGTTTGCAAGATTGTATACACAAAGTATAGATGCAATTGCTGATTGATGATGGGTACCACCTGCTCAGATACAACATATCATTATAAAAAATATATGATGTTAAATAGAAAAAAAAATTGCAGTGGTGTCTGTAATGGTGACTATAAAATTCGAACTCTTAATACGATTGAATATCTTGGTATATGGTTGGATAGTGCATTAACTTTTAACACACATATTGACAATCTACAAGTTAAAGTTAAGGCTAGACTTGGTTTTTTATATTGCAACAAATCTTGTTTTACTCATTCTTAATTGGCATTTACAGTTTTATCTGTACCACAGTTTGTGTATTTTTTAACTATATGTCAAACATGGTAACAATATTCAGACCCATTTTGGTGCTGTACAGTGTTGAGAGATTTAAATGTACTGTGTTTGCACCTTACTCTTCAGATAACATTTTTAGTCTAGAAGCATCTGACGGTTCTTGCTTTGAAGTCTTTGATGGTAACTTTGAGTAATTAAGCATGCTTATTTACTACAGTCAGACACAAGTTCTAAACTATAATAAAACCGTTAAACTTGATTAATAATAATAATAATAATAATAATAATAATACTTCTGTATGTAATGTTATAAGGTAAGGTAACCATAGGACACAAAAAGACAAAAAAGGGCACATTGTGTAGGCCGATGTCTTACTGCTGCTGTACCCTTGAGCAAGGTACTTTACCTAGATTGCTCCAGTAAAAACCCAACTGTATAAATGGGTAATTGTATGTAAAAATAATGTGATATCTTGTAACAATTGTAAGTCGCCCTGGATAAGGGCGTCTGCTAAGAAATAAATAAATAAATAAATAAATAATAATAATAATAATAATAATAATAATAATAATAATAATAATAATAATAATACGCAGAGTTTCTGTTCCTTTCTATTGTAAAAGTAGTTAAAGATGCAAATCTAAGCTGTTTAAACTACGTGGATGCTTCCTTTTCATACTCCTTTGGTAAATACTGGAAGTTTTCAAATATTAACAGTAAGCTTAGGAAACAAATTGTGACACAGGGATAAATAAAGTTCAAGCACTGAAATTTAAGCAACGTTTTTCAGGAATAAATAAAAATGTTATTTTGAGAATGCACTTTTTATTTCGAACAAACATCTCACAAAGTAAAACTGTAAAATAAATAACCAGATTACAAAATTAAGCCATGGCATAGTATTGCACATATTATTTTAACAAAAAAATATATATAAAAAAATAAGATAAAACCAAAAACTTTACCAGGACATAAGCTTATTGGCACTACTTCTAAACAACATTGAGGCGGTGAATGTTTTCCCAGATAAGAGCCATCAACCAAAATTGATCTTTTCCCAATACTTTTACAAGGAAAAACAGCATTGAAATGTTTTGAGAAAACCTAAAGAGCCTAAAGAGTTCACATTGGCGTGTTGCTTTGCTCTTGATACAATTTACTGTTCAGGCACAGACACACCTGGTTGTTACAGACAGATGCACAACCTGTTAGTTATACAGACTTTGACAATGCACTGTACATAAAGCCTTTATACTAGATTGCACATTTTCAGATCTTTCCAAAAAATGTACGCCATGTCACTGGCAACAGAAAAGTTACGTAAAACATTTATAAGATCTATAGACTCAGATGTTTCTGAATATGAAGTAAGGTGGTTTAAACGCTGTTCAGTTATGGATAGGGTGGTATTTTTTTCACTGTGATAACCGTGATACAGCCTTAGTCATGAATGACCGAAAGTTTTTTTCAGCCATCAAAGGCATTAAAAGCTGCGCTCAGCAGTAGCATTGGACATGGGCAGTGGTCTAGTCCTTAATCTAAAAGTACAGGTGTAGTGGTACGTAATCAGAATGCGGTATGTATATCAAAACTTGACCAGTGTAATGTGAGAAAGTGTACACTGTCAGATTGAAAGTGGTACGCTGTCAGATTCTGGTACAAGTGCAATCAATTGCGATCTGATGGGTTTTTTGCTATTGCCAAGGTACATTTACTGTTAATTATACAGGGTGATTAGAAAGTTTACCATATGAGATATGGTGAGTTGATGTAAACTTACTTCCTAATCGTCCTGTATGTCATTTATTTTTTTAAAACTTAAACTGGAAACAGACAACCAATTTCTCTTAAAAAAAAAAAAAGTACAAATTTGACTTAAGGTAATAATGCTTTACAATTGGCAATATAAATTATGTCACTTTTCTATGATGATTTCATAGCAGCTCCAGACCTAAACTTGTCCATGGACACCTCACACGCATTATTTGGCGGGCTATTCAGGTCCCAGTGGTTTTCCAGTACATGGCCTCAAGAAATTCAAACACTCTCTTCTCAACAAAAACCATCAACTCTGTTGGAACTGTATCCTATTGTAGTGGCCACCTCTTTATGCGGACACCTATGGCCACGAAAATCCATTGTGTTCTTCAGTGTCAACACATTTCACATCATTAATAAAGGCTGGTTTTCATCTCCATTAATCATGCAATTACTCCGCCATCTAGTCTGGATATCAGCCTCCCCAACCAGACAGCCGATAACCCAAGACATTCTTTCCAACCTCACCATGGAAACCTTATGTCTCATAGCTTTCTTCGGCTTTATGAGATGAGCAGAGTTTACAGTACCATCAAAAAACAGCTTTCCAACCCTGGGTCTACCTGTTCCTGGCAGCCACTTCATCTTACATCTAAGAGTTTCTAAGACTGATCAACTGCGGCAAGGGCAGTTCATCCAACTATCTAAAATCGACTCTCTCGTGCCTGTTTTCATCCATATCCAAATACCTCACCACCAGGAACTATGCTCTCCCAACAGACCCACTATTCACAGACATATCCAGAACAATTATTACAAGACATTGGTTCTCCTCCCATCTATCGGCTCTCACTGCAAGAACGGCCCTGCCGCCTCAGTTCTATACATCGCACTCCTTCTGGATAGGAGCAGCTACTTCAGCAGCAAGCGCAGGAGTGAACCAGCACCTCATTAACAGCCTGTGGCGCTGGTCTTCATCAGCAGTAGAGACTTATATCAGATCATCTCCCTCAGACATTGCAACAGCCCAGCAGTCAATTGTTAGCTTACCCGGAGTGGGGGTGCCCTCTCTGCCAGGACCACCAGAGGTTTTCTGTCTCTCCCTTTTGGTACAGTATCTGAACTGAAGAAAAGCTGCGCTGGCACTTTATAACACAGACATCTTATTCAGCATTTGTTTTATAACTAAATAAATATTAGGCCTATTATGTGGTTATCTTTCCTAATGTATTTACTTTTTTGCTGCGAGAGTAACTGCGGCTTTAGCCGGGAGACAAATTGCTTCAGCTTCGCTTCTGCCCCGCTCCGGCAGCCGAACCTGGGGCGAGCCCATTCCCTATTCCCCTCTCCTTCTCACACTTGGTTTGCTTGTCTGTCGCTTTGAACTGAACTCTTGACTGCCGTTTAGCCAGGCTATTTGTAGTTTAAAAACTGCTAATTAAAATGATCCATGAGTGGGAATGTTACCGTTGATTACATGGTGCTTTATGCATGGTTAATTCACAGAAAGTTACATTTTTGCTTCACTACATGTGCATTATAGAGAGGGAGTTATTTTATTTTGTATTTTAGTCAGATGTGTGTTGTTATGTGTCCTGCAACACCCCCCCCCCCCCCCCCCCCGGTTTATAACGCTTTTTGGTTACAACGCTCATATTATGTGTCCCCCGAGACCCGCGTTATAGCGAGGGAGCACTGTACATTATATATATATATACACACACTGGGGGGTCCTGGGGGTCCAGGCCATGATGACATTAGCATGTGATCTTGCTCTGGGAAGGTCTGATTATGTGGTAGTATGTACAGCATCATATTGTAGCGTTTCTGGTTCTTTTTCATTAAAAATGTTGTTTACTTTAATGGTATGTTTCGTATCAGGTATCTTCATGACAGTCTTGACCCCCCCCCCCCCCCCCCTTCTGAAAGTCTGAATCCACTCCTGGTGTTGATGACATCTGTATTAAAAAAACCAAAAAAACAAAATAGCACTGTATCAACATACCCCCTGTAACAACTATCCCCGGTCTCCCTAATAAAATGATTGAAAGATTTAAAAAATGTATATGTATATATATATATATATATACCTGCAGCTTAAACCAAGACACATAATAGCTGTTCAAAATGTGATCGCGAAGAGTCTGCCTGATAACAATATATCAATCCTTGATTAATGTTTCAAAGGTTATTTGCACAGTAATTATTGAACAGTGAAGTACAGCTTTTAGAAGGTAGTTTGAACTGTTAAATATTAGCTGAATAGTGAGTGTGGTAGACATGCCTTCCAAACAATGTACAGCACTAGAAAAGCAGGAACCCACCTTTATGAAACATTTGAACTGGGACTGCATTCCACGAACATACTGTAGTCGGTGTAATTGCAGAACTAACTGGCAACCTCAAACCTAAAATTGTATTTCTTTAGATTTTTAAACCAAAAATGTAGCAACTGACTATAGCTAGTTTAGAGTAGACCTACCGTATATCCTTTTTAATATAGATTGTAAACTGCCAAACTAATAGCCTTACTGCTGAATCAGCCCTCCCTTATTTAACACATGGCGATAGAATGGGTTTATGAAGTGAGGATTGCTGTTTGTAAATTAATGTAAAATATATTACACCACTGATGTTATGATTTCAGAATTCTATATAAATTGTTCCGGGAATCAGTGCTGTTTTTGAATATTTTGTTGACAAATTATGTGTTCCTACTAGTAAACTGAAACATTTAAATTATTTATTTACACATTCTAAGAAATAATATTGAATAAGATGTATTAGTAATAAAAGGGATGCATGACTAAATATATATCCGTAGCTGCTGCTGCCACCTAATCAATGCGCCAATGAGTGTTAATAGAATGACTAATTGAGATGATTAAAGGAATCAGGCGATTATTAATCAATAAGTGGTTTAATTAAGAAGACTACATGACCACCTTGCATGGGAGGAACGAAGTGCAGCCTAAGAAAGCAGGTTGCGTAAAACGCAGGGCCCTAGTAATAGTACTCAACCAAAAGGAAGCATGGAAAATTGAATATCGACATGCTCGCTTATGTGGGGCAACCCCTCTTTTACAATATATTCAACTCTTTTATAACATAAGTCAGATGATTGAACATGTAAGAGATATAAGATATAGTTTATTTAAAAATATTTGCATTCAATATTTCTTACATGGGTGTTTTATTACTCACATTGATTGCATTTTTAAAAAAAATCATGAATAAATAATCTTTGTGCAACATAAAACAATTTTCAATATCATAACACAGACGTCAGTAATGAAAAGTCCATGACATAAATGAAAGAGGCTGATAGGGAAAACCCACAAAATAAACAACGCTTTGCTGACGTTTTTTTTTTTTCCTAACTTTTGCCACAATGCTGTAGAGAAATGCTACCTTTATAGAGTACTTCTGTCCCAAGGAACCATCTTTGGTTGTTCTAAAACCACATTGGAGAGATTCTTGAATTTGGAAAACAGTTTTGCTTATGCAGGAAATAGTATGAAAGTGGTGCACATGAAGGCATATACGTTTCAGATGACTGTGAAATATGAAAATGTCCAGATGTTTAGTTTGTTACGATCACAGGGAAATCACAGCATGATTTATGTAAACAAAAGATATGGAATACCTTTTAATCCTTTTCTGAAAGATATTAACCCTTTCTCCATTGCTGGTGTTTTGAAACACTTCAGAATACATTTGTGTTAACTACAGTGTAGCTAAACTGTACTTACACATTTGTGCACTATTCAGCCCAGTTATACCACAGTGTTATATCATTAGGAAAATTTGTTGTATGTGGTTACATCTGCACCATCATAGAAGTGTGTGCTAAATGCATATTATGATTCAGTTGTGTCAAACAATCAGCTTCCAGCTTCAGTGGGCTTCTATCAGACTGTGGAAGCCCGCTGTGACTTTAGTGCATAAGCTGTCATTTAAATCAATCCTGGCAAGTTTTCACTTTCCAGATTCGTAAACCTTCTTGTTAGAAGAAGTCAGTGTTTCATGTAGTTTGTACCTGATTCGTTCTCTGATCCCAGTGCCAAGCCAACAGTTTCTTTGGAGGTGTCTGCTCAAACACATCGGGCACCACGCCAGTTGGACTCATGCGGTGAAATGAAGGGTCACTTGCCAGTTTTACTTGCCCAACTTGTGGGAGCATCAGGGTCAATGTGGTGATCCCTGTGGGTCTCCGTGTGGGATCCCAACCCAAGACTGTTAACCTGACACTGCCAGGACACGATCATGCTGTCCCATGATTGCTGGACTCACCCTGAACACCACCATGCCTTTACCAGGTGAGTGATTAAAGGATCCTAAACTGAAATCTTATTCCTGGACTTTGCTCCATACCAGGGTATTACGAGAACTGGATACAAATCCCACTTGATTCCCTTGTACCTTCTCAAGTCTTTGCTTTTTCATTTCTTGAATTTCATGTTGACATTTGCATGGTACAGCGTGCCTTATCACTTTTCTGTTACATTTTATCTTTATTACAGTAACCACAGATTTTATCTATGGTAACAACTAAGTATTTGGCAGGAGCTTGGGTTTGGTATTATGAGTCTATTAAGCTAAGCCATAAAGCTTGTTTTGTTGTTAACAAACCTCACTACATTCATATTTAACTCGATAGTGAGCATTTGGTTTGTAAGAAACTTATTTTTTTGCCCATAAAGGATGTAGGGTTATTGAGTCCAAACAATCATTTTTGTATAATATTGGCTTTCTGGATTTACAGTTTGTGTAATTCACTAAAATATTTAATTGAAATATAACAAGCACCATTAAGAAATATTATGTTATGTATAAACAGGTTGCAGGTTATGCATCATAAACAAGGTGAACAGTATACACAGTTTACTATAAATATATGTTTTATTTTCAAGAATTATGGTTGAAAAACCAACTGAACCATTAGCTGTACACAGCAATGGCTACACAATGGAGTTGGAATACATATTGCTCAGTGGTCATGATATGATAGCATACTAGTAATAATACTAACACTGCAATGGGTTTCCACTGTGTATTCATTTATACTATTGTGAGATCAGCAATGGTGTTGTTTAAAATTGAATAAAAAGCTCATGTACCAAATTAACCTGACTAAACTGGAGAGTTATTTTAGATTTTTTTTATGTACACAAAATTCCAGTACTATCTGAACTATGCAATAAATGTTAAATTGATAGAAGCATTTCACCTAAAACATGCATGTTATTCATTTGTGGAAGCAGCTGATTGGTGGTTGACAAGAAAGAAGCTACGGTAAAGGTTGAGACTATTTCGCTCTCTCAGGAAGTGCAAGACTACCTGAAAGTAGTCTTATACTTCCTTCTTACTATGGCACCAGATATTCTTTTTAAATGAAAATACAAATTTGCTATAAAATGTATTTATTTCAAAACGGCACATATATGAAATTCATAAGTAGAATGCATGGCTGGTAACATTTAAGGAATTATTTTATTATCTAGAACCTCTTTAAATAAACTTTTCCTAGAGAAAAAAAATCAAGCTGTAACTGTCATTCACATTTCATCAACTACAACTTCTAATTGACATACATGCACGATTTAATGTTGGTTGATGGCTTACAGTGTAAAATGTACATTAAAAGAGTTGTATATAGTAAGCTGTGGCAAAATACCCCCCCCCCCCCCTCCGAATGAGGGTAAATGACTAGTGGGGTTTAATTTGTATTTATTTGTTTATTTTTTTGTCCGATTTTTACCCACACGCCAGATAATCATAAATCAGCATTGTATATGTGAAGTGTTCTAAATACCCCTTTTATAACTGAGTGTCTGCAGTGACCCCTTCAAAATGAGAATGCAATGGTTCTGTACTGAGGGCACATTGCCGCTTGACTGGAGGCCCAGACACACATAAACCTAATCCTAACACTGAATCACAATTCTACCCCAAACCTCTAACTTAACCCTAACCTTACCCTAACTCACAGATTGCTATTCAGTGCCCTGGTAGGATGAATGAAATAATATTCTGTATACAACAGATTCTATTGAAAGTGTGGATGCTCCATCTTCTGGTGACTGAACAAGTCTTATGATTTGAGTTGTAAACTGCTTATTGGCAAACAGGAATAAGATCTTCTGTGTTAAAATGATGTGATGACCATCTAGTGTAGATTTACAGAAGTGTAAAGATCTACATCTACAACATATATAATGGTCCCTTGAGAAAGATATGTACAACATATCAACGTTGGGCAACTGGCTCTTTGAGCTAATATATATATATATATATATATATATATATATATTTTTTTTTTTTTCTCTCAATGACATGTGGTTAAAAGAATTACACTGACTTTTAGTAGCATATAGCAGTTAGTTAACAGATACTTCAATTCTTTACCTAAATCAAAAACAAAAGTTACATAGGCTGGACTTTCAACTGAAATGTTTCACATTTGTAGAAGGGGAGGGTCACCAATAAATATTTCCAATGCCCTGTTTAAACACATGAAATGCAAATCCTCTGATACAATAGCCCCAGTAGTTTCATAAAATGTAGAGCCAAGTAAATACCAGTGTTTACTTGTTCAGAAGAACTAGTGCGTATCGGTTTCTCTAATCTAATCTGGAGTTTTTACACAGCATTAAAATTTACAACTACTGCTCCTGAGCCAGTATTGCTAGATCTACTGTTTCATAGAATTTAAAAGAATATCAGCCAACAAAAGAAAAACAAAGTTCAGCCCACACATGCACTTCATTTGTCTATTATTATTATTATTATTATTATTATTATTATTATTATTATTATTATAATTATTATTATGATTATGATTATTATTATTATTATTATTATTATTATTATTAAATTCAATACTGTATGTACAGATATTCCAGTAAACATTAACAGGGGCTTCACATGATTAGCTTTCATCCTGGACTACCTAATGTTGGGGTCTGTGAAATAAGCTATGAATTAACTTAACACATTTGAAAGATCAGTGTAAAAAAGTGGTGCACAATCTTTTCCAAATATCTTTTTTTTAGGATTGTTTGACAGACTTCTACCGGCTTCTAACTGAAAATATATGTTTTTTTATACAAAAGGGTGTTTTATTTAAAAGTCTATCCAATAATAAATTTAAAAAATGAAATTAGAAACTTACAAGGTTAAGTATAATTAAGAACATAAGAAAAATACACCTTCATGTAAATATGTACCCACATCTCCAGTAGGTGATGAAAAGGTTCACCATTGGCATTTATACACTGCTGATGTATAGGAGGCTGTGTGGTTCAGTGCTTAAAGAAAAGAGCTTGTAACCAGGAGGTCCCCGGTTCAAATCCCACCTCAGCCACTGACTCATTGTATGACCATGAGCAAGTCACTTAACCTCCCTGTGCTCCGTCTTTCGGGTAAGATGTAATTGTAAGAAACTCTGCAGCCGATGCATAGTTCACACACCCTAGTCTCTGTAAGTCGCCTTGGATAAAGGCGTCTGCTAAATAAACAAATAATAATAATAATAATCGTTGACTCAAGTTCGAGTACACAGCTCCCAGTTGCTGCTGAGATCATTTCTGCACTAACTTATGAATGGCCGGCTTTGATGGTAGCTCCCCATATTCTTCAACAGGTATATTTTTCTTTAAATAATTCTCTGCACATTTTGTATAAGTGTGGGTGGTTGTGATAGAGGGCTCGGTGTAAAGGGAACAGAGTGCCCTGGACTGGATGGCCAAACAATTAATTCCCCGGGTTAGATGGATGTTGGCCATCGAGAAAGGGAGCAGAGCTACGGTACACCAAGGGAAGCGACCTGGAAGGGATGTGATGTGGCAGCCGCGGATTGGAGGAGCAGTTGCACTAGTTAACCAAGGGGCCATGATTGATGGTACAAAAGGGGACGTAGCGAGGTGATCTGTTCCTTTGTGTGATTAACACTGAACCGGAAGGAGAACGTAATTTTTATTGTGAGTGTTTTGTTTGTTTTGTCTTGTCTAAAATCTACTTGTTGTTATTAGATGGCTAACATGATCTGGAGCTGTCGCTACAGGCCAACACAAAACCCGGATAACACTGCACTTGTTTATGATAAATTGTATTTTCACCACAAGCACTACAGCACTCACTTTGGACTTGTGACCGTGTTTGTGTTACTGTGTGCGTTTAAATAACGTGTTTATTGTTTTGGGACTGAACCTGTGGATTTAACTGAGCAATACACATTGTTGTGTATTGCCAGTTCTAATTATTCTTTACTGTTGTCATCAGACTTTCGAATATAAATAAACCATAATTTCACCAGTACTTTGTTGTTTGTCATTGTCTTGAGCACTGCATCACCTCTACACCTGTGCACTGCAAACCACTTTGCCACAGTGGCATATAATTTATAATTAATGTGTGCAGCTGTGTGTTCTTTTGTGTAAATTGTTATTATTATTTAAGATATTGTAAGAAATAATAACACGCTATACAAATTGAACACGTGGGCTTTTTATGATAAACACACACCCTGTGCAGGGCGGTGTACACCTGGTTCTGTTTCAGTTAAATGGCACAAGTTCTTATCGTTTCATCAGCCTTTTGTTCCTTTCCAATACACAACCTTTGCTTACAGTTGTATGCAAAAGTTTGGGCACCCCTGGAAAAAATGTATGTTACAATGAATCTTTCAGTGAACAGAAGTTGACCTGACCTCTACATGGTACAAAGTTAAACATGACACCTTTCAGCAAATTTTAATACAGGATTACTATTTATTTGCATTTATTACAGATTCAAAATAATAAACAAAAGTGAAAATGGCGCATGCAAAAGTTTGGGCACCCTTTTGGACCATTCTTAATTACTTCTTAAAAAGATGATTACTAAGGTCCAGAAAGGTTGATTCACTCATTAGGGCTTCAATTAGTCAGGTGAAGTCAATTCCAGTGTTGAACTATTACTCTGAAGTAACTTCATACCTTCTAATCTGTCAGACTGTGATGGTTGTTCTGCCTGGTTTCAAAAACCATGGGCTCCTCTAAGCGGATGTCTGAGGACCTGAAAATGAAGATAATTGACTTTCACAAAACAGGAGAAGGCTATAAAAAAACTCTCTCAACGCTTCCAGCTAGCAATTTCAACTGTCAGAAACATTGTCAAGAAATGGAAGTTAAATGGAACGGTTAAAGTCAAGGCAAGATCTGGAAGACCAAGAAAAATATCACATAGACTTGCCCGAAAACTGGTCAGATCTGCACAACAGAACCCACAGGTCACTGCAAAAGACCTTCAGAACAGTTTAGCTGACACTGGAGTAGTTGTTCACAGGTCCACAGTACAGCGTACCTTACACAACAAGGATCTGCATGGGAGAGTTGTCAGAAGGAAGCCTTTTCTACGACCTCATCACAAAAGTCAGCGTCTAAAGTATGCAAAAGAAAACCTTGACAAGCCTGAAGCTTTTTGGAACAATGTTCTTTGGACTGATGAAACGAAAATTGAACTGTTTGGCCACAACCAAAGAAGGTACGTTTGGAGAAAAAAGGGTGAAGCATTTCAAGAAAAGAACACCTTGCCAACTGTTAAGCACGGGGGTGGCTCTATTATGCTTTGGGGTTGTGTGGCAGCCAGTGGAACCGGAAATATTGTGCGGGTGGAAGGAAGAATGGATTCAACTAAATATCAACAGATCCTAGAAGCTAATGTTCTAAAGTCAGTCAGGACACTGAAGCTGAAAAGAGGTTGGATATTTCAGCAAGACAATGATCCAAAACATACCTCAACATCAACCATGAAATATTTACAAGAAAGAAGGAGAAAGGTTTTGGAATGGCCGTCACAGTCCCCAAACTTGAATATTATTGAAAATCTGTGGGGAGATCTCAAACATGCAGTGCATGCAAGGAGACCTAAGAATCTTTCTGAGCTGGAAGAGTTCTGCAAGGAAGAGTGGGAAAAAATTCCAAAGGCAAGAATAGAAAGACTCTTAGCTGGCTACAGGAAACGTTTGGAAGCAGTTATATCTGCCAAAGGAGGTGTTACCAAGTACTAAGTGACAGGGTGCCCAAACTTTTGCACGCGCCATGTTCACTTTTGTTTATTATTTTGAATCTATAATAAATGCAAATAAATAGTAATCCTGTATTAATTTGCAGAAAGGTGTCATGTTTAACTTTGTACCATGTAGAGGTCAGGTCAACTTCTGTTCACTGAAAGATTCATTGTAACATACATTTTTTCCAGGGGTGCCCAAACTTTTGCATACAACTGTATGTGCCTATTTGAATGGTGAAGGGGTGAGAAATAATTGAAAGTCTCTAAACATTGTGTGATTTTTCTGTGTTTACTGCAAATATTTTTGAACCACTGTTTAACATGGCCCAAATTTGTGAACCATGCAATTCTGCAGTTTTGCAGTGATTAGCAGTTCTGTCTTTTGAACCTGCAAACCACGACATTGCTGTACTAACTTCAAACCAGCTGAGCTGTAGAATTGATATTGTGCTGTTGACTTTAAGAACCTTCAATAGTTTTACTTTGGTTATGTAAATTGGGTTAAAAGCCATTGATTGACTACTAACACAACAAGTTTTGCTTTTGATTTGATTAAGTATTTTCATATACTAAAATATATCTATAACCTTCACAATAATCTTCTGCCTAGCTACAATTGACACACCTACCATAAACATTTCTGAATAGCTACTAACAAAATGCTTGTTAATATCATAGGATTACTAAAGGATGCTTGCAAGTGCTTATTAGTAGAATGCATCACATGATGTAGCGTCCCACTTCCTATATGTTTAGTATAAGCATGCATCTAATTATATTTTCGGTGCTCAGAAAAACAAGGGGCAGAAAATACCATCTCTGTACCAGGGGAGTGCAGGAAAACCACGGTCGCAGAAAGCCATGGCAGCTCAGACCGCCAGGCAGAAAGCCATGGCAGCTCAGACCACCAGGCAGAAAGCCATGGCAGCCCAGACAACCAGCTCTGTCTCCTTGGAACTCGAAAACCACCTATCAAGACCTGTAAATTGACCTGTAGCAATATTGCACAGAAATACTATCTCTGTACCAGAGCAGTGCAGGAAGCCTTGGAGCTCAGAGAAACACCATCAACTGAGGCTGGGTATAAACAGCATGCATTATATTTGATTCCTGAATAAACCCTTTTTGATTGACTTTATCAGAAGTCGAACCCATCTTACAAATATTGTCTGAATTTTGCTGTGCGATTTATTTTTTTGTTAATGTACTGTTTTGAATAGTGTGTGTATGTATTGTTTATCTTTGTGTTTGTTTCAGAGATTAATAATTGAGCACAATCAGTCACGTACCTTTCCTAGGATCCAGACTTAAATTGCCACAGGTGCGTGCCATTCTGGATCAATTGACATACGACTATAAAACCAGAACCAAAACTACAGAGAGGAGTTGAGTTGGGCAGGAACGAAAACAAGGGAGTGCAGGAAGTTGGCCATGTTTTTAGGGACTTCAGCAAAGGGATTGCAGGAGTAAACAACGTGCACACTGAACAGAAAAGAAATACGGAAACCATTGAGAAGTGGATAAAGAGTCACTTGAGAAACAAGGGAAGTACCATTTTTGTCACTGTTAGACAATGAATACTAAACTTGTGGCAAACCTTAGTAAAAGACTAGGATTGTTATTATTTCACAGAATCAGAAATGTATCACTGCTGCAGAAAATTTAAACATTGTTTATAAAATCTACTGAATATATTTTGAGTGTTGTGTAAATAATTAGAACATAGAAGATATCTGAGGAAATGGCAAAGATATCACAATAAGGACTACAGTTGTTGGGGACCGGTTTTGTGTGCAATTCTGATACCTGCTTTTGGTTTTTGCACAGGATCCTCACCCCCACCCCTACCCAAATCTGCCAAGAAGAATGGGCCAAAATCACTCCGACACTGTGTGTAAAGCTGGTACATACTTACCCCAAAAGACTTAAAGCTGTTATTGCAGCGAAAGGTGGCTCTTCCAAATATTAATGTGTGGGGGTTGAATAGCAAGATATTTCAGTTTTTTATTTTTCTTAAAAATATTTACCAACATAAAACCAATGTCACCTTACAATAATTGATTTTGAGTTTCAGTGTTTTAAAACAAAATATCAAACAGAACGAAATTTCAATGTACCGTTTGTAATTCAATAATATGAGAGAATTGGTCAGGGGTCTAAATACTTTTGCAAGGCACTGTATATATATATATATATATATATATATATATATATATATATATATATATATATATATATATATATATGAAAGAAAAGGTTTTTTTAAAAAATTACACAAAAAGTTTAAAAGATTAGAAAACCTTTTATTTTCAGGATGTTTTGGATAAAAGCCCATCTTCAGTTGTTTAAAAAGAAAAGTAAACTGTGCAGTAAACTTGTTGTTCAAGAATTCTTGAATAACAACAAGTTTACTGCACTGTGTTTCCTTTTCTTACCTGTTGTGGTCCCTCCTCTCTCATTGTCTAGTGGTCTGTGTTGTCACCTCGAAATCCAAAGAACCTATAAAGGGGGGAAAAGAGAAGCATTAGTTATTTATTAAATATTACTTACCATTGTCAAGAGTCCCCACGTGTCATATACGTTTCAGCCAGAAAAAAAACATGTTGCTTGATGTTTAACACTTATTCACTTATTAACAACAACAAACAATGTTCCTTGAATCAAACACGTATTCGGTCTTTTACAGCTCACACTCAACTGATGTGATTCACCTTATTACAGCTCCCATATGGAAGCCAAGGTCAGAACTGTGACATGACTATTAGTTCCCCCTCATATACAGCTTGACAAGGGAATCTAATACCGGTATTCTAATTTCATTATTCTCATTTATTATTTGGTAAACTTTTTAAATAAAACACCTTCTGCAGTATTATTTCTTGTCCCTGATATGTTACACAAATTACTAACAGATAACTCTTTACCATTAACAATAAAAAGAGTCATAAAATCCTGGGCTACTAGTTGAATTGGGTTTTATTGGTAATTGGTATTGTAGTTAACAGACGTGTGTTATACATAACAGAAATGGAGGACAAGAAACAATCCTGAGGAATAAGTTAACTGGTAAATGAATACCAACTTGTATTTTTGTTTCCTGATGCTGTATTTGATTGTTTGAGATACCACTTGGTATTTACTCACAGACCACATGACCAAGGAATACACGTTGGGAACCTCTGATCTAGATGTCATAAACTGAGCCACCAAGTTTGGCTTTGCTCCATATCCCATAAAGAGGTTTAAGGTCATCAGGGAGGTGCTTGCTGAAGCTGTTAGCACTATCATGATAAGATGTTTTAGAAATGGGCAGCAGTGTGGAGTAGTGGTTAGGGCTCTGGACTCTTGACCGGAGGGCCGTGGGTTCAAACCCAGCTGGGGGACACTGCTGCTGTACCCTTGAGCAACGTACTATACCTAGATTGCTCCAGTAAAAACCCAACTGTATAAATGGGTAATTGTATGTAAATTGTATGTATAAAAAATAATGTGATATCTTGTAACAATTGTAAGTCACCCTGGATAAGGGTGTCTGCTAAGAAATAAATAATAATAAAATGATTTGTGATATATGTTCTTTTTGAACACACACATAATTTCGCATAGAAGAGCTGAACAGTTTATTACTGTATCTGAAAAAGCAAACAGAAAAAAAACAGTAAACAGTCTGATATGTAGACAACCTACCTGTGATTGGGTGCATTCAGACATCACTTTGAATTTTGCTGTTGAATGGCTTTTTAGATTCTTAATATAAATCCATGGGTCCTATTTACAAAACTTTACGGACTCTTTCTACCCCCCCCCCCCCCCAATAATAATAATAATAATAATAATAATAATAATAATAATAATTGAAACTATAGTCTCACAGACCTATACTTTCAGAGTGACCCCAGGGGAGCACACTATTATTTTAGAGTACAGCTAAACTCATTAAAAAATAAGTTAAACTATTGAAAGGATGTGACATCTTCTTAATGTCCCCACTAGGAAGACTTGATGTTAGATGAACATTGTTACATGAGAACTGTTTATTGCAAACAGAATTTCAAATTATAAAACAAACAGGTAAGAAATACTATAAAATAATTTTAATAAATTGATGATTACAAAATAGTATCATTATAGTGAATAATGCCACAGTCGTGCTTTTACACCTTGTCTTGCAACATGTTTCTTCACAGAACTGAGTTATACTGATAAGCTAGAAGAAGGGGGAGGCAGTGGCTGAGTGTAAACAAAATACAGAGAAGGAAGCAATCAGGCGTGGTTTAAGTGCAGTACTTGAGATAAGACTAATTGATGATTACTTGTTGATTGAAGACAAAAGTGTTTAATCTTTCCAAGGTTCTGCCTTGAGACATTTAAAAATCCTTTGCAATTCAAAAAACCCAATTCAAAAAACCAATCCCAGTTCATTACTGACTGCTAGGAAGAATCAATATTTAAACACAAGAACGTAGCATTGAAATGCAACTTGCATTTTATAAGTGTAAAAGGAAAATTACAAAATACTGGTGCCAATCGATTGATCTTCAAAAAATACCGGACTGACATGGTTAATTCCACATATGATAGTGTGATACAGACTTATTTATTTTCTTTAATTACTAAGTTGCATATTTTAATGTAATCTTATTTGTATAAAATGTATTATTAATGTGTGCCATGTAGTAATTTGAATGTGTATGGTGTAATATTGCAGTATGTAGAACATGCATTTGGTTTAGTCAGTGTTGCTAATCTGCTAATAGAGTTATACAGTTACTTTTATTGATTACTGCATGAGCCAAGATGCAGTCTGTTTGGTTTGTTATTGAACAAGCTAGCTACGTTGAGGCTACCCGATGTTTATTCTACTGAATGCAAATAGTCTGGTAACAAAAATAAACAGCAATAACCAAACCGCCAATGTATGGATTTATGCAAGACTTACTAATCGCTTTTTTGGTATTCAAATAGAGAGTTAATAATAAAAGACATGTTTATAAATCACATCATTCTCTTCAACAGTCATGTGTTTGTTTTCCCATTTAGCGCTTTCATTAACAATAATCCAAAACTCCTTTGTGAATTTTTTACATGTATTATATGTCAGATTGAAATGTTTCTGATTCATCATAACATTATTTATTATTATTATTATTATTATTATTATTATTATTATTATTATTATTATTATTATTATTATTATTATTTATTTCTTAGCAGACGCCCTTATCCAGGGCGACTTACAATTGTTACAAGATATCACATTATTTTTACATACAATTACCCATTTATACAGTTGGGTTTTTACTGGAGCAATCTAGGTAAAGTACCTTGCTCAAGGGTACAGCAGCAGTGTCCCCCACAAGGGATTGAACCCACGACTCTCCGGTCAGAAGTCCAGAGCCCTAACCACTACTCCACACTGCTGCCCTGTAACATGTATTGTGTTTCGTTACCTCCAACAAGAAAATCAGTACTTAACAGATACAGTAATGATGTACGGATCATGTATGGCTGGTGTCCTTATCATACCTTGAAGAAGTGAACCTTTACCACAGTTTTTCTATTACACTTCTGTTATATTTTTAGTACAAGTTATACAAGTTTTTCATGTTTCAATCGCTAGCTTCTACCAGTGACATCACAAGAACATCTGTGCCAAGCTATAAATACAGACTCTCCACAGCAAAGGCAAAAATAATCTACTTTAATAAATCATCAAAGTAAATGGTGGCAATGGTATATTGTTATAATGTTGCAAATATATGGCATATAAAAAAGTCTAATTGGAAATGAAGGGGTGCAGTAACTGTATTGTGTCATGTTATCAATTTGGAGTCCTAATGAAAGTGAATGGAAGAGATTTGGGTTAAGGTTAGAGTTAGGGTTAGGGTTAGGGTTACATATAATCATACAGTCATTGTGCTTCTGCTTTAGGCTGTCAACACAGTGAGCATTGCAGAATTACAGAGTCTGCAGATGTTAATCTAGTTGATCAATGCCATCCTCAGAACCTTCAATAATCTTAGATTGAGCTCCTTCAGCAGGAACTAAATATCTGACACAGTCTGACACTGACCTATCCACCTTTCATCTGGACTATCAGTAGGTCTAGATTATTTTGATCACAACAGGCACACATCAAAAGAGGTGTTGCAAGGCCAGCTATCAGCTGTGCATGCCATTCATTGGTTATGGTTCTTCAGTACACAAAGAGGAGCATATTCAAGTCATGCATGCCCTACATTTTGAAGGGAGCTGAGCACTTATGAGCAATGAACAAAAGACTTCTGTGATACCAGGAAGGGTCCAGAACACTTGCTTCGATAAGCCCTTAGTCTCTACCGATCTGTTTGCTACCTGATACAAAGTCACCCGAAGCTCCTTGCAGAAGTAGACAGACTGGCCAGAATACTGAGAAGGCTGCCGTCATGAATGCACTGGAGGGCTTATCAGTAGAATGAATCACTCTCAACGTTGTCCTCCCACCCCCCGATATTAACTCTTAATGAAACCAAACATAATAAATACGCTAATGGTAACATTTCTTTATTGAACACTCAGCCTCTTTTGTTATTACTGTTTGTAGATGCCTGACTGAAGTGTAAAACATCTCCACATCAGCGTGAACTTTGATAAGAAATTGATAGTCTTGGCTTTGGTCTAGATCAAAGGCTGCACCAATTTTTCTTTTTTTTTTTTGTGGAAGACAACCATTGCAAAATTCTTGCTACTAAAACACTATGGACATAGCTGTATATATTGCACACGGGTCATCCCAGAGTGCCACACATCTGTCAGTAGTAGTATATGCAGTGCTATCTAAAATAAAAACCAGAAGGTCCTGCCAGGTCAATTGAAACATAAATTCAAATGAACAGAACCAATAAAAAACATATTACAGTTCATTAATATTACAGACAGAAATAAACGGAAGACTAACGTTCACTGTTGTATGTCTTGATTTCATATCTTCCATTAATTATTTAAACAGTGGTGGTATTCAAACCCACCACCATTTAGATCAATTGACTCCAAAAAAGTGTTAAGCATTGGTACAGACAAAATCACATTTAACAACTGAAGTATTTGTATAATTATTTATTTATTTATTTATTTATTTATTTATTGCATTCCATGATAGCACTGGAGACTGAAGTCAGGGGTGGCATTGGCCACCATAGCCCAAGCTTCCCACACAGCCCCCAGTGTGCCTCACTCTTGCCCAGGAGGCGTCTCCTTTAAGAGGGTGAGAATGTTTTGCATTCTCCATGGCCGACCCTTTTTTGTCCTCTTTGACAGACCAGACAAAAAAGGTGAGAAATAGGTGCAATTGAGGTAGAGAATTTTTAATTGTACTATTCTGTATTTTTGGAAAACAGATTTTAAATTCAAACAAAAAAGGTACTAAACAAGAAGATATGTGCTAAACAAACTGTTAAAAACACAAATATTTTAAACACGTTGAGCACACACCCTCTGTCCCTTTCTCCTTATCAACACGTGCTAAACTTTAAATTCCCATGAGCCAAGGACACACTGAAATGCCATCAAAACTGATGCCACTTGTTAGGCCGAGAACATCAAAACAAATTTCACAAAGCCAGATCAAGTTTGCATCATTCAATCCCATAGTTCAGTCAAAGAATTAACTTCCATTAAATCATTTTGTTTTTTAAATTACAGCAGGCTCACTTTAAGTTGGTTTTTAGAACCGTGCAATACTGAGTCAGCTATTAAGTACATGTTAACATGTCCTTTAGTTAAAAGACAAACACAACGACATTTGTTGAAATTGTAACATAATGGTTGTCAATGAATCGCTGAACTTTCATGGGTAAACATGTATAGCAAAGGAATGCTTCTGAATGGGGAGCTGCAATTTAGGGCTTGGACAATCTGTAATAAACAATAAAGGCTCCTATCAATTACTGCACTTCCAGCCAGGATTAGAAGAGCCAGTTTAGGAGGGCATCCTGTCTGAGAGGACAAGTATCCAAATCAAAGTGAATCTCTCCGGCTGTTTCCACATACTTGAGTGGGTTTCCTACAGATCCTACATTACACGCTCTCAGTTGACCCCATGCTATCTGAAGTTACATTTTAACCCATACATTTTGAGGGGGGTGAGCACCTGCATTTACTGTTTATTTCTTGTGTTTTCTTTGTCTGTCTCCTTTTAACTGGTTTGGGATTCAGATTAACCACTTTTACTGTAGTGCAACGTTTAAAAAAACAAAAGATTCTTTACAAACTCAGATTGCATTTAGACTCCTACGTACGAATTGTATGTGTAAAATGTGATCATAAATATTTTGATCCTTTGTACTGGATTTCAAAAGATTTCAAAAACATATATGAAGTAAAAGGGCTTTCTGGTGTTTATGTTTAAATACATTTAGACTTAAAATGTTGCTTTTTGATGGTAACTTTTAAAAGTCTGGTTTCATGTACCTTTTGGAATTTAGTATGTATGATGGGTGTCTCTTATTATCCCTCAGTGGGGATGAAATCCCCTGCTAAATGTTATGTTGCGTAAGTTACTGAGACTATAACATTGTGGGGATACTGGGAGGGTGTCTGTCCATATAACCATCCGTTTGTATGTTGCACGTACATCTTTGCATATATCTGAGATCCACTTATGAAATTGTGACAACCATTTCATTGGCATGTCTTATTCTATACTATTCTGTAGAATACTGTTGATAAATTTCATGGTCATCAACTTTTCGTATCACACTAACGCTTCCCATTTTGAATTGACTGGAGATGTTTGTTACTGGCATACTTGTTGTATTAGAGATGTCATCTTCTGCAGTTTGGGTGAGAGAACTACAAAGAGAGGCTGGCTGCTCAAGTTGTGTTAAATGACAGACAATGTTGTATATAAAAAGACATTATACACACAACATAGTAACTATTTTACATCACATCCTATAACATAAAAAAGTGCTGTTTTTTTACTTTTGTCTGTCATTTTATATGTCCTGAGAAATATGTAATTGCCATAGATTTCTGATGCGTGAGTTATATTGGTGAGGTTATTAGTATTATTAGCTAACTGAGTAAATGTCATTCACTTTATGTTAAACTAATACACTTGATTATGACTTTAAAGTTATGAATACATTTGGTTTTGTCAGACATAGGTATTTGAACTACCTACCATCCAAGTAACAAAATATTATACATTTCAGAAATACCCCGTGTTTAAGAGATAACATCAGTGTTGATTAAATGTACAAGGAAATAAACCAACTCCTGAGTGGATAAACACCCAACAGGTTTTTTTTTTCTGAGTTGTTGGTTTGAATTCTGCTGCGGTTTAATATATATATATATATATATATATATATATATATATATATATATATATATATATATATATATAGTAGGATACAGTGTGTGGAGCAGTCAATTCCTGCCATGCATATGCGTTGTTTTTGACCTTCGTCGTCAATGAAACAAACACATAAAACATGGGGGAATTACTGTCTTTAAATCAAACTAGGCATCTATTTAGCAACGTGGCATGAAACAGTGTGATTTGGCTACCAAGATAGATTCCAAAATTAGATTCAGCAAATAAAAAGTGATTCAATGCTAGAAAACACTCAGAACTTGTAGTATAAAATCATATTACATACATCAATATGTCATATTAAATACAATACTATTTAATTTAATACTATTAATAACAATGACACAGTTAAATGATGGTATCTTTATGGAATGTAACAAACAAAAAGTTATTCTGTTTTCATTAGAATTGTAATACAACACCTGTATCATCTATTACTTTCCTGCACCACAGAATACTCAAAACATAACAATCTTATTCCTGAAACTCAATCTGATTGAACTTTAAAGAAATAACATTTAAAAACATGAAAGGAAAGTAAAGGAAAAGCTACAGCTCTCTCAAGGCAGCTTTCACAGAGCGTGCAAACCTCCCTTCAGCCAGTTTCTATCTAATTGAATTTGCCAGTGAAGGAGTCCATGGCCCAGTCAATGCAGCCTCATCCATCACTGTAATTGCAGGTGAGAGCTGCGCTTATTCCTTCTCACTTCATTTGATTTCAATTGAACTCAATCCTACTGTACCGTCACGTGCTCTGGCGCTAGTCCTTTGTGAAGTCAACACTGCAAAGGCTGATACAAAATGGGTAATTCCTTCTCTTTCAAGTTTTCTGTTCATAAAAAAAAGTGTGTGTGGTCTAAAAGTAAGTGGTGCCAAACCAGGTATAAGAATAAGCAGATAGGTGTTTTTCATCTCACTGTATAGTCATGTATAATTGTAAATCCCATCGCGAAATACACAAATCAGTGTTAAAGATTATTCATTCCAGCACATGAATAATCATGAGCACACAGTATGACACACTTCTAAAGGACTATTTGTTATTAATATTGGCTCCTGAGTGCATCCATCATTTTTGTGATTTATAATAAGTTAATAGATTTAGGGTGTCTCTAATAAGTTTAGGGTGCCTCTCATTATTACCGAAATCATGTCACACAGTTTGAGCGACTGTGATTCACGGTCCTCTCTCCCAAACTGCACAAGATGACATCTCTTATAACAGAGATACTTACACACTACTTATATAATAATGCACTGTTATTATATATAACTGCAGTATACTTCAGTATTTTCAATAAAGTGCAGGAATATGCAGTCATTCAGGCACAGTGGGGTGTGTTTAGACAGCAGCAGATATAAACAGAGCCGTCGCATAACTCTGTATTATACAAAAACCGGACGCTGCTCTCCAAAATACAACACTAATTACCGACACCTGTTTTCAAACCACTGCCTACTGACAAAACAGTACAACCTTCACTCCTACAGTTTATGACGTCTCTCAAATCCCTCAGTACTATTATTGTGTATTCTGGTTCGAAGCTCCGTGTGTTTCCCCCTTTTCTGAACCGACTCCTTTTACACCACCTGCCTGTACTCGGATGTTCCTTTGTGGTCACTGACATAGATATCTTTCACTTAGTTGTCTTAAAGTTATTTACTATGTCCAAAAGATATATACAATAAACTTATTCTGTCCAAGACTGTGATCATATATTTACAGTTCTTGGCCATAAAGTTTTACATTTCCTCAAGCCATAGCTGTAATATACAATGCTGTGATTTTCAATTTACTGGCATGGTTGAAACTCGTAAGGAGTCATGATATTATTAAAGCAAATAAGAACATAGCAGTGGCATGGCCTATTAAAATAATACACCAGTGTTACAGCTCTTGATTAGGTTTAACTGAGAAAATAAATTACTAAAAAGGGAAAACAGAGCTGGTTTAAACATTATATTTGGAGTTACAGTAATCTTTAGGCACATTTATGCGTCAGTATTACCACTGATAATCTTGTGAGCTGTTATTGTGTTTCTCTTCAGTATGTGATTGACTTTTGACACATCAAAGCTAGCCTATTGTAAGCAGTGTACACAGAGATCAGAGAACATGCAACTGCTGTTAACCAAGTTCCGGGGGCAAATGTATTTAAAAGCTCAGATGTAAGCGTTTAGGTCAGTGTATGGGTTTAGGTGTTGTCCATCTGAAAAATTGATTCTGGCCACTGTTTTGAAGCACATGGAAAGGCAATTTTTAAAAAAGAAACAATTTGAAATACACTCAGCTTTATCAATTAAAACCGATGGGCTGTATTTTCAAAGCATTTCCTCTAGTCTTTAATTATCTCCTGATTTCATAAAACTAGGACTAAACAACTTAAAAACTACTAATCATGTCCTTTTGTACATAGTAAAGCTGTTTGCATCTCAGTTTTATATTATTTACAAGGAATCTTCTCCTTTAAAAAAATAGGAGTTCTTTAAAGACTGGAGTAAATGCTTTGACAATGTGGCCCAATATCTCTTAAAATATACCTCTATAAAATATACATTTTTCATGTACTTGCAGGGTAAAAAATGCTGTTGTTAATGTCTGAAGTATATTTTAAATATACATTCTAACTATAAATATATACATTTGCACTTGTGATTTCTCTTTTAAATGGATGGCTTGTGTTGCTACTTAGTCATTGTGCACGACTGCAAAACAAATTAAAGAGACACCATGTATGGATGGTTTACCTGCTGTTAAATGTGACTAATTGATTGTTGAATACCAGTAATTATAAAACCAAGCAAGAAGCAGACAGACGTTTAATGTTGCCAACCATTTTGTTAAGTTAAAGAGTCATTCTCTATGAAGACGAGTGGATGGCTCAGTCTGCAGGTCCATCTACTTTGTGCCCCCCTCTCAGTATTAGTTATATAAAGGCAAGCTTGACATCAATGAAAACAAGAGAGACAGATCTGCTGGTGAACCAAAGGATAATTAAAAAATGTTAATAAATGATAAACCAGCTTGACCTCAATGGGGCAACATGAGCAAAACCTCTGAGTCACAGTTAATCATGGGTAAAACGTGATTAGCTAGTATTCAATAAGTGTGTGGATGATTGAATTGTGAGTAAAGTCTTTTTTTTGTAAATAGGGGGCAAATGTCAGATTCATTCAATTAAGAACCACTACTTGCTTTCAATAACCATGCAAAAGAATGAAAGATAGATCCTTACCTTTTCAACAGGTGTTTTTTTCTTTGTCTTTTATAGTGGGGGTTAACATTTCAATGAGTTTGTACTTTTCTCATTTGAACCAGAAACTAACTTCAGCATAGATGAAAAGCAAAGTGGGTTTCATATTAAAGGGGTGAAGAATAAACCTTCTTAACCTATTGCAGGATATCTGTGGACTAAAAACTATGTTTGTAGAGAGGCGCATGTGGTTAATTCACATTTCTGTAAACTATTGTAAAGATGAAACTCCCTAGCTTTTTCTAATTTTCAAAACTTGAAGAGTGAATTTTTCAGGATTGTTTTAAGTGATGCCACGAGCGACATATTTACAATGGGAGTTGTTTCACTTTTCTTGGCACTGTATACCATGGGGTAGATTTGGAGTGAATAACTTGTCTGTTGACACATAGGCTTCTTTTTTGCAATTAGCCCTGATTTTTTCCATCAGTGTGACTTTGGTCACCCTGGGTCTTCACTTGATAAATATCAGAAGAGAGCAATAGCAATTTATACCTGCACAAGTGGAAACTTTTTAAAGATGTGCTATATTTTTATTTATTTATTTGTCGGTTTTAGTTTTACTACAATATTCTACAGTAAACAGTTCAGGGTACTACTTCCACCTTGGAGTAATTATATTGCAGAATACTATAACCACACTGAAGTATTATCTTTCAAGGATGTTCTATTTAAAAAAAAAAAAAAAAAAAAAACATTTACAACTATTTGTCATCTCTCCCTAGCTTAACTCCCTGTCATTCTCCTGTGCATTGTTTGGGTTACAGAAGTGAAGTCAGTTTAACCTGCCACCACATTGATCTTCCTGATGAAGAGCTCTTGTAGATAGAAACGCTGATTTGACCTGTTGGCATGGTGTTTTGATAAATAAAATTACAGTAAGTGTGCGGGTATTTAATTTCTTGCTTCTCTCTGTGAGTAACAGGTATTAGGACCTAACATGAAACACAAAACTCCCTTGGCTGCACATAGAATTTATAAGGTGTCAGGTGGCATCCTAATGCTAGCAGGATCTACAGTGTTGCTGGATGCATTGGCTTCATCCAATTCAAAGTGAAAAGTCCAGACAACTGATCAAGTAAAAAGATAGGGACTTGCAAAAAGGTTGTTATGCTAATTAGAGGTAAAAGAACACTGTTTTAATCATTGTTTATTAGCCTATTAAAGGGCAGCACTGTGCTTAATCTCCTTCCAAGGCACATGGTGTTTGTCCTTATGCTAGACAGCAGTTTTGTAGTAGTTGCAGTATATGACCAATTGACTAGCTTAAACCTCCACCTGTTGGCCCTAATTGTAGTTGACTTTCACAATAATGTTTTCTACTATGTACTGCCATCTACTGGACTAGAGAAACACACAGCTGCCAGTGGCTTTGGGGCGTTAAACTGTCAGCCTTCTGTTAAAACAGATTACATTTTATTCTTATTTTAGGAGGAAGGAAAAAAGTTTCTTCAAGGAATATTTAACGAAAAATAATTGAGAAGCATAAAAAGTAGACTGGTTTTTAAGCATATAGTTTTCTAAAAGGGAAAAGACTTACTGTCATAGTTAAGTATGAATAACTTCAACACCCATAACACCCCATTAATTAACATTAAGGGTTATTCATTTTTGTTTTTAAAACATCACTGCTTTAACTTTTAGATAAAAGATGTGCACTGCTTTAACAGTTTAGTAAATGTAGTACTTATCAAGCCATTCGTGATACATCATAGTACAGTAAAACCTGCATTAATGCTCACCTAAACTAAGCTTCACCTTCCCTTAGAGAACAGATGTTACTCTTTACAAACGAGTGGCAGAGGCACCTTGAATAAGCAGCATTAAGCATTCCCTGCTTTATTTGACGGTAATTGTATACACATGCCAGTACTTGCCACAGGTAAACATCCTAAATAGATCCTTTTGATTTTAAAGGTAAAAAACACACATTGCCTGCAAAATGCCAGGCACGAGCTTACTATGGCTCACCAGCCATGTTTTGGGCTAAGTACAGTACAGTACTTACAGCTATATATATTGATCCTGTACAACAACCACTGATTCAATTAGAAAGAGGAACCTCTTCAATTTTGTTCCAAGCTATACAGACACCAAGTTAACAAAAGCAGCAGATATTGTTTGAATATATCCCCTTTCCACACACACGAATGGTAAAGTAGTGCTATTGTACTGTAATAGTTTAATTTACCAAAGATGAGTTGACTACAAGACTGTATATAACTACATATCACTAAAATACAGGTGTGTTTGTCATCCATGTAAATTCACGTCTTAATAAGTTCCCATTAGAACCCATTGTGTTTAAAATTGGATGTTACCATTGAGACTGACAAGCTGGCATGGCAGATAAACACAATGGGGGTCTATTGATCTAAATATTGCCACTGTTCAAATAATTGAAATAGGGAATTTTATGTAAAAAGTGTAGTTAGGTCTGTAAAAAACATGTCATATTGAAATAACAAAATGACAAAATGGGCCCTACTTTAGTGACTAGTAACCACTACTGTTCAGATCATTTGTAATAGACCACAGTATGTTTGCAAACCTAATAACTATGCATTGGGGCTCAGGACGGCTTTGTGGATTGGCAAAACTATATGAAGCATTTCATGTCTAGGTTTGAAATCCAATATGGTGCTGATTCTGCATTTGAAAGCAATAGGACTTGTTCATTCCCAGCAGAAGCAGGTCAAGATCAAATCAATTTCAACTGAGACCCCAGTTAGGACTGCAGGCTCCAACTCATGCTGACAGTGGAAATTACCTATACTGCAGTTTAGATTGTAGAGACTAAACTACCCTCTCCTCTCCTAGGAAGGAGGCAGGGAAAATTGCATTGCTGGGACCTATGGCGTACCTCCTCCACGGATAAATAGAGGATTTCACATGCTCTGTTATTCAATAATTAAAAAATGACATGTCGCCGATAAATATGTACAGTGTGTGAAAATGTATTTCTGAATGCAGCATGTGGTGAGGGAGATATTAATATATTGTATTTTCAAAAGCCAAATTTAAAGAAACGGGGTGAATGGGGCCAGTTGTTCCTATACGTTACTGTATCTGGGGACTTATTGTGTGGTTTCTTGAGCCTGTTCTGAGGTTCCTAAATACACATGAAGCAAAGATGATTCAACAAGTACTTTTATATCTACTGATTTCTTCCTGTTTATATATTTGAATTCTGAGAAGCAAGACTAAACATTCAGTGGAAACTAGGCATAACCAAAAATATTCTGAAACTGTGTCTTTTGGCTTTGATGAAAGGTACTTATACTGCCCTCTGCTGGGGTGATTTTACAAGAGGCTGCAGGATACACTTCTGAGGAAATACTGTACATTGCTGAAAAGAACATGGCACAGCAACAAAATAATATTACCTAAAGGGCGTTACATATTAATGTTTTGATAGGAATGGTCAAACTTTATGCTGGTAGTGTTTATTATACATTGTTAACCAAACATTTCCAATTATTTTAAACAAAATTTAAATTACAATACCCACATTCCAAATGAATGCCTAAGCTCATATAACCATTTTAACATAACTGTAACATTTATTATTAGTCCTGATTCAAAATGTAATGTTTCAATAATAATCCTTACTTTTGTCAGGATACCATTATATCTGTGTGTTTTCCAGAGGAACCCTTAGCCAACAAGTATTACCAGCAAACCAAAGGATGAAACAAATATTGTACAGTACTGATATGTTAACTAAACAAAGTGTTTACTCCATATTTTTATTTATAAAAGTGGCTTGAAATTTTACTAAACTACAAAACTGGAATTAAACAACTAATGGAATTTCATCTAATAAAATGAAAATGAATGAAACGCTTGACCTTATGGGCAGTCCTATGAAGGAAGGGGGAAATCAGGCCCCCCATGCATCGCGGAACATATGACGCTCACATACAAGCCTACATGTCTGTAACTACATCAACTGTATTTTTCGTGATGCATAGTATACACTCCCTATAAAGAATGCACTTCTATTCTATATTATTATGCCAGCTTCAATAACCATATAGTTTTCATATAAGCTGCATATATCACAATTATGCCATATACCGTTTACAAAAGCTAAAAACATATTTAGCGTTATATACGTGTATTTTTGCACGAGATGGAGCAATAAAAAAGATCCAACATTTTGTAATGGTAATCTATGATAACAAGTGAACAAATTAACTCATTGTTGTATGCTCAAATGTGTTCTGTCCATCAGTGGACCAAAGGCTATGTCTTCTCTATATTTCTTACTGTGTAATTCTCTACCTGGTTTTAGTGCAGTAAGACAATAATAAACACAGTATTATACTCCTTTAATTAAAGCGTATAATTGTAGCCTAGCGGTTTGGT
The DNA here is from genome assembly GCF_902713425.1 of Acipenser ruthenus. Taxonomy (NCBI): domain Eukaryota; kingdom Metazoa; phylum Chordata; class Actinopteri; order Acipenseriformes; family Acipenseridae; genus Acipenser; species Acipenser ruthenus. The sequence goes on along the minus strand of NC_081190.1, from coordinate 33,996,264 downwards.
GATACTGTGCTATCTGCAACTTAAAAGTAAGGATCACAAACTAAAATTTCATAGCCTGCTTGTTTTGAAGAAATAGCTTAAGCGTGTTTAAATGTAGGTCAACCTGTATCTTTTACTTTGGGCAATATTTCTGCTATTTATTGTTATATTTCATAATATCATATTTCTAATCTGTGAGTTTGATTGGTTCATTTATAAAATGTGGTTAATATATTTGGTATTTACTGTTATGTTATATTACCAAGTGAATAGACCAATTGGGAAGATAAATACCGTATTTCTTCTACGATAACTCATTGATGATATGTATAAAATATGGATTAAACCCCAAATAGAACAACTTCTTATTAAGACAAACATTTATTGAAAACCGTTTGCTAGTTAAATAAGACTGGGGTAGAACTTGACAATAGCTTTATAGCACACTGCACCCCCAAGTATTCTGAAGTGCAAACATTTCATATTTTTCCTGGTGCATTTTTAAAATGCCATTAAGTACCACAAGCAGACCTTTGTTCAGAGGTCTGTGATAGGAGTGTTTGTAATGTTATTGACAGCACTGGCCGTTATACATTACTGCCAGCGCCAAGCTTACAAGAATGGCGCTTCTATCCATACAGTTAGACCTGGCTTTCCCGGTACAAGAGTCCCCGCCAGTGCCCGGCCAAAGTGCTATTGTAACCACAGTAACAGAGATCCTCCAATCCAAAACATCAGAATCCTGCCACAGGGATTTTGTTCCCATGACGACTGGGATATATCGTGCAGCAACCCTACAACACCTGTGAACTGGGGTTCTGCCCTAAAGTCGCCTTTTAGCAGATTAAAGTTCAAAATATTAACGCTCTTGTATCCAAGGTTTGGTTAGAAATATGGTTTGTTAAATGAGACTGTTTTGCAAACATTACATACAGAAATACATACATAAACAAACATCAATAGCTACAGGCAAAATGAATGGGGAATATCTGAATGACATATGTTTTATGTTTGCTTTAGAACACATACACGTGTAGCAATGCGCACAAAGGAACGCTTTACAAACAAAGCACATTTGCTGTAAGCATTCTCTATCTGCAGTTAAACGATCGTTTGGATAACAATACATTAACACATTTTAGCTATCTCATAAGCTAAGAATCGCGGACTGTTCAAATTACTGAGGTTTTTCAGTGTTTGACTAAAAAAAGGAAATTAAATAAAAGTTAATAAATTAAAGAAAAAAGGGGGGGGGGGGGGGGGGGGGGGGGGGGGGCGCATATAAAGATACCATCTTTTTATTTTTCCTTACAATGGAAACAAAACATGTTCCATGACACAAACAGTTAATAATTGTAATATTAGCCTATAAGCTACCATTAATATGGTTCTCACAAATTAAAATTACACACATTTCTATTGGTTCTGGTAATTGAGTCATATTTTGTATCATTAAAGCTGCATACAATATTTGTCATAATCTCTTATATCGTTTTAATGCCAGTTATTAATAAATAAACAGAAACAAACAGTCAAACAAACAAATAAACAAATACATAAATAAATAAATAAATAAATAAATAAATAAATAAATAAATAAATACGATTATAAGCCTTTCTTCGCAAGGATAGATGTAATATGTATTTAAAGGTTTCAGTCACATGAATGCTTTAATTATATATGAATATCTAATTAACCATTAACATTAAATTTAAGAGAAAAAAAGATCAAGTAGACAAAAGTTTCGGCCAGTGACTTACATTGAAGCCACTAATCGAAACGTTTTGTCTGATAAGTTTCTTATCGTTTTAACCACAGCACAGTTTAAGAATTACAAGTTAAAGTGCATAGTATAATAAAATTGACGCTAACATATTATCTACTTTGGTTGTGTTTACAATTAACTATTTAGCAACAATAAAATTATATGCAGCAATCCGTTAATTCTCAAGACTAGCCTAAACACACTGCTCAACCCGGACCCCTCTTTGCCGTGTTTATTTGACACATTTAACAGACATGACTTTAATCAAAACTACAGTTGAAGTCTGTTTTTTTTTTTTTTTTTTTTTTTTTTTACTTAACCAGCATCTGTTTTGTTTCCCATTGAAAGCACCTGGCGCATTGCCAATCTATGCGCTAGTCAGTGCAGGCCACCGCTGACTCAGAAAGCATATGGTCGTGACAGGTGGCAAGGTAAACAGGGATCAGCACGAGCTGCTAATATGTATAAACCGCAGTGACAGGCTGTAGTCCTCGAGCCACCTATTTCATCATGTACAGTATTTAAATGAACATAGAAAGTAACAGTGGTTATAAAGAGTAATGGCTTTCAAACAAATGCTTTTTTTTTTTTTTTTTTTTAATTAGGCCCTACTATATTTTTTGCTACAAATGAATTGAACATTGATGAAACAATATATCCTACATTTTGACCAAGTATATGTATATATATATATATATATATATATATATATATATATATATATATATATATATATATATATATACACACACACACAGACACACACAGACACACACAGATATTAAATCACTTCCTGTGTTCACTTGAAAGGCCGTTCTGCTTCCGTTTTATCTTTTTACTGGAAGAACTTTAATTGATTACACCGATTAAGCCATTTCTACACAACATTACAATGCATTTGGAAAATCAAGCGTGTAGGGCAAACGTTATGCAACAATTTCCTACATGGCTAGAATTGTTATATTACTTACTGCTTAAACCATTTAAATAATAATGCAGTAGAGAATGTCGTTTATTTATTGTTAATGTATAGTATATTATAATAAACTGTTACATCGGCATTCGTTTTACAAAAAAACAAACAAACAAAACAAAACAAAAAAACCATAACGAGTGTGACTAGACTGTTCAATGCACAACTAATTCAGTGTCATGCAAAGCCTTAAACAATAGGTGACGCTGTATATTAACAGGATAATTTTCAGGAATATCTGTAATTCACTGTTATTTAAGTTTCCCAGCAAAAACTGTTAATTAGGTTAAAAGGCAGAAAATAATTAATTCAATAAATCAACAATCGAATTATAACAGGGTGGCATAACGTAACATATAATAATAATAATAATAATAATAATAATAATAATAATAATAATAATAATAATAATAATAATAACTGTTCTAAAGTCCTCTTTAATAGATATTTGCAGTCCAGATTTCACCGCTTCTCCAACCGCCTCAAAGTTACAACATCATCACCACATACACCCGCCAGTCCTCTGTACAACTTGGCGGGTTTATAGCCTGTGCAATTAGAAACCTATAGCGTGTGTTTTCACAATGCGTCTCCAAAGAGACCATGCGCTTCTGTTGTCGTTGCTGTGGAATCGTTAAGCGCAAAATTCCGAAGAGGGAATCCCTTGTCGTGACGTAACCCTCTCAGCGGCTTCCACCAATCAAATCAAACTTGGAGTGATTCCCGCTGGTCTGTCCGCCGGTCGTGCCTATTTAAAGGTATATAATCAAATGTTTAGCGGAGCAAAAGCAACCACGGAAAGAGCAGTAGTAGAGTATTTTAAAAGGCTATTTAGGTTGTAAATTAAAAAAAAAAAAAAACACAGAAAGAAACAAGCAATTAAAGGTAAAGCTTTATTATAAACCGTGAAGCTTTAGATTGTCAAAACAGACTATATAACACTTTAAAAAATGGAATGGAAATTAGAGACTTTTAAAATCAAAACGGCAGAAGCCATGCTGTGGGTAAGTAACACAATTACATCGATTGTATTTCCTTATTTGTGCATTTTCACGTTGCTTAGTATAACATCGAAACGGTAAATATGTTGTTTTTCGCAATTAACAGGAAAACATAATGAGCACACTTGCAGAAGATTTCAACAGGGCTAAAAAACAGTACGCACATAAGATAAGAAAGGTAAGATACTGTAAATAAAACATACTGTAAGTACTGTTAAACTTTCAATATATTTCAGGTGGGGGAATAGACTTAAAAGATCATTTAAAAAGGATGAAAAACAGTGTAGTTAACATTCATAATCTATTACTCAGGATTCCACTAAATCAAACACGGCATGTGCAGTCAATTCAGAATCTCTTTGGTGACAGATATGCTAATAGTTTGTACATGCACCATACTGAACCGTAAAACCCTCGAGAATGCATCGGTGTGGCAGTGTACTGCTACTGGCTGTTGTGTATTTGACAGCTACTGGTTACACTCCACATTGCTACATTCAATAACCCCAAATTGCGTATCAGTTTGATAGTGTATTCAGTAGAATGTATCATGTTGGCCCTGTATTGCTAAATGGCTCTTTCGTTTGAGACAGTTGTTTGTTACAGTTCACACTGTCACATTCAACAACATTGTTTGTAAATATGATGACGTCATTGCTGAAGTACAGTCAGAGCGCTGTTTGTAACAGAAACAGATCCAGAATGCATCATTTTGGCAGTGTACTGCTAGATGGCTGTTGTGGGTATAGACTGACAGTTGCTAGTTACACGCCACACTGCTGCATTCAATAAGTTCTGTGGAAGTTTTAGGTATGTTCAAAATATATAATCTAATTCCTTGTGTCAGGTAAGACGTGTACTGCTATCTGGCTGCTCTATTTTCTTGTCTGTAGCAGCCGCTACTACTCTGCCACCTGTTGCATGGTGAGTACGTCTGCGCCGAACAAAAGGAAAATGTGCCCAAGACGTGGAAGACTTCATTGAGCTCGTGTGTGGCAGGAAGGCAGTGTAACGTTAGCTGGTTTAAATGTTGTCATCAGCTTACGTTGCTGCTGCTATCTTGCTGCACGCGCTGTAAAAACCACGCCAGCCGAAATGAATCGTAGTTAATAGTTTAATATATTGAGATGTGTAAGGCTGTGTCGATTGTGTGTGCGTTAAGAAGGCAGTGTAACGTTAGCTGGTTTTTAATACTGTCACCAGCTTACTTTTCTGCTGCCCTCTGACTGCACATGTTACATCCAAGTCATTCAATTACTGCAACTGTGTTTTTTTTGTCCACTTTACTGAATAGTCACATTTGTTTAATGGTTTCCACTACTTTATGGTGATTTTTATGCATATTGGTTCTGTGCTCCAGCTTGCCAGCTGTTTTTCTTTCAACAAATTCATATTCACACAGACCTGTGCATAGATTTTTCAATAAATGTAGCTCAAGTGTGCGCTGATAAGGCAGTGTACTGTTAGCTGGCTGTGATTTGCATACCAGCAGCTACATGCACTTCCACATCACTACATGCCATGCAACTGTAGATCATCAGACAATTCATAGGCAGAAAGACATTTATTTCACCATAACCTTTCTTAGTGTTGGAATATGTTAAAAGTTAGTTTTAGGACAATATCAGATTTAAAAAACAAACAAACAAAAAAAAAAACATTATTTAGGCTATGACAAAATAAGTGCCCAATAAAATAAAAAAGCAGAACATCTCAAAGATAGAAACCATTTAGAGAGGAGGATTTATCTAAGCCAGTTCATTGTGGCTTTTATTTATAGCACCACCACTGCATTTACTCGGTTCAATCATTTGCACACTACTGACTACCAATTACCAATAATTCAGAACGGGTAGTCAAGAAAATGGTTACTGTTGTTTGTCAGTGTGTCTGATGTACAATATATAAAGACATATACAGATATTTTAAACTATATATGAAAAAATGAACAGGACAAGTCATGCAGGGCAATATAAAGTGATCATTTTTAAGTATCAGGTGAGTATGCATATAAAAAAATAAGATCTCTTCTTCAGGTGAGACGCAGAAACTGAAGGTAAAGAAAGTTCCTACAAGGCGGATCGGTCCCAAGAGACATATTTTACTACACATGAAGGATATGCAACTGCTGTTGGCAATTCAAGCATTACAAATGAATAAATGTAAACCACATTTAAGAAGAAAGCTAGTTTTATTATTGCTGTAATCTGAAAACAAGACATTTGTTGTCTTCAGCGCAACATATTATTAAAAACAAAATAGAACACACATTACTCCCGCCCCCCCCCCTTGAAAAAATACAAAGTACTTTTCTCCCCCTTGAGTAAAAAGTACCCGAACCTGCATGAAATTAAAAAAAAAAAGGGCCATGGAATTCCCAGTAGACAAGATGTTTTTAAATATATACTAAGAACCTTTAGGCAGCTCGAGATGGAGTTATTAAAGGTTGAATGGAGCTGTCTTGTAGTTCTACTGCTGTTTTCATTATCACAGGGCCAGGTATGCTGACACTTAATGCCAGGCAAGTCTTAACACGTGGTGGTAAGAAAAATGTGCAACAACAACAATCCTGAAGTCCATTATGAATGCACAGTTACATCATTAAGAATTTTTAATTCAAAGTAAATGGGGCCTGTATCTGTTTCTAAAGAAGGCATCCCAGTGACAAGTTTACATGTAACATGTACCTAGTAGTTTCATGCAACTTAGCAGTTTGTTTTTACTTATTTTTTTTTAAATGCTGCAATCTGGGGTAAACATGTTAATATAGCTTACAATATTTCAAACGCTGGTTTAGTGCTTGTCTAATTTGCTGTGACTGAGTTATGTCTGCTTTTAATATATTTGCAGATAAACGCAAAAGCCTCCTCGCATGATACCACTGACACATGGCTTTGCATGATTTAGAAAGTGAATTTGAATCCACCTGCATAAATTTTACTGAACATAAACATATATATTTTTTTATATATCTGAAGTTTCAATGTCAATCCTAGAGGTACACATAGAACTAAGAATCTTTGTTTTATAAAATTGTATTTTAAATATGCAAATTCCTTTTAAAAGAATAAGCACGATGATTAGTCACTTGGCTTAGGTTGCCCAGTAATTTAACTCTTGCAAATTGGATTTTATCCGGTACTCAACCCATATGGCACATCCTATTTTGCCTTGTGGCCACAAAATGCCATATTTTCATTCACTATGTAGGATTGTTAGTAATGTCCATGTATGGACAGCAATTTTGCATTCGTTGTATATTTCATGAGCATTCAGTTATATTCTTGATCTTTGGGATAGTAACAGTTCAAACATTCACTTTACTCTGCTCTTCCCTCAGTATTCTGTTGGAGGTCCCTATTCTAAACTGTTTACAAACCTCTGCAGTAGTACTTGGTCGTGGACAAAAAAAGTAGTGAGGAATCACCCAGCTAACTGTATAATGAGGTTAAAACACTCATCTAAAACATTAATTCATTGGCGCTACATTGCAGTTAGAGACATTGTCCCATGTGTGTCAGTGATATTCCTTTGAACAGAAAATGCTGTGTAGTCACGACATTGCAGGCACAGTGACTGCTTCTGTAAATGCTTCTGAAACCAACATGTGAAACAACTGCTGACATGTTCAAGGCAACTTCACTGTTTTAGTTTCTAGTGACAAGCACAAACGGGGCACTTTAAGTGGTTAAGGTGTGACCTGGCCATGAAGCTTTGGCACAAACAGTTCAGGTTTTAAAGTTCTACTTTCTTTTTTAAGATGATCTCTCTCACTAACTCTACTACATCTTTTTTGATGTTCTCTATGGGCTCTTCCGGTTTCCAGAATTTTACCACCTGGCCTTGGGGGTTTATGAGATACTTCCAAAAATTCCACTTTGGCGCCTTTTTGGCTGAATCTGAAATAAATTTAAAAAAAAAGTTAAGTTAATTTGAAATAACTGTGTATATCAAAATTCATCATAGGTATCTAACATTCTATCTGTCTCAAGGTGACAATGTTAAACAAACCATATATGGGGTGTAAACAAACTGGACCATCAAAAACATTTAATAAGAGATTTGAGATTTGAGTGCAGAAGGCTACACTATGGAAGAATGTTATAGTCAACAGAAACCAGCTGCATATATGTTAAGCAAATTGATCAGGAGAGTGTGAAGTTTTGACACCTGAGCAAAATACTATACCTGTAACAAATGTAAAGGCAGGGTCGGCTTCAGAGCCCATTATCTTAATCTTGCTGAACATAGGAAAAGACACGCCATATTTCTCCTTTGCAAACGCCTCTATATCACGGTTAGACCCTGGCTCTGTATCTCCAAACTGGCCGCAAGGAAAAGCCAGCACGTTGAAATGTGAAGTACCGAACTCTCGGTGTAGACCTTGCAGTCCTTTGTAGTTTCTCTCCGTTTGTTCACAATAACTCGCCACGTTTACAACTAAAGACGCCTAGAGGGGAAGCGGGGAAAAAAAAGTGAACTGCATTTTAAAAACTTAAATTTTAAGTTATGTTATACAAACCTGTAAGTAGGCTTCTCTAATATGAAATATTTAACCTTGTTCTACTGTCGGTTATATGATTATAAAAGGGAAGTTCCTCAGTTTTATAATACAGTGTAATGTTACAACATTCCTAACCTTAAACAAAAATACTGTACCAACATTACATTTGCACGTTTTAATTTTTTATTTTAAAAGTTAAATAGATACAAAAATGTACACTTTCTGGTAAGTTTGAAAGCTCTAGACAGTGGCCTACCACACTGCACTGATAATTTTACAATAACAGTTAGCCTAATGCTCAAACAGTAATAGATCAAGTAAACGCATGCGTATTGGCCTTTGTGCCTGGACATTCAACAGTTATTTTAAATCATGCAAAATAAAATGGCATATTCTTAAATGTGATATAAAACACTTAATGGAAAACCAAAGAAACACAAAATACGATTATTTTACTTACTTTGCCTCTGAACTTTTCCAGGGAAACGGTCCTTCCTTTCAAATCCTTCACTTCGAAAGAATAGAAATCTTTAGATTTACTTGTTTTCAAAAATGTATTCTGCAACAGAAAGAGACCACACGTGCAGATCATCATTGTGAGAAAAACAATAAACATTCGAGCTTTCGGGACCGAGTACTTTAAATGACACGCCGCAAGATTCTCCATTTTTGTTGGGAATGATGCAAAATGAAGTCTCCGCAGGGAAGTAATGCGAGGATGAACTGTGTGTGTAACACGATACGGGTACGTACCACGTAGCGTTTTCGGGGTGAGGTACATTGGGAAAACAACAATTACAAAACAATGTGTTTATATTAGCAGACATTTTACACTATGCAACACCGCTTCTCCCCCTGAAAACTTTTATGGTTCATAGAAATAAACACATGTATTCTGTTTAATTAAAATCCACTTCATGGTACGAGAAAAGGAGACAATGCCAAGTGTAAATTATCGGAATAAGTAGTCTAAAAACTTGCATTAGCTCATGAGCAGCCATCTTATCTCAATCAATAGGCCAACTTGTGTGTACAATATATCTTGCAAGCAGCCCCTATTCTGTTAAATTCTAATAATAAATACAATGTACAATATTTTAATCTAGCCAATCGAAGAATCCTTAATAATAGTTTGTTTAGTATTGCTAGTCATTCAAGCCTCCAACAACAAGAATGCTAAATTAGGCTTTGTTAGAGAGAGTAGCACATGCTTTTGTTTAATAGATGGCCCAGCTGACTTATTTGTAATGCAAATGGTATTCTGTAATTACTGTAATTACAAAAAAATAAAATAAAATAAATCTCTAAGTTTGTTCTGTTTAGAGTGGACATGACAGCAGGTCTGGAAGGTTTTGTAAAGATGACTGATAGTTGGTGCTTGGTTGGCAGATGCTTCTGTCTTAGACAGCACAAGTAGTGGAAGTAGGGAAAAGGGAAACAGAAGGGATCCAACACCATATTCTTCACATACATGTATTGCACATCAAAATAACATATTTAGAAATTGTAACACATTTCTCTTTATAGTACGTGTATATTTATATCATGTAGTTTAACATGCATGTTTGATTTTCCAAATTTATTATAATGTTCCATATAAATGGCTTGGAGTTTAAGAGGAAGTAATGAAATGTTAAACAGTTAAACTGTAGAAGAACTGCCTTTCATGTGAATACATGATGGACAATAGTACTAGTGAATAAATATGGATTTAATACTAGACTTAAAGCAACATAGGATTAATGTTATACAAATATTATACAATGAATATGAGTTTGTTTCAATGTTACACACATATATTTTCCACCGCAGGTAGATCGTGGAAAGACATCATACTCCAGATTTAAAAGCAGAATTGTGAAAAGGCTGAGGTCAGAGATTACTGTTGCTAGCAGCCCACTGGCCACAAGATGGCAGCAGTCCTTCAACAGAGAATTTGACACAGTCTGTCAAAGACTTCCTTTGGATCTTTCACCAACCCCAGAAAACAGCTCTGACTCTGAGCAGACGCTTGGAGAACTTGAAACAACATTAACAACTCAAGGTCAGAGTCTTGCTGTTGTGTGTATTGTGACATTAAGGTATTTTATTTTAGACAATATAGTTGCATCAGTAGTACATGTTCTAATTCTAATCGAGGTGTAAAACTTCAAGGCTCATTTGATGTTTGATTTGCTGGCCACTTTGTTACTTTGGTTTTGGGGTTTTGTTATTTTTTGAAAAGGTGGATCATTATTAATCTAAAGCAAAAACATTAAAAAAAGACTGCTTTGTTATTCTTTCTCATGATGATAGCCTAAATGCTAAATAAGTGTCACATTTTTTTGAGTTTCAACAAAATGTTAACTTTGTATTGCATTATTTATCCAGTTTCCCCAGACAAGCCGAAGCAACACAGTTATCTACAACCTGGCATCGTGCCTCCACCAGCAGCATGTCAAGGGACAAATCCAACGGCTGACAATGAGAACAAACAGGTATTATAACACTGTCATTTGTTCACTTCTTTTTTTTTGCAATCCAGTGTGTTTAGAAAATGAATTACCAATGAGAGCCATGCGGTACAATTAGGGAAACCAATCCAATGTATTGAACAGTTAACAGAACTGCCCAGACCACAGTAATGTATACTGGTAAGCCTGATAGATATAGATTGCAACATCTTTTTTAAAATCTTCCCATGACAAAGACAAAAAAGTGATTTTTGACATGTCTGTTTTGAGTGAAGTAGGTTTAAGAAAATATATCTTGTGTAAGAAAAGTGATGCAGTTTATCTGCATCCATCCAATATTCAATTGGTGTGTGAAGAACATTTGCATTTGGACTTTCTTTTTGTGATCCTTGCTGCCAGCATTTAGCCACGCTGTGTCTCTCTGTATTAAGCTACCTGTCAAAACCCCCCCAAAAATATTCACAGTAGTAATATTTGCCATAACACTGGAGGAGTTTTCACTTTCCTAATATAACTCATGACCACTTGTGACGCCTTTCTTTCTTTCTTTCTTTCTTTCTTTCTTTCTTTCTTTCTTTCTTATTGTAGGAAGTCTCTCTGAAATTAGGTGATGAAAAGAAAAGAGCCCCCGATAACACGCCCGGGCTCTGCGAGGGCTCTGCGTACAAAGGTACAGTGACTTTCCATGAGCAGTAATGGGAATGATAGCATAAGAACATAGATACAAGGCATCGATTATACCAGGGGAAGGCAGACGCATACAACTGTCAAACCTCACAGTATGTGTTAATAGTAAAGTGTAAGGAACTTCAAATTTCACTTTCTTCATTATTTGTACATTCATCTTACATCTGTATGATGTTTGCGATTCATCTCAATTGTTTGCCATGGATGTAAGTAACCAAGGCAAGGTTAAGCAAGAGCCATCCCCATTGTTTTCCTGGCAACACATGGCTGTGCATTATATGCTCCATACACTTGCTAATAACAAGCCACTTTGGCTGATCTAGCCTAAATTGCACATGGGTATGGCAGGCAACAGGAACTGATAAGCAGCTCCTGAGCTCCTAGCCAAAGCACCTTTGAGTAATTGCAGCAAGAACCACTAAGAATGGTTGAAATTATGAGTAGGTAGTGAAAAGGAACAGTTACCTTTGTTTAACCTAGTGTAGTACTAGGTGTCTTTTTTAAATACATATTTGTTATAACCTGTGCTGCTTTAAAAACTGCACATTTGAGACTGTTGCAGCTCATGGACATGAAAATGGGTAAATTGTTGGGGATTATTTTGTTAGCTGCAATTACTTTAAACAGTGTCTTGCATTCTGGACTCAAGCAGAAAGATCTGAAGTTAGATTATCTTTTTGTAATCTTTACACTGCTTGTAGCAACAGTGCCGGATGCCACTGACAACATGCAGATAAAACTGAGACTTTAACAAGAGAGACCTTTTGTAGCCTTTCAAATCAAAAACTGAAAATGTGTGCTCTTTAAGTGTTAAGGATGAGCAAACTGAATATTTTCCAGAGGCGTTTGTTTGCAATCATGTGTTCAACATTATTGTATCTGCAGCAAGACGGTTGTGGTTCTGTGACAAGAAATTGGTGGGGTGATATTCCTTAAAAACAAGGGCCTTGAAATTGCTTTATACAGAGTATAGCCAATCACAAGGGTTCAGCTCCTTTGCACACTAATTCTTTAAGCTATGCTTACATTATTGCCTCATAGTCCCTAGTGAAGTGACCATAACCTGTAATACAATGTATAATAATGTGTTGTTTTGTTGATTTCAGCTTCAGCTGACAGACCCCATCCTATTCAGAGTAGTCCTGTCAATAGTGACTGCACTCTCCCAGAACTCGAGATGAAACTAGACATTACTGGGTTGAGGGATGATTACTGTAAGTATTATCCTATGTGATACTCTTCAATATGTAATGCCATTATCGAATATGTTCTGCATGACATATGATGTTAGAATAAAACTTGACATGAGTGGCAGTTTCAAAATGAAGTGAAACTACAGAGTGTATCAAGTGGGAAGACATAACACTCTTTGGATTAGAGTCTGAGACAGGATTTTATACTAGAGAGGGAGACTGTTGTCTCAAAATACAAACAAGGCATCTGTAGTTAAAGATAATATATGACAATATTTTGGTCTTTCCATTTTAAGGTCCTGGAGTTTAGTAAAAAAGTCAGACCAACTGAATCAGTCATTCAGCTTAGCTCAGCTGTCGCTATTGATGTTATTCCAAACTCTACCATGTCTTGTTATTGCAAGATAGCAGGATTTGGAATCCCAATGAAGATAAGTGGCAAAAAAATCCCACTGTCATAAGCAATGTTATGTGCGCATTCTTTTTGTCATGTAGCTAATATTGTTTAAGTACAAAATGTTTGGACAGTATATGGCTGGTTATTCTGAAATATATGACCTGGTGGGTGGTGAGGCTTTCGAGGCAAATATGTTAAAAGAATATTGGTTCCAGGAATGTCAATTTTTGTCTTTATCTTAATGTTGGTGATGATTTTAATCACAAAACAGAAGACAGGAACAATAAACACCAAGATCGGTCACTTAAGTCAAGAAGACAACTGTTTTGGCGAAGTCTTTCATCATGTCACTGTCGAGAGGAGCATATGACAGGCACGCTTACATTCATCAACATTATTTTCATTTCAATATGGCAGGGCACTTTATACAACACACTGTGCATGTCAATGAAGGCCATGGTCTGTCCGCTCTGTATAACACACTTAGAGTTTTGAATTGGGCTGAAATTTGGTACATTCTTTACCACACATTTTTCAGGCTTGTGGTAGTTATGATCAAGGCTATATTTGAAAACCGTTTATCAAACTGATGCATGGATATATGTTACAATAAGTTATTGAACCTGTGTGACAGGTGGCTTGCACTGCGCAGGTGTAGTTGGTGCAGTGCTCAGGAATAACACACAAGACAGTGACAGTTCAATAAAACAGCTCCTTTATTTGGCTGGACTGCGTGTCAACAACACTTAAATAATAAGCACAGGCTCCACACAGCCATGTCTATCTCTCCATGCAAAACAAGGGTTTCATTCCTGAAATAATACAACACTTTATAACAACACCAAAAACAGATACGGTCACTTCTCCAGACAGTGAGTGCTCATGTGCAGGTGTGGTGAAAGACAACAGTTTGTGAAACAGTAGTGCAGTGTAGTCCGGGTTTGGTGCTGGCTTGTAGCGACAGCTCCCAGTTAGTATTTAGCCGTCTAACAATGAAATGACAAAACAGTTAGAAAAACAAAACAAACAAAACATGAAACACTCGCGACAATAAATTACTTCCATCTCCTATACGGGTCCTTTCGTTAACCACATCAAAGGAACGGATTACATCGGCACATCCCCTTATACCTTCAGTCACGCCCCCTGTGATAACTAGTTCAGTCAAGTCTCCTCCAATCCATGACTGACACTTTGCGTACCTCATTAGGGCGATGACTTCTGGCATTGTGACTCCGCCCCCTTCCTGGATAGCCCGCTTCCGAAACTATCCAGTCCGGGGCACACTGTTCCTGCTACACAGCACCCTCACAGGTCGGGAGGGAGATTGTTGACTAAGATTCATTCGCTCTCTGTCACAACCTGTTATCCCTGTAGATCAGTCAAGTAGTCTTAATAGTGTGTCAGCTATATTGCACACCTAGAACCAGAATGTCCCAAAGATCTGGGGGTGTTATATATTTATCAGATACCAAGGGTTTGCTGTAGTGGTGTGAATTTGTATTGATCAGTGTTAGCAGTCGCTACTTACATAGGACATGTTAACAGTTTTATTTTTTAAATTTCAGACTTAAACTTACTGGACTGGAATTCCAAAAACCTTGTTGCTGTGGCTTTGAATTCCTCTACTTATATGTGGAATGCCAAAACTCACAAGACACTAGGAGGAATCCATTTCAATTCTGACACTAAATATGTTTCATCGGTTGCCTGGATAAACCATGGCAATTGTCTTGCAATTGGAACTAGTGATGGTGAAGTTCAGGTAATTCACTCTGCAGATTCAATTCACAAACCTCCGTGTGGAGTCAAGTGTTACAGCTGCTGTTGTGGCTGATGAGAAAATAAAAGGGCTTTTTTACGTGCGAAAACCATAACATGCACATATGTACAGTGGTTAACATGGGCCCTATTTACAAAACATTAACTAGTGAGTTATTTAAAATGTCTCTAAATTAAATATAAATACTGTTTTTATAGACAGTTGTTAAATAACAACCCATATAGAGTTTTTTTTTGCAGCATCAGTCAATGCTATTATCTGCAGCCATGTGAATCAAGGCATAGTATTGAAATTATACTTTCTGTTTGTCTGTCTATCCTTCATGCTCTGTATCTCACAAAGTAATTCACAGAGATAATGGTCACAATGGTAAACAAGTGACGTACAAGGATTGTGGGAAAACCTTTGATTTTTGATCTCCAGGCCAATTCTGTTTTCAACATTCAGAACCGATGATCGATTATGCATATACTTTTGTACAGTTATATGGCTGGTTTCAGAGACCTCGAAATAGCACTTGTCATTGACTACCTTACCTAAGGTAACATTGGGTTGTCCAAGACTAGTGCTAACCAGGGTCTGTGAAATCAGAAAATGAAGTTAGATTGAGGTAACTCTGTGAAATCAGCAACCTTTTAAAATGAAAAGCAACATAATAACTGTTTAATATTGACAGTGCCAGGTGCAATGGACAAAAAGTACTGTGTGATAGAATGTTTAGCAGTGGCACTTTTAGGGATATTGGGTGGTATATAGAGCTAGATCTGCCACCAGTTAGATGAATTATCTCAAATTTAATAGGAATGACTGTTATCATATCTTCCACTCAGGCCCTTATCATTTACAGCAAAGCAGCAAGACCAGATTCAAGATCAGTGGACCCTAAGAATCAACTTATCCAATTGATTTAATTGGGATATTATAGGCCTAATGCCCTTTTATAATCTGGATAAACAAGATTTTAAGTGTGTTTTTTTAATAGTAGGATACACATGTCTATTATCTGATACATATGGTCATTTTTTTTCCCAAATGTTTTGCAGTTATGGGATGTCGAAACAAAGAAAAGACTCCGAAACATGCTTGGTCATCAATCTGTAGTGGGAGCGCTGAGCTGGAATAACTACATTCTCAGCAGGTAATCCTTGAAACTTTAACCTCATTATACTTGGACAGTTTTATTTGTCATAAAGGGGTTGTCTTTTATAGTGACAACCTATAATTTTATAATTTAAAATATTTTGTTTTCTTGTTTTTAGACTACTTATCTCTGGCAATACTACTGCTATTCCAGTTTTCATTTGTAAAAGTCAATTAATTTTTTTTTCTAAATGACAAACTGCAATTTAAGCATACAAGGCACATTTTCTGTACTTATTATAAATGTACTTCTAATGTAATTACAGTGTTTATAAGTAACACATTTCTTTGCCTCATCCTGTGTGTATCCCATGTTGCGTGTGTATCTCAGCAGTATATTTTTCAGCTGCCTCCAGCAACAATACTCACTTTCTGTTTCCACAACCCATTCATGTCAGTCAGAGCGCCAGAATTTTTGTAGAATGAACGGTTCTGGTCTTAAGAGAAATTCTCTGTTGCCTGACAAACACTCTTGAGTGAAATTTGAGAAATGTATTTCCAATTGATTAATGAAACATGATGTCTGAATAAAAATACTAAAACAATCCGCATTATCTTGTAAAATATATTACTGAGATCTGGATAACACAGGATCCAGCAAAGATAAAGCCATGTGTTTTTTGTAAATACTGTAGGGTGTTTTATAAGTTGTGATCAGCAGATTTTTAGTCAATGGTGATACTGTAGTATGTCGACATTCCATCACCAAACAAAAGTTATATCTAAGCCTGGTAAGATTTTGGTGAGAGGTAATAATTATTCAATGCTTGTTTCATAGTGGTTCGCACTTAGGATTAATTCACCACCATGATGTCAGAATTGCACGACATCACGTTGGGACTCATCGTCACCAGAAAAGTATCTGTGGGCTTAAATGGTCACCTAATGGTGGTCGCCTTGCTAGCGGATCAAGTGACGGCCTGCTGAATATCTGGCCCAGTGATCCAGGCATGACAGTACGCAGCCAGCCCCTACAGACAATGGCCCACCCCACAGCTGTGAAGGTAAGAGATGGGCTTAAACAGAATTTCAGTCTTGTGGCCAGACTCACCATATTGTGAAATTGTGATTTTATAGCCAAGATATTTTCCAACAATTCTCCGAGCTTTCTATAAGTGAAAGCAGGTACATAATGAAAAATGATAGGTTACTCCATTGACAACTTCCTGTGTTCTTGAGTGTACAAGCAAATCTTATTATATTTTAAGATACAAAGATTCACATCCTATAATGTGCCTTTTTTGAGATGCTTACTTCAAATACAGCCTGTTGCTGTCTTACCTGTGTTCAATAAAAAATAGCACTGGAGAACCAACAACACCGCTCCCTCATATGTTTATATTTTTTATAATATGACCCTCAAGTCTTGCTTGTTATTCTAGGCAATGGATTGGTGTCCATGGCAGTCTGAATTGGTGGCTGTAGGGGGAGGAATGAAGGATGGAGTTCTACGAATATGGGACACAAACACTGGGAGCTGCATTAAATCTACTCACACTAACTCACAGGTAAGCAGCAGACATCAACTGAAAAAAAAGCCTATCGGTTCAAGAATTTGAAAGTGCTGAAACTAGAGGTGGTATACATCAGACAATAAGAGAGATTGTGAATGAAAAGCCGATGTCGTGTATGTGGGTGAATCTAAAACAATTCTGCCAGAGGAGTGGCTGCATGCAGTAATACCCAATGCTCTTTGCTATCAGTTCATCCCTCATTTACCACAGGAAATTTGAACTGTAATTTTGCAGTTTTCCATGATTGTTCCATGATTATACTATGCATTTACCATTGATTGTCCTGAAAAATCCATGTATAGCAAAGCTCATTCATATTACCGTAAGTAACTTGTTTGCCAACTTTAGTAACCACATATATATATATATACAGTATTAACCCTATGTAACGTAAGCTTAAGGGTGTCAGGGAATTCTTCAGTCCCACCTCTAGGGAAAGTGGCATTGGCCATAAATGTCATAATGTTATAGTGAATCATTATGTTATTTGATTAATCATAAAATTGATTCAATACATAATCATTTATTTCCTTTTTTTATTTTTTAGATTTGTTCATTACTTTGGGCGAAAGAAACAAAGGAGCTAATAACAGGACATGGTCTTCCCAAAAATCTAATTGTTCGGTGGGACTTTCCATCTATTACTAAAATAGCTGAGTTGCATGGTGAGTACTTTACAATACTATGGGGTTGGTGTACTAAAGTGTTGCGCCTGTCGCAAGAGTCGCAAACCAGTTGCCACGAGTTGGAAGTCTTGAGTGAAATGTACTAAACAAGCGCAATGTTATTTGCGACTTTTTAGGGAATGCTTTGCGGCAGCAGATTCTGTTTGCGGTTCAAGCGTAGATGATTATGTAATTATGGGTGTTCCTGCATAAATTTGCGGAGATAATGCAAACGAAGGCTCTCTAATATTATAATGAAATGTACGAAAGCTGCAGGCAATTGCGACACTTACAATTGCATCAATTTGTTAAGAACTTTTGATTAGTGGTATAAGGTAAAATGTGTTGCTGATCCTTTGAAATTTGTATTAATGAGAATTGACTGGGCCGATTTCAAAACTACAATGCATGAGTTATTGAAAGACTAGTTATTTAAAATTCTATATGAGTTAAGGATGTGAAGGTGTTATATTGCATTAACTTTGCACAGAGATTATTTCTTGACAATGTCACATAAATATAGTTGCTTCAGATTTGTTTTTTCTACCTGACTTTCATAACAGGAAGGACGCACACCACTGAATTCTAATGTAGTTTATCTTACCACAATCATTCTTTAGCTTTTGACATTCATCAGCAGTTCATGTATAAAATAAACACTATTTTTAAACTGTTCAAAGGCATAAATCATGTGTGTAAAATAAAGCAACAGTCCCATGAAATACAGTAGCTTATAAAAATATGTATGTATGTATGTTTGTTAGAGGCAAGTATGAGACACCACATGAAAACCTTAGTTTCAGCTTATTGGTAAACCACTTCAAAGATACAAGTGGTTATCATCAAAAGAGTAGTCAATGGAAATAGTTTCAGTAGTGTTAACTTTTAGATATTCTTATTCAAATTAATTAATATTTATTAGATAAGTCTGGTTTAAGGTTTGGTTTAATACGTCTGGTTTAAGGAATTCAGTTGCTGCTCTTCAGTTTTATTTGCCAGCCACCAATATGTGTACCATTACTAGATCAGCAAGAGTGTCTATACAATAATTAAAACAAAATGACTGCAGACGTCATAAAAAGGGGACAACAAAAATGTATATATAAAAATGTAATTTAAAGTCTTTGAGTAATAAACGGATTCATTTTCTCCCAATAACACTAACTCCTGCATGGCAACTGCATGCTCACCTAATTGAGATAAAACCTTGCATGGATATTTGTCACAAGACGTTATTCCACAATCTGTAAATGTAGGTTTTCTGGTTATCCCTTTTTATAGCAACTGACAGACTGAAGTGACTGAGTATTTGAAGGCAATGTCTTGTAAATCACTAGCACACATTAAATGAAACGTTGACAATAAACTACCTTGTCTTTGCTGATTAGGTCACAAAGGAAGAGTTCTGAATTTAGCTTTAAGCCCAGATGGAAGACAGTTTTTTTCCGCAGCAGCTGATGGAACTGCTTGTGTGTGGAGATCCAAAGACAGTGAAGACACATATCAAGAGCAAGGCACAGAGAAGTCTGACTGATATTACCTGAGTATATTTGCAATGTAGAAGTGAACTGAGCCTCAATAAATCACAATGGGGGACAACACCAGTAGGATTAATAGATTCTGTAGTTACTCTTTAGCAGGAGTGTAACAATACACTAATATTGTGATACAACACGCACAGTATCAGGATACACAGGTCACAATACAATATGTATCACAATACATATAATGGCCCTGATTGGCTACTGTATGATGAATAATAAGATTAAATGATCAATTAATAATGGACTATTATGTTAAAAAACTAAACGTTAAATGCGTTGTATTCAACTATAAAATACTCCTTGTTCATTCAAAAATTACTTGGTGAACTACAACGAGCTATGTTGTGCTTTTGGTCTTGTATCCTGATACAAATAATACAAACCTCTATTACAATACGATATGTCATGCAAAACAAGTATCATGATTCATTGATACACGAGGAATCATTACACCCCTACTGCAGAGGCGTGCCGTCAGGACCTTATCCTCTGCTGACCAGACAGTGCCAAGTAAACCGTCAGTCAAATTACATTACGTTGCCTCACTCACTTGCGTACAGTGTGCTTGCTTATACTATGAAACATACTACTCTAATTATTATTTGTTCATTTGTCCTGACACCTTTATCCAAGATGACTTACAGGGTTTACTAGAGGTTTAAGAGTAGAGGGGGTTCCTGAAGGGGATGTGATCAGCCAATAAGAGATCTGCATTTCCCCCGCATAAGTCTAAAACAATGACCAGACGCTAGAAAAAAAAACAGTTGAGGGTATTCTCCGTTTCAGTTGAAGGTCTTGAGTGAATTTAACCAATAGGCGAGTCAAAGAATGTCCTTTCTTTTAGACAGGCAACCAATCAGGAGTGAGCAGAGGCGGGCCATAAATCTCCCAGGGTATTCTCTGCCTCACTTGAAGGGCCTGCTTTAGCAACCAATGGGAACGTCAAAGCTCTGACAGCTGACCAATCATTAGTGAGCAACCCCAAAACATGAATATTCCTTGGTTAGCACTGCAGTTAGGAGGATAGCTGGATTTGCACGATATTGCTTATAAATATACATTGATAAATACAACTACCTTTACAACATCTAATTATTTGGAATTTTATTTTACACTAAAATAAAAAAAATGTGAGAAAACGGAGACATCATAGTTGATTTGGTTACGAATCCTTTTTCAAGGAGAACTTTCTCTGAGAAATTGGAGTTTGTTTTAAAAAAAGGGAGATGTACACCACAGATCCCCGAGCTGACACGGGAAGGGAAAAGATATACTCGGCACCTTTAGAATTAGGTAGGTAGCTGCCACTTAAAAAAAAGGAGGGGGGGCAGTGACGACTCTGCTGCCCCAGTCCATTTTGTCACGACACGCCACTGCCCTACTGTCAAGAGTTTCCACGATGAAGTTTTGCATAACTTTACATTCTGCTTATAGCTGTTGTGAATTGTTTGCCATTTCTAGATTATTTTAAAGTACAAAATTGATTATTTTGAAGGAAGCACCAATTTAGCAAAATAATAGGCAAAACTTCATTCAGAATGTTTAAACAGGTTTTCGGTGTCTGAATTGCTGTCTGTAAATGCATGGAAGATATATGTTTATTCTTGTTCCGTGGATCTTTTGTTGCTGTTGGTTTTCATCCATGAAGTAGTTTTTTTTTTTGCTTTTTGTTTTCTACAATAGCCAGTAAACATGGGAAATACTGAATAAATTAACTTGAGTTGCTCTGGAGATTTTAGTTCATGGCATGATAGAAAAATAAATGTTCTTTATGGCATATTACAATTAAACCTCTGCAAGTGGGGGTATTAGAAATATATTAGGACTGCTCCGAGTAATAGATTAATCGGACCGATTTGATAGCAGATTAATTAAAAAAAAAAAAAAAAAATTTGCAGTTCTATTTTTGTAAAATAGAACTTGTTAAAATAAAATCAACTAATTGAACTGCATTTTCTCTGCGGCAGTCCAATCATAAGTGAGCGGAGGCGGGACATAAACAGTTGAAGGTCTTTATTAGATTTAACCAATGGGAGAGTCAAAGATCTGCCCCTTATTATACAGGTGTCTAATCATGAGTGAGCAGAGGCGGGACAAAAATATGTTAGGATAGGGTGCTTATTATAGAGACAGCTATGGAGAATTCTATTGAGAACTTCAAAGTAATATTTCAAATTGCTTTTTACAAATAAAAAAAAAAAAGTCATAGACAATTGAGACATTGTCGTCGATTTTGGTTACGAATCAATTTTCAAGAACGTTCTTAGAAAGAAATACCTGAAGGCACCAATTCTTTTTTTTTAAAGATTCTATTGATTTTTTTAGTATTACTATGCAGGACAGCCGCTCTTTACTTTTAAAACGCTGTGAATGTAGAAGCCTTTAGGCGACTTTCACGCGATTTGATTGTCTCTTGTAATGCTGAAATGTTCATATTTCCTGATTACCCAAACCCGAGATGGAATTGTTCTCCTCTAACTCACTGGAGGCTATTATTTTGTATAATACATGGATACCCTTGTAATGCTAATATTAAAGAAGGCAAGGTTCAGCAGTACATTTGTTGTTTTTTTTAACCTTAGTGTTTCAGTGCTGTACAGACGTTCTATGTTGTTATCCGTTAGTGCTTCAGCTTTATTTGGATGATTGCCTTTACCTTAATTCCCCGTTCCTCTCCAGTTTCTCTGAGATATGAATGTACCAGCTTTACATCACTTTTTTAATGTATTCTCATTTTGTTGATCATTAATGAACATTTCTGTACTGTGGGTGTTGTCGAGTGATTGAAAACGAGACATTTTGTGTTTGAATTGAAAGTGATGGTCTCGGGAGTCGAATGGGTCAAAGTTCAAGTATATTTTCCTCTAGAGCAGGGGTGCCCAATCCTGGTCCTGGAGGGCCGATGCCCTCCTGGTTTTTGTTCAAACTGTACACTAAATTGATTAATTGGACAGATTAAGCTTCTAATAAGGGCTTGATTGGTCCAATTAAGTAATTTAGGGCACAGTTGCAACAAAAGCCAGGAGGAACATCGGCCCTCCAGGACCAGGATTGGGCACCCCTGCTCTAGAGGAATTATCACTTATTGCACAGTATAGTCCTGTATAATGTCTGAGTGACAGCAATAGGTTTTACTTTACTTAGTAGCTGCCAACTACTTTGATTCTTTGATATGTGAAAAAATACCGGAAACCTCAAAGGGTGACAGTGGGCAGGACTAGGTCTATCCAACGTGTTGGTGGTTAGCTTTGACGTCTCTGAACCAGAAAATTCAAGTTTCGATTCCCAGTTCTCACACAGTTTAGCATAGTTGTGCCTCATTTTTAAACTGTTTAAAGCACTAGCCCCCCCTGGAAATAAAGTGTGGGGCAGCAGTGTGGAGTAGTGGTTAGGGCACTGGACTCTTGACCGGAGGGTTGTGGGTTCAGTCCCCAGTGGGGGACACTGCTGTTGTACCCTTGAGCAAGGTACTTTACCTAGATTGCTCCAGTAAAAACCCAACTGTATAAATGGGCAATTGTATGTAAAAATAATGTGATAACTGTATAATGTGAAATAATGTATAATGTGATATCTTGTAACAATTGTAAGTCGCCCTGGATAAGGGCGTCTGCTAAGAAATGAATAATAATAATAATGGTCATTTTAAGGAATTGTTTATTATAAAAGTATGACAAGAAGCTAAATTGCTTGTGATGTATAATATACAATTCATCTCGTAATATGGACCTAGCCAAATTGTATTTTTTTATGTAATATTTTAGTGCATTTACATGTTGTGTTTGCTACTGTGGAAGTCCCATACAAACAAGCTAGACTGTTAACTATGGGTATTATCCAAGGGGAGCATTTGTAATAAATAAATAAAATGTATGCTTTGAGGTGTAACCCTTTCAGCACAGAAGAGCTGTATTGTAGCCCACAAATCACGTGTTGAAAGAGTTAACATGTTATGTTTATTTGCACACAAGGTTTGAATTTGAATGTAAAGTAAAATGATATTATGTAATTGTAAGTTATTTATTTGTGTTTAATATATATCAGCAATATATAGTATTTGAACCAAGTAGTTTTTAAATAATACACTTGACAAGGGCTTGTTACCAAAACACACACACACACTCACAAACACACACACACACACAATATAGAAAAAAAAGCTGTGCACACTCCATTCGTTATCTCGATCTTGTTACTTGTTAAACTGCATAACGTACGTTGGTGGTCGGTTAGTTTTCACATTTTGAAACCCACCAGGCTGCTCAAGTTTTGAGTCAAGGTTTGAAAAGCCTTGTGGTCAGAGCTAATGAAGACTAGTTTTCTGTTCCATATCTTATTTTAGTTTCTCGCTTTAGGCTTGTCTGAATAGATGATAGTTCCAGTAAATGTTGTAAGAATTAAACAAGCATTGTGCTGTAATGTTAACTCTTTGTTGACCACTTCTCAAAGAGGATTATTCGTAAGATTTGTGTATGCTTTACATTATTGTAGTTTGAATGATTCAAGGGGCATGGCATGGCAGTGGCTGTCAATCGATCAACCATGATGGACCTTTCACAGTTACCCATAATGCCTGGCCTGGACTAGGCAAACCCTTAAGTCTACTCCCATAATCCATTCATTGCTGTAACATTAACCCTTGAAATGTTCACTAATACTGTCAAAATGTTAGCTGCCATTTATTTGGTTTAATTATAAACGTAATGCTTTATTTATTGTGTTTATGTATTTATTTTTTTATGTATTTATTTATTTTACTATACATATAAACTGTTAGTTTGGTTTGTTTATTAATTACTGTACTTTTCACTGCTGTATGTGTGTTTTGTAAATGTATTGGGTGTACACTATAAAATGTAGTCTCAATTAGACGTGTTTGTTTTTTTCACCTTTTTGGTCATTTCTAATATCTGTAATTACTCATGACCTATGGGCCCTATTTTGACGTGCAAAGGCAAAAGCAAATTAGTAGTTAGAAATAAAATAATTTTACTGATATAGAACATCCAAGAAACTCACTCAATTTAAACACGTCAAGTGGACAGAGGAACACCATTAGGACAAGGTTAAAAAGATTAAAAAAAACAACTGTAGAGCTACCTTTATCTGAACTGCTCTCTTACGCAAACCCCAGGAGGGCTTGTCAGCAAGTGAATGAAAAAGTGATAGGATTGTTAGGTAAATTGAGTAGTGCAGTTTCTGACAGATTGTAAAATCATTTTCATCACACTCTGTAATTATGCAGTTCTAGTACCCTATTTCCATTCTCAATATCAATGTGTTTGTAATTGACCTTGTCATTTAATTTGACACGTCTGTTGATTTCTCTGGTTTAATGAGTAATACCAAAACAACCTAATGGGTATCAAAGCTGAATTATTGGCACATTATTGCTGTGGGCGTGTGCTTATCTAGCAAAGACATGAAAGCTGCCTATACTGAAACCCATCCGCAGTTTGAGTCAGCACTACAGGCTGTTTGGGGTGAGTCAGAGAACAATGTGCTGAACACGAACTTGCAATGGGGGGAGGAGGGGGGAGCTAATGTTAATTTCTCCTGGAAACTCTGATAAAACCTTAAACGCTCACAATATCCAATAACTGCTTCTTGGTAGAACACCCTGTTGGTATGGAAATATCACAGCAAATAACTAATGCATTGTTCTTGTTGTATAGATTTACTTTGATTATCGGTTTCTGTTTGTCACACATCCTGGTGTCTTTTTAAAAGCAGATGGTAAAAGCACTGAAGTGGCCCCGATACAGCTCTCAAACTTGACTAAAGTGCAGCTGATACACCAGAGTTTAACCATTCTCCTGTCTCCCTGTAACTAACCTGTCGTGACTTTTCTTACACCCACTGTGGAAGGGTTGCAGGGAGGCAGGTTAAGGGTTACACTGCATTATATTGTGCTATACATTTTTAAATCATAGACAGTTTTTTTTTTTTTTTTCCTGGTTGGCACGTGAATTTAGAATCTGTTTGGCCTATGCATATGTGTGCTAAGACCTAGATTGTATATGATTTATAATAAAGGGGAATCAAAGAAACATTTGAATGCTCTATAAATGCATTATTTACTGGTACATTGTGATGGTGCTTGCCTCACAGATCAAAAGTGACATCAATAATTGGCAAAAATTGACAAATGCTACACACATCTTTTATTTAAAATAACATGATGATACCGAAACAAAAGCATAAAACATATAGGCTATGTGATGTTAGTCTAGCAAACTTTTAACTGAAGCAGATCAGTTCTGGCTTGTTTTACAGGAAACACATCTTCAATTAAAATGTTGTTTCATTTTTAATCCATACAAGATATTCCTCTGTGAGACGAGTATAGACCCCAGGTTTTTTAGGAAGTCCGCATTCTGCACCAAAGGAAACAATACCTCTGTAGACACCATTGCATAGTAATGGGCCACCTGAATCTCCCTAGAATAACAAAAACATACATTAAAAAAAGGTTTTGCGTGACATGTTGTTGTTGGGCCCTATTTTAAAGTGTGGAATGAATATAACTATTTTAACTGTATAAAACCTTTTGCTTTTAAAGTGAAGGACATTTAACTTGATTAAACCTTTCCAAAAAATGTGTCAGTTTACATGGACCAACAGAAGAACATTAATTGAACCGTGACACAAATACACTTCTTGAACTTCTAAAATATCTTGCAATTTTTTTTTTTTTTTTAAAGAAATGCTTATCGTGCTGTACATCATCAAAACAAATAAGTCAAGGAGGAAACTACATGTGTTCATAGACATGATTATCTTTGGCGTTGTCCCTGCATCTAAAAACATCTTGAATATGCTTCTATATTTCTTTACTTATGCCATTAGAGAATAGGCATGCTGTAGAATTAGCCCTGGTGTGTCATCCTCCTCTAGACACATTTGCACCTGTGAATATAAACAGCATGATGGAGCACTTACCTGACATGCATCTTTTCCACCGTTTTTATCTCCAGCACACATCATGTTTTTTGTTATTCTCTTCCTATAATAGTCATTGCTGTTGCAAAGTTCTCTGTCTATGACAGTGATGTTTACTTCTCTGAGCTTGTCGGCATACTGTCCGTTGAACTTCATGGAGCCCCATCCTGCAACACTGCAACCTGTACCAGCTTTCACTTCCTCTCCAGAGGTAGGAAGTTGAAGGACAGATACAAATTTGTTCAGCTTTGCTTCACCTTCCAGCTTTTTGAATAAGAAAAAAAGTGAGATTATTTATATATTTATTTTTGGAATCTGTGAGACTTAATATAGCTTACAGACAACATATATATATAAGACAGAGTAAGCTAAGTTTCTGAAAATACAAAGACAGCTTCTTTAAACCACAAAATACAAACACTGTAAAGCATTTTCTAGCACACTTAACATGACTTTAATGAATAATACCTGTAAAAGCATGATGTCATTATCCGTAGTTTTGTTGTTGTATCGGGGATGTTTAACTTTTTTCTTGATTTGAAATGTCTGCTTTTCTTCTTCATAACTTGAAAGTGAATGAGCTCCCAGGGTCACCTGGGCTAGACGACCACTGCTCTCCAATAAAACAAACACAAGGATGTAAATCCAAATGGTGCAATGGAACACAATGTGCTATATTTTGAATAGTATTAAGAAACAATTTAGTGCCTGGAATGAAGAGTGCAATTCTTGGAGTATACTTTGGCTAGCCTGCATTATATTAGAACTGATGAGCAAAAAAAAAACAATATTTGAGTAAGTACCTCTCAGAATGATTGCAGAAATGTGGTATCCACTCATATAAATGTGCAAATGAGGTGTATAAACAAATTATAATGAAGAAAACTTCATGTATTTGTGGAAGTGGATATGCAGTTTCTCTGTTGACGGCGTATGGAACCAGTTTCATTCACACCTTAAGTACAGTACTGTAGCCTACATCAGGCATGCTATGAGAAGAGCATTTTCAGATGCAAAGAGATCAGTAAAGCTTGTGATGACATGCAAGCTTGATTAACTGTCAGTCCTGAAAATACTTTGATGGAGCATATATATTAAACATTCTATGAAACCGGTTCCAGACAATTCTGCACTGTTTTCCCGAATCCACACTGTATACAGCAACTATTAGAAGATATGGTTGTTAATTTACTAAGCTATACATTCATGCAGGTGTCTGCATCTTCATATTAAAAGCAGTTGAGTTCCTTCAGTGCCTAGGCTTGCCTGCAAATTGCAAACTGTCAGTTATGGACTAAACTTACGTAAAGCAGTGTGCTGCAGTCAGCACCCAGTCTGGTTTAATCAATGCTCCACCACATTCAACATTAAGATGGGCCATGAAAGGTCTTGAATGGGGAATAACTTCATCCCCTCCAACTATGTCCATGCATTCACCTACATTGACCAAGGTTACAAAGTTATACATCAGCTCACAGTTCCATGCATTATACATGACACACAAAGTCGACACAGTAATATAGTTATCTAATAACCCTTATTAATGTATCTCAATTAGGCTTATCTGCAGGAGTAAAGAAGAAACAAAATGTGGCTGCAGTGCAGAGTGCAAGTAGGAGCTTCATGATTGCAATAGTGAAGATAGCACTCTGGCTCTTCATTTCAAATCTAAAGATGTGGTTTTTAAGATGATACTGCTAGTTTATCTCTGTATGATCATTTTTAAAGATAACATGATAAACACTTTAACACAATTTCCCGAATACAGTACTTTGAGGACATAATGAATCAAACTGCACTTATTCAAAGAAGCCTGTGTGGCCTGGTAAAATTATATTAAGGTTTACAAAAATGCTGGCCTGGCTAATTGCTGTCCCCTAGACAGCTGTTACATTAGTTCAATATACCTTAACTAATATGTATTACCAATACAATTTTTTAAAAATTTTGTAGCAATTACGCCTGCCTATCTAAAGAAGAGCACTTTCTGCTATTTCTTGCCCTATAACTCCCAGGTACTCTAACTCCCAGGTACCATTACAACTCCTACATGCTTCGACTCTTCTTCTCAGTACCAGTAACCAATGGCTGCTTTTCTATGACTCATCTATTTCATCCCCAGCCTAGTAGCAGCCCTCAGAGTTTAAAAAAAGAACACTGTTGGTAAGCCTAGTAAATAGGCCTAAAAATGATTTCCATTATATAAGAGTAGGTGTTAAAGCTTCATTCTGATATTGGACTTAGCTCTCGCTAAGATAAGCACCAACTAAGACATAGCTTCTTTTACTGTAAACTAGTGATCCATCTGCGTTTCCTTCCATCTGATGACGTAGTTATCCTTCTGTCTGGTGTTGATGGCTGAAGTGTAATGCTGGCTCCAGGGATCAGACTATTTTGCTGGCGCATCAGCACACACAACGGCTGCAATGCTGGCTCCAGGGATCAACCACAGTGCGGCCTCCCTAGTGCATTAGCATGACAACCTTCTGGACTGAGCTAAGTAGGGTGCTTCTCTGGGGTCTTCAAGTGGGCACCTTCCATCCTTGGTGTTTCGTCAACTAGCCCACGACATCTTAAGAGGGTTCGACAGTGATTCTGGTGTCCCAGCATCACCCCCCTCTGTCCACCACTCAACTAAGCCCAGCTTACTTACCTTCCTTTACATCAACGTTTTTTTTTTTATTGCTACTGTGCTTGAGGTCCCCAACCAGAATATTTTTGTCTCAACCAGAGCCAGTTGCTGCTCCTCTCTGCTGCTGCAGATAAGTTCTTCACTATGCATCGCAACTCTTGACCACTGAATCCAATGTCTCTGAGAAACCGGGTATGGAGTGTGCCACAAATCCTTGACAACCCACCTCCACTGGGTAAACCTGGACTCTCCACCCTCGCTGTTTCACTTCAGCAGCTAGTTGAGCGTACCGAAGTTTCTTCCTTTCAAATGCCTCATCCACAGAATCCTCCAATGGCACTGTTAACTCTACCAGGTGAACAAGGTGTGCTGATCCAGACCACAAGACAATATCAGGTCTAAGGTTAGTGGTGGCAATCTCAGGTGGGAAAATAGGCCATTGTCAAACATCTGCCAGCATTTTCCAGTCTCTAGGAGCTTCCAGTTGTCCTAGATGAGTTTTGGTTTTAATACCTTTTCTTGGCTGTTGCTCCCCTGGACGGAGGATGTTGTTCTTCGTGTGTCATATATTGCTGGCATTGGTGGCAACCTGTTGGTCATGCTGCTTTTGTCTTCCAATGCTAATGCAAAACATCACAGCACCTGGTCATGACGCCAAGTAAACCGTCCTTGGCTAAGACCCACCTTACACCCTGTCAAAATGTGCCTTAATGTAGCTGACGACACATAACGGACACCACGGATCCTCTCCTACCCATAGATTAAGGCTCTGTGGTGATGGGAAAACATCATATATTGACCTGATGAGGAAACTGATCCTGCTCTGTTCCATTGTCCATAGATCTCCCCAGCCGATCTTGCATTGTTCCACACTCTCCCATCTCGTCCATTCTCCCTGCTTGGCCTGGGAAACTGCCTTTACGCACCTCACCCTCTCCTCCTGCTTTTGCACCTCGTTGACTACCAGCTTCCTCCATTCAGCTGGGGCTGCTTTGTGCCATGTAGGAGGAGCTGAAGTGAGACCAAGGCCTCCTCTTCCATGCTGTACTTGCCCCATGATATCACTGATACGAAGGGCAGCCTTTGCATCTTCCACAGCTTCCTTTTGCCGCCCACTTTCTTCCAGTTTTCAACACAGGTGCTGCCTCCCTCACACATTCCAATTGAACCTTGGCACACTTAAACTCCTCAGTTAGAGCTGAGACTTGCAGCTGCAGTATCCCTTTACCATACATCCTAACCATTTCCTGACATATTAACTGATTAGCACTTCCAGCTTCTCTACTGTTGTCAAGGAAACCTCATACACAGTGAGTGGCCACAGAAGTCTTGGCAGTAGACCAAACTGAAAGTCCCAGAGTTTAAGTTTGCCCAGTAAAGCGCTGCTGTCTATGCTCTTCAACCCTTGCACTGCTTGTTGTCTCACTTCTCCCACATGAACTGTGTCCTTTAGGTCCCCATCATACCATCTCCCAAGACTTTTCACAGGCTTTTCAGACACTGTTGGTATTGCCTCACCGTTAATGTAGAACCTCTTATCCACTACTTTACCTTTAATTATAGAGATGCTCCTTGACTTAGTGGGCTTGAATTGCATTCGTGCCCATTCAATGTTATGGATTAGTTTGCCCAATAACCGATTAGTGCAGGCTACTGTTATAGTCATGATTGTCATACACAATGTTGCAAGTTTATCTTTTATGACCCTTTGTAATAGATTGAGTGACTCCTTCTGACTTTGTTCTGCTCTCCTCCATTGCTTCTTCAGCTGCCTCCTTTCTCTAACTAAGCGCTCAACCTCCTGCTGCCGTCTAGACTTTACAGGAATAGTTTGTACTTTCTCCTTTCTTTTTTCAACTCCAAACCTCTCGCTTCCATATGCGTAGATGGTATCCTCAAATTTATCCAGCTTCTTTTCGACTATTCCACCTAACCTTTCCAACGCAAAACAGAGATCCGTGTTTACTGTGTCCCACTCTGTTTTCTCAGAAGCTGTTGGCCATTTAACTCCAGGCTAGTGCCCGTTGAGGTTCTTTTCTCTCTTACGCTGGTTCATCTGACCGGGTTCACAAGGATCATTAGGTTCATCACTAGTTGTGTTTATGCAAGTCCTCCTATGACAGGGGTGCTGATAGCCTGCAAACTGTGGATTGCTTCCTGTCGCAGGATCTAAGCGAAAACAGCAATAGAGAATGATGGAGAAAGGTAGAAATTAAATATACAGGATGTCCCTTAAGTCAGACATCATTGTTAATTAAGTAATAATGTATTCACGCTTGTAGTTTACCAGTGAATTGAGGATAGGCAACTGGGTTGTGGGACAAGATCTTCAATCCACAACAACCTTCCTTAATTCTCTGCTAGAACATGTACACACATCTATTAATATTCAATTAAATTACCCCTTTAGTTTGTAACTTAAGCTACCTTTTTGGTGTTTTCATATACAGTGCAGTGATTACTAAATATTCTATATTTAGTAGCTGTCAGCTTTTGGCTGTATTCAAGTTAATATTAAATGTATTATAAGTTCAATTAAAAAAAATAGTTTCCTCTGAAATATTAAGTCAGTTATAAAGTGTATATGTGGCTGTTGTTTGGTTTGTCTCGAGAGGTTGTACTCAATTGTGTCTAGCTCAACAAATCATGTTTAGCTATATGCTTCACATTTGAACGTATAGCGGACAGCCAATCAAGATTTTCACCAGCTATGCTCAAATATTGGATTCTTTATTTCTTTAAGAAATGTCTTCAACAAATTGAATATTCTTTTTGTGCTGCAGGTAGTCGATGGAGTGTTGCTGTCCAATTAAAAAGAGAACATCTTAATCTGCATAATGCATGATATTGCCTATGATGCCTGACTTGTGGCCACTTTATTTGGACCTGTCCACAATTGGATTTGGCATCTCCCTGAATTAGATATGCAAGTTTGGTTGGTCATGTGATATGATGCTGTGGGAGCAATTTGTGAGGCTTGGCAAATCTGACCGCTGTCAAATAATAGATCAAATAACAAAAACGTTTAATGCAGTGCATCCCACACCAATCTCTATCCGCACCATGAGAAGAACCACGCAGCTGATCAACAACATAGTCACTGTTGCTAAAACAAAGAAGAAAATAGGCTACAGTGGTGTGCGGAAATGAGAGATTGGACTACTGATGATTGGATGAAGATGATGTGGTCCAATGAGATTTGATTCAAGCTTTTTTGCACACATGGTATAGCTCAAATATGGAGAAGTCCACCCAGCAATGCTGCACTTGTACCCTGATGGTCAAGATGATAATGCATCCGTCCACTGTACCAGAATTGAGCGCTAATAGTTTTAGGAGCATGACCGAGACTGCAAGCATCTTCTCTAGTCACCAGAATCCCCAGACCTCAATCCAATTGAGCATGTAGAAGCTCTTTTTAGCACCTTTAGGTTGCAGACTCTGTGTATATGCTTTGTCTGGGGTAAACATTTTCACATGTTTATTGAAGAAATGCATGTATAATGAAATCAAAATCAGGAGCAGGTTAACAAACATAGTATTTTGTTATATTTAAGCAGGAGTTTGAAAATGTAGGGTCCCCTAATTGTATCACAATCTTTCTTGTACTTTTCTACATATGTAAAGTTTCTCCTGAAAAAAATTTAATAAATAAATAGAAGGGACAAACACATTGAATTCAGATTAAAAGTTTGTTGCTTGGATAAGAGCAATTGTAAAAGTCTTTATTGGAAATTTAGCAAGCGTGATACATGATGTTCATTGCAAACAAATGGAACGAGTATGAAGTGAGTATGCAACATACAAAAACATTAATATATGTGATGCAAACAGAAATGAACTCAAGTTTTAAAACATTACATTTTATTTGCCTAATTTTTAAAAGGAGACGTGAGAAAGCAAGGTATTATGTTTTTTTAATTATCATTTAAGATGTATTTTTAAAAAAACACAGCTTTGTGGAATTAACGTTTTGTAATTTTTTTAATCCAGGAAAGGTACTGGTTTGTGAGATGAATATAAACCCCTGGCCTTTTAGGGAGACCACATTTAATACCACTAGAAACAATCCCTCTATAGATACCATTGCATCGTAATGGTCCACCGGAATCTCCCTAGAATAAAAGATAAGACATTTCATTGAAATATCAGATACATATATCCCAAGTAATTCAAGTGGATCTCAATAAATAGCATTTTGGTAAAGAAAAGCATTAGTGCGCCATTTTGTCACATATACCTTTATTGTTTTACACTGAATTTGTATTATATTTGTGTGTTTGATGTTATGCAACCTGCAATGTAATTCTGTAATGAGCAGTGTAGTGTTTATTGTTGGTTATTATTATCTTATTTAATCGTTGCTCACCCATGGACTTTGAGGGTTCTGGGCTCTGCGTTACTCCAAACTTTTTGTGTGTTATGTTTCAGAATGTATGGCATCTTAAAAGTAATAGGCATAAAAATATCGAAATGACACCTACAATGCATGTTTTCCTTTATATACACACCAAAACTAGAGCATAAAGCAGAGCCAATATTCCTTAGAACAAGTACCTAAAGTAGTATGATGTAATTATCCAAGAATGATGTAATGAATTGGATGCTGTAATGAATTGGTCTCTAATAAGGATGATGTAATGAATTGGCCTCTCAGCCCAATTAATTGAATGGAAAGGCAAGGGCTGGACGTGAACTGCAAACCAGATGGGTCAAAGACGAACGCCTTACCATTCAACTAAAGACCAAGCTCTGTAGTCGAGAGGTAAATACATGTCTTAACAGTCTCAATTATGAATAAATGGCAGTGCTAAATGAAGAGCAGGGTATTGTTCTGGTTTTCCTAGTTTAATACTGTTAAATAATGATCTAAAATGTTCCTTTTGCCTTTGTCCTTTGTTAAAAAAATATTCTAGTGTGTTCTGCATGAAAACACAGACATTATTTTACGGCAAAGGTAAACCACTTCACAGCAGTTTATTGAAGTACAAAGACACCTGCGGCCAAGCTTAAGACTATTAACCTTCATTAGTAATCTGAACCTCATTTATTCATAATTCCCATTTTCTTTAGGAAAAGAACACAACAACTTTCATTTAACTAAGAACCACTCATTTGCATATCAAACCCTAATAGTAAAAGCAGTGAACTCATTATTGCCACCTGTTGGCAAATCCCTGAATTGCCGTAGCCATGTCCAAACTGCACGATGGAACTTACCTGACATGCATCCTTTCCACCCTTGCTGTCTCCAGCACAAAGGTTGTTCTTTGTTATTTGTATTTCGTTGTTGTAATAGTCAGGGCCGCTGCATGTTTTTCGGTCTATAATAGTGACAGTCACTTCTCTGAGTGTGTCCGAAGCTTTTCCTTTATTCTTAGTTAAACCCCATCCTGTAACTTCACATTTGGTACCAGCTTTGACATCATCTCCACGTGTAGGTATTTGGAGAATAGATACAAAAGTGTTTAGCTTTGCTTTACCATCCAGCTGTAATATTGAAAACAAATGTATTATTTATTTTTTTTCTACTCTTAGCAAAATATGATTTTTTTTTCCCTAAACAAGGCCAGTATTTATTGAAACAAGTACCTGGAGTAGCATGATGTCATTATCCAAGTTCTTATTGTTGTAGCGAGGATGGGGAACTGCTTTCTTGATTTTGTACGTCTGCTGTTCTTTTTCTTTCTTTAAACGTGAATGAGCACCAAGAACCACAACCTGATTTGTTTTGTTCCTTCATTAAAAAAAAAACATATATTTTACAGACATAGATTATAAATTGAAACATGTTGTACACATTGATAAAACAGACACATGCACAGCTGTCTAGTCATTGCTGTGAAATGATCAAACCTTTTAATTCTATATTTACCAACTGATAAACATTTGCAAGTACAATTTCTCTAATATAACTCATTTTTAGGGTCCTCCTTCAGAAAATGGGGACTCTTATGTGCTAAATGTGTCAGTGAGGCTCTACATTGTGAACATGATAACTGCTTTGATTTAGCAGCAATTTTCACCAAACTTTTACCTAACCTCCTATAAACTCTTCAGATTCCATTGGGCTATAATCTGAACTGCAGGATTATTACACAATCTATCGCCTGTCGTACTGTCTGGCAATACACTGCTTTGTATTAGATGCTAACTAATATGAAGACACTTTAACTGACCCAGTCTACATTTCATATCTGTGCCAGGCACCTAAAAAAAAAGCTTCTAGTCAAAGCATCTTAACTAAAACAAACTATGGAATTGTAAATGGAAGCTTTTAACCCGCAAGAATCATGCTAAATATATACTGATGCACATGTATTTTGTGAATACTTACTCCAAACAATGTGCTGCAGTCAGTACCCAGTTTGGTTTAATCAAAACTCCACCACATAGATATTTCCCTTTCAGGTAAGCCATAAAGGGTCTTGAATGGGGTTTCACTTCATTCCCACCAATGATTTCCATGCACACATCTGAACACAGAAATAATATGAAAGTAACATGATAAGTAATAACTATCACCAATGAAAAAGTGGCTTGGATTGCTGACATCATCAAATATAACTGCTAGCATTGTAAAATTGACCTATACAGTTTTATCATAAAATGCATTTCAAATAAACATACCTCCTGGGATTAGCAAGAAAAGAATGGAGAGTGCAGTTAGGAGCTTCATGTTGCTGGTTTGAAGTAACAGGTAGTTCTGCACCTCTTTTTAAAAACCTGTGTCTAACTTCAAAGGAAGTGGTTCAAAAGTGACCTACCACACCAAAGACTTTTGCGAGTGGTTGATGCATTTGGGGTACTCTGAAGATGCTTTTTGAATGTAAAAAATAGCAAATACAAACATTTGAATAATAACTAAATCACTTATGTAACACTAGAGCAATGGAAATAATATATATTTTTAATGATAATACTATCCCTTATGGAACAAAATATATATTTTAATATATGGTAGAAAAGTATGATCCTTATATTTTTTCATATATAGAAATTGGCCCCTTTTTTATATATTTAAAATATATGGGATATATATCAGTATCATACTTTTCTACCACATATTTAAAATATGTGTTTTTTTTTCCATAAGGGATAATACTAAAGAATATACCTGAGAGGGTTGTTGTTGTTTTTTTTTTTTTAGTAGTTACAATGTGAGAATACTGCATACCAGTGCTTAAAAAAAAAATAAAACTGTTTCCTGGAAACAAGCATCCTTTACCAACGATCGGCTTTAATGAAAACTAGTCAATACAAGTAGTGTGGTCATTATCCTTCAGCAAGTGACTTTCCCAGCTCTCTCTAAATGTCTTAATGCGAAACATACATACTGTATATCCTGGCCTGGATACATTGGAACCTTTTGAATATGTGGAGGTGAGCAAGAATTTAGTGAGGGGCACATTTAGCATGATATTGCTGGTCTGCTACTTTGATGTGGGATGAGCACGGTGAGGGGAAATGCTATCTTGTAATAGCAGCATGTGACATGTTCTTTGTAATGAGGGGCTCCCCCTGTAAACCTGTTAAAGCTAGTTTCGGGAGACTCCAATGTCTGTGAGCAGCTTTAAAAAGTGCTTCAATGAAACTTACTAGTATGTTACAGTGAGCCTAACCGCAATGGAAAATTAATTACTTTTCCCCTTTGTACTAGTTAACTTTACATTGCCAAATGAAGATTTATACTGCAAGTGTGCAGCAAATGTTGGTTACTTTGCACTCCTAAAGCTACCGACAAAAGTATGTCATACAAATAAAAAATAAATTTAAATACCAGGAAGAAGTACTTTTTTGGTTATAACTTGGTAAAACATAAAACTGACATATAGTCACTTTTATTCATTCCTTAATCAAGCTCCATGTTGTAATTTTGGATGGGGAAACACATGAACATGCATATATTCTGGGTGTCTGTGCATTGCAAATTAAGCAAAGATGTATTAATGTATGCACCCTGAGATATATAGGAGGCTGTGTGGTCCAGTGGTTAAAGAAAAGGGCTTGTAACAAGGAGGTTCAAATCCCACCTCAGCCACTGACTCATTGTGTGACCCTGAGCAAGTCACTTAACCTCCTTGTGCTCAGTCTTTTGGGTGAGATGTAATTGTAAGTGACTCTACAGCTGATGCATAGTTCACACACTCTAGTCTCTGTAAGTCACCTTGGATAAAGGCGTTTGCTAAATAAACAAATAATATCATTTTATGACTGGAAATCTCCTGGTGTTACTGAATATGCTTTCAGAATACTTACTAATATAACAAACAGTGTAGGCTACTTCATGTATCTCAGTTACACATCAGTACTAACTGTTAAAAGAACACAAAGAAAAAATAGATTGTATAGGTTTATTGAAAACTTAAAGTATATTAAACATAAAGAAATAATAACCAACACAATTAAACACATACACTTGTGTCACAGACCCTGTTTTTGTCTTACTCTCTCTCCAATTTTGAGTGATGTCAGACATATTTGTATAGTAATTGCTGTAGCCCACTTCTGAATTTTGAAAATTCAATTTTAGCCCCAAGGTCAGAATTACTGGATTGAATGATATGAACATTCAAAACAGGCAACCAGTAATAACATATACGTCAACAAACAAACAAACAAACAAACAAAACCTTTGTTCTGTAATTTTAAACTATTACTTATTGTTAAAAGTAAAAAATAAAAAAAGAATGAAGAAAAATCAACATGAATTGTTACATTTTATTCAAGTTGCCAGTTGCTTGTATCTCACACAGGGGTTATCTTATTTCATATTAACAAGAAGAAAAAGAATAGTATATTTGAATTTTTTAGTCATCACCCCCAGTTATTTTTTCAATCCACTGGACATGCTTGGTAGTCAGTAAAGTGTAGACACCAGGTATTTTGCCACATCCACTTTCATGACCAAAAGATTTTATTGCTTTGAATTCATTATCGCATATAAGTGGACCACCTGAATCGCCCTGCAAGAAAATAAAAGATTAGTACTGCAAAACAGTGCAATTAGTTTGAATAACATATCATACTATTATTAGTTATAATACTTTTAGAATTAAAAGTGGGGCTTTAAAATATTGGCCTTGGCATTTCTATGTATTTATTTATTTATTTATTTATTTATGTTAAATATATCATATGGTTTGTTTTCTCAAGTAAAATCCTGTCTATTACACCATACAACTTGAATGAATTATTCATTGCATAACATTAATCTCTTTGGTTTGTAACCTGAGTAAAAAGATAGAAATGGTAGAGGAATAAGAATAATCAGTTCAATCTGGATAAAATACTTCTGATGGACTGTTAGGAAAGTGAAAAGGGATGTAAATAAATGGTCTTACCTGGCAAGCATCTTTTTTGCCTTTCTTATCACCAGCACAAAGCATTTCGTTTGTTATCACAGGATTGAAATTATAGTATTCTTTCTCATTGCAAGTTCTTCTGTCGAAAACAGTGACGTTGACCTCCATTAATATATCTGAAGCAGTGTTGTTCTTTTGATTTGTTGTCCCCCATCCAGCTACCCTACACTGGCTTTTTGCTTTGACATCTTTGAATGTTGCAGGCAGCTTGAGTTTAGAGACAAACTTGTTCAGTTTGGCTGCTTTATCCAACTGTAATACAAGTTGGGTTATTGTTAATTGAGGAACAGCATATGAAAAGCACACCTCTCTGGATAATGGATTCTGTTGATCAATATAAAGACTGTATGGCAATTGAGTGTTCTCCCAATTATTTACTGATGGTTCTGGAAGGTTACTGGTATAAACAGTTACTGAATTGTAAACATATCAACTGCATTAGCTGAGCATTTGTTTAATATTGGACACTATCTAGTGGAAAGAATGACTATAAAACAAAAGGAAACAAAACATACCTCAAGAAGCATAAGATCATTTACTCCAGTTTCATTGTCAAAGCAAGAGTGTGGATTTAGCTGCTTGACTTTAAATATTTGTTGGTCTTGTTCAGGCTTTGAAGAAGAATGGGCCCCCAGCACAACCGTTAGCTTCTCACTAAAATAAACACAAAACATGTCATTTTTTAAAATTATGTATTCATTTTTTAAATTTAGTAGTCGCCAGTTTTTTTTCTCCCCAATTTAATTGTGTCCAGTCATTTTTGTTTAGCTCAGCTCACCGCTACCACCCCCGCGCTGACTCGGGAAAGGTGAAGACGAGCACACGCTGTCCTCCGAAGGGTGTGCCGTCAGCCGACCGCTTTTCTTCACACTGCAGACTCCCAGAGCTACAGCGTCGGAGGACAACACAGCTCTGGGCAGTTTACAGGCAAGCCCGCAGGCGCCTGGCCAGACTACAGGGGTCGCTGCTACGCGGTGAGCCTAGAACACCCTGGCTGACCTAACCCTCCCTCCCCCCGGGCGGCGCTTGGTCAACTGTGTTTTGCCCCCTGGGAGCTCCCGTCCTCGGTCGGCAAAGGAATAGCCTGGACTCAAACCGACGACGTCCAGACTATAGGACACATCCTGCACGCTTTTACTGGATGCGCCACTTAGGAGCCCGGGAATGCGTCACGACATGTATAGTTTAATGTAATTTGCTGTCTGCTGTCAAACATTTCTAATGTAAGGGCCACATTCAGAAAAGCTATTTCTTCACTGTCTTAAATAAATAACTTTTTGTAAATAATTAAATAAAGGAAAGAAAAATAAATAACATATTGTTGTAATTTTTACAATTTAGTTTTATGATGGCTTTATTTGTAATAAAAAATGGTGTAACAGAGTTTCTTAGTAAAATTTGAAAACAATTTTGCAATTAGCCCACTTAAACCAATAACATATATTACAATAATTAAACTAAAAAACAAACAAACTTTGAAGCCACAAAACCTGATGGTATTCACTTGATTGAAGACATTGTACTAACTTTGCTTATACACAGGAATAGTAGGCAAGATTTTGACTTTGACCAATTGGTTCTGCCTGTCTCATGAAACATGTTAGACAACTGCCTTATTCACCTACAACACCTACGAAGTTAGAATAATGTTTTGTGTACAGGAATCCATTCATCTCAACCCCCCCACTACTGTGTATACTTACTCATAACAACGGGCAGCAGTCAGTACCCACTTCTCTTCGATTACTGCTCCTCCACAGACTGCTACATTCATCTTCTTTATAAGAGCCATATAGGGTCTGGAATGCTTAGCCACTTCTTTGCCTCCAATGATTTCCATACAAACATCTGTGCCAATAAAAGAAAAGTCTTAATTTAGGAATACAATGTACATGTCAAGATTCTTCATTATGATAATGTGCATGAGGGGGAACATTTCAAACACTGTCATACACCCATCCAACTTCATTAACACATTATAAGTGCATAATAGATTATGAACTCCACAAACCTACATAACAATGGTTATTGTACTGGATGCTGTCCTCTGCACTATATCCTGTCGTGAAACTTTTAACATGGAATTGCTTTGGTGACAGTTGTGGTAGCCTTATGTTACCAGTTGTATAAAAACAAAGTGTTCAGTAAAGGTTATTTGTTCACTTGTCCAGTAGTAGTTGCATTACTCTACTGGTTTTACTAAACTAATTATTATTGCCTCAAAAGTCTAAACATATTACATTTTACCATCAATGACTAAAAAGAATACTCACCTCCTGGGATTCTCAGGAGAGTAACTGCACAGATGCATAGTCCTAATGCTAGAGCCTTTGTCATGGTTATTTGAGTGAGCCTTTCTAATTCATCTTTATATTTATAGACAAGTTAAAGGGATGTGGTTTGAATAAATGTGGGCTCAATCATTAGAACGTTGTATTTATCAGAAGTGTTAAACACGTTTTTATGACTAGGGTAGATTTACATCAATTGTGGTTTTCTTTGAGAACACAGCGCTTTCCTTTTACTGAAACTGCTACCAGAAACATCTGTGAGTGTTATGGCCTTATTCGTGACGTCAGAAAAAACACATTTATCTTACGCATAGGTAACCAGCATTGTCTTCCAATTCTCAGTATAGAAATTCCATTCCACTGTTAGCTTTTTCTGACTGTGTAGCAATGTGCTCTTGAGACACTTGGTTTATTATTATTTTCTGGAGAGTAAAGGACACACGTTTTTTTTTTTTTTTTTTAATGATATTTCTTATAAATACACATTGTCCTAAATGAATCACTTTTCAGTCAAGAAGAGACTGCTACTCTTAGTATGCACTTCTGCAAATGCCTTTTTCTTAATTCCTGGCTGTAAGTATTCTCTAAACTCATATGTCCCAGAATCATAGTTAAGTAGGTATCATAACCAATAAACATTTACCTATTTTTCTCTGTTTTGTTTTAGGTGCTTCTCTGACAATAATTGGAGGCAAAAAAGTAGCCCCAGATTCCAGACCCTTCATGGTATCTATTCAGGGAGACGGAGAGCACGTGTGTGGGGGAGCTTTAATAGCTCAGGACTGGATATTGACCGCAACACACTGTCATTGGCAAGTAATTAATCACTACATGACTTGTATATCTATCTATCTATCTATCTATCTATCTCTCTCTCTCTCTCTCTCTCTCCTATTAATGACTTTAATATAAGGTACATTTGCTGCCATGTTTTGACTTGCTTTATACTGTATATCTAATGACAACCCCACTCTGTTCTTCTTTTGCCATAGCTTACTGAAAGGTAGAAAGGTTCAGATTGTCCTAGGGGTTTATTGCTTAAGCAAAGCCAACCAAGCCCAGGTTATTGAAGTCAAGAAGTTTTTTCCCCATGGAGGATATAACAGTACAGCTAAAGTGAATGATATAATGATGATCAAGGTAAGACATTTCATTTGCAAAATGTTTTGTGTATTTTTTTCTTTTTAATCAGATCAAGAACTCTTTATCTTATTGTGCATTTAACCTTTTTTTCCCCTCAGGTATGTTCTTGATGTTCTTATGTGAGCCTTTGAAAATGATACTAAATATTTTGGGTGTGCAAGGTTTGGATTTGGAAATGGGTATGGCCAAATTAGAAGTGAGTGTGGTCAACCAGAAGTGTTGTGTAAAAAACATGCTTCAGCGCAAACACTTCAATTTGCATTTTCGTTACGACAGCAAAGTAAGCATTTTGTCATATGTACTAAGAGAAAATATGTTAATGAATAGAGAGCCGCAATATAGTAATTTAAATATTTGTTGCATCTTCTTAGCGAGATCTCTAGCATTATACATTGTGAGAGTTGTGCAACATTGTTCAAATAAACAGCAGGAGTTGAGTTGTGGTTTGCTGCAGCAGAGGGTGCCAGAAGGATAATGTATATACATGCAGACTGGGAAATGCCAGCAAAAGTTAACAAATTGATGCAATTGTAAGTGTCGCAATTGCCGGGAGCTTTCTTACATCTCATTATAATATTTGAGAACCCTCATTTGCACTATCTCTGCCCCTTTTGCAAATTTATGCAGGAACACCCATAAATACATATTCATCTAAGCTTGAACTGCAAAGTAAAACTGCTGCCGCAAAGCATTCCCTAAAAAGTTGCCAATAGCATTACGCTTGTTTGGTACATTTCACCCAAGACTTCCGACTCGTTTGAACTGGTTTGCGACTATTGCGACAGTCGCAACACTTTAGTACATCTACCCCTAAATGTCCAAAGGGTTTAGAAACAGTTTCTGATTCTTACCGATTGTGAAAAACACACCTAACTGAAATGCAAAAGCCATTCATTTGTGAGCCTGCCTGGTAAATCCACTGTGTCCTCTGGAAGGAACCACTGATGTCATGATTGATTCTGCCATCTAGTGAGAGCTTAGGGAGATACATTTGACACCCTTTTGAGAAATGTGTATCTCTTCTTTAACTCATATAAGTATAGAATTATGGGAATTGTATACAATAGTTTTTGCTGTTTGGAGCAGTTCACTTCAGGTGCAGCTCCAGTTCATGTGTTT
Organism: Acipenser ruthenus; assembly: GCF_902713425.1. Taxonomy (NCBI): domain Eukaryota; kingdom Metazoa; phylum Chordata; class Actinopteri; order Acipenseriformes; family Acipenseridae; genus Acipenser; species Acipenser ruthenus. The sequence continues at coordinate 33,953,173 of NC_081190.1, read as the reverse complement.
ATTTTCCATACATGTGGATTGGGTCTAGAATTAACATGACATGCTAAGGAGATATAATTATATTGTTTTTTTTGTTTTTAAATAAAATATACTGTTTAGTATACATTTACAGACATTCTCCCACTTCTGAAACAAATGGTATTTTTTCACCTGGTCTGGCAAATGTTGTGTATGTGTAAATAATATTTTCTTTTCTGTTCTTGGATTCTCTGGTGGTATTTCTGTGGTGAAATGTGTTTTTTGAAATTTGGATTGCGCTGGATAAAGTGCACGGTCTGCTTTTTGAAATAATCACACTCATATTTGCCATCTCCTTTTTATCTTAAAAGCTGAAACAGAAAGTCATGTTAAACAGCCGTGTTGGTATCCTTAAACTTCCTGAACCGTCCTCGACATCCGACCTCAAAGCTGGCACCAAATGTCATGTTGCAGGCTGGGGTTCAACAAAGCTTTCTGGAGAAGGTCACTCAGATGTTCTGAGGGAAGTGAATGTTACCATTGTTGACCAAAAAACATGCAATAGCCAATACCACAAACTGAGACAAGAAATAACAAAAAACATGCTGTGCGCGGGCAACAAAAAGAGAAAACAAGATATATGTAACGTAAGTGTCTTAAAATACATACATACATAATTACTTATAGGTTTTTTTTGTTTTTTTTTAATGAGCTTGTCCACATTTTACCTTATCACTTTGAATTCTGGGATATAGCATGGACCTAAATCAAGTCATTATCATTTTACATTTAACTACTATAATGTGTTTGAAGTAAAGACGATCATTATGTTGAGTTACACTTTACACAGTAAGTACACCACACAAATACTTGCATGATTCAGGTAAAATGTTATAATTACTCATTAATAACTAGATTTGTTTTTCTTACAGTGTAATTTAAGTGTTAATAACCATAATTGTGACCTCAGAATAAGAGTTCATTTTAAAGTTTGCTATAAGACAAATGTGTAAATATTTTAGGGTGATTCTGGTGGACCACTCCTCTGTGAAGACACGTACAGAGGAATTGCTTCTTTTGGAACACGGAAATGCCAAGGAAAACTGCCTTCAGTTTACACTCGCCTGACAAGAGAGTACCTGGGCTGGATTCAGCATGTCATGAAGAATTATTGAAGCACCTACGGTATAACCTGCCTATTTACTCTTATAAATAATTACACCTAACCAAAGTGCATTATAATAATTTTCTGATAGAAGTATTACTGTGCTATAAGTAATATGTAATGTTTGTAATGTAATTATTACATTATACAATATTACAAGCTCTCTTTGGGATTCCAAATCCTGTTATCCTGCGATAACACAACATGGTTTTGATGAAAAAAAAAAGAAACACAGAGGCTCATATTTACAGAACAGCCTGTCACTAAAAAACTGATTCAATTGAAGAGAAGCTGAACAGAACTTATTATTAAAATTCAGGACCGTTATATAAAGAATGTGCAGATCAGTTGTCACATAACAGCTATAACTAGAGGGTTATTTGGTGTACTTGTAGACAACCTCATCCACTTGAATAAAACTGTTATCTAATTTGATGCTTTGGATCTTTATTAAAATGTAAGGATTTAGCCAATAAAGATGTTGTTGTAAATATATGTTGCTATTTTATTTTATATACTGCTCTGTTAAAGACAGCTGATTTTATTAAAGTGATATCATTGGCTAAAATAATGTGGTCCAGGGACAGACTGGGACTAAAAAAAGGCCCTGGACTTTGACCCAGACCGGTCCATCACAACCGGCCCTCGGATACTCCACCACCCCCGCCCCGCCGACGCACGCACGTTCACACACCAGCCCCTAATACCACCACCTAGCTGCATCACAGCTATTGTTGTACACTAATGCAGTACTATTTTCAAAGTGCTACAGAACACACACACTCTGTACACTGTTATAAGAGTTCTACAGAACACATACTGAATTGTCATGATTGCCTCCTCTTGTGAACCTGCACTCTATGAGCAGACATCTGACTACCACTGAGCAGATTTTCAATACCTGCTTTGGAGGCCCTTAAAACATACGCCTCAGCAACTACTTCTGTGCATGTTGCTCTTCTCATGCTCTTCTACTCTTTGGTGAATATGTTTTCAGTCTGTCATTCCACTCATGAAAATACTGCTGTCGGTAGGCTTGGCAAATGCCATACAAATTGAACAGTATAAAGCATGGCTTTCTTCACTGTATGACAGCCACTTTCGATTGGTGCCATCTTTAAAAATTGAAAACCTTCTGCACCACAGGATTTTTTGATTTCTGTTGAGGGTGGAAACTAAAAAACATGTTTAGGTCATCTGACTTGGGTCTCTTGAAATAATCAAAAGTTGGGCTGGCATCCTGGCTCTCCCTGACTCTCTCTTCCACTGCAGCTGAACTGGGCCTATCATCAACCTCAACCTGGATATGAATTAATGAATAAACTAATTAATTATAAAGGCCCAATATTTTGACAATATACAAAAACACAGCAGCAGCCCCACCATTTGATCAAATGAATGAATGAATAATAATAATAAACCTTTATTTGTATAGCATGAATGGGGCTGGAGAAAAGTAGCTTAGCACTAAAATTCAGTTGTAATTCATAGTTGTTAGTTGTTTTAGATACAGATTATAAATATAGCAACATAGTGGAAACAATAGCTTATAGTCAGGCTGAATCATCATGAATTTAATTAATAAAAGGTGGCTGTGCTGTGTCAAGGACTGACTAATGTAAATAGTAGGGCTTCAAACGAACATTAACCTGTTGAATGTAATGTAAAAATGCAGATTTCCACCTAAATAGATATACCCAAAAGTAATTATTTATCATGAGAGGGCCATACACAATAACTAGTAATGGTGCATACTCCAAGAAAGATTAAAATCTCACCTTTCTGGTAAAAATAGTTATAAATTGCTGAGGTGTACTGACTTTTGAGGACACAAGCTCAAGTACATAGTAAAAATATGATGAAAATATGAAATATCATATATGATGTAGTTCCTATTCAACAAAAGTTGAAGAATAGGGCTTGAAATGACTGATATGGCTGGCATGTACAATAATCAACAAAATGTCTGGCTGGAATCATGTTACTGGTACAGTTAGTTAGCCTAGTTAGCTAGCACAATATTGATGTTGTGTTATCTGTCTCCCTCCCTGCCCTGGCTCCCCATTGCCTACCGCTTCGGATGCAGCCGCTGCACTGACTTTGCTTGTGCTAGACTCACAATCGTCGGCTATGCTGTCGCTGTCTCCTTCTTCTGCTACTACTCTAGCTTGAACCGGGGCTGCGGCATCCTCCTCAGCATGGACTACTGCATGCACGTTGTTGGCATTGGCACTACTAGGAGCACTACTACCGAATAAGTCGGTTAACTTCCTACATTTGGCTGCATCTGACTCAAGGGACTTTACTTTTTTCTCCCTTAACTTTTCAGCCCCACCTTTGCGTTTTTTACTGTGTTGCTTTTCCATGATGTTTTCCAAAATTGAAGCAGACTTCCCTTGACAGCTAGCAACATCAACTTCTCTTGTCCGTCTTGCAAGTATACACTGTTGTGTGTGTGTGAGGGAAGGGGGCGGGGTTAAGGGCTGCAATGTAGGGTAAGGCTATGCTGCTGTTACAGATTTGTTATTATCTGGAAATAAAACTTCTATATCTAAAAATCTATATTTTCTTTTGACTTCCCTACTATAAATGATCAGAAGTAAACAAGGCTCAGACTTTAAGAAGTGTGTTTGAAAAGATAGTTGTGCCAGCCAAACAAATAAAACCCAATAAACGCCACCATTTAAAAAAGCACTTGAATGTCCATCTAAAGGGTGCAGTGCAGTGTGACGGTTTGTTATTTAATGGTTTTTACATTGTTGAAGGTTGTTTAATATATTTAGTGAACGATATGCATTTCAAGTAAAATATTGTGCATAAAGTCCTTAATACTTATTGTTTACATATGTTTATTTAAATGTTTATAGAGAATGCTCAGGAATACTCACTTGTAAATACAGTAGGCTCCATAATTATTAATACCCTTTATTCAGTGTAAATGAAATGGGGGAATTAAATTAAAACTTGACCCACCAGCTAATCGCAAAGTCAGAATTTAATGGTGGTTGTTTTTATTAGTAGAAGAAAGTGCCCACTTATGATAAATCAAACTGCCATTAAGTACATATTTCTAATTTGGTTTTAGTGGATGGGTCTAAATGTTGAGTTAATCCCCCCAAAGTTGGTTTTAAAATATCAACAAAAAGCAAGTTTACATTCATTATTTCTTGCTATATCATAAAAACATATCTGTCAAAAATAACTGCATTTTAATTTTTAATATCCAAACTGCATTATATTTTTGTAATAAAGTTCTTTGTTTGCAGTTTTCCTTGTTTGTTTTCATAGTACTTTTGACAGGAAAGCAGGACTTCAATCAAAACAGATAAATAAGTGTTTTTAAAAAAAAACAAAAAAAACCCTTCAGACAACTGTGAATGAATGACTGTGTTAACATCTACTTTGTCAGGGGTGCATAACTCTGGGGCAAGAAGGTTTTCATTTTTTGATCCCCCTGAGGCCTTCATTACCTGATTTGAATTCATTTGCATAATTGGACAAGTTTACCCTTTTATTTGCTCTTAAGCAGTTGGAGATTTACAGACAGCTACAAAAACCTGCTGGACTGACTGCGACTCTAGAGGAGCAGAATTGTGCACCACTAAATGTATATATTATACTTGATGTGGGATTTTGACAATTTGTGTGGGAAAATTAAACATGTTCAGTCCAAATGTTTATTAATCGGAGAACATGTGGATGTCAATAAATGCATTATTACAAATATTAACCATCCACCCATCATCAATAACCACTTCATCCAATACAGAGTCACGGTGAGCTGGAACTTAACCCGGCACACACAGTGCAAGGCAGGACTACACCCAGGACACCAGTCCAACTCTTACACTCACACAAGCATGCACACAGAGGGCAATTTAGAGTGACCAATCAACCTGACCAGTATTTTTTTGGATGAGGGGAGGAAACCGGTGTGCCTGGTGAAAACCAACACGAACACGGGGAGAACATGCAAACTCCCCTGAAACGGGAATCTGAGGCAGCAGCGCTAACCACCACACCACCATGCCACAAACTATAACCTAATATACATGATAAATCATAAGAGCAAAGATTGTAATCAAGTTCTTCATTAAATTCTCCAGTGGTTACAGAACTCCTTATTATTATTATTATTATTATTATTATTATTATTATTATTATTATTATTATTATTATTATTATTATTATTATTTATTTCTTAGCAGACGCCCTTATCCAGGGTGACTAACAATTGTTTCAAGATATCACATTATTTTTTATATACAATTACCCATTTATACAGTTGGGGATTTACTGGAGCAATCTAGGTAAAGTACCTTGCTCAAGGGTACAGCAGCAGTGTTCCCCACCTGCGATTGAACCCACGACCCTCCGGTCAGGAGTCTAGAGCCCTAACTACTACTCTGCACTGCTAACCTATGTGAATGCTGTGTATGTAATCAAAAAAATCTTCCAATTTTAATAGGAACAGATAAAATCCACTCCCTTTCTACTAATTCATTTCTATACCAACAAACATCACGATGTGTTCAATGATTATAATCTTTAATATGAAGCTGTAGCTGTAGGATTTTTATTTGCATCACAGCTTGTTATTTAGGGTTGGTTTGTCTTCAATTCCACTTTTAGCCACCAACTGTACCTATAGGCAACCACTTTCACTTCAAATACAACTGCACCTTGCTGAAAGAGACCCATTTAATCACCACCTCTATGTGACTACATGATAAATTGCGGTATTTTGTGTGTGTGTTTCACATATGGACATAAATTGCTATGGATATTTTTTTAGCTGATGCTTTAATTCAAAGTGACTTGTATTTGTGCTCATTTACAGAGCTGGGTATTTTACTGGAGCAATCTGTGAAGTACCTGCTTGATCAAGGGTACAGCAGCAGTGCCCCACCTGGGTTTGAACCCTCAACCCTCCGGTAAAGAGTCCAGAGCCCGAAACACGAATCCACCATGCTGGTATATCTATGTGAACATGTCCAGGGGTGAATATACCCTATATCTAATTCACTTTGTACATGCTGCAAATTAACATCCATCCATCCATCCATTATCATTAACCGCTTACTCCTTTACAGGGTCGCAGTGAGCCGGAGCCTAACCCTGCATACACAGGGCGCAAGGCGAGACTACACCCTGGACGGGACGCCACACACACACACTCACACAGAGGGAAATTTAGAGTGACCAATCAACCTGGACAGCATGTCTTTGGACTGTGGGAGGAAACCCACGCGAACACGGGGAGAACATGCAAACTCCACACAGACTGCAAATTAACAGTTATAGAATATATATATATATATATATATATATATATATATATATATATATATATACTGATTGCACAATGGTTTACGCAGGTCTGTATTTTTTATTTTACATCTACATTGAAATTCTAATTTCAGTTTGTATCTCATTTAGGATTTGTAAATACATGGCACAGGGATATTTAGCTATGACATACAAACTCCATTGGCATATGTGACACACAAATCCATGTTGGGCCAGGTTACATGCACTTGTAGAAAGGATGATTCTTGTGGGACACTCACAAATAAAAAGCAGGTTAACATGATATGACCAAAGGGACTTAAACAAAGGGATCATCATTCAACTTTGATAAATCAATTGGCATATGAGCTTAAAGGACAGAACAAAAACTGGGATGCAAATAATATGAGTGACTACCTGAACTTCAGCTTCCTATATTTTATTGCGTATACCTAGGCTAACCTATACAGACATGTAAGCATGTCAATTTTACATTGTAAATAAGATGAGAATGACACACATAATTCTTACTTTAATACGATTAAGTAAATGCAGATTGTGTGAAGCTATACCCCTATAAAAATGTACCACGGTTCTATAATGTAGCTATACTATTATTATGGTTGTACTGCATTATTGCAAATAGTTAACGATTACTGCTTTTGTATATATTATATGGAAACGTAAGCGCATTAAATAATACTGCCTTTATAAATGTGATGATGATTAAATGGTTTATTTAGAATGCAATGTCGATGTATTCATTATTTGAACAAAATAAATAAAATGGGCATATTACATGTTACGACATTGACAATACAGAGAAAAGTAGATTCTGTAAACAACAAAAAAACGACTTCACATGGGTGGGATCAGTGCATCAATATGAGGACTTGGAAATTGCGTCATGTAGAGGCGGAGTTAAAGGGTGCCAGGCTTGGGTTGTGAGGCGTGTGTCGTCCGTCTTGCAGGTATACACTGTTGGTGGGCTGGCCCGCTTTGCTCAACTTTCTAGCCCCCCCATTAATTGGACCATTGGGCCAGCCCAGTCGAACAGCCTGGGTCGGGATATATATATATATATATATATATATATATATATATATATATATATATATATATATATATATATATATGTATATATATATATATATATATATATATATATATATATATATATATACAGTACTGTGCAAAAGTTTTAGGCAGGTGTGAAAAATGCTGTAAAGTAAGAATGTTTTCAAAAATAGACATGTTAATAGATTATATTTATCAATTAACTAAATGCAAAGTGAGTGAACAGAAGAAAAATCTAAATCAAATTCATATTTGGTGAGACCACCCTTTGCCTTCAAAACAGCATCAATTCTTCTAGGTACACTTGCACAAAGTCAGGGATTTTGTAGGCATATAGTCAGGTGTATGATTAAACAATTATACCAAACAGGTGCTAATGATCATCAATTCAATATGTAGGTTGAAACACAATCATTAACTGAAACAGAAACAGCTGTGTAGGAGGAATAAAACTGGGTGAGGAACAGCCAAACTCAGCTAACAAGGTGAGGTTGCTGAAGACAGTTTATTGTCAAAAGTCATACACCATGGCAAGACTGAGCACAGCAACAAGACACAAGGTATTTATACTGCCTCAGCAAGGTCTCTCCCAGGCAGAAATTTCAAGGCAGATAGGGGTTTCCAGATGTGCTGTCCAAGCTCTTTTGAAGAAGCACAAAGAAACGGGCAACGTTGAGGACCGTAGACGCAGTGGTCGGCCAAGGAAACTTACTGCAGCAGATGAAAGACACATCATGCTTACTTCCCTTCGCAATCAGAAGATGTCCAGCAGTGCCATCAGCTCAGAATTGGCAGAAAACAGTGGGACCCTGGTACACCCATCTACTGTCCGGAGAAGTCTGGTCAGAAGTGGCCTTCATGGAAGACTTGCGGCCAAAAAGCCATACCTCCGACGTGGAAACAAGGCCAAGCGACTCAACTATGCACGAAAACACAGGAACTGGGGTGCAGAAAAATGGCAGCAGGTGCTCTGGACTGATGAGTCAAAATTTGAAATGTTTGGCTGTAGCAGAAGGCAGTTTGTTCGCCGAAGGGCTGGAGAGCGGTACACGAATGAGTGTCTGCAGGCAACAGTGAAGTATGGTGGAGGTTCCTTGCAAGTTTGGGGCTGCATTTATGCAAATGGAGTTGGGGATTAGGTCAGAATTAATGGTCTCCTCAATGCTGAGAAGTACAGGCAGATACTTATCCATCATGCAATACCATCAGGGAGGCATCTGATTGGCCCCAAATTTATTCTGCAGCATGACAACGACCCCAGACATACAGCGAAAGTCATTAAGAACTATCTTCAGCGTAAAGAAGAACAAGGAGTCCTGGAAGTGATGGTATGGCCCCCACAGAGCCCTGATCTCAACATCATCGAGTCTGTCTGGGATTACATGAAGAGAGAGAAGCAACTGAGGCTGCCTAAATCCACAGAAGAACTGTGGTTAGTTCTCCAAGATGTTTGGGCCAACCTACCTGCCGAGTTCCTTCAAAAACTGTGTGCAAGTGTACCTAGAAGAATTGATGCTGTTTTGAAGGCAAAGGGTGGTCACACCAAATATTGATTTGATGTAGATTTTTCTTCTGTTCACTCACTTTGCATTTTGTTAATTGATAAATATAAACTATTAACATGTCTATTTTTGAAAGCATTCTTACTTTACAGCATTTTTTCACACCTGCCTAAAACTTTTGCACAGTACTGTATATATATATAATATAATCATATCCTGATGTAACTTTCACTATTATCTGCTGTATTATTGAATTGTGGTTTGTCACACTTGAGAATTATTGTATTTCTTGTTCTTATTGTATGACTTATATTGTAACACTTGAATGTATTTGTATTTGCTTGCGATTGTAAGTCGCCCTGGATAAGGGCGTCTGCTAAGAAATAAATAATAATAATAATAATAATAATATATATATTTTTTTTTTTTGTATCGGGCCCGCGGCCCACCGGGAATTCTCCCGGTGCTCCAAATGGCCAGTCCGCTACTGATGTGGTCCAAGATCTAGCCTTTTGATTGTGTGATAGCCACTTTCAAATCAGGTGGTCAGAACTCAATCTATGAAAATATATAGTAACCATTGACACCCGAGGTGGTGGAGAAAAAGGGCTTACCTTCTTAGAAAACAATGGCCCAGATTTAAGAAATAGAATACAATCATTGATAATATAGGAAAAGAGGAACTGATCTGTTTCCCCATTGGTTAAAGATGTATGTTTACTACTTTTGTATTGATAATAAAGTAGTTAACACATGGAAAATATGAACTCTTTATTTTAAACATACATCATTTTTCTTTTTTGACATGTACTCAATACAAAATAAATGAATAAATACCTGAACAAATTAAGGTAAGCTTAATACTTTTAACAAAAAAATAAATCCATAAAAATAAGAACGTTACATTGATGTCATACAAGATTAGTAAGAAACAAAAAAATATATAAATTCATAATAATACATTATTTTGTCTGCCTTCAAGAACACAAAGATTACAGAAGGGGAGAGAGCTTGTTTTCTTTAAGCCTCTTTGTGTGCAATTGATTAAGTGGAAGTAAGTCAGCTAAGATTCTGTAATTCAGATAGACTCTTTGCAACATCACAGCTCATTGATATTTAACTTTTAGTCAAGCTGTGGTTTAAATATAGATATGCAAATGAATACTGTATAATCAAGTAAGTTGGCATGTCGTCATACAATGAGAGGGCATATATGTAAGAAAAGCTTTGGTCATTTCCTTCATAAAATATTTTAGGCATCACCCCTGGTTACTTTTTTGATCCATTGGATGTATTTCTGAGACAGGAGTGTGTACACACCAGGCTTTTTAAGAAGACCACATTTAGAACCAAAGGAAGTAACAGCTCTGAATTCTCCATTGCAGATTAATGGACCACCTGAATCCCCCTGTTAAAAATTAAATCAGTGAGTTTTAAACCATGCATATACTCCACTGCTTCATTGACATTCTAGCTGCTTAATATATTTTGAACAAGAAAATGTATTAAAATGCGTGTATGTATTAAAAAGCCACTATAGATCAAGTTAAAACTGTAGTCTAAATATTTACAAATGCTTGTGAAAAAGGTCAAGGATATTTTTTGTGGGCCACGTTTGACCATATTTACCATGGAGAATATAATTGTACAATCCCACTCTAACATAAATCCCCTGCTACAAATTCATATAAAACCCAGGAGATATATCATAAGCGAATAGAAAGTGGAGAAATAAAACTAAAAATATTGACTGACTGCAGTGTCATCCTTTTAATAATCACTGTTATAAATAGGTTATTGCAATGTTCTTCACATCACTTACTATGTACATGTTAATAGAGCTCTTTTTGTTACCTAACGATATGGTATTGTGAATCCAGAAGTGGTCTGTACATACGTCTGGTGGGTCTCTAAGAGATATATTTTTTGGCAAGAAAAGTGTGAAAAGAGAACTAACTTACCTTGCACGAATCTCTTCGAACTTTATTATCTACTGAACCAGCGCAAAGCATATCTACTGTTATGACAGGATTCAGATTGTAGTATTCTTCACTATTGCACTTTCTCCAGTCCATAACAGTGACATTGGCTTCCATTAATACATCTGATCCTTTCATGTCCCCGTTTCTGACAAGTCCCCACCCAGCTATATGGCAGTTTGTTCCAGCTTGGATATGCTTGCCTGACTCAGGTAGTGGGAGGAAAGAGACATTTTTGTTCGTCTTGACTGCTTTATCCAGCTGTAATACAAAAAGTGTAAAATACAATGAGAGTAAACAAACCAATAATACCGCTTCTAAAATAAACACAACCATAAAGTGGAATATATATATATATATATATATATATATATATATATATAGTATATTAATGAAATACCTTCAGTAACATGATGTCATTAACGTTGGTCTGGTTGTCATAGCATGGATGTGGCACTCTCATTTTGACCTTCCTTATTTGCCATGCTTTATCTTTCTTGCTCTGTGAATGGACTCCAAGTATGACCTGTAGGCTGCTGCTTAAAAAATGATATAATGCATATCTCACCAAACCATGCCAACAGTGTGATACATTCACTGAATAATTTGCAGTTTATTCCAATGTGTTATCAAACGTGTGACCATGTGACTTACAGTATTATGCTTGTCTGTGTTTTTATCAAACTGTGCTACACATTTACTTTGGTACACCCCAGTTAACTCGTAGCCCAAATACCTTGTCAGATCCCAGTGCATAAATACAGTTGGACCTTTATCCGTGACTGAATAGAAAACATTTTGGTATATTAGGGAGAAATAGTAAACTTGATTCTCTGACATGGCATTAGCATAGCATTCTAGTGTACAACTTTATCTCAAACTTAACAAGGCAGCTATACATTTAAAACAGATGTTACTGGATTATTTTGCCTTGGATATTGTAATTTGAATTACTTACGTGTCATAACAATGTGCTGCAGTCACTACCCACTTGGAACTGATTAATGCTCCTCCACAAATACCCTTCCCTGTTACAAGAGCCATGAAAGGTCTTGAATGTTCTGGCACTTCTTTGCCTCCAATTATTTCCGTGCAAACATCTGTATGGTAATGAAAAACAAAATAATAAATATCAATGTCTCTTATACACATTACGATATTAACCTTCAGAAAAAAAAGATATCTAATATATTAACGTCGGTAATAACAGAGATGTGGACGTTATTTGTTACATTTGTTTAAAAAAAAATGACTGAGTATAAATACAATGTGAATTTCAAGTAAAATATTCCAATAGTTAATGGATATTAATGAATACTCACCTCCTGGGATTCTCAGGAGAATAACTGCAAAAACCCATAGGCAGAATACTTGATCCTTTCGCATTGTGACTTGTATGAACTGCTTCAACTTACATTCACATTTATAGATAAGTAAAAGGATGTGGTCTCTTAGAAGTGGGTTCAATCATTAGGAAGTTTTTGTTATGAACAACGACTGAAATTGTGTCAACCTCGATTTTAATTGTCTTGACAACCTTTGTGGTTATATTCATGAAAATGTGGTTTTCTTTGAAAATGTATGACGTTCCAGTTTTTCAGAAAACACAAAGGGTATCACCTGTGAGTCGATGGAATCATTTGTGGTGTGTCATCTTATTGTTATGAATCAGTACACAGTGTGCTGCAGTTTAGAAATTCCTCAAAGCTTGTGTTCTATTCTTGAGATTTATGTGCTGTACTTTGCAAATAATAATAATAATAATAATAATAATAATAATAATAATAATAATAATAATAATAATAATAATAATAATAATAATAACGTGGCAGCAGTTAGTCCCACTATGCTAGCTTAATATACAGACTGGTCCCATGTTTTGTAAATGGGACATGCCTCATGTTCACTGTTATCAGTATTTCAACTGATACACATTCACTGGAGTAAATTATACATTAGTGGTACATGTTTTGTGAGACAAGAGCTACACTGAATGGAAACATTAGCACATCAGTGTAAGCTTTATCAAATTCCTTAGCGTATCAGTGTATGTTTTCATAAACATTTCCGTAATATGACTCATACGTACCACTATTGAAAGGCTGTTTGCAATGGTGACGCCACTCTTGCTGCAAACTGTATTTTCAATTATTTATTGGTTTCACTGGCTATAGATTTCCTCTAGATGGCACTATTTGTCTCTTTAAGATACGTATTACTCTAACAAGTAACAACTAACAAGTAACACAGTCTGTCAACGTCACCAGAGGAAAAACAAAACCTTTGGATTCAAATAGAAGATTACACTGTTTTACAAAGTGTTGTCACCAATGTTTTAAAAACACTGTGCTTACCTTAAAGAGTAAGTAGTGGGGTTCCACAAAATACAGCGTTACACGTCCCCACGTGTTGCTACAAGTGTTTAAATAACATGTCTGTAATTTTTCTTTTCATTGTTAACATCCTGACAACTTTTTACACTTTGTCTGTTTCAAAGCTCTTTTCAAAATGGCCCCTCTAGTGCACTGATAGTGTAAGGATTATTGCCCACATTGTCAAACAGGTAACACAGCAATAACGATCCATGATGTGGTATAGAAAAGAAAAGCCAGAGCACTTGTTGGTATGTTTTTTTTTTTTTTTAATCACTCTTCCTGCAGTGATTTAGAAGACAGATCTCAACCCCCAGCCATTTTGAAAAAAAAGCTTTGAAACTTTAAAGTAATAAGTGTAAAACGTTGTCAGGATGTTAACAATGAAAAGAAAAATTACAGGTATGTTATTTAAACAGTTGTAGCAACAAGTGGGGATGTATAACACTATATTTTCCGGAACCCCATTACTTACTCTTAAAGTACAATTTTCTCGCCTCCCTGTTGTTTGCATTTATAAGTGTTTTGTTGGACAGAGAGTCGTTTTCCAGTTTCTACTCCACTTAACACATGCTGTGCCATCCTGTCTTATTGAATATACAGAATAAGTGAATAACACAGAATTATTAAGGTAGCTTTATACTTTGAGAGATGTTTCCAGAGCTCTTAACCCCTGCAACACACTGTCAGCAGTGAAAGTAAAATGACATGACATTTGTTATACGTGGTTCTTCTTACTGGTGCATTTCTTGCATGCACTAAAGTTGGCAAAGTTTAATGGTTACAATAAGGTTGACCAGCTCTGGGGTACTTTAAACATCTGAGTATTCAATTTGACACCAGGATATGATGACTAATACAGCAAATTATATACAAAGTGTTTCTGAACAAGAAGAATACCTTCGTTAAGATAACTGTAATATTTCATACTGTACCAAGTTGCTTTTAAAGGGGAGAAATGATTGGGAAGGGACACTCTGGTCCTGAATATCTTAAGTGTCTTATCCTGAACATTGTTTCCATCATAAAATGAAACACTTTTCTGCTGTTTTCCAACAGGAGGAGTGGGTGCAAATTACATAGGTGGCAGAATAACTATTCAGTATTTAAATGAGAAACCTATATGTTAATGACACAAATTACTGTTTTTACGTCATTTCAGGATTTCAGTCAATAGACAGGTGGGTTTGAAAGGTAGTAAAGGTGGAAAAAAACAAAACAGACGTGTGTTTCAGGAGATATGGAGAAACAAGAGATGGTACATTTAATAGAACATAATAAAGCAAGTACATCAGGACAGAGAGAATATGTAAAGATAAGCCCCGTTGACACGCTTTGACCCGGGTTGAGCTAGACAAAATGCATGACGGCCGTTTGTAAGCCAACGAAATAACAAACAGCCACTCCTGCGTGAAGGTTTCACTTCCGCAAGGAACATTTCTGTTTATTCTGTTTAGTTATATTTTTGTTGATTGAGACGCACCATGAGCCAGATTGCTGCAGGGATGAAGAAACATATGCTCTAATCAACATTTGGGCCGACGGTTCAATCCAGAGAAGCTTGGATGGAAGTGTCCCTAACAAGCTGTTTCTGGGGCATTGAAACGCGTATTGTGTACATGCGTCTGTCACCCAGGTCAACCCTGCTTTATCAAAAGCAGTGTGAAATCATAGCTGACCCGCATGACACCGGGTCCTGACCCTGGTAGGTTCCGAGCCGGGTAGAGCATGCCAGTGTGAAAGGGGGCTTAGAGAGCTCACTTTTGACAGAAAATACTCAATCCGACCACAACAACCCTTTTGATTTTTGCACGGGGGTTATGTTAATTAGGTACCCACTTCATTTGCATAACATCCCTCATACTGTCGGAATTGGGGTTTTGCGATTGTTCTCATCCTTCTTGGCCATTTTAGATTTTTGCTCGGAACACGAAAAACAGTCGGAAATTTAAAACACTGCCACAAAAGCCCTCCCCAACAGTCGGAAAAGCTTTGATGTTCAAGGCCTCTGTGTCCAGTTAAGCAAGCACACTGTAGGCCGGAGGCTCTAATATGTACATACCAACATGGAGGAGGCAGTTGCGTGTGAAAAAGGTACAGAAGCAGAAGGGTTCGATAACAGCTTTTAAAACCTCTGAGGCGGCACCTTTTAAAAAATAAAGTATTCCCTTTTTTATTTGAATAAGTTTTGCTTCTCCTCTGGTGATGATAGTGGGGTCAGTTAAGCTGGTCTAAACAGTGGAAGGTTTAAATAACGACACTTTAATGCCAGGTTCAAGATAGTTCTAACCCATTTTACACAATGATACACAAGCTTCTCGTTGCACACTAGCAGTCTCCTGGCTAAAATGGAACGATTTGGCAGAGGTTCCACCCAAACAGGGGGCCCCGGAGTTGCTCATCTGGCGAAAAAGCACGGCCGTGTGGTGTCCTGGCTGTGTGTAGCCACCAGTCTTCGCTGGGGATTCTGGAGGGTGCGGGTTAGGGACGTAAAAACGCCAGCGTTTCTCCTCATCGCACTGTGCTGGCCTGTGTTCTCCTGAGGCCGGTAGTTCACTGGCATCTGCTCTCGAGTTCGGGGGTTTAAAAGAGGAAACTGGATTCTCCTGAGCTGTATGGAGCATTGCTGCAGTGAGGAAACATAATTGGACATTCTAAATTGGGGAGAAAATCATGGTAAAATAATCGGGCATTCTAAATTAAAAAAAAATAAATGGGGCTGAATAATTTTTTTGTGCACACATTTCATAAAAATATATTTCTTTTAAATTGTCATCATTTGCCAAGGTTATAGATTTTGTCAAGCACAATTGTACAAACATCATTTTTTAAGTTTGAGCATATTTTAAATCTTGCAAAAATAAACACAAAGGGTCCTTTCTGTATTAGGATCCAACACTTTTTAGATAAATTCCTTGCCTACACAAACCACTAGATGGAACTGTTGTACAACTAAACTAAACTTCAGTAGTTCAGTTTTTGTATGCCGTGTATTTTACCACCAGTACCTAAACTGTTCAGGGTTTACAACCAGACCTTGAAAATATTTGTTCCTTTTAAAACATAAAGCACTTTGATTGGCTTGTGGAAAGTAGTATAAAAACAGTCTAATCCGAATCTAACAGTCGTATCCCACAGCAATCCCCAATCTAAATGATAGCAGCCAGAAGCTTTAGCTACATTACAATGAAAATTAGGTAGCATGCTATGGTTGTTGTGCTATTATTCTTGAATCAAAATCCCTTGACCCTGTCCTTTTTATTATTAAAAGGATTTACAACAAACTTCCAAGTGCTGTACCAGTGGGTGTTATTTTATGGTAATTAAGGATAATGCAGGAACGCTTTACTTTAATAGATACAGACAGCAGTATATCAACCCTAGATCGATCAAGCAGCAGTTTGCACCTCCTTACCTTGCATTCACATAGATTTCAATATCAAGGACACTGCTATTGCAGTAGTAGGCTAGGCTACTGATTACTGTATTGGTAAATGTTGTCGTCGTTTTGAATGTAAAATTACGAAAGTTGCTTGTTTCTTATTCCACTGCCCGTTCAGCCCGTTTTACTTAAGTTGAATTAATTGCCCCCCAGGTTTGTCAAGCAAGTTATATAAGGATGGTTCTGTAAAAGAAAACAAGAAAGTCAAAAAATGTAAATGAATTAGAATTGGTAACATGTACTCATATTTATCTGACACCTGTCAAAATTATGGAGACAGAAGTAGAGAAATCATAAACTCACTTCCCAGCAAACAGCACAGCAGAGATACATCTGTTTGAATTCTGTAGAATCTGTGATGGCCCTTTAAATATTTAGCTTATTAGCCATGGTAATGCCTGTGATAATGTTAAACATTAGATTCAAATGTATGCATGTGCGCAAATTTCATATGCTTAAGAACAAAAATATTTGAATCGCTCCGAAGGCCAAATTTGAATGAAAATGGCTAAGTTTTGCGATAAGCGTCACAGGCTTGCAATGCGCAGAATGTTTCCATTACATTACATTGTCGTGTAGTATTCCAATTCTGTGCATTCACCCGTAGCTCTTGTGCATTTCTGCTATATTGGTAATGAGTGCGCAGGTGGTTTTGCGAGGCACAAACACATTTGCGAATTCAGCAAAAAACTGCTATTTTCCAACTTCGTGAAACTGTTTCGTGCCGTGTTGGAAAATATAAATTTTTGTGCAAAAGCACTCATTTTTGCGAGGCACAATCTTTGCATCGCTTCGAATATCTGGGCCCATAAGAATGTTCCAGTAATTAAACACCCATTATAAAGGGTTTTTAATTAAGATTTTAGAATGATAAACTATCCAATTTTACTTACCTAATTGTGGCCATCTGGGTTTACAGTAGATCTAACTGGAGCGTTCTACTGGTCTAAAGAGGGGGAGTGGTGGCGTTAGGATTTACTGGGCCCTTGTGTAAGACTGTGAAGTAGAACCCCCTCCCCCCCCAAAAAAATCAAAATAAATTAGCAGCTCAGCTGCAGCACAACCTAAAAGAAAACCCTTTGAAAATAAATACATCAGCAGCCAAATATGAGTCTGTCAAAAACATGTTTTTTTTTTTCAAACAAAACATATTCTAACGTTAGATGACGGTGCACAAGACAGTAATCAATCAAGTAACAGTATATCCAAACATTTTAATAAATCAAATATGTAACAAGATTACTCAGTGCGATTAATAACTTTATTTAGTTAATATTGAAACATATTAATAGCTTTAAATATTAATAGCTTCAAATTAATCATATATGCATCAATTAGATTTCTAAATTACTGCTATGAAGTACAAAAGTTAGTATGACGCTTCTATAAAAAAACACGTCTACATCTCAAAACTTAGCCCACAGTACAAATGCATTCAACACAACTCATAAGTGAAAAAACATTCTGTGAACACAAATTAATATCCCAAAAGCATCCTATGGTTAGTATCACACGTCTGCCATCAGAGCAATCACCTGACCTTAACAGCACTGACCCTGAAGAGGGGGTTATATTGATACAAGTGGAATTAATTAAAAAACTAAAACCTAAGAGCTAACTGAAAAAATGTCAGTAAATCTTACCAAATATGTATCAGCAACTTTGAAGACACCCCTATGTATGAAGGAATTTATTTGTAATTGAAAACATGTGAACCGCAGGAAAAGGAAGTCCCTTATGAACTGTAGTGCATAAAAGCATAGAGAGCATGGCAAATCAATAACAGTGAACCATAAAAAAAAGTAGAGCACGGGAAACCATTCTAAGGTGAATCTTAATGTGTGATTATTATTATTATTTATTTCTTAGCAGATGCCCTTATCCAGTAGCGACAATTGTTACAAGATATCTTATTTTTACATACAATTACATTATTTTTTACACGTTATTTTTACATACAATTACCCATTTATACAGTTGGGTTTTTTTACTGGAGCAATCTAGGTAAAGTACCTTGCTCAATGGTACAGCAGCAATGTCCCCCACCTGGGACTGAACCCATGACCCTCTGGTCAAGAGTACAGAGCCCTAACCACTACTCCACACTGCTGCCCACATGTAATAACACAATTACTGTGAACGTGTAATAACACAATTTATAAATATTTGGAAGAGAATATTATTTGTTTATTTAGCAGACACCTTTATCCAAGGCGACTTACAGAGACTAGGGTGTGTGAACTATGCATCAGCTGCAGAGTCACTTACAACTACGTCTCACCCAAAAGACGGAGCACAAGGAGGTTAAGTGACTTGCTCAGAGTCACACAATGAGTCAGTGGCTGAGGTGAGATTTGAACCGGGGATTTCCTGGTTATAAGCCCTTTTCTTTAACCACTGGACCACACAGCCTCCTGGGTACCCCTAGTTTCTAACAGCGTTTTTCCAATGCAGAAAACTGGGTTCAGTTTACTGTAGTTCTAGTGTGATGTTTCCAAGATGCCAGAGTCAAAAAACTGCAAAGCACATCAGACAGAAAGCAGAATGAAGAATCAGGAACAAAGATCTTAAATCTACTGTATGTCGGTTTTCAATAAGATAGCATGGACCACTTCTATTTTAAAGTTGCAAATGTTGTATTTTCATTACCTTTGGATGTTTTCATCTTTAATTAACATACATATCAATTATTACATTACAGTTGTATCTGATAGAGATACAATTTTCTACAAACTGTGACGAGAATAGTTTAAGGTGTCACTCTGGGTTTGTCTCTGTGAAACCATCAGTAGAGAGCAAAATCTATCTTCAAAATTAGATTCTTAAATCTTTTGTGCTATATCACTGCATTTCACAAGGCTGCACACTTGCTTTTATGGTATCCAGTAACTGTACATAACATTGTGTAATTCATAAAACCTCATTATAGTGACATTCTTTATGATTTTTATCTTTATGCTAGGGTGTAAAATGGGGACACAAATACACCACACAAACAAACCAAATTACACAGAACAATACTGTTTTCCTTTACCATATTTTGGACATTTAATAATGGAAGGAATCAAATGCTCCCCTGTTTATTCACAATGCCTGGTTTTGTTTGTTGTGGATGAGAAATCCATAATGTGAGGGGTGAGGAGCATAAACTGCATTACTCCACGATATTGTGAGTTTCAAGGCCTCAAAAAAGACAGCAGGGACACTCCCTACAGTATTAAGGCACAGGAAATATGTGTTTTCCTCTCAGTTTTGCTGAGAGGCTGAGTGATTTAAAAAAAAAAGACCTTCAATTCATTTAATGTCACAATGTAACAGCTAAAAGCTTTTTCAATGGTGGTCCTCTATCATTATTTAGATGGTTTTACTGCCAAAACTAGTATTTACCTGCTATGCTGATAGCAATAATAAAAAAAAGCTGTGTTTCCATTTTTTGTGATTAGTTGCAGAGGTAAAGAAATATGCTTGGAGACTGAACTAATATCTATTTTTATCCATGCAGAGGTAACACACGCAGTGGCAATGCCAGCATATTCTCATTGACCCACAAGCATGCCTCAAGCTTATTCATTTCTGAAGAGAACAAAATAATGTATCGCTGACAAAGGCTGTAAAGATGAACATTGATAGGATGAATCATGTCAGCGTTTTTGAAGTCCTAATCTATGCTATAATAAATTTGACATATTGCCTGGGCTTGGAATTTTTTTTAAGTTTCAGCTCAATCAAGGAACAATAAAACTATTTATCTCTAAAGAGAAAGTCATTTATAATCAACAAATTCAACAGTGTCTCAACATTTTTTAATCCAGTTTTTTTTTTTATATACCTAAATGGAGCATAAGCAAATATAACTGCTTCGGATTTATTTTAATTTTTTTGCTGAAATTTACATCAGCGTTTAAGACGTTGACTGTGAGTGGTATAGCTGCAAAATTGGTAAAGAGAAAATTATAGAAATATTAGGCCAGTCTCTGAAACATGATACTACTAAAACCTCCTGAGTAGCGATACTGATTAGTAAGGCCAGACTAGAGGCAATCTTTAAAACTGCAGTTAATTTCATATCAAAATGACACGATAAAGGAAATAAAGGAAATAAACATGCATTCATATGCAATACATATTCCACAACAGGGTCTTCTTATTGGTGATTCTGGTGAAAATAGTGTAGCGTGCACAGGGGAAGGCAGCAGCAGGGCTGGTAGGTGACGCAATCACACGAAGACATAAGCCCCATATACGCTCCTTGCAAGGGAGCCGGCTCTTTTATACAGCGGTATCGGTGCTGTGCTTTGGTGCAAGAGGTTCCGGGTTTGTGCCCGCCCTCTGCCTGTGTGTGGATTGCCTCGCCCTGTGTGAAGCGCCTGCCTGCGTTAACCTATTTCGTTACAATAGCTTTGATCTGAAAAGGTAATCCTTTTTAAATTACTACCAGCGAGACACAGTGGTAAACTAGCAGGCTCTTAATATATTACAATGACAAAGTCACTTTCTTTGAGCCTAAACTTAATACAGGCCCATTCATCTTAAGAAAACTTCCTAGAGAGTTATTATTAAATTCCAGTATTGCTACTATTAGACCAAGGACACAGGCAGACTAAAGCCAGAACAACTGTATAATGCATTTCTCATAAAGTGACCAAACAGACCATACAATGTTTATTTAACAATGCTTTTGACAATTTTGAAGTCCTAATATATAATTTCAAGATTTATTATCATTTATTTACTACAGTAGTTACAGTAGCAAACTCACAGCTTTAGCAGCAAGTGACTTTCAATCAGAATTTGTTAATAAAATCAATCCAATAATGCTTTTTAAATTGAGTAGATGAGGTCGTTAATGATCGAATCTCCCGGTAAAAAGCTTAATTGTTGCAGGTCACATACATCACTTCCTGTCCCAAGACTACATAAAGAGAACTCATTAGTCAAAGCACATGCTAACGAGTACTATTTTTTTTATTATTATGACATCTGTTTTTATTTATTAGTTTTCTTATGTTGCATCTACTTTTGTATATATATTTTTTACAAATAAGTAATCTTGTTTGTGTACCAAAAACAGTGTGCTGCTGTTAAAACCCATTGATTTTTGACCAAGGCACCTCCACAGATATGGATAGAGGCCATCCATGGTCTTGAATTGGGCTTAATGTCTTTACCTCTGATAATTTCTGAACCTGCAATATAAAATTAATAAATATAAAGTATTGTACTTATTGGTCAAAATCTCTTCTGACAACAACATATTACATTACCTATATCCAAGCAATCTGCTGACAAGTATAAAAATGGATATTGTTGCAGTTATAGCAATCTGGTAAGCAAACATTTTGTTGAGTGATCAAATGAACCATCAGGGGTCATAATCATTATATGATTAAATGCAGGAAATGTCAAAAAAAAGAGAAAGGTTGGTGTTAAACTGAATCAACACCTGCTGCATCTTTTCACACGATAGGGGGTCTTCAGTTTCTCATATCTCTGTAATTCTCATACAGCATATTTAGTTGTGACTGTTATCTGAAGAATGTTAGCAAGATAAACTAAATCAGTTGCAGTTGCCTTTTTTAAGACATACTGTAGCAAAACACTTCAAGTACTTGACCCGCTTGTAATATTTTAAAAAATATAAAATTTTTAACTATGATATTTTTTTTATAGATTGCAAGGCTTTATCACTTTTGATATTTAAAAAAAAAAAAAAAAAAAAAACAACTTCAGATGCAACAGACCAGAACATTATGGGTGAGAACACTCTGATAAAGAAACACATAGAACATGAAAGGTGTTTTTATATTACTTTTGTCCATACCATAGATTGTATATCCATAGAGACAGACACTATAAAATATAGAGAGAAGAAGGCAAAGCCAACAAAAGCCAAAATGTATCCTAAATAGAGCTTGGATAGCCTTTCCTTTATTACACAGCAACAGCACAAATCCAACTCAACAATTGAAATATTTAGACTATATACCTTCAGCTATGTAGTTTAACTGCTAAACACAACACCTTATTTGTTAGTGAGAGTCTTTGATTGATACTTCCACACCTATATGTACTCAATTTAAATTGACTGTTGTTTGGGTTTTTTGAGCCAGCATATCCAGTCCATTAACTAATTATTATTTTTTTAAAACAGCTTAACCAGTGAAAACCAGTATTCTATGAATTCCATTGGAGAAATATTGTTACCATAATAAGTGATAAACTTGAAAAGAGATTGAATATGTGTGGTTGTTTAAAACAGGCGCCTCTGTCTTTCACTAAGTTAATCTCTTTCTGTTAAAATATGTTTCATGAACTGTGACTATGACAGTTGCATTCTTTAGCCTTAGATGATTTTTATATCTTCACATGCAAACCACTAATAAAGCTCAATATGCTGAAGTCTGAATATTTGCATGCATCAAGTCCTGCTTTGGTTCACAAGGTGATAGATGGCTCTTAACATGAGACTTGCAAGCGGAGTACACAAGATAAGGAAGTGTTTCAGTGAGATGGTGATTCTTTTTGACTAATGGAACGATGTTAATCGTACGAACCTGGCACTGGCCTGCCGCCTCCAGGCATTCCACGCGCACTTCCAAAATCTAGAAAACTTTAGTACAATGATGGTATGATGACATATAAATATCAGAAAAAGAAAGTTCAATTTTACAAAATCTAGTTACCAGTCTTCTGCTGTACCAGAGTTAAAAAGAGCTGTACGAAAAAAATTAAAACTAATTGAAATGCAGAAATGTCAGTAGGGGTGTGGTTTAAAGAAAGACAGTTCAAACTAACTGATCTACTATGGGCTCGTCTTTTTGCTCATGCAAAGCAACACACATCAAGCAATCAGAGTACATGTCTTTATTGCACCAGTAAAAATAAAATAAAGGCCAGTCTTTAACACTTATTCTAGGTATTACATTTTCACATTTAAGTTGCAGTGAAGATGTTATCTAAAATAACTAAAATAATGAACAGACAAAAGTGTGAAAAAGAGAGAGGATAGTCTTCTAACCACAGTTAACACAACTCATTTCCTGTTATTTTCACCTCAGCAATGTAAAGTGCAAAAATTATATTATAATGTATTCTGAACAGCAAAAGCCAAACTATCTTATTGCTAAGTGAACAGCAAAAAACATTGCAAAAAACTACTTTTGAAAAAAAAAAGTTTTTAAACTTAACATAAACTATTGGTAAATATTCTACACCTTTGTCCTTTAATCCCCTTTGAAAACATCTGAACATATCCAAAAAATCAGTTTTGCCCTATAGCAGCAGCGCTGAGGGGGTGGTTTTATATGAAGAAATGTGTAGCATTACAAAATAATAACAGGAGCACTGGAAGATCTTTAGCTTTTTTTATGCAATTTATACAAAAGTCAACACTAGAAGTAAATATCTGCTTCTTCCTGGTACAAAATCACTTCCTGTGGTTTAGATCTCACTCGAATGGTTACTGCAAGCAGTGATTATATTCCATCAAGAAACATGTTTATTGTTTTTGAACAACATTGTTGTACTTGAATAATCTGTAGAACATGAATTAAAATAAGTAAAAGGCCTTCAAGAAATGGATTTTAAAACCTTGGATTACAGTTATACTGAACTTTCAGTATAAATTACAATTAGAAATATGTGCTAATGTAAAACAATTAGATATGAAAATATTCAAATTCTATATTTTTTGATTCACAAATGCACTACATATTTCACACGTGTTTTTTTTTTTTTTCTTTTACTTTATAATGTTAGCATTTGCTTGGATAGTCTTGGAAATCCAGGGTAGATATTCATCTGACAGAAATGTGTAAACAACAGGCTTTTCTGGGTTTCCACAATTATTTCCGCCAGAGACAATTGCTGTGAATGTATTTTTACAAATGAGTGGACCACCAGAGTCTCCCTGAAACAAACAAGCAGGAAAATGCATGTCAACAATATTGTGTAAAACATGTTTTGTGAAGAAAGCCTAACTTGCTAAAAATCTGTCTTGTATATTTATATCTTTGAATCATATCATTTAAATGAAGGCAACATCAATACCAGTTTGGGTTCTGATCTTTACAGCTCTGAAAAGCTAAGGCCAGTCAATCTACAGTACTTTTTATATTACACTGAGATGCTAAGGATAATACATAGTCCTTACAGCCATTTATATTAGTCAACATGTATGATGCACAAGCATAAATGAAAAAAAAACCTTCCGACCACAAAGAGCTGGCTAATTCTCCAAAATAGACTTCACTGTGCTAAAGTAACTAATTCCATTGAAGTTTATTTTGTAGCTACATGATATATGAATTGTGCCATCAGCATGATTGCTTCACTGCAATATGAACATAAAATAATTTTTGTCTGGAATTTGACACATTTTGACAAATAGTATGTTTTTAATCAAGCCAGACTGGCACTGGCCTATCCCCTCCAAGCATTACACACATAGAATGCACATTACCAAAATCTAGAAAGGCACAGCACAATGATGGTGTGATGACATCAGAAAAGAACGTTCCACTCTGGATGCCAAAAGTCATGGTAAACATATCCTTATAAAACATACTAACATTTTGATAGGTATACTAAGATATGACATTTATTGACATGATATTGGACATGAAGTTTACTTACACTGCATGCATCTTTTTTTCCTTTTTTATCACCAGCGCATAACATGTCCTTAGTTATATTAGGATTTCCACTGTAATACTTGTTGCAGACTTTCCTGTCTATAACTATCACCTCTGCTTCTTTAAGTGTATCTGATCCTTCATGGGCTTCACTCCAGGCTTGATGTCTTTCCTAGACTTTGGAAGACTCAGAGTTTTAATCTTTTTGTTTAGTTTTACTTTTGTTTTCAACTATTAAAATGAAGATAGGAAAGGGGGTATGAGTTTGGTTGCTTATGTGTTTTTCTAATTGACACTATTTCACTGATCAAAAAAAAAAAAAAAAGATATATATATATATATATATATATAATTGTGAATATTAATGTCTGTCAACATGGCTTAACCGGGAATACATCTAATTTGTGAATTGCATTGTGTAATATTCTACTATTTATGTAACTAGCAGGGTTCTCTTAAGTTAGTCTAAGTTGGAAGGAAATATACATAATATACAAAATATACAAGTACTAAAATAGGAAACACAAATGAGTCTATTTTAATGATCTAAACCCTGGCAGATCTTAATATTCTACAATCCAATGATCTCATTTCACTGTATATTGAATGTATGCAGTAATGTTAATAAATGGGTGAAGAAATCACATCTGGGGGAAACACCAGCAGGTGCAAAGGATGGTAATGCTTTTTAGAACATTAAAATAGACCACAATCTGTTAAAAGTTGCAGGGAAATAGTATTTCATACCTTAATCAGCATGATATCTTTTAATTTTGGATCCTTGTCAAATTCTGGATATTTGACAGTTTTCTCAATTTTCAACCTTTCCTGAGATTTTTCTTCCTTTTTGAGGTTGTGAGCTCCAAGAACCACAGTCTTCTCACCTTTTAACCTGTTTCAAACCAAATTATTTTTTTGTAAAGATGTGTGCTTGTTTGACTGCTCATAAAATAGTATTCTACTGTACCTGGGATCCTGTATTATTTACATTTTTATGTAGATTCTAACTGACATCAAAAAGTATTCAGCAAAATGTATGTACTGACTTACTGACCATTCATTTGATGTTTTATGTTGTTTTCAATGTTTGCAATTTTAATTTACAGATCCAACAAGGATGGCAACCCCCAGTGTTTGAGAACTATGTTGAATGATGTTCTGAAAGTTGATAGATTAAAACAGGACCCTAAACTTTCTGATGAGTGCAGTTGCTGCTGCAATCCATTCAGTATGAATTTTGGAAAATTACATTAATGAACCAGGGCCTGTTAAGTAGTTCTAATTAATCCCCCCCTAATTAATTCATTTTGGTATCACTTTAAGTGCCAAATAATTATGAGTCCTATTCACTAAATATTATTTTATTATTTTCTTTTATTAATTACATTTGATATTCGCAAAACTTTTTTTTAAAGAAACCAACAACAGTTTATGGAGATTTCAGGAACATCAAAGTGTATTGAATTCCTCTCAGGACAGACTAACAATAAGAAGTTAGAGCTTTACAAATAGGGAACCAGTGTTACTACACAGTAACTACTTAGTTCATACGAAGTGCAAAGAATAAGTAGGCAGGATGAAAAATGTCTATGAATCACGTTAATCAACACAAGTAAAAATGTGTCAGAAACAATACTGTTTGGTAACACTTTATAATATGTGTAATTTAAAGTAATTACAGTGTACATGATGATGTGTACGGATTACTATTAAATTAAACACTAGTATATCTATCTATCTATCTATCTATCTATCTATCTATCTATCTATCTATCTATCTATCTATCTATCTATATATATATATATATATATATATATATATATATATGTATATATATATATATATATATATTCAAATGACCAAGCACATATTTTAAAAAATCTCCAATATGAATACAAATTTGATTTACAAATATATTAGATCCTATTGGTGCTTATGAATTCATACATACAGTACATACAACCTAATATTACATCTCTAAACCACCACAGAACACAACTTACCAAGAACAGTGTGCTGCTGTTAAAACCCATTGGTCTTTGATCAAGACACCTCCACAGATATGACAGTTCCCAATTTGGATAGAGGCCATCCATGGTCTTGAATTGGGCTTAACATCTTTACCTCCGATAATTTCTGAACCTGCAAAATAAAAGTATTAAATATAAAGTATTGTACTTATTAGTCAGAATCTCTTCTAAGAACAACATAATACATTACCTATATCCAAGCAATCTGCTGACAAATATAAAAAGGATATTGTAGCAGTTATACCAATCTGGTAAGCAAACATTTTGTTGAGTGTTCAAATGGTACCATCAGGGGCCAGTTCATTTTATATGATTCAATGCAGGAAAAATTAAAAGGTTGGTGTTAAACCAAATCAACACCTGCTGCATCTTTTCACACGATAGGGGGTCTTCAGTTTCTCATATCTCTGTAATTCTCATACAGCATATTTAGTTGTCACTGTTATCTGAAGAATGTAAGCAATATAAACTAAATCAGTTGCAGTTGCCTTTTTGAAGACATACTGTAGCAAAAAGCTTCATGTACTTGAGCTGTTTGTAATATTTAAATAAATATTCAATTTTGAACTGTTACATTTTTTTAATAGATTGCAAGGCTTTATCACTTTTGATATTTCGCAAAAAAACTAGACTCTACATATTCCTTTTTTTTTTACACAGCAACAGCACAAATCCAACACAGCAATTTAAATATTCGAGTATATACCCTCAGCTGTGTAGTTAAACTGCTAAACATGTCATTAGAGGCATGTAGACAATATATAGAGAATAATATATGGGTCAGAATATGTTGAAATGTCTTAAGTCAGGGGTTGCCAAACTGGAGGCTGAGAGAGTGAGAGAGAGAGAGAGAGAGAGAGAGAGAGAGAGAGAGAGAGAGAGAGAGAGAGAGAGAGAGAGAGAGAGAGAGAGAGAGAGAAAGAATATTAAAATACCTTGCCTGTTTGACTTCCCTGATTCCAATTTCGACTACTGAACCTTTTTGACTACCCGATGCGGTAGTTTTATTTTTTTGTTGTTGTTGTATGACTTCCTGATTTGGCATTGACCTAGTTTCATCACTATTACCCGTTTTGATTAAAGAACCAAGACTGGACCTGACACCGAACATGGATTTACCTACCTCGTCTTCTGAACCCGAAGATTCACAGAACATTTCAGTACCTCCAGCGCCATCTTGCTCCTTTGTTGCAGTCACTGACCCACAGCTTCCCCAGCCACGTTGCTCAAAAAGGAAACGCCGTCAGAACCCCAACCTCGAGCGACTTTTCTTCAAAGACTGGCCAATATCCAAACTGCTCAAAGCCCTTTTTGACAAGAGAATCAATATTCCATCTGCTTCTAGTAGAATTGATCTTTTCATCTGCTCTGTGAGTCTCTTTCAGCCGAGCCTATTTTTCCACCTCGTTCTGCAGCACTAGCCCCACCTCAAGCTGCCAGCTCTGCCCATGTCATCACTCCCGCTCAGCCTGAAGCTTCAGAGTCGGATCATCAGCCATCTGCAGCAGAAGTAGACATGTTATAACTGCAGACAAAAATCTTCCAGGATGTCAAATAATTTATGCAGCCTTTTGCAGATGCTTTGTCAGCCATTAAAACCCGTCTGGACGGCATAGAGGGCCGTTTCACTTGAGCAGGAACATCAGCTGCCACTGCAGCTTTTTCTGTATTTGCCCCTCCGTCCTCCTCAAGCATTTCAGTCTCCGCCCCTCCTGCCATGACAACTCAGTCAGCCCCTGCTCCAATTCCAACCATAATCATACCAGAATTCAACCTCGCATCAACTTCTTCTCAGTCTGCAGCAGCTATTTCCCCTGAATTACGCCGTCAAATAATTGAAGATCACCAAGTTTCGCAGTCTGGTTCCTTCAGCAGCTCCAATCCCTCTTCAGGTTCCCCAGTTCCATCATCTCATATTCAGTTAAAAGCATCACTCTCCAACCTACTCTCATCTACAAGAGAATACATGTCATCAGCACTCTCTCCATCTACCAGGTCCTCCAACGCTACAGGTTGGTCGTCATTGTCTTCATTCTGCGCACAGAACTGAATATCCCCCACCCCATTTAATGAAAATTGGATTGTAGCATTTATCGTCCATGCTCGAGACATTCTTCATCTTTCACCATCATCTATAAAATCCTATATCTCAGGTATCCAATTTCATTATCGCAGCTTGTCCGTCCCCTCACCGACAATTGTCTCTATCTCAGCAGTGCGCCTCCCCCCGTCATCTCCATCCATGACTACAGACATTCTTTCCAAATTAATTTCAATTTTGTGCTCAGGATGTTTCAACCCATTTGACGACCTGGTGATGGAAGCTATGTGCCTGTCAGCTTTCTTTGGATTTCTAAGAAGTGCAGAATTCACAGTACCATCACTATATAGTTTCCCAGCCATAGGTATTCGTTCTTGTGACCTTTCAATAATTCCTGATAAACATTTCACTCTGTTCCTTCGCTCATCCAAGACTGACCAGCTTCATCAAGGACAATCTATTCAATTATCCAAGATAAACTCCCATCTCTGCCCTTACGCTTCCTTGTCCAGGTTCTTATCTGTCAAAAAACTCTTCAGTCCCCTAGATCCCCTGTTTATTGATTGTTCCCGTAATGTCATTACAAGACACTGGTTCACATCTCACCTTTCTTCTCTCATCTCCAAAGCAGGTCTGTCTCCCCAGTTCTATACCCCACACTCATTCAGGATCGGTGCAGCCTCATCAGCAGCAAAAGCAAATGTTGGTCACCTTATAAAAACGATGGGCTGCTGGGCATCAGCAGCAGTCTATTCTTACATTTTTTATTTTCCTACAGACATCTCAGCAGCTCACCAATCAATTGCTAGTATGCCCGGAGTGGGGGCACCCCTCCCACCAGGACCACCAGAGGTTTCCTCCTAACAGAGGGTCTTTTTCCTCTCCACCGAGCGGAGGGTTGCACATAACCCATCTTACTAACCATCTCTCTCTTTGTCCTTGTTTGTCCTTCTTCTCTGTTTTTTTTGCACATTGGCACGCTGTCTTTTGTTTATCTTCACAGGTGCAGTCCTTGCGGGGGTTAGTGAGTCCCACTTACCCGCCCTCGAGTCAGCTGCAGCTACTCATGCCTTCGTTAAAAGGGGGGTCCTCACCGCAGCGAGTCAGAGGGGACCACTGGCCACACTGTTTTTTTGCAGCTCATGTGCTATTTCATGTCTCACCTAGAGACCGTATTGTTTCTCTCTGACTGTACCAGTAAGAGCACTGGTCATCTACAATTCTTAAATACTAAAACCAAATACTAACAAACTCTTTCAGATACCCATGCAGGTGCACTCCAATACCTGGCCTTGCAGGACTTGCCTCACCTCTTTGAGGGCGGCTCCTGGAGAGAGGTTATGAACCTTTCTGTCCTCTGAGGGCATGGCCCGGTCCATGAGGCCGCGCCTCCAAGGATTCTCCACAGAGTCAGAGGATTTCTATGTTTTTAGGGGGTCCCGGGGGCCCATGGGGCCGACCTCCACAGTACAAGGTTCTTGCGGTATAAAGTCCGGACCCCGTCCTTTGCCCTGGCCCTCAGGCCACTAACAGTTCAAAACAAGCACTCCTGGATCGCAGAATGGGGCTCAATTAATTTACACAAACATGCTTGGGGTTATTTCGAATGTAACATTGACAGTATGTACCATTATACAACAAAAGGGGGTGATTATAAGGAGAACAAAATAGGCAATTATATTAATGTACTTTAACATTCTAACAACAATTTTTGTTTAATTAATAAATATACTAAATAAATAATTGCAGGATTTCTGCTAGTGTATGTTTCTTGGTAGAAATACTTGATTTATTTTCCTCCCATTACATACATAAAATAAACCATACCACTCCCACTAACCTTTAGAGGCAAATTTGTGTTGCATTTGCAGTCAGACAGTCTACAACCGAGTACAGTCATTTTGGAGCTGGGGGGGTGTGGGGGTGGGGAGGTGTGGGGGGGAGTCCCTCGCTCTGGTTGCTGGGAATATGTGTGCTCTTATTTTACTCCCTGGTCCAGGCAGTCTATTTGCATTCTAGACTGTTGGGCTATATTGGACCATCTTATTGTATTACTTGTATTGTAACGCTTGAAATGTTTTTGCTTACGATTGTAAGTCGCCCTGGATAAGGGCGTCTGCTAAGAAATAAATAATAATAATAATAATAATAATCTGCTTGACAATGCTTTTATTCTGTCTGCCTGCTAATAAAGCTGTGTTTTGAATGCAAAGAATACCAGCCAAGTACCTACATTATTGTACAAAATTAAACATTCTATTAAAAAACAACAAAAACACTGCATAACAAGTAGACAAGCTGTTTGTAATGACAAGGATGAAGGCATTGTTAATGACATTTCTGTTTCTTTCATTTTCCATTTGAAGAGATAATGCTTGGATAAGTCAATGAAACGCTATGAATGACTATCACAAGGCTTCAATGTGTTTTGATTTTACATTCTCATTGACTGACACTGATGATTCAGAAGTCACCTGAAGGAGGGACTATGAGTAAAACCATAAGCATCCTTCCTATACATTCCAGAGGTCTGAGGCAGTAGTATGGAATTATAGCTGTCAGTTTGCATTCAGATTACTGTTTCTGCAATACAGTTTTACTAAAATGGTTTTATTATCATCTTTCTTTTTAAAGATCTGAAGGGCTAATTTTCAGCTCCTATGAAAATCACGATGAAATAAACCACTATTACACTTTTCATCAGAGGTAAATAAACTGGTCCTTGTGGTCGGTCCAGGTTTATAGGTATTATTAAAACTGATTAATACCTGGAGGAGGTTACATTGGATTACATGTATTTAGGGTAGCGGTAGAACAATGACCAGGTGGTCCTCCAGAATTCAAGGGCAGGCACTGTGCACATCTGCTTTACATTAAGTGACAAAAAGGAAACCATTGGTAGGTACTCAGTTATTACCATGTTATTACATAGTTCTGCATGGCTGGATATCTAACATGCTACCAAACATTGCATACCAAGTCAAGTGGACAAATAGTTTTTGATGCCAAATATGAAGGCATTATTCATGTTGAAATGTTAGTCCACTTTCCATAGTATCTTTGCCCTTGATAGTGATACAGAATTGCACTATAACTTTTAAGGACATGTAGTATACCTGCACTCAACCTGGAACTCAGCTCAGCTCACGCTAACACAAGCCTTTTCAGTGTTGCCATATGCAGGGGTGTTCTAGGAGTGTGTCTTCTGCCATCTGCATTCAAACATTCACCCGAATTTGACTGCTTGCTAATATCCTGCAGAGGATTTTTACACTCAGAAA
This sequence comes from Acipenser ruthenus, assembly GCF_902713425.1. Lineage (NCBI taxonomy): Eukaryota > Metazoa > Chordata > Actinopteri > Acipenseriformes > Acipenseridae > Acipenser > Acipenser ruthenus. The sequence goes on along the minus strand of NC_081190.1, from coordinate 33,920,403 downwards.
ATCACATGTAATTACATTTCAAAGTAAATTTCAAAGTAAACACCCTCTTAGTTAGTGAGAATCCTTGATTGATACTTTCACACTTATAAATACTCAATTTAAATTGACTGTTGTTTTGTTTTTTTTGAGCCAGCATATCAGGTCCGTAAACTATTTTTTTTTTAAAAACAGCTTAATCAGTGAAAACCAGTATGCTATGAATTCCATTGGAGAAATATTGTTACCATAAAAAGTGATAAACCTGAAAAGAGATTGAATATGTGTGGTTGTTTAAAGACAGGTGCCTCTGTCTTTCACTAAGTTAATCTCTTTCTGTTAAAATATGTTTCATGAACTGTGACTATGACAGTTGCATTCTTTAGCCTCAGATGATTTTTATATCTTCACATGCAAACCACTAATAAAGCTCAATATGCTGAAGTCTGAATATTTGCATGCATCAAGTCCTGCTTTGGTTCACAAGGTGATAGATGGCTCTTAACATGAGATTTGCAAGGGGAGTACATAAGATAAGGAAGTGTATTTCTGTTTCAGTGAGATGGTGATTCTTTTTGTCCATTCAATTGAATGCATTTTGACTAATGGAACGATGTTAATCGTATGACACTGGCACTGGCCTACCGCCTCCAGGCATTCCATGCTCACTTCCAAAATCTAGAAAACGTTAGTACAGTGACGGTATGATGACATATAAATACTAAAAAATCTAGTTGCCAGTCTTCTGCTGTACCAGAGTTAAAAAGAGAAATGAAAAATGAAAAAAAAACTAATTGAAATGTAGAAATGTCAGTAAGGGTGTGGTTTAAAGAAAACCTAACAGTTCAAAATAACTGCTCTACTATGGGCTCGTCTTTTTGCTCACACAAGGCAACACACATCACTCAATCAGAGTACACGTCTTTATTGCACCAGTAAAAATACAGGCCAGTCTTTAACACTAATTCCAGGTATTACATTTTCACATTTAAGTTGCAGTGAAGATGTTATCTAAAAGAACTAAAAGAATGAACAAACAAAAGTGTGGTTAGAAGACATCTATTCACTCTCTTTTCCTGTTATTGTCACCTCAGTAATGTAAAGTTAAGTGCAAAAACTATATTATAATGTATTCTGAACTACAAAAGCCAAACTATCTTATTGCTAAGTGAACAGCAAAAAAACATTACAAAAAACTACTTTTGAACAAAAATGTAAAGATTTTAAACTTAACATAAACTATTGGTAAATATGCTACACCTTTGTCCTTTAATCTCCTTTGTTTTTTTACTTTGTAATGTTAGCATTTTCTTGGATAGTCTTGGAAATCCAGGTTAGATATTTATCTGAAAGAAATGTGTAAACACCAGGCTTTTCTGGGTTTCCACAATTATTTCCGCCAGAGACAATTGCTGTGAATGTATTTTTACAAATGAGTGGACCACCAGAGTCTCCCTGAAACAAACAAGCAGGAAAATGCATGTCAACAATATTGTGTAAAACATGTTTTGTGAAGAAAGCCTAACTTCCTAAAAATCCATCTTGTATATTTATATCTTTGAATCATATCATTTAAATGAAGGCAACATCAATACCAGTTTGGGTTCTGATCTTTACAGCTCTGAAAAGCTAAGGCCAGTCAATCTACATTACTTTTTATATTACACTGAGATGCTAAGGATAATACATAGTCCTTACAGCCATTTATATTAGTCAACATGTATGATGCACAAGCATAAATGAAAAAAAGAAACCTTTGGACCATCAAGTCGATAGAGTGTTAGACCACAAAGAGCTGGCTAATTCTCCAAAATAGACTTCACTGTGCTAAAGTAACTAATTCCATTGAAGTTTATTTTGTAGCTACATGATATATGAATTGTGCCATCAGCATGACTGCTTCACTGCAATATGAACATAAAGTTAAAATAATTTTTGTCTGGAATTTGGCGCATTTTGACAAATAGTATGGTTTTAATCAAGCCAGACTGGCACTGGCCTATCCCCTCCAGGCATTACACACATAGAATGCACATTACCAAAATCTAGAAAGGCACAGCACAATGATGGTGTGATGACATCAGAAAAGAACGTTCCACTCTGGATGCCAAAAGTCATGGTAAACATATCCTTATAAAACATATTAACATTTTGACAGGTATACTAAGATATGACATTTATTGACATGAAATTGGACAGGAAGTTTACTTACACTGCATGCATCTTTTTTTCCTTTTTTATCACCAGCGCATAACATGTCCTTAGTTATATTAGGATTTCCACTGTAATACTTGTTGCAGACTTTCCTGTCTATAACTATCACCTCTGCTTCTTTAAGTGTGTCTGATCCTTTAGGGGCCTTGTTGACAGTTGCTCCCCATCCAGCAACTTTGCACTTCACTCCAGGCTTGATGTCTTTCCCAGACTTTGGAAGACTCAGAGTCGAAATCTTTTTGTTCAGTTTTACTTTTCTTTTCAACTGTTGAAATGAAGATTGAAAAGATGTTATTTGTGTGTTTGCTTATGTGTTTTTCTAATTGACACCTTTCTGTAATCCACAAATTGGGCAGGTGTTTTATTTTTATGTATTTTCTTTTAACAGTACAATGCTTCCACTTTATTTCACTGATCAAAATAAATCAATTTGTGAATATTAATGTACTGTCAACATGGCTTAACCTGGAATACATCTAATTTGTGAATTGCATTGTGTAATGTGTAACTATCACTATTACCTGCTGTATTATTGAATTGTGGTTTGTCAAACTTGTACTTTGCTTGAACAAAAGTTATTGTATTCTTGCTCTTATTGTATTACTTGTATTGTAACGCTTGAAATGTTTTTGCTTACGATTGTAAGTCGCCCTGGATAAGGGCGTCTGCTAAGAAATAAATAATAATAATAATAATTGTGTAATATTCTACTATTTATGTAACTAGCAGGGTTCTCTTAAGTTAGTCTAAGTTGGAAAGGGTTATTTTATATATAAGTTTGTCTGCATATTCTTTAAAGAGGATCAATTGTTTACATTGGAAATAAGTAATTGCCTGAGAAATATACATACTATACAAGTACTAAAACAGGAAACACAAAAGAGTCTATTTTAATTATCTAAATCCTGGCAGATCTTAATATCCTTAATATCCTAAAATCTGATGATCTCATTTCACTGTATATTGATTGTATGCAGTAATGTTAATAAATGGGTGAAGAAATCACATTAAAATAGACTGATCTGTTAAAAGTTGCAGGGAAATAGTATTTCATACCTTAATCAGCATGATATCTTTTAATTTTGGATCCTTGTCAGGTCCTCGATATTTGACAGTTTTCTCAATTTTCAACCTTTCCTGAGATTTTTCTTCCTTTTTGAGGTTGTGAGCTCCAAGAACCACAGTCTCATCTTTGAACGACCTGTTTCAAACCAAATTAATTTTTGTAAAGATGTGTGCTTGTTGGACTGCTCATAAAATAGTATTCTACTGTACCTGGGATCCTGTATTATTTACATTTTTATGTAGATTCTAACTGACATCAAAAAGTATTCAGCAAAATGTATGTACTAACTTACTGACCATTCATTTGATGTTTTATGTTGTTTTCAATGTTTGCAATTTTAATTTACAGATCCAACAAGGATGGCAACCCCCAGCATTTAAGAACTATGTTGAATGATATTCTTAAAGCTGATAGGTTAAAACCGAACCCTAAACTTGCTGATGAGTGCAGTTGGTGCTGCAATCCATTCAATATGAATTTTGGACAATTATATTAATGAAACAGGGCCTGTTAAGTAGTTCTAATTAATCCTGCCCTAATTAATTCATTTTGGTAACACTTTAAGTCCCAAATAATTATGAGTCCTATTCACTAAACATTATTTTATTATTTTCTTTTATTAATTAGGCTTCCAAGGATTATTATTATTATTATTATTATTATTATTATTATTATTTATTTATTTTTTTCTGCCAAAACATGCTCAAAAACTCACGAAATTCGGTACACTGGTAGATGACCATGATTAACTGTTGTTAATATGAAGCTGATTGGTTCTGTGGTTTGGCAGCCACATTGATTAATGACATAAAATTACCAAAAAAATATAAAATCATCAAAATTCAAACATCTTCTTCTCTGAAGTTACTTATCCGATTGAAACAAAAATTGGAATAAAACATCTCAGTATGGTCATCTGTTACGCTTGTTCAAGGGAAGTTGCTACTGTGAAAATCATGGCGTCCATGCTGCATGACATCATCAACATACGCAACTGGCTATAAAACTGAGTATAACATCTTATTGGCTGCACCAAAATGCACAAAATTTGACACGGATTTGGAGGGCTATGGGATGTTGTGTTGTGGTCAATATGGCTGCCTTTGGTCACATGGTGTGGTAGCCATCTTGGATTTAATGAAAAGTTTGGACAATATTCAAAAGTCTTCTTCTCAAGAATGGTAAATAGTACAGCTGTGAAAAATTTTGTACATAGTGCACTCATGTCCACGATTGATTCTACTTAAGGAAAAATGGATCAGTCACATGGTCTGGCAGCTATGTTGGATTTTGTGTGAAACACTTAAACAACAACTGCTCATGAGCCCTTTGGTTGATTGATGTGAATCTTGGGTATATGTTATCTTTGTGTTGTCCTCTAAACAAGTTAGTCAGGAAAAGTTCCTACATCAACAAACATGACCACCATTTTTGCAGATATTTCACCTTGAAATTACACATTCCCACCACTGGGGACAGCTGCTAACATGGTACAGTCAACAAGCTAGAGAAAAAAATCTTTCTTAAAATGGCAATTTTTTGCTGGTGTTTAAAGAACAGTTTTACTTACTCATGTAACTTAATTACAGTGGAAAGGTTGATATTAATTCACACGTACACACAGTATACAGTATATAAAGACACATACTTTAACTACTGTTGCAGCTGCATCCACGTGAAAAAATAAAAATAAAAAAATAACCTGCACTATGTTTTTTAAACCAGGAGACAATCGAAACAAACAAAAAAAATACATAATACATGAGCTTTACAAGTCACATGAATACAGTTTGCTTAAAAATCGTTATATAATTATTTTTACGACTGAACTGTGGTCAAACACAGTCACAAATCCTGAATCTGCTGCAACAAAGCCGTGCGTGTAACCCAAAGACACATGGGGAGGGGGGGTGACTTTGGGGCCGTATATTTCATTGAAATACAACACTGTCGTAGCTGAACAGAAGCCAAAAAACAAATGCACTACTCGTTTTACTTGTTTTTTTTTTAAATTTCATAACTACAGTGATAGATATAATTATTAAGACTAAACTGATAAAACAACAATCGCAAATCATTACACTATTATCACTTTCTATTGCTTTACGAATGCACAATAAATGATAGTGGCATTAAAATATACAAGAACCAGTACTGTCTCTCTGGGTTCTGTTCCAGCTTCTTCTCTGCTCTGTCCTGTTTATAATTCCACGGCATAGGATTCGAGTGGTGTTACTCATAAATCGTGCACATGTTATGTCCTAGTATGGTGACAATTAAATATGGTGAATTGTGTATTTGCCAGGCACCCCTGATAGCCAATCATTACACTATCACTTTCTGTTGCTTTAAAAATGCAAATTAAATGATAGTGGCATTAAAATATAGAAGAACCAATACATTGTAGACTTTATTTTATATTGCAAAATTAAGAATAGGTCACCACACGTACACACGCACACAAACACAAACAGAGCGATTTCAAATTTAGAACAATGTTAGCCTCTTATATGCATTATTTTCAAAGTATATGACTCCATACTATTTAGAATTTTGTGTGCATCCAAATAAAATTAAAATTAGCTACTAACCAATAATTCCAATATTTGTGCCAAAATTAACACAGTTAGCACAGTTGTGATGATAAAGCTTCATCTATAATAACCAATGCGCTTAAATTTCACGATAACTGCTTGGAAGCCGTAAAGTTGCTAGCAACTCTAGTTACATTTGATATTTGCAAAACTTTTTTTTAAAGAAACCATCAACAGTTTATGGAGATTTCAGGAACATCAAAGTGTATTGAATTCCTCTCAGGACAGACTAACAATAAGAAGTTAGAGCTTTGCAAATAGGGAACCAGTGTTACTATGTAGTAACTACTTAGTTCATACGAAGTACAAAGAATGAATAGGCAGGATAAAAAATGTCTATGAATCACTCTAATCAACACAAGTAAAAATGTGTCAGAAACAATACTGTTTGGTAACACTGTATAATATGTGTAATTTAAAATTGATTTATGAATATATTACATCCTATTGGTGCTTATGAATTCATACATACAATGTATTTTTGTTTACGACTGTAAGTCGCCCTGGTTAAGGGTGTCTGCTAAGAAATAAATAATAATAATAATAATAATAATAATAATAATAATAATAATAATAATAATACAACCTAATATTACATCTCTAAACCACTACAGAACACAACTTACTTAGAACAGTGTGCTGCTGTTAAAACCCATTGGTCTTTGATCAAGACACCTCCACAGGTATGAAAGTTCCCAATTTGGATAGAGGCCATCCATGGTCTTGAATTGGGCTTAACGTCTTTACCTCCGATAATTTCTGAACCTGCAAAATAAAAGTATTAAATATAAAGTATTGTACTTATTAGTCAGAATCTCTTCTAAGAACAACATAATACATTACCTATATCCAAGCAATCTGCTGACAAATATAAAAAGGATATAGTAGCAGTTATACCAATCTGGTAAGCAAACATTTTGTTGAGTGATCAAATGAATCATCAGGGGTCACATCACTTTATATGATTAAATGCAGGAAATGTCAAAAAAAAGAGAAAGGTTGGTGTTAAACTGAATCAACACCTGCTGCATCTTTTCACACGATAGGGGGTCTTCAGTTTCTCATATCTCTGTAATTCTCATACAGTATATTTATTTGTCACTGTTCTCTGAAGAATGTAAACAAGATAAACTAAATCAGTTGCAGATGCCTTTTAGACATACTGTATCAAAATGCTTCAAGTACTTGACACGTTTGTAATATTTAAATAAATATTCAATTTTGAACTGCAAGGCTTTATCACTTTTGATATTTCATAAAAATTTTTTAAAAAAACAACTTTATAAATCAGATGCAACAGACGAGAACATTATGGATGAGAATACTCTGATAAAGAAACACAGATATAGAAAATGAAAGGTGTTTTTATATAACTATTGTCCATATAGATCGTATATCTATAGAGACAGACATTATAAAATATAGAGAGAAGAAGGCAAAGCCAACAAAAGCCAAATGTATCCTAAATAGAGCTTGGATAGCCTTTCCTTTATTACACAGCAACAGCACAAATCCAACTCAACAATTGAGATTTTAGACTATATACCTTCAGATATGTAGTTTAACTGCTAAACACAACACCCTCTTTGTTACTGAGAGTCCTTGTTTGAGACTTCCACACCTATACATACTCAATTTAAATTGAATGTTGTTTTGGGTTTTTTGAGCCAGCATATCCAGTCCATAAACTAATTATTATGTTTTTTAAAACAGCTTAACCAGTGAAAACCAGCATTCTATGAATTCCATTGGATAAATATTGTTACCATAAAAAGTGATAAACTTGAAAAGAGATTGAATATGTGTGGTTGTTTAAAGACAGGCGCCTCTGTCTTTCACTAAGTTAATCTCTTTCTGTTAAAATATGTTTCATGAACTGTGACTATGACAGTTGCATTCTTTAGCCTTAGATGATTTTTATATCTTCACATGCAAACCACTAATCAAACTGAATCAACACCTGCTGCATCTTTTCACACAATAAGGGGTCTTCATTTCCTGAAAACCTACGTAATTCTCTTACTGGATATTTAGTTGTCACTGTTATCTGAAGAATGTTAGCAAGTTAAACGAAGTCAGTTGCAGTTGCCTTTTTTATGACATACTGTAGCAAAACACTTCAAGTACTTGACCCGTTTGTAATATTTAAATAAATATTCAATTTTGAACTGTTATGACATTTTTTGATACATTGCAAGCCTTTATCACTTTTGATATTTCACAAAAAAACTAGACTTACATATTCCTTTTTTTTTACACAGCAACAGCACAAATCCAACCTAGCAATTTAAATATTCGAGTATATAGCCTCAGCTGTGTAGTTAAACTGCTAAACATGTCATTAGAAACAAGTAGACAATATATAGAGAATAATATATAGGTCAGAATATATTGAAATATCTTGAGTCAGGGGTTGCCAAACTGGAGGCTGCGAGATAGTTACAGGGGGGCTTTAGGACATCCACACGTTTTTCTCCCAAATCCTGACAAAGCATTGTTTCCCAGCTCTACTAATTTACACAAACATGCTTAGGGTTATTTCGAATGTAACATGGATGTCATTGCCTGCGCTAACAGTATGCACCATTATACAACAAAAGGGACTGATTATAAGGAGAACAAAATAGACAACTATATTAATGTACTTTAACATTCGAACATCATTTTAAAAATACAAATAAATACAGTAAATAAATAAATGCAGGATTTCTTCCAGTGTATGTTTTTTGGTAGAAATACTTGATTTATTTTCTTCCCATTACATAAATAAAATTAACCATACCACTCCTGCTAGCTTTAGAGGCAGGTTTATGTTTCATTTGCAGTCAGACAGTGTACAACTGAGTGCTTTTAAAATGTATTTAACATCATGTAATCAAATAAACAACAAAACGATATCGCAAAAGTCTACCGGAAGCCATAATAGTAGTACAGTGTTTCATATTACATTTTGAAATGTCAGTTTTCCACTTTTGTCAGTTTTTCATTAAACATATGGAAAACTACAGCGCTGTATGTAATTCAATATGTTAACTTAACGTTATTCAATAAGCTTCATTCGACTTTATGAAGTAAAATGTGTTAATTCTATAGGGTGATGCAAAACCATACAACAGCTGTAGTGTTATATTAATTACGTTTATTAATACAGGGACACGCGATCCGGGGCCCGTTTATCGTCTGACTACGGCCCAGTGTATTAATTCTATTTCACTTATGAATATATCGCAAATATATATTTTTTTAACTTTGTTGACTTATTTTTTCTAATTTTTCACTTAAAAAGCAGTACCATTTAAATTTGTACTGCGGAGTGTAATTGCTTCTCATCAGCTTGTCTCCTCTCCTTTCTTAAATGCACAAACCCGCTGCATTGAAAGAACAACAAAAGAGGCTTGTTGCTAGGGAAGTGACGTCACTGTCCTGTGACTTACTGCAGTGCTGCCTGCTACAACTGAACAACTTGTCTGCTAAAATAAAAACTGCTTCAGCTAGTAGATATTTAATTTGCTTTATGTTATTGTGCAATGCGTGTGTATATGGCATAGCAGTACGATATTAATGCTTTGTTTTTAATTGTTTTGTATGTTTTTGTTTGTGATGTGTATTCTGAAGTACAAAATAAAATTAACTAAGGGAAATTGCCTATATATATATATATATATATATATATATATATATATATATATATATATATATATATTCGCAGACAGCTCTAAGCCCTATGTCTCCACACAGATGCTAGCCTAGACAGACTAGGGGCCGTACTTTATCAGGAGCACTCAGGAGGGATGTGACCAGTTGTGTTTGTGAGCCAGAAGTTGTTTGACACAGACCAACAATACATGGCCTTCAAGTGGGCTGTAGTGGACAAGTTCCATGACTATCTCTACTGGGCCTGTTTTGAAGATAATAATGTGTTCATGTACGTGCTCAACGTGGCAAAGTTTAACGCTACAGGACATCAATGGTGTTCGTGAGGTTAATCTGTGCAGCAATGATCTATTGTACTCTGGCTTGTGCACAGTGAGTAAGCTAGCAACAATTGCTAATGGTTCCATTTTTGTTTGCACAGGTTTGCTGTCTCTGCTTCTGCCGCCAAGAAACAACATTATAGCATCAGTTTGGAAACTGCCATGATTAATACAGAGCCACCGTTTACAATTGTGGGAGAGAGTTACTTCAAATTATTTTAATGCTAACATTGTGTCTATAAGCTTAAAACAATGCCTCAAAGTATTAGAAAAACAACAACAAAAAAAAATGAAGGGACACACATTTTATTGATACTATATACTCTATATATACTTGTGACAGGATTGGCAGAGGTTGAGGCTCAGAGACAGTTTGAAGTTCAAAATAAAGCTTTTTAATAAACAAAAATAATCAAATAAATGGGCACAAGGGCCAAACAGAAAGGTTTCAAAACACAAAATAGACACAAAACAAAACTTACAAAATAAATACAGCTTCCAGGCTGGGCATTGCCTTCACTGGTTTCAAAACTAACAAAACAGCACACACAGAAAAACGCTGCTTCTTCCAGAACTCTCCTCCTAGCCAGGGCCTCTCCCCTGGCTTTTATCCCCTGTGGCTGGAGCCCAATTAATCAATAATTGCTCCAGCCACATTCTCACATGTTTTCCTGGCAGGGAGGAATTTAACCCCCTCCCTGCCAGTCCCAACCACTTTCATAAAGACGGGGCAGTTCCCCGTCACAATACTCAATTTAAACTGGCTGTTTTTTTGGTTTATTTTTTTTGCCATATAAAGTGATAAACCTGAAAAGTGACATGTTGTTTATTCAAGGTGGCTCTGTCTTTCACTAAGTTAAAGACATCCATGAATTTAAGAATAAAAATGAAAAGAACTGATCTAAACAAAACACTGTATTGGCCATTAGTCTCTTTACAGTTAAATATGTTTCATGAACTGTGAATATGAAAGTTGCATTCTTAAGCCATATATGATTTTTGTATCTTAGCACACAAACCACAAATAAACATCGGCATGCTGAAGTCTGAAGATTTGCATGCTTCAAGTCCTACTTTGGTTTACAAGGTGATAGATGGAGCTGGGGGGAGGGGGCTGGGGGCTGGGGGCTGGGGGTGGGGGCTAGCCAGGCCTCCATCTGATCATTAAAAGTAAAGAAAGAAATAAAAAGAATATACTGTTTTTTTATTATTATGATACTATAGAACCTGCATGTTGTGTCCGGTGAGGTGATTCACACAGCGTGGACATCTTCATTAAACACGTTCACATCAAACACAAACCAGTTTGTTTGCCTTGTTTCATGTAGTGCTATACCTTACTTAACAAGGGCTCAAATAACTAACCCAGCTTCCTAAAATCACACATGAAGACTTTCAATGAGAGCACTAATGGAAGCAGCATTCAAATCAAAGGATATTTTTGTTTGATCACTGATTGTTATTAGGCACATTTTCTGCTGTTCATGTTCAATCAATAGTAAATAGAAGAAAACTAATCAATTCCTGATATAATAAGATTACTTAAATAATATAAAGTCAAGTAGACCATTGTTTTTGCTAATGCCTTTAGCATTTCTTAGTTTTACTTCTGAATATAGTTATGTATGCAGTTACAGATGGATACATTGTAATAGCAGCAGGGCACTGTAAGGTCGGTGGTCTCCAGTAATAAAGCACAGTCTGTTATGAAAGGTCTTTCCATATGCCATGAGTTGTCATTTTGGGCAATATCTTCCAGTAACATCCCACTGTTGTGAGTGAGTTGTAGTGATATGACTCAGATATGGAAATGCATCAAAGAGGGCATTGTAACAGGGTGACAATGTGTCAGTTGAGCCACAGAAAATATGTTTTGCTTTCAGTTAGACTTTATTGCATTTGAAGTCTTTAATTGCTTTTTGCAAAGAAAAGACAGTTGGGCTCATACCAACAGAAAACAAAAGTAGGAGGTAGGCTATGTGTTTTTCTTGTAGCCACCTGTACACTGTAAAGTTTTCTATGTGTGCAGTATGTATTGGGTACTGTATAGTAACTGCAGACGGCATAATGGTGTTAATGCGGCACCATGATCTATTTTGTGTTAATTGTGTACTAAGTAGGCTGTGGTAAAAGAAAATGCGCTAAAATAGTTTATTTTCAATTTAACATCATGTTTTATTGTCTCCGCATTTTACAGTATGTGAACAATGCAGCTTGATTTATTTTGTGTTACTGGTAGACAATAGGCTAACGTAAAAAGAAAGTGCACCAGGTATGCATTTGATCTTACTACTGTGCTATATATGTGCGACGGCACCGCTACCGATCGGCTGTAAAAGGAAATATATAAATTATGAAAGAGTTAAACAGGAGCAGTGAAGACCCACAACAAAGGATCTCCCCCAAACCAGTAGTACCGACTACGCCACTTTATGTTTATAGAAAATAAAGAGTTCTTAATTATTGATTCATACTAACTTTCAGCACACAGGTTCGAACATCGACAGAGGGGAACAACACCTAACCCACTCTCCGCAAAGACGACACCAAATTGTAAGTATCGTACAAATTTTCTTTATTAGCACACTGGTAGATAACAGCAATTAACTAACAAACTTCAATAAAAAGCAAGTATCCTCTACATTTACACCTCTTACTATTTCTTGTCACTCGCCCTGGCCAGTGAGTCAATGGAGGATGTGGAAGTAGTCGCCTACTCCCAGTTTTGGTATCATCAATCTTACTTCCCACACCAGGGGACGCCACTCCTCCACTGAACCCAGCCTACAGACTACACGTGCCCCAAAACCAAAATCTCCCACACGATCACCAAGTGGATTTGCCCCCCCACAATAGTGTGCAGCAGTCCAGGGAGGTAGTCCAAACAGGTGCTGGGGGTTCTATCAGGCGGGGCTGTGTGCTTCCAATACTGATTTCCCCCTCAAAAGTAGAAGAGAACAAAATACAGTGCATTAATCCTTGGATACAGGCTCTCACCTTGCAGTCCCACAATAGTGCAGTGATAAGTTTATTGAACAGCTCCCCTATAGGCTATCATAAAATAACTTAAAAAAGGGGATAATTAACCATTACCACGGTGCCATTAATCAAGTTTTCAATACTTTTTAGCTATCTAATAAAAAGTTAAAAAGGTTAAAAACCAACGAACACGCTAGCCAACAAATAAATATACTTCTTACAGAAAAAATGGAATGGAAACTATAATAGGTGTTGTTGTTTATCTAAATCAAGCAGTCAGGTTCACAAGCGAAACAATTACTGACTTTTAAGGAATATAAGCCAATACTGTGAAGTTCAGGTCCCGTCCACACCCACTCTGCTCAATCAGGTCCTGTTGGCATCTCTTACAATTCCTCCACCTCCGGCCCTGGTCCTCACCTCCCCCAGCCAGCGGGTCTGTTTAATCCAATGCGCCTGTTCAACCCTTGCTGGTGCCACTCAATAAAAGAAGTCGAACCTGGTTCTCTGCTGGATCCTCCTATCCAACAATTTACGCCTCCCAGCTAACTTCATCAAACGTGCTATCTAGATTTCTTCTGTCCGTATTATCTCCCTCCATGCTGTCTGTAATATCTCCCTCCATGCTGTCTGTATTATCTCTGTCAATGCTCTCTCTTTTTGTGTGCTGCATCTGCTCTTTTTATTTACAGCTGGCAACTGCTTTCACCTCGTAAGGAAGTCTTCTGTGTGGAAGAAAACCTCTCAAATCGTGCAAAAAAACAAAACATACAATTTATCAATCGTGCTTGTAAAAATAAATTACCAAAGAAAACATAAGTGACAACGTAATAATGTGAAACAAGCAACAAACCACCGAAGTGCAATTCACTCATACAAATACTAATAATGTCCCGACTGCGACTAAAATGGTTACAAATGCAACAACAAAAAAACATTTTCACAACTGTTTTTTAGGGGTTAGGCACAGAAATGCTGCATTTCCCTTTAAAAACAAGTGTCAATATTTACAAATGCGACATGACTGAAGTGCGAGAAGGACGGTAACAATTTGATCGAACACAAATGCTTGTAAGTGCAGAGAGGTATATTAACACCAGCAGAATACAGGAACCCCAGTTTCTTGCAAAAAGTTGTGATGGTGACCAAACATGTGTGCGTACTGTTGTGTAAAAAAGTATCTTACAATGAACAGTTGCATATAAGAAATGTAGAACAAGAACAGCAACAAATAAAACTAGACTTTAGGCTTGTGTCTTGCACACGTGCCATTAACAAAATGCCCTAGAAACTTAAAATAAAGAAAATAATTAATGAAGGGCTGTAATGCAGCAAAAAGTGCAATAATTAAACAAACAAGGAAGGGCTAACAAGTGTACCGATTAATTACAAATTCAGACAATCAGATATTGAGGTATTATTGTTCAGCAACTAGAGTTGCAGCTATTTATATTAAAGATAAATAAATAAACAAATACTGTATATATTTTCACAACCAGTTTCATACAGTAACACACATGATTAAAACACTGTCATTATTATTATTATTATTATTATTATTATTATTATTATTATTATTATTATTATTATTATTATTATTAATCCTATGCGTAACACTCCCCCACTCCCCCTTCTCGTATACTGAATGGTTTGGTCCAGAATCAACTTATTTCACTGTCCTGTTATAGCCACTTAAGAGCTAATGAGACTGAGGTTTTGAAACAGAAGTGTATCCGTTTGCAAAAAAAAGGTGTGTAATGCCACAGGTTCCCTTTGTTTGTTGCAACTGAGTTTTATCTTTTAAATAAACATTAAGCTTATTTTATCTACATTATTTCTTATATATGGGTCTAAAAATAAGAACTGTTCCAATTATTACATCTAATTGTAAAACACTGACACCTCAGCACAGTGTTGATACAGGTTCCCTTCACCTCTCAACATTATTCACACCTGTTGTTCCAGACCAGGCATGCTATATTCAAACATTTTTCATTATTTATCGCTCAAGGGTTTCTTACGGTTATTGTATTCTTTGATTATTTGTATGGGTTATTCACATGTATATCTCCATATATTAACACCAGGAGCAAAACAGTTCAATATTCTACATGTGAAGTATGGAAGCGGTGCTTTCCCTGCCCAAGAGAAGTGGGGGGGCAGTGCTCCCCCGCGACCCCCCAGCACTTTAACTAAACTGGGGATTATTTAAATTCTCTGTACATTTTTAAGCTCACTAATCATCCACAGCATATAATATTACATTTCACATTACTGTTGCTTGAAAATAACAGAAACACCTCTGGAGCATGTTAATAATTTGTGGGTGATTTCATACCTTTACCAACTTTGGCATTTTTGTCAAAGTCATCATTCAAACTGAAGTATGCCTATAGTACTGTATGTTTAATTTCAAAGGCATCTGTTCAGTGTATCACCTTAGGGTGAGTCATCCTGTCCTGCCATGCTTCAAAATCTCTACAAGGTGTTGCAGACTCAGTCTATCCTTTTTTCACTGTATTTTAAATAGATCATAAATAAAATATGAGAAATCAACATTCCAGTACATCTCATCCTGTGTACAGAAGTCAGAAAACAGAAAAAAAAAATTCTAAATCAATCCTTTTTTTTTATTTGTACAGGCTGTTTTGTATCATCAGTTCACACTATTATTATAAAAAACATCATCATGTGATGTACTTTATTTTCTTTTTTTCGTACAGTATTGTATTTATTTGAATTTATATCTGTATATTGCCTTTGTTTATTTGTAAAATATAAAAACAATAAAACTAAGTGTTCACAAAAAAAACATAATTTTGCATAGTTTAAGCAGCTAAACTGCAGATGACATATCCTATGCAGTAAGAGACACCCTACACACAACACAACTCATCATCAATACATACAGTCTGATACCTTGTGTGTACACTGGTGTACTTTGTACAGCAGGCTCATTTTAGTTATAGTCTGAAAATAAAACAAACTTTCAATGACAGCATATATATATATATATATATATATATATATATATATATATATATATATATATATATATATATATATATATACCATTATTACTATTTTTTTTTTTTAAGTATGGGAAATTACATATCTTGTTACATGTGCCCCATGAGTCATGTTAAAACATAACTGATCCCTTGGACTAGAATAAGCTACAGCACTGTACCTTTAGATTCACAATTCATATTATTTGACAACTTGACTATTTCCTGCCCAGGTACTGTACTTACTATTTGTTTTTAGGGTACGGAATGACTTCATCAAAATACATACTGAGAGATACAGTCACTTTACAGTTTATAAAAACACTTTTTTTCATACTCAAGAACATAAGAAAGTTTACAAACGAGAGGAGGCCATTCAGCCCATCTTGCTTGTTTGATTGTTAGTAGCTCATTGATCCCAGAATCTCATCAAACAGCTTCTTGAAGGATCCCAGGGTGTCAGCTTCAACAACATTACTGGGGAGTTGGTTACATACCCTCACAATTCTCTGTGTAAAACAGTGCCTCCTATTTTCTGTTCTGAATGCCCCTTTATCTAATCTCCATTTGTGACCCCTGGTCCTTGTTTCTTTTTTCAGGTCAAAAAAGTCCCCTGGGTCGACATTGTCAAAACCTTTTAGGATTTTGAATGCTTGAATCAGATCACCGCGTAGTCTTCTTTGTTCAAGACTGAATAGATTCAATTATTTTAGCCTGTCTGTAATTCTGGTTGCTCTTCTTTGCACTCTTCTAGAGCAGCAATATCCTTTTTGTAACAAGGTGACCACAACTGAACACAATATTCTAGGTGAGGTCTTACTAATGCCTTCTAAAGTTTTAACATTACTTCCCTTGATTTAAATTCAACACTTCTCACAATATATCCGAGCATCTTGTTGGCCTTTTTTATAGCTTCCTCACATTGTCTAGATGAAGACATTTCTGAGTCAACATAAACTCCTAGATCTTTTTCATAGTTGCCTTCTTCAATTTCAGTATCTCCCATATGATATTTATAATGCACATTTTTATTGCCTGTGTGCAATACTTTACACTTTTCTCTATACCTCTTACGCCCTCTAGTCCCACGGGCGGAACACGGAACTGCACGAAAACATTATATTTCATAACTGATTTGTAATATTATTACAAAAGCAAAAGAGAAAAAAAGCTGATGAATATCAAAATCATTGTTTTCCTACCGTCAAACCGCGAAGGAATTTCTTCTCATCTCTGCCAAAATACATCCCGTGAGAATGCGTGCTCAGCATGTATTGACAAATTGGCTGTCGACCACTCATATTAGAAATCATGTGCAGAATGTGTTCGAGGGATAAACAAGGTCATTGATAGCCAGTTAATCCCTCGGCCACTATGAAAACCAGCAGCTTTTGCTGACTGGGGTTGTGGAGAGTTGGAGAGAATGAGATAGAGCGGAACATAAGAACTAAGATCTAAAAATAACAATTGCTACGCATGCTGGATTTGGAACAGCACTATACTTGTTAGAATATTTTGCCTGTTTGTTTTGGCCAACGGGCCTTTTGTTTTAGTGAAAGTGTTTTGTTTAAAGTTTTGTTTTATTTAAAAAAGATTGAACACATTTGTAACACCGCGTAGGGCACAACAAGCTTTAAACAGTTATTTGATTCAGTCTGTCTTTTGGAAAGAGCATGTCAAATGAGTAGGGGTCTACTTAAATCGTGGTAAATTTATGTATTTTTCACGGGTATGTTGTGGAATAAAATTAGGATTTCACGGATATTTCGCGGACCTGTTTAAACATGAAATAAAATTAAGTAGACAGTATATAACACTATAAAGCCTAAAATAGTGGTACTTGCTTCCTTACTAAAACAGAGTGCTGCCATTTGTTAAAGGCAAGCATGCAGCATCCCCCAGCAGTTGACTTGCCCATACATTGAGACTGCACGCTCTGCACCCACTGAATTGGTTGGAAGTTAAGGCAAAGCTTTGCCAAGTTATACAGATGTGGAAATCGATTAGAAACAGCCCAAAAACTCGGTTACACAAGGGCATCTGGCATACTTTAATAAAGGCAATGTATGCATTCGTTGTCATATTATTTGTCCCATCCAATAATTTATTTTATTAGTACCGAGTCAAAACATAGAGAACGTGGCCATTCGGGTCTAAAATTCCAACTGTGAAAAAGTAAGCAGCAAGTTGAAGCGAGGTGGCTGTGCTGGATCGTTTTAGTACTGATTTAACTTGCAGACAGGAATACTTTTTGTCTGCGCTTTAGTGGGTAAATACTGTCTTTGGCGGTTTGGTTATTTTTATCATGCATTTTCTTTTTCTATTCCTTTCGATTATGAGGTCATCACCAGCGCAGAACTTCAATCACCATGATGCCCTGTATAGTATATCATGTCCTCCCCCCGTCTTTTTTCCACTAAAATTAAGCAATCACACAAACGCTATTTTTTATTCGTCACTAATTTAAGAACTGTATCGGTACAATAACAATTGTTTTTCAATTTATGTATCAAAAAACGGCACATACTTTCTCTAGGTTCTATCGCCTTAATGTGATAGATCCTTCATTAGGCACGAGGGTCCTTGAGGTTGCACGCTCGAACCACTAACCTTGGGTTATGCGGTTCTGACGCATCCCTCATATGCTGCCGTTCTGTCTCCCTCGCGACGGCTCTGGTATACTTTCCCATAAGTATGTTGTTGGTTGTCATCGAATTGAAAGGGAATGTTAGGTTACTTACTGTAACCCTGGTTCCCTGAAAGAGAAGACGACCAACAAACCTTGCGAGGTCGCATCGGTCGCCCTCATGGGTTCGATGCAAAAAGAGGAATGGCTTCCGTGGGTTGACTGTTTTGATTCCTCGGTAGGCGGGACCGAGGACGTCACCCCAGGAAGGGGCCTATCGGCAGCTCTGATATCAAAAGCTCAGTAATACCTACCAATAGGCGGGCATACCCCATAAGTATGTTGTTGGTCGTCTTCTCTTTCAGGGAACCAGAGTAACATCTTGGGCCGTGACGCTGTCCTGCCACAAGTCGACATTACAAATGTCTATGGCTAGAATCTAGAATTGAAGAGCAGCTTCTGAACTCATAGTTAAAGTACCTTAACACTGTCTTACCCATACTATTAGAGGAATTATAACAAGAACTACTCTACATAATTGAAAATATCATAAAAAAGTTAAATAAACAGTAAACAAATTAAATAAATACACACAACACTACTTACCCTTTAACACAAGTTTAGAATAGTTTAATAAATGCCAGCCTCGTTAGCAGATTCCAGTGAACTGAGCAATTCAACACTGCTATGATGGGCTACTTTTTTCTTTTCTCTGCTGGCTAGTGGAGAAAATGCATTTAACAATATTGTCAGTCAGAATACAATAATAAGATTCTACTGCTGCTGGGGGCTTAAGGGGACTCCAAGCCTTCTGCCTTTTTTTCTGCCCCCCATCTGCCACTGGCCCGGTGGTATTATAGGGAGCTTTACATTTGCTGGATATAATGATTTATGATTGCGGTTTTATATTAGAAAAATATGCCCTGTGTGCCTGTCATTTCAGTATTTAATACATGTTTTGGTCCATTAAGCTTTCCTTTTGTTACAGCAGGTTCTATAATAAGACACATCCACAGTTTAGACAAATACAATCTTATATAGTAATCAATGATGGGATTCAAGACTGCTATCTCTTGTCAATTTAGATCAGGTTCTCCAGCATCTACAGTTTGGATTAATCCCAAGCTGCATCGTGAAACATAAAACTGCTATCAACCAAGGTCATTATGTACAGGAAGTACAGAATATTGGCATGTCATCTCCAGAAAGCTGTAAAAACAAGAACCACAACCAGAGATCCCAGACTGGAACAACTTCCACACTAAACCGTTTATAAGACATAGCCTGAACTGCTTCATTGAAAGAGCTTAGAAACAAACCTACATCAGTACTTCAAACACCTTGGTCTTGTGGGCTGCACCAATCTCATCAGACAGCCTCATGAGCACTTGTTAAATAAACTGAAATGAAGGAGAACTACTTGATATGGTGCTAGAGTCATGACCGTCTTAAAATATCCTTGTACATCCCAAACAGTTCTGTTGGAATGATAATAAATCAATGTGCACAGCTGAGACTACAACTCATTTTAGCTTTGCTTTTTATGGCATGCTTAGATGTCACAGCCAAGCCTCATCTCCTGGGTAATTTGTTTTTGTACCGAATGCATTAAAATGGGAATTTTAGTTTTTGTGTTTGTTGTAATAATGTTAAATTCATTACTGTATTTTTGTATCATTGTAACCACATATCTCAACAGTATTGTTATTGTTAGTGACTTAGTTACAGATGGTAACTAAATAGTTACCATCTGTATATAACCGTACACTGTAGATGGAAATGTATAATACTCAACATATTCATTCAAGATATTCAGTAAACATTTTTAAATAATAAGCAGCAGTGTTTGTAACTAGAATAATCTCATATCTCCTCTTTGACTTTAACAGTCTGAAATTAAACGTACTTGATAAATAGCTCAAATATTAAATTGAAAAAAAGAATATTCAATCACAAATCCTCACTTACATTTAATTATTATGTTGCTACTGGATTAAAGGTACAAAAATACCAGTCATGTTATGTTTATTAGCACTTAAGTTTGGCTAGATTATATTTCTCTTCACTTTATTTAATCAATCTAAATACTAATACACTACACAATACAAGGGACATCTAACTATGTGTTTATCCCCAATGTACCACACCGGGATCATCTCTTGAAATAGTTTAGTTAAAAAATTAATCAATACCCACGTAATACCCCACACATGCGATAGACAGATGTCAGGACTGCCCAGTCCCTGACCACATTCCGGCGCCTCCTTAAGACTCACCTCTTCAAACAGCACCTGTAGAACTCCTCTGTTGTATCCTGGGACACTATCACCCTTCATTTAAATATGCTTTATTTTGCTCTTATCTGCCCCCTATTTTACTGCATTTAATCCTGTACCTCAGAATATTGTAATCTCCCAAGTGTTTAATCTGTAGTATTTTGTACTTAATCATATCCTGATGTAACTATCACTACTTAATCATATCCTGATGTAACTTTCACTATTATCTGCTGTATTATTGAATTGTGGTTTGTCACACTTGAGAATTATTGTATTTCTTGTTCTTATTGTATGACTTATATTGTAACAATGTATTTGTATTTGCTTGCGATTGTAAGTCGCCCTGGATAAGGGCGTCTGCTAAGAAATAAATAATAATAATAATAATAGACTATTTATTATAACAGATTACTGGAGTCCCCGAGTTGGCTGGTCGCGGTTGTCTCCTGTGGATGGCATTGGCGATTTGGTCCCACAGATGTTCTATTGGACTCAGGTCAGGAGGAAAAGCTGGCCATGGCAAGACCTCGACATTGTTTTCTTGAAGTCATGCAATTGTAATCCTAGCACTGTGTGGTCTTGCATTGTCCTGCCGGTGTGGTGACCCTCTGCCTTCCAGGATGTGGCCTGTCCCTGTTCTCTGGACTAGTCTGCTGATTGTGAAGCAGAACATCTCGTTCTCTGGACAACCACTCAGACAGGCTGCTTTTAATCATGCTGATAGCAACCAGGCGATCTTCATACCAAACACTGAGCACCTAGCGTTTTTATGAAATCACATGACTTGAGCTCAATATTTTGTTATCCCAAGGAACAATACTACTCAAACAATCAACAAGCATATCTGTTAACTATTTAAAATGTAAATAACATTACCTATGTGCCCAATGAACTATTGATTTAAAACTTAGACTGCTGTGTTTTCATTGTGTATCAGTATATATACATATTTTACACTTCATACCTTGGCCTTTCATCTCGCCTTTCGAGGTACCCCTGCTCATAAATTAGCTTGCAGATAAGTGTAGAGGTTGGCCATAGGGAAGCCATGGGCTGTGGGGCAGGATAGCTGCCCTCCCCCATTAGACAAAGCCAAAAAAAGCAGGTGGAAGCTGGGGAGGAGGAGGCACACAGCAGGCACATATTGGATTGAGATAAGATATAAATCTTTTCCTTGCCGATCATTGGGCATATTGTTTATCAAGGGATGAATAAGAAACTAGCTATTCAATTGACAATTTAGTCTGGTATTGGAAGTGCTTAATATATGTTTGATATTTACAGGATTTGATTTAAGGTTAAAGTGAGTTCCCTGCCAGAACCATCGCTTTACTTAATGGATCATGAAAGCCATGAAACTTGCTTACCCACTGGCCATTGCATTGGAGTTATTTCATAAATAAACAAAAGTGTCAATATTTACGAATGCGAGATGACGTCGGTCTGATATATATATATATATATAATAATAGAATTGCATCCACTCGGGTTCATTGCCCCTTTAAAAATAGACCCAGGACACAGATTTGGAGGTTTCAAGGCGCTGATGAGCTATATTTCTTTTAATAAACACAAACACAAAAACAAAAGTAAACAAAACAAACATCTAGCTCTTCGCTTGAGCACTAAACTAAAACACCAAACAGGAACCTAAACTATAAACAGGACAACTAAGCTGTTTACCTGTTGCCAAAGAAAACAAAACAAATGCAAAGCTATACAACACACTCCAAAGGTTTCACACTACCTTTCTCTTTTGGTACGCCAGCAAACACTCGCAAGCGGGCTCTTCACACAGCAGCCCCCAAACAGACTTGCTGCTTTTTTTTAAAATACCCTGCACCTGGCTCTAATTTACAATGCTAGCCAGGTGCAGGGGATCATTACTAATTAAACCATTAAACAAATTAAATTAAACAATTAAACAAATTAAAGCTGTTCCCTTCTGGGAGATGTAGTCCTATTCCCCCAGGACTACACTATCTCACACTATATACACTGAACAAAAATATAAACGCAACATGTAAAGTGTTGGTCCCATGTTTCATGAGCTGAAATAAAAGATCCCAGAAATTTTCCATACACACAAAAAGCTTATTTCTCTCAAATTATGTGCACAAATTTGTTTACATCCCTGTTAGTGAGCATTTCTCCTTTGCCAAGATAATCCATCCACCTGACAGGTGGATGGATTATCTTGGCAAGATCATTACACAGGTACACCTTGTGCTGGGGACAATAAAAGGCCACTAAAAATGTGCAGTTTTGTCACACAACACAATGCCACAGATGTCTCAAGTTTTGAGGGAGTGTGCAATTGGCATGCTGACTGCAGGAATGTCCACCAGAGCTGTTGCCAGAGAATTGAATGTTCATTTCTCTACCATAAGCCGCCTCCAACGTCATTTTAGAGAATTTGGCAGTACGTCAAACCGGCCTCACAACCCGCAGACCACGTGTAACCACGCCAGCCCAGGACCTCCACATCCGGCTTCTTCACCTGCGGGATCGTCTGAGACCAGCCACTCGGACAGCTGATGAGACTGTGGGTTTGCACAACCGAAGAATTTCTGCACAAACTGTCAGAAACCATCTCAGGGAAGCTCATCTGCGTGCTCGTCGTCCTCACCAGGGTCTTGACCTGACTGCAGTTTGACGTCATAACCGACTGCAGTGGGCAAATGCTCACCTTCGATGGCCACTGGCACGCTGGAGCAGTGTGCTCTTCACGGATGAATCCCGGTTTCAAATGTACCGGGCAGATGGCAGACAGCATGTATGGCATCGTGTGGGTGAGCGGTTTGCTGATGTCAACGTTGTGAACAGAGTGCCCCATGGTGGCGGTGGGGTTATGGTATGGGCAGGCATAAGCTACGGACAACGAACACAATTGCATTTTATCGATGGCAATTTGAATGCACACAGATACCGTGACGAGATCCTGAGGCCCATTGTCGTGCCATTCATCCACCGCCATCACCTCATGTTTCAGCATGATAATGCACAGCCCCATGTCGCAAGGATCTGTACACAATTCTTGGAAGCTGAAAATGTCCCAGTTCTTCCATGGCCTGCATACTCACCAGACATGTCACCCATTGAGCATGTTTGGGATGCTCTGGATCGATGTGTACGACAGCGTGTTCCAGTTCCCGCCAATATCCAGCAACTTCGCACAGCCATTGAAGAGGAGTGGGACAACATTCCACAAGTCACAATCAACAGGCTGATCAACTCTATGCGAAGGAGATGTGTCGCGCTGCATGAGGCAAATGGTGGTCACACCAGATACTGACTGGTTTTCTGATCCACGACCCTACCTTTTTTTTTTAAGGTATCTGTGACCAACAGATGCATATCTGTATTCCCAGTCATGT
Source organism: Acipenser ruthenus (assembly GCF_902713425.1). Taxonomy (NCBI): domain Eukaryota; kingdom Metazoa; phylum Chordata; class Actinopteri; order Acipenseriformes; family Acipenseridae; genus Acipenser; species Acipenser ruthenus. The sequence continues at coordinate 33,896,310 of NC_081190.1, read as the reverse complement.
GAAATCCATAGATTAGGGCCTAATGAATTTATTTCAATTGACTGATTTCCTAATATTAACTGTAACTCAGTAAAATCTTTGAAATTGTTGCATGTTGCGTTTATATTTTTGTTCAGTGTATATATATATATATATATATATACACACACACACACACACACACACACACACACACACAAAATGAAAGTCTTTACAGTAAAGCAAGTGTTAAAATTTCTTTCAGCCAAACTATATTTAAATGGCTTACCAAACAAAATTCATCATTTTGCTTAAAAGATACTTGACTCCCGCTCGTTTATATTCTTCATCAAAATCTCTTTATTGATTTAAAAAAAAGGATATAGTTGTAAAACAAACAACACGTTTCGACACTAACGTGTCTTCATCAGGTATGTTAACACTAACAGAATACATGAACTCCAGTTTCTTGCAACAGTTGTGACGGTGACCAAACTTGTGAGTACTGTTATGTTAAAAAATGAACAGTTGTTTAGGAAATGTAGAACAAGAAAAGCAACAAATAAAAATACACTTAAGGTTTGTGTCTTGCACACGTGCCATTAACAAAATGCCCTAAAAACTTAATGTAATTAATGCAGGGTTGTAATGCAGCAAAAAGAGCAAGAATTAAACAAACAAGAACGTGAAAAGGTTACCCTACCAAGCTGAAAAAAGCTGTCTTTGTGAACTTCAATAAATCTTATCCTTTGCCCGTCAAATCACAGAGTGCCTAAATAAAGTTTTGAGTCAACACAAATAGTCTCTTGCATCCCAGTAGATTTTGTTAAATTTGTTTACCGTCAGGAGTTTGAATGATTTAATTGCACAGGATTCCATGGTTAGATGATCACCTGATAATATCACTTCAGCCAAAGAATCTGCGACAGTAATTTAAAAGCAACGTTACCATTACCGTATTAAAACAGTATGTAGCGTGAGCTTTGTACTAAAGCAGGGCCAGCTGTTGAACAAAGTTTATTTCTCAAACTGACCATTTAAAAAATGTGAAAGGAGAACACACATAAATGTGTGCGGTCAGCTGGCTTGCATTACCTTCCCTTCCCTTCTCCCCTGCTCTGGCCATGACGTACAATGACCTTCAAACTTGATTATTTCGACCTACAGCCACAAACACGCACACATTAGTTCATAGTGCTTAAATTCGGCAGATTTGCTACCTTGATAGATTTTGATGGTTTTTGCATTGCTGGTTTTTACTTAGCACATTCACAAAGAAAAATGTCAGTTTTGTATTTCTATTTTTAATTTAAAAAATATTCAAATACGTGTTTACTTAATGAAATCTGTCTGCTAAAACAGTGTCTCATTTACAGTAACTCATTATAGCACCTGCAATGTCACTGCAGCAACCTGGAGAACAACAAAGAAGGCCTTCTGAAAATTAGTTACAGTATTTATCGTTCTTATATGGTCCTTAATTGTAAGATACTAGTAACTGGATATGTGTGGCTACACAAATTCACCTGAAGATACAGCTTCAGCATCCATGGCAGCTTTTCCCCTTACTTCCACTGTGTCAAACTCCACCCATCATCAGCGTGTGCTCAGTCCTCTAGTTTCTAGTGAGATGCCACTTTCGATGCAGAAATTCACAATAAACTGACATGTGCAATTTCTTTTTAATAAGCAAACATTAAATGAAATTAAATGAAATTTGGGAGTATATTACACTGCAGATGTATACACAATAAAAAATTCTGGTTTTGTCTTAATTTAAAATGACGGTTAGCCGTGTTATAACTTTATAAGTGGTATAAACCACTTCGGCCTGTGCGGTTCCAATGATATATACCACTTCTGGGGTGGTTATCACCACTCCAGGCTTTATATATGTCATGGGAGAACCGCACGGCCCGTCGTGGTTTATACCTATATAGTTGTGTAGCATTATAATATAATAATGTTCAGTAAAACAAAAACCAAAATATTGTCTAAAATGCTAAATGACATTTTAACCAAAGCCTAGATTTGACATTCCTATATTAACAGAAGTACTAGCTATTAACCACACTACTAGTAGTTTCCCCAGCACAGGTAAACTCTTTCACCTTCTTTTCTCCTGTATGGTATATCATTATTTTATTGCTCATTTATTTAAGTTTAGCAAATTAAGTCTATATAGGATGTGCTTGATTTTTGTCTGCCTTTCTCCTGCTGTAACAACTTTGTTTAGAAAATATTTTATGCACAGAATGTTACTGACGTGGTCTTGAAATCGAAATGCTATATCAGTGTTATATACAGTGCATTTTTAAACATACGCTGGCAGTGTGTAACAGTTAAGTATATTAGAATAAACTATGATGGGCTACTGTTTTCTTTTCTCTGCTGGCTAGTGGAGAACATGTGTTTAACAGCCACATTGGGGTAAACCTGCTTAGACTTTATCTACCCCTCCTACTATGCACCACGTTACTGGATTCTCAGCTAATGCACTATCCTAGTTCATATTGTACTTTAGTAGTATTATTTGCGCTTCCTGTAAACTATACTGTATTTAAATATTAATCTTGCATTGTAACCCTGTACTGCCCTGTAACACCTGTATATCACCTTGAATAATAATAATAAGAAAAGTATATATAATTTGAGGTACATAGTGTTAGTGTATCTTTGTCAAAATCATTTAAACACCGAAGAAGATGTGTTAAATTAAAGAAGACTATCACTTGTATGTTGACAAACTTGATGAGGTCCTGTAATAAACCAGAAAAGAATAAACCATTTGGCACCTTTAGGTAAATACATCAACATGCTGTTGTGGTTATTTTCTTTTTTGTCTGTCAGATTGCAATCATTTTCTTACTTACTGTAAGCACTGTCATGATAAAAGGTGATCTCTGCCTTTCATAGTCTAGACATATAATTTCAGAAACGCGAAGGCCAAAATACAAAGTTTGAACAAAACAATGCTGATGTCAGGCTAGGCATTCGCCTTCACTGACCAAGTTACTGTACACTGTCACCAAACTCCTACACAAACAAAGGATTTCTCCTTCCTTATATACCATGTGGCTGGAGCCTAATTAATAATCAATTATTCAATTAAGGCTCCAGCCACATTCTCACATGTATTCTGGCAGGGAGGATTTTAGCCCCCTCCCTACCAACCATATATAACAACACACATGCACGCACGCACGCGCGCGCGCACGCATACACACACACACACACACACACACACACACACACACAATTACAGCAGCAGGGCTTCTATCTTGCCAAATCACCTTTTACATTTATATATAAGTTTTAGCTCAAAGAGCCAACTTCCCAACGTTTCGGTATGCTTAACATGCCTTTGTCGAGGGAAAGTGTGTTTGAAAACAAAATTCATAATCGACTCAGCAGCCACTGCACCAAATGTGACAACATCTACCCAGCAGACACCCATGGAAAACTATGCAAACAATAAATGAAGACGGTACTTCTACAGCAGGGGTCCCGGAGGTTTTATAGCTGTCTTTACATCATCATTGGTTGCCATGAAAACTAGAAGCCCCAGTCGCTCTCCAGGACCAGGGCTGGAGACCCTTGTTCTGCAGTAATTGTTCTACATGTCCTCCAAAAGTTCTGTTATTCTTTAATACCTACTGCTTTCTGAAAATGATGTTGTGTTACCGGATTGTTTCCCATGGTGTATTCATGCTGCTCTGTCCATCGGTTGCCTAGATTTATCACCCCAAACAAAGGCACATTTTACTTGACTGGTGCATGTTTGTAACTTTCCATGACTTTATGTTGCTAGGGAACACTCTCTTGATCACATGTGTCCTGTACAGTACTGCATGAATTCAAGCAAAAAGAAAGTCTAAAGTTTCAAAAAAAGGGATTTTTGTCAGTGCCATAGATCAAGTTAAGCAGTATCTGAAAAATGTTGTTTATTTACTTTATTTACTGTGAAATACTGTAAATGCACCAGTCAGTCTACAAAGTTTACTGGACTTGATTTTTTGTAAAACATTTCTACTTGTACATTTATATAAAATTGGCATTATAAAAAGAGTGCAAGTTAATTCACATTTCTGCTATTTCAGATCGTTATTTTTATGAAATAAGAAAATGAAACGGGTTTGTTATATGGCTTTTTCGATGACCACAATTAATAAGGCACTAGAATTACATTTGTCAGATGTAACATGCTTTAGTCACAACTGAGCTGCATTTTTTGAAGTACTTGTCGCATTTTAGGCAGGGCCTTAACTATGTTCAATATTAACTCACAAAGTTGTGTTTCGACTGGAACATTAAAAACAGCACCGACGAAGCTTTACCCCCCAATCGTAAAATGTTTCCAAGTAATGATTGAATTCAAACTCCAAGATATTTTGGCTTTTTATTGACTTATTCAGTATTGTCATTATAATGTTAAACCTAAAAAAAAAAAAGGATATTTTGGGGAAAAAAAGATATGTTTTTCCAGTAAACTTTTTATCTGAACCTCTAGGGATGCTCACTAGCTGCCTACTTTTTTTTTTTAAAATAAGCAAATGCAGCTTTTTACCCCAGGGCACATCTTGCCATCAAATCGGTCTGTTATTTGCCATCCCAAATTAGCCTTTGATATTCAAAATGTTCCACGTATTAAATCTGTAAATACCAAAAATGAGGTTACATGTTTATCACAAAAGTCAACTCAGGTGTTTTGTTATAAAAAGTTTGCTTGTATAAATATTTTTATTGTATGTCTTTGTCAGTTCTTGTTACTCAAAATCAGCTTCAATCAAAGAGTAAGTACTGTAGCTTGAAATGTCATTTGAATGTATTCCGAGTGGCTATAATATGTGATTTTAATCAATGTTGATGTATCTGGCATTATCTGTGCCTGTAGAATCCTTATCACCGGCTTGAGTACTTCCTGATTCCTAAGACAGCAAATGTCTCAAAATCAAAACATATTAACAGATGTTTTAAATTGATGCTTAAACTAAAGTGCACTTTACTTTCTTTCAGATGTTTGATCATTATAACAAAAAATAAGTAATGTTGTTTTTTGTGTTAGGAACACTAGGGAACAAGTCGCACAGTCTCATGATGACTGGCTGTGTAAATTATTGTCATGATTTTCAGCTGTTTTTAGATCAGTGGTTCATTATTTTCTTCACACTTTGATTCCTATGCTTTTGGGAAAAGGACCTCAGCAGTCAGACAAAAGTGGGCAGCTGGAGCTAGAGGAGCCAAAGATGTTGCATGGCAGAACTCAAAGTATGTGATACCCACAAGGACACTTGTCCTAGAAAAAAAAAAAATATGTAAGATTGGATCGTCACCTGGAGTGTCTGTGGTAAAAGTTTTGAAAAGAGCTTTGAAACAGACTTTAAAGTTATAAGTGTAAAAAGTTGTCAGGATGTTAACAATGAAAAGAAAAATTACTGGTATGTTATTTAAACAGTTGTAGCAACATGTGGGGACGTGTAACGCTACATTTTTTCAGAACCTCGCTACTTACTCTTTAAAGAGCCAGTATCATACTTTTATAGGTTAGAATATGTTTTTCATTGTTCTTAGTGATGGTGATGTTTACAAATAATATGCTATTAATTGTACATATTCCTGTGAACCAAAATACTGTTGTGCTGCTATTTTGTGCAACTTTTGCCCAAACTGAATTTTCTTTTGTAAAAATTAACCTACATACATGCACCAATATGTTTTCTTTTTCATTAACTTACCATTCATGCAATGTGTCCTAATCTTTTATAACCACCCTTGTGATATTTGGAGAATTAGGTAAATTTCTTCTCTCCTTTTTGATCATGTGCTTGGGGTCTTTAAACATTTTCATTAAAAATGCATTGCTGCCAGAGGCACTTTGCAAATACAAGGTTTGTTTACAATCCCTAATATCTAGTCCATCCCTAATTTCATATATCCATATTTGAATTACTTTTTACCTCATTGCTCTTAAAAAAATGCACACACACACACACACAATATTTTTATTACAGTATCTAATACAGCTAGACAGATGCCATGCAAGAGGTAAGGAAATTAATATAACTGAATTAGTCTATAACATTTTTCCTTCTTAGTTCAAGGATACAGTAGCTTCTATACTTTCCTGAGAACCAACAAAACTGACAGTAAAACAAAAAAGAAAATCATATAAAGCAAATATACCAATAAGAGGCAGCAAAGAAACCTGCCCAAGCACTTTCCATATATGCTGGACAAGAATTAATAATCCAATTATTTATGTAACAAAACATGCAAATCATCAGATTCTACAAAAGACAGCTCTCAAATACAACACATGCCCTTTCATCACAGCAGGGAAGTGTTTTCAAGTAAGTAAAAACGTAATAAAAATCAGTAATAAAAGTAGGACACTTGTACAACAAAATATAAAACAAATAATGTATGAATCTGAATACTTTATCACACAATAATATGTCTCAAGTTGGCACAACAAGTGCATTACCAGCCCAAAATCAACGAGAGACATCCTTTCTTACCCATATGTTATTTTATATATTCTGTTTCTCAAAGTATAGAAACGTTAATAACATTTAAAAACAAACCACAGCTATTCTCGCTGTTGCTACAACAAGTACATTACAGCAGAGAAGCAGTAATACATTAAAAATAAAGACATTGTTCAAAGTGCTTTTGTTTTTTACTGACAAGATCAAATTCAAAAGGTGTTTGTCCAAGATAGTTCAGGTATCTGGTGAAGTGCTCTTGATTCCCCACTGAATACAAACATGACTTTGAGAGGTTTATAACAGCAAGTGTCTTTTTCCTTATGTTTTCATTTTCTTTTAAAAACGTAAAAAAACGTTGTTATTGGTCTGAATCTCATTGTTTCTGAGTTCTCGTCATGTTTGTTTGAATGTCCAAGTCTTTATTTTGAATGTATTTCTACTCAGTTGTACTATATGCTTGTTGAGTGATAATGGCGACCGTTTCCTTTTACATAAAGCTTTTCCAACCAGGGAGCGTCATGACGTAGGAACATGCGTATTATAGCAATTGTAACGGATGTAGCAGGACAGGGGGGCCTGCAATATAAAAATGTTTTGTTTTATGGCAGGGACAGAGTTAAAGCCTCCATGCCAAGGTAATTGCTTCTGTTTAATTTAATTGTTTTGTTTAATTATTAATTATCACCTGCACCTGGCAATTATTGAAAATTAAAGCCAGGTGCAGGGTATAAAAGAGAAGCAGTCAGTCTGCTTTAGGCTGCTGCTGTTGAGTGAAAGTTGTAAAGGTCTGTTTAAAACCTTCATTTGGTTTTATAAAACTTTGTATTAAAGTTGTTTTGTTTTGGTGTTATATATCAGGTAAACAGCTTAGCTGTCCTGCATGTTAGACAGGGACCTGCATGTGTGTAGTGAGTGCTCACTGAGAGCTAGGTTTTTTGTTTGTTTGTTTTGTGTTTTGAATAAAAGTGCGCAGAAGCGCTAAAAATCTAAGTTTTTATCTCTGGGTCACGTTTTTAAAGGGGCATGAACCCAAAGGTACGGCCAGCTTGGTCACACAATATATTTTTTCCAAGTACTTTTGAATGTACGTGAAGGTTAAAAGGATATATATATATATATATATATATATATATATATATATATATATATATATATATATATATATATATTTAGCTCAAAGAGCCAGCTGCCCAATAATTTGTTTGTTTCAATATAGCATATAACATAGAATATAGTGTTAATGACGATCCTGGCTCTTTAATACTGCATAGAGCACTAAAAAAAGGATGCTTCATTCTAGTCACCTGCTGCCACTGTTTTACACTTATAATATTGTGTTTCAGTCTGTTTCCAGGGCAACTCCCTCCACTTATTTTGCAAATAAATTATGTTCATAGGTTTACAAAGGGATATCTAAATATTTTGATATTTAGAAAAAACTCATAATCAGCCATGGTCAGACCAACAATGGGCTAATGAGCTCATAGCTAAATCTGGGTTAAACATTGAATGTTGTCCCTGTCAAATAAATACATAAGTAAATACAAATATGAACACAAGAGAGTAGTTACAGTGCGTCAAAATCCATGAGCTCTTTAATAGACTTCTGCTAGCCTATAGTTTTGCCTGGTATGTTGGCATTTAAGTCAAGCAGAAACCAGTTAAAACATGGCAATTTGTTTTTTAACACTGCAGAGTTAGATCTTACCATATTAAAGCTAATTAACTGTTCATATGGGAAATTTTAATGCAGTCTTAAAACTGGTAGAAACAGTCTGTGATTTGGAAGAAATGCCTGAAAAAAATATTAACCCAGCTCAGTGAATCAAATTCTAAAAGGACACAATGGAATCTATGTTGAAGGAAAAAGAATATACAGTATAATTGAAGTACACTTATTGACATTAAATCAGGCAGAATATAATAATAATAATAATAATAATAATAATAATAATAATAATAATAATAATAATAATAATTGAGAGAACCAACTTCCAAGTCAGGAAAAAAAAAACTATCCAAGACTATTCAGGAAATATAAGACTCCCATGTGGAATAGAATTAATCAGAGAAATAGACAATTAATTATTCATTTTTAGATAAGGGTCAGCAGACAAGGTGCAGAATTTAATGGATAGAAAAGCCTTAACACAGATTTTATTCCATTTTAATTTGCTAGCAAAAGCAACTAGATACAGTATGTATTTCTTTAGTCTCAAGGGAAGCAGATAAAACAGAATTACATTAATACTATCACCAAATAAATACTTAACTACTGAGATAATCTCCCTGGATACCAGGCTCATACAATTTTGTCTTAACTTTTTTGCTTACCGTCATCATCAAATGAAAAGTGTTTTGTTGTTTTTGTAAATACTTATCAGAGAACTGGACACTCTTGTCTGGGACATCCTACCCTCTGTGTTTGGTCCTGGGAAAAGCAGCTGGTGATTGGCATCTAGGGCAGTGGTACTCAACCCTGGCCCTCGAGATCGATTCCAGTCCTGGTCTTTATTCCAACCTGGTCCTAAATTAGTTAATTGCCTTTTAGCAGCTTCAATTAACTACATTAGAACATGCTTGGAGTAAAAACCTGGACTGGACTAAATCTCGAGGGCCAGAGTTGAGTACCACTGGTCTAGGGTATGAGGTGACACAATTTTCTTGTACTGTAGCGTTAATAAGAATCTGTTCTTTTAAGTTTTTTGCCCTTACAGTTACCCTGTAAAACAGTTTTACAGACTTTAAAGTCAGGTCCAAACTTTTAAATCCAGTGCATTTGAAGGAGCCATCATGCTTCAAACACATATTTTCATCTGGAAAAAATGCCACAGATCCATAAGCTCACATTTACAAGCCTTTATAGACAAAGTTTTGCACAGATGACTCATTAATAGAGGGCAAGTTAATTCCAGGGTTGCTTTAGTGTACCATATCCACAACTTTTCGATGCTTGTAGATGGTTTATGAATGAGGCTGCCAGCAGCAGGACTCAGCAGGCTGCATTCCTCTTAAGCACATCTTTCACATGTCTCTACTCAGTATGCTATTTATCAAAACAAATGCACAATAAAAAGAGCTATTAATCATGCACCATATGTTGCACCAAGATTGAGCTTTAAAAAAATACTTAAACACAGCAACCAATGCAACACAAAGATTATTATATTTCCGAGGATCCATAAGACATTTGATTGAAGGTCTATTTATTAGTTCCCTGAAGGCAATAGATAATGATTAAAAAACTAAAGGCAATTCTTAATAATGTTTAAATAACATTTCTCTACCTCTTACACTCTTACATGTCAGAATCACAAATAGATGACTGAGATAGCTTTCTGTATTTATTGTCTTAAATAATTATCCATTATATATCAATTTTTCATTTTAGAATCACAGAATTAATATAAATCGGTTCGTCCTCATCATTATCACCTCTTATGAATGTGCATTTCTTTTTTGTTCATGGATGTATCAAGACATAATTGCTAAACAAGAGGACAGTAATTCTGACAGAATGACAACCCGTGTCAGTTTCCTTTCTAAAATCCAGTTTAACACCACAACATAACAGAAAATGATACAGCAAACATGATAAGGTTATAACAGACAAAAATATAAATGAGAAAACGTTAGGTTACCTACCGTAACCTTAGTTCCCTGAAAGAGAAGACGACCACCAACCAATACTTTTGGGATATGCCTGCCTTAGGTAGTATTCACTGAGCATTTTATGTCAGAGCTGCCGATAGGCCTCTGCGTGGAATGACATCCTCCATCCTGCCTGCTGAGGGAATAAGTAGTCACTCCTCAGAGCTCACTTCCTCTTTTGCATCGAACCTGCGAATGCGAGTGATGCGACCTCGCAAGGTTTGGTGGTAGTCTTCTCTTTCAGGGAATCAGGGTTACGGGAAGTAACCTAACGTTCCCTTTCAGTTAGAAGACAACCACCAACCAATGCTTTTGGGAAAGTATATCGGAGTTGTCGCGAAGGAGCATGAGCAGACAGCATATGAGGGACGCCTCACTACCGCCAACTAGTGTTGTGTAGTGTAGTGTAGTGTAGTGTACAACCTTGTGCCTAATGAAGGCTTAGAGAGGTCTACCACATTAAGTCGGTAGAACCTGGTGACTGTATGCGGCTTAGCCCAGTTTAAAGGAGTGCCCATTTAGCACTCCTTTAAAGAGCAAGTAGCTTTTCTATATATCAGAGTGCTGTTACTAAACTATTGTTTTACTGATTTGTTTTGTTTGCTTGTTTTTGACCTGGGAAAATACTTTGAACTGTTTTGAAAAGCTCTGCTCCTCATCAGTTCCTGGGTCTTATTTTTCCTCCACTTCTAATTCTGGTTGGTGATGCAGGTACTATCTCAATTTCTATTAGTGTGCATTGTTGCACATTTCTTCTATTACAAATTGCATTTTGTTTTACATTGGTTCACAAAATGTATGCTGATTATATTATTTACCTCTCACATGCCTTACCTAAAATATCTGTGTTTTGCATTGTTTGGGTAATCATTTGTTTTTTGTATGAAGCGTGCGACTACAAAATAGAAAATTGAATTCAGTGCTATAGTTGGGAGCCGTAGTTATGAGACCTTGCTATTTGTGTTTCATCTTATGAAAGTGCTAGTGGAGTGTTATTATGGGACAAACTATAACTGCCTTATAACTGATTCCACAGGATTAAAATGCCAGCTTATAAAGGTAGAGCACTGTTATATGGTGCTTTGATTTCTAACTTAAAAACTATTTATGAAATACATGCACTTTTAAAAAATGCAATGCATTATGCATTGAAATCTTTACATTCAAAATCCAAATGGGAAAGGAATCTGAGCATGAAATAGGCTTTGCTTCTTAGTGTTGGTTTTAACTTTGATCACCAGTTCTATGTAGTATTTTCCCTTTTTATTTTTTAGCTCTAATTTGCCATACCTGAAGGATATGCCTACTATCATTGTTTGTAACTATCATCACAGAATTGGTAACTAAGGTTATTTATCAAAAAGCTAATATCACAGCTTATTACCTGTTGTAGTTAGCATATTTAAACTAAGAAAAAGGAAAAGGATTTTGAATTTGCTAATGCTTGGGAAAGATGATTACATTACATTTTTTTTTCACACAATTCTGCTTTTGGCATAATAATTTTCAATTGTCCTACACAAACAACTTACAGACTGGGTCGAAAGTCACTTAAAATGGTAATACTTAGCCAAAGGGTCATTTTGAAAAGTTGCCCACGTTCATGTCTCATGTGTGCTCAACAGGAATTTGTCACAAGTGACACATTTCTGTAGCAGGGTTTTTCTTTATTGGTTGCACTTATTAGTTAATTGAAATGTTGCACTTTAAAATTAAATGATTATTTTCTATTGTCACATTATTTGGTGTGTATTTGTTTTATTTTGGTTATTATTTAATTCTGCACGTATATATTTCTTTCTGCACTTGATTTATTTTTCTGTTCCTTTATTTATATACTAATTGTTTTGCACAGGATTACTGGGAAAGACAGAGACACTTATTTAGACATCCTAGAAACCAAATGACACCACCAGCCACCAGCTGTAATCAATCAATCTCTATTCAGAAGTTACATACCTGATAACCAAGGCCTTGACAGGTAGAATCTAGTGATCAGATTACCATTATCTTTTGAAGAGGAGGATATTTATCCGAGGGCCGTGGCCCCTGTGTTCACGTAACTATATCATGGTTTGTGTGATTGTTGTTGCTGTCAATAATCCCACATGTAAATTGCTTCTATTAGAGTGTTCATCCTGTTATTGGTGCTGCTATTAAAGGGTACATAAGGACCTTTTTATTTTATTGTGTTACATGTTCCCATGTGTTGCTACAACTGTTTACGTAAGGTGTGTGTATTGTTTTATTTTATTTTTTTTTAAATATATTTTGACCACTTTTTAAAACTTTTAAATTGCATTCCCTGTACATATGCAAGCAATAAAATAAAAAGGCTCTTATGTACCCTTTAAGCCCCCAGTGACATTGCTGTTATTGGAGTGTTCACCCTGTTATTGTTGCTGTTAATAGGCCCCCATATACATTGCTATTAATAGTGTGTCTTTTCTATACTATTGCTATTGTTGTGCTATCCTCATAAGTTATTTTATTATATAGAACAAAGTGAGGCTATGTGTCACAGACTAAGTTGGATAGTGCAATCGGTAACAATAGAGCCGTAGAGGTTAGAGCTCTTTAGAGGAGGTTTTTATTGTTATGCAATGATGTTATATTTGGATGCTATTATTTATGTGTAATACAATCTTTGAAATACCTACTTCCTGTTCTTGTGGTTCCTGTACATCTGTTGTCATCTGGGATGGTCCAACGGAATCTAAATATTACCTGTGTAAAGGAAAAGAGAAAGAAAATGAGGTTAATATTACCATATAAGAACATGACAGTTTACAAACAAGAGGAGGCCATTCAGCCCCTCTCGCTCGTTTGGTTGTTAGTAAGGGCAGCAGTGTGGAGTAGTGGTTAGGGCACTGGACTCTTGACCGGAGGGTTGTGGGTTCAATCCCCAGTGGGGGACACTGCTGTTGTACCCTTGAGCAAGGTACTTTACCTAGATTGCTCCAGTAAAAAAAAACCCAACTGTATAAATGGGCAATTGTATGTAAAAATAATGTGATAACTGTATAATGTGAAATAATGTATAATGTGATATCTTGTAACAATTGTAAGTCGCCCTGGATAAGGGCGTCTGCTAAGAAATGAATAATAATAATAATAGTAGCTTATTGATCCCAGAATCTCATCAAGCAGCCTCTTGAAGGATTCCAGGTTGTCAGCTTCTACAACATTACTGGGGAGTTGGTTCCATACTCTCACAATTCTCAGTGAAAAAAAGTGCCCCTTTATCTAATCTCCATTTCTGATCCCTGGTCCTTGTTTCTTTTTTCAGGTCAAAAAAGTCCCCTGGGTCGACATTGTCAAAACCTTTTAGGATTTTGAATGCTTGAATCAGATCACCGCACACTTACCTGGGTTTCCCTGTATAGTCCACCCACCAAGGGTAGGGGTGACATTTGCAAACCCTTTGGCTCGCCCTGTTCAGTATATTTAAACAATATCTACAGGGTGCATTGAGTGTACATGGAGAAAACAGCCTTGCAAGTGGATCAAATCTGAGACAAGAACCTAATACAAGTATGGTTGACTGTTGTGTGCACTTTCACTAGATTGCATAGCTTTTAGGTAATATATGACAAGTGTCTTTCCTAGATTTTGTTTTTAAAAAGCCAGGTACTGATTCTGCTTTGAATCTGACTTTATCCAGATCAGTCAATCGGCTCGACGACAGGCAGTGACACTATTTTATCTAAACTGTACTGTTCCATGTTATCACAGTACAATGGGATTTGGGATCCCAATGAAAGATTACAGAGAAGTGCCACTTGTCGTATTGTATTACATATATTAGCATCATATTCCATTGTTGAACACAGATTTTAGCATCACTCAATCTCAATGGTTTTGTAACCTTGAATTTTATACTATCTTCTAAATTATTTAAATAGATATTTAAAGTAGAAAGAGCCTGTGAAGTCCATGCTCCACTGTGGTTTGTTATTCTGAAAGCTTAATGTTAATTTTGTGAGAATAATAAGAACAACCCTTTGAACACTACTAAAAAGACGATACTTGCTGTTTGTTGTATGTTGAATATTGTGAACACTATTAATATTTCATAATGTTTCTTTTTAATTGGTGAAATACTCTTTGTTTAAGCATATTAATCAATCTTTAAAAGGAAAAAAAAAACATTACATGCAGCTTATTGTACAAGTAATAACTGAATGTTGCATGTACCATACAATATATAAGACTGCTGTGCAGAGCGAGCTTGTGTCCTTCTCATGTGGGATTATGTTTAATTAAAGGTTGATTTTGTTCCATTTCACCCAACCATATGTATTGTCCAGTGGTTTGTTTAGCATGACTGAATAATGTGTGATGCAGTCAACTGAGGTCACCCGCAAATCCTCTAGTATACCTCATCCATGGAATCCTCCCATGACACTGTTAGGTCCACTAGGAGAACAAGGCATGATTAGACTGACCACAGGACAATGTCAGGTTGAAGGGTAGTCTTGGGTGGGAAAATAATGCACTGGTCAACATTTGCCTCCATCCTCCAGTCTCTAGGTCAACATTTGCCTCCATCCTCCAGTCTCTAGGTCAACATTTGCCTCCATCCTCCAGTCTCTAGCAGCTTCCAATCTCAGTTCTGATGACCTTTTCTGCTGGTTGCTCTTCTGTGTGAGGTATTGCTGATATTGGCGGTAAGCTGTTGATCTTATTATGCCATTCTTCCACTGCGAATGGCAAGTATTGCAGCACCAGATCATGACACAAAGTGAAGTGACCCTGGCTCAGAGCCATCATACATGCTGACAGATTTGTTAAAGCACTTGCAGAATACCATGTAAAACATGAGACACAAAAAAATGAAATACACTCAACCAAAGAAACCTTTCAAATAAATGTGAATCACAGCCAGGAGTATCATGATGGAAGAGGCCCGCTTGATATTGAGTCAGAAGTAAATGGATGTATTGGCTTCATCAAAAGCCGCCTTGATAGTTTTATGTTTTTTATAGATTGTATCAGGTGATTCAATCAGGGCACAGAAGATAGAAAAAGCTGGAGGAAAAGCTAAATTATCATTTGTGAAAAAGCTAATTAATGCACAAATAGAGAAGGCAGTATTTTCATTGTATTTTAAACAGCACTGAGAAGGAAATTTGCAAAAGCCCACAGATGCCATGTTTCCATCAGTCCCATGAAACCAGTCAATAAATTGTATCTAGCTTTGTAACAGAGGGATTTGTTATGTGTGTAGGAGGTCATCACTGAGTAATAATGAGGCAGACACAAAGCATTGGGTGTTGACACACCACACAGGCGCGCAGATTTATTTAACATACACACACACATGTGCTGCCACTAGGGTACCAGCAATGGTAGTCTTAGTGTCAGATTTAATAAAGAAAACAAAACAAAGCTAAAAAATAAAGTTTGCCACACAAGGCGAGCGCTAGTCTCACTGAAAGAGACATCCTGCTCCAGGAACCTATCACACTACAAAACCATCTCTCTACTGGCTGGGATTAACATCCCCTAAACTAACCTACTGCTGTGTCTCCCGATGTCCCGGCCTCCCAGCAACTCCGGGTCTTTATCACAGTCCTGGCTGAGCAGAGCCTTCACAGGCACCGTCTTGCAGTTGAAGGGTTCTGTGGTAGATATCCTGCAGAGCAGACACTAAACAAAGTGCCCCTTTGTGTAGCATGGCGGTGCAGTCGCCTGGAGCTCCAGCTCAGGGCCGGGCGAGCCTAACTGCTCAATTAGTTGCCTAGCAACGCGTCTCCTGTTCCATGTCCCAGTTGCACACATTTGCGCAAGAACCAGCAACAGAGTTATCCTTGTTACAAGTTTCAATATCAAACTGAGGATCCCAACAGTTCCATCTACAGTATACAATCTTACACTTAATACTAGTACAATAAACCAATGGGATGAGCAGAGTTGTAAGGTCACTGTATCATGTATTTTCAAAAACTGGCAACTAGGATTCTATAGGCTCAGATAATGGCAGGTGGATTCTGACAGAGAGAAAAAAAGATTAAAATGCAATATTGAATCGCAGAATCACTCAGAATGATTGCAAAAAAAAAACAATAAAATGTGAAGACATAAAACACACACACACACACACACACACACACACACACACACACACACATATATATAGTCAGTTTGCTGAACCTCCTGGCAACAAAGGTTTCTATTGGTATTAGTGCTGGAATTTCCAGGACCAGACCCTCTGAGATGTTGTCCAAAAGGTGTGACAACTAGCCGTAAAAGAACCTAACCTGATGTCTTCTGTGAAATATAATTCATTTCAATAATACATAATTGAGTTTAAGGCAAGCTGAACAATTCTTACTTATGAAGCAAAATAAGGCATGTTTAGTATAAAAATATGTTTTTCATGAAATTGAACAGTAATGCAGCAGTGAGTTTATACTTTAAAAGGTTACATTTGTGTAAAGTTGCTTTGGAAGTAGCCAGTATTGATCTTTTTTTTTCTTCTTGAAAACAACAAGACAAGACCAGTGTGCACAGGCAATTCCCTCTTTCAATTGGTTTTTCAGGTGGCTGGAATCTCCAGCCAAACACCTCAGCCAAATCTCCCGGAGAAAACTAATTGAAGAAAACACTTGCTTTTCTTTCCCACTGTCATGTATCTCAAAATCAACTTGATGACAATCTGGAATCTAATAATTGGCTTCTTTTTTGTCAGTTTTTTTTAAATCTTATTTTGATTGTATCATAATCAATCACAATAGAATCATTATAAATCGTTGCATGTTGTATTCATGCATCATTCTTTTATTGAATGAAAAGCACATTTTCTATTTTATGGAAGATTTTCTCCTTTTCAAAATGTACTGAATCTGGGTGTCAATTACTGGCAATAGCATGTCAACAGAACATTTTTGTTTGAAGTCCTCATCTTTATTCAATTACAATTTCACAGATAGATGTATAGTGTCTGCAGCTGAAACCCTCTCAAGTATAGCACTTCAAAGTGTGACTGTTTTACATTAAATGTCAGCTCTAATCTAATTTTTATGGCATCCATTTTCCAAAGTAACATTTTATTTGCATAACTATTTTTGAGGATATAAAATTATTTAATTTTTGGGAAGTTCAACCATTCAAACCAGGATTTGAGCCTTGGTGCAATCATCTGTAAAGCCTACAATGTACTTAAAATATGTAAAGCCTACAGGTACTTAACATTTTTCAATGCACTTATCCATATATTTCAAGAAACTGCATGCAGTTGTTTGGGACTGTTTTAGTTTAGTTTTTTTTAAAACATTCATGCATTTTGTATTTTGATTTCAGAAATATATATGTGAACAGCTATTTCAATTTTTTATAGTACTTCCTACTTCCTAAGGTCCCTGTGGATATTTGTAATGCTTGGTTATCTGCAATAAAACGCACATAACCAAAATTATTTTTAAATCTCAATGAAAGTACCAGCTTGGAAAGTTTTTAGCTGGCATTTAATTATCTAAATTGGTTCCCCAAGAAAGCATGTACTGTAATGGCTAATAATTAGCATTTTATAGGGTAACAAATGAGTCTTAGAAACTATGAAATAATATTTATTTATTTTTAAATAATATTTTAATAATGAATTATACGTTAATTAAATATTTTCACACAATTTAAAATTACATTTTCAATATTAACTTTCTTTGGGACGCTAAAATACAATTCATAGGTTATTCAATAAACCTAAAATGTAATAGTGGAAAATACAATAAGTACAGTAGGGAGTACATTTTTAAACTTCAGGGGCTTCAAAGATGTTAACTACCAAGTTGATTTTTTTTTTGTCATACACTGTACTGTACTCAGGGTTCAGAGTTTTTCAATCTTTTTTCATCTTTCTTGGCAGTAATAATCATGGGTTTCTGTGGCAAAGCGCCCCGCCCCTGTGTGCATTTGTGTTATATGTATGTATGCGTGCGTATGTTAATGTTGGTGTATAGTCATTGGTACACGGGATATAAACGGATTCTGGTACACGGGATATAAACAGATTCTGTGCAACCCCGTGCTCACATATTACATTTAACCAGCACGTGAAGTGATTTGTGCTCTCCTCGTGCCTAAATACAAATCTACACTTTTTAAATACACGTGAAACACAGACCCGTTTATATCCCGTGTACCAATGACTATACACCAACATTAACATACGCACGCATACATACATATAACAAAAATGCACACAGGGGCGGGGCGCTTTGCCACAGTTTCTCATTAAAATGATTCACTAAAAGCCATCAAAAAGAATTTCCATTAGGTTTCACTTGTAGGTTAACTTCCTGTAATTAATCAAATTGAAGGTAGCTATTTAAATTGCTGTATCTCTTGATTCAACGATGGAGAAATTCAGATGGAATTGGGTTGATTTGTTGTGCACCCAGCATCTTACAACTATTAACCTTATCCATCACTTAGTAAATATATTTACTGGTGTTCTCTTTAAAGATATACAAGACAACTTCTATACAATAAAAGTGTTACAAAACTATCCAATGACATAAGAAAATAATTATCCTAAACACCATATTGACTAGAAGTCTTTTTTTAATGTATTGAATGTTGAAATTGGTTTTGATTCACGTACTGTACTTATATAACTGGGTGATGTGGACTCCAGCCCCATTGGTAACATTTGATTTACCACATTTTAATTTTGTTCCCACACACACACATTCCTCTTACTGAGACTATAAGAGATTGTTCACACCTCATTTCTCAGGGCTGGAGTTCCCATCTCTCAGTGATACAAGTATGTGAATAAAAACTCATTTCAACATCTGTCACTTATCTTTTAATGTATTTAGTATTGCTTAATTTACTTTATTAAGTGTTTTATAGTTAATTTGTGACATGAAATTCCCTGTTAAAAGATGAATGTAAAGTACAGACTGTAGTAACCATATTGTATGCCCCTCCCCCAAGACAAAAGACAAAAACTGTCATTTTTTAAATAGAAGAAATGATGAGTATACCACTGAATAAATCCTACTATATATATATATATATATATATATATTTAAATGCAATTGTGGCTGATCCACAGTAGGCATAGGTTTAAATAAATATATACATTTTTTATGGCTTTCCCCTTGATTGTAATGAGAGTTGACTGTAATTCCCTGAACATATTATCTTATAAAAAAGATTACTGCCAATAATTACTCAGATATTTAATCAACTCTTTTGTCATACAGTAAGTACTTCAAACATTTTTGCTCAGCATGGGGCAACTGAGTTGCTAAAGACATTTTTTCATTTCTTATTGTCCATTGAGAGATAGTTACCCCCTACTGTTTCAAGTAGAAGTTACATTAAATCAAAGAATATATACCAAAACCATTTTCTCTATGATTAATTTCTGTCTTGGTGTGTGTTTAAGCTGCAGCAGAACATGAATCATAATGATTTGTTAGTCACATGGCGCTTTTCCCAGCATTGCAAATCTTTGGAAAGCATAATTCAGTACTATTCTACTGTAAGACTATAAAGTAAAATACTCTATGGACACTGTAGCTTATCTAATTGTAGGAGTAAGGCAATACCATTAGACAGACAAATAATTGTAAATTAGGTCTTTTCCCTCTGATAAACTTTCCAATGTTTTGATCTGAGAATCAGAGGGCAGAACAAAAGTTTCAAAGGCACTATAGTAGAGGTTTAATTGAAACTCAGATCCAAAGATATGTCACATGCAAAAGACGCTATCTGTCAGTTCATGAACTTAATTGCCCAAGGATTTTATAATCAGCTAGATGATGAGTCAATGGTAACACATATCAGTTTGCTACTAGGCTGAAAACACCAGGCAGTTAATGTATTGCTGAAGTTGTGTTTTGCAGAAATGTTATGGTGTGTCAGGAAAAAGAACAAAAAACAAAGCAAAAGAAACCTGTATGTTGATTGTTGCAAGTTCACAGTTGATGGGTGGCACTTCCAGGTATGAAAACAATTAAATAGTGCTTGAATCTTGTTTCACACTCTCTCAAAAGCTATTCAAGAGACATAATCGGAACTGTGCAATCAGTTTACATTTAATCTACCCCAAAGGTATTAAAAGTGGAATTTTCGCTGTCACTGGCCAGACTATTAGCAAAGTAACAACCACAAATCAATCTGAGGATCTTTATGATCACAATTCAAAATAATTCTGCAGTCCTGCTGTAAATAAGCCGCATTGTTAATAAATCATAAAGTATAAGTGCTGTGTTTTTCCAGATATTCCAAGGATTAAAAAAAAGAGAAATGACTATACTTTTTAATTCAATCCTTTATTTAAATCTGAAGTGGCCATTAACAGTCATCAAACCATTCCATTTAACTACTTTTAGGGCTGGATGAAAGTTTAAGTGGTTCAATTAAACAATTTAGAACATGGTTGGAAGAAAGAGTTGGAGTGGAAGGATCAACTGGAACAACGTTTTTACAACATTGTGAATAATAAACTTTGGTTTATTATCATAACTCTGGTTCCCTGAAATTGAAATGTAACCCTTACCGAAATATAACTATTTAGTTACTCACACTGTCCATGTAATTAGGGTTACCAGATTTGCAGAGTGCAAAAGGACAAAAAAAAACCAAAACCCGAACTTTAGCTCGCATCCAAATTAACTTGGTCCCTTTGCTCGCAGATAAGTGTGAACAGCAAGCACATTGATACAGTTTCAAACTAAACTAACCAGACCAAATCCGTTTGAAACGGGCCAAGTATGAATGCAGCCTGAGATAATTAGATGCACAGGAGCAAAAGCGCCAGTGGAGCAAGTGATTCATCCGAGTTTATTAAATCTTTTTTTTTTTTTTTAAAGTATTTTAGAGCAAAGCTATAAAAAGTGGAGCAGTGCAAAATTAGCTCACGAGCAAAACAACTGAAAGTCGGCCTGTTATTGTGCTAGCTGTCAACAGTAATCTCATGCAGGAAACTATCTATCGTGCAATATTTTATACTGAGTACTTCAATCAAACAGATGCAATACAGATATCATAATCTATATTGCTTTACTCTACCCTTGTAAAGTTTGATCGAATGGCATTAATAAGATGTTTTGAAGTAGATGTGTTTGGTTGGGTTAATAAAAGTCAGCTTCAGCTATACATGGATACACATACTTTATCAAAGACCATAATATAAAGACTTTCTGTACATAATTAATTGTTTGGCCTAAATATGTATCTCCGCGGAGCTTTCCTTGATCGTAATGATTTTAAAGTACCACTACCACTGCTGTAGCAGCTGTATCCCGCCACTTTGGTGCTGTACAGAGCATTGACAATGAAGATCTACAGAGGAAAGAGAATAGAGGATAAAACATTTCCTTCAATCCCTTCTTTAAATACAACCTATATGATCTGTAATTCACTTTAGTCTATCTAACATTGTGTTAGCTGGCTTCTGGTTTTAAAATATGGCTCTGCAGTTTAGTAGTCTTTACTAATATTTCTAGTGTTAATAGCACTGGAGTACTGTGCCACTTCACAGTGTTCAGTTACTTTTTGTCTTATTGTTTTTTCTTTAAGTGTATAAGGTAATTGCATTGAAATACAATTAAAAAAAAGTTTGCTATTGTTTATTCAATACATCTTGGCTGAAAAAAGAATGCATTATTCATAGTCCCAAATATATATAATGAGGATACAAATCGAACAGTTTTTCCTTTATCACAACCCTAAAGCAATGCAAGAATGTACTATTATTATTATTATTTCTTTATTTAGCAGACACCTTTATCCAAGGCGACTTACAGAGACTAGGGTGTGTGAACTATGCATTAGCTGCAGAGTCACTTACAATTACGTCTCACCCGAAAGACGGAGCACAAGGAGGTTAAGTGACTTGCTCAGGGTCACACAATGAGTAAGTGACTGAGGTGGGATTTGAACTGGGAACTGCCTGGTTACAAGCCCTTTTCTTTAACCACTGGACCACATAGCCTCCCTTTGCCTTGCAGACTTACATTATTAGCCCTGCTGTTATTTTTGTATCAGTTGTTCTAGCGCTGCAGGATTTTGCAGCTTAACAGCAATCAATGACTGTGACAACAAATAACTGAAAACTGCACAGCCTAATTGAACTCCTGCAACTTTGACCGAAACTGTTTTATTTGTATTTTTTATTAATCATTACAAAGTGATTTTCATCCAAAATCTCCCTTCAAACATTTTTCAATGAAAAAACAAACAAACATTACATTATTTTAGAATGTAGAATGTCACCCTGTCAGCTTACTGAGGTTATTGATGACTTAAGCTTGAGTTTACATTATTCATAAAACACACTGTGAAAAAACGTATTCAATAAGTTAAAGCTTTGTGATTAGGACCCATTTGTCTTGTATTGCTTTAACTCTGTATCATATTATTACTAACATCTGAAGATTTACTGGTAGACTGTATGCCACAAAACAACAATTTAATAACAGTTCATGCCATTATACCCCAGAGTAAATAAACCAACAAATCATGGGAGGAAACACCTACATGAGTACAAATAGCATAGAGACTTCACCTTGAAATGAAATAATGAATTCAGTACATTGGAATAGCACCTTACTTACACTGTAAACAGAGGAAATATGACAGATTGTTATGCATTTCTGTAAGGGCATGCTTAATCATTACACGCATCTTGTTAAAGCTAGTTATAAAATAATAAAAGCACACATTTATAAAAACACTATATAAACATACAGTAATTAATAAAAAAAAATGGTGCTGACCTGCAACACCTATTGTATTAAAAAAAATGACAGCACCTTGTTGAAGAGCACCATTAAAGGAACATTTTGCCAGGAAAAATACTGTATCAGCAAAACTATTTTCATTGTAGGCAAGGTTATGTTTTGTACAGGCTTCTAAATGTATATTATTAAAAGTATTTTTTTAAATGGCGATGTTTCAGCTAAAGCATTTGTAAACTTGTTTAAAACATGAGGTTGACCTTAAAAGTAAAAAAAAAAAAAAAAAAAAAAAAAAAAAGACGATTAGAATGGATTCAAACTAATAATATATAGAAACACACACACACACAAACACACATAGGGAAAACTTTATACAACATGGGCAATATCTACTGAATGACAGTCCAATCAAGTGGCCACTAAGTTGACTGGATTTTAAAGCTTTGACAACTTTCTTAATTTAAGAATGTTATGCATTGAATGGGCTATTGTTTTACCCATCCTGTATATCCAGGCATACATATTTCATTTGAAATGTTTTTTTCTTCTTTCTTTAACTGCATTTGGATGATTTATAGAATAAGAACCAGTAATAAAACCTAAAGCAAGGACTCTACAAACTAACACAACAGTGTTTAGATGGACAGCAGATTTCACTGCCTAGGTTATAAAGTGTTCCGTGCAACAGTGTCTTTTGCACATTTTGAGTACAAACATACATAGTCATAAAGTTGGAGGCATCTTGCATCTTTGCTGTAAAGCCGATGTGACTATACAGGGTTTGTCATGTATATTTGTAAACTTGTTCCCGCCCCTCTGAACCTGTGTGAGCAGGGAGAATCCTGGCAAAGCTAACGGACAGATGAACCATTCAAAATGTTGAATTTTATGAGAGGAATTGGGTGGGAACCAATTAAATGTTTCTGAACAGGTTGAATTCAACCTGCCGATGTTGTGAATTCAAAAGCTATTCTGAAGAGAAGACCCAATGCATAAACGATCTGAAACAAAAATTACTACTCAAAACTGATTTATGTTGGAATATGTTGATAAAAATATCAAAACAATTGCAATTATGTTAAAAAAAGATATTGCAGGAATACGTACAACATAGCAGAAAGTAATGCGTTGTGTTTTAAACCCTATAGCCTGTACAGTAACACTGAAATCTAATCTAATGTAAAGCACGTCTACTTACTAGATACACACCTCAATGATGAAAAAAGTAAGAATTCACAGGCACTGTGCTTTTCTCACTGCCTGTACAGAACATGCATACACATCTCCAAATGAAATACACTGTATTCAACAAGATGGATTACGAGAATATGCATGTGTATCTCACAAAGCAATTACTTAATCCTAACATATATAACTCAGCTGTGGTCAAAAAGACTAGTTAGATTTTGGTGTATTGGAGGGAAACTTTTTAAGTAATACAAAGTGCTACATGATTTCTATTTGTTGATTTCAAGCCAGTATTAACAGTTCTGGGATGTAGTCAATTCAATCCAGCAGGCCCCATGAAACCCTAAGATCCTTAAGCAGAACCATAATTTATTATGACCATATAATATAACTAATATAAACTATTTATTAAGCAGACTTGTAAGTGTGGAAACGGCTCAGATGAAAACAAATGTTTGGGATCTTGGCTGAACTTTTAATAATCCAATAGAATATGAGAATGCCTGATTTTGAGTTTGTATACCCTCCATTCACATTGTGTACCGATTAGACAGATGCTTCTATGGGGTCTAAGGCTCTTTACTGACAAACTGTAAAACAAACTGTATATGACCGCAGTTGAAATCTGCCTGCAAACATATGTATACTGTATATTACAGTATATGTGAACATTTTTAATGATGTGTTGAGGCAGTTAATACAACAAACAAAACA
Organism: Acipenser ruthenus; assembly: GCF_902713425.1. NCBI lineage: Eukaryota > Metazoa > Chordata > Actinopteri > Acipenseriformes > Acipenseridae > Acipenser > Acipenser ruthenus. The sequence goes on along the minus strand of NC_081190.1, from coordinate 33,871,613 downwards.
ACGAGGCACAATGAAAAATATGTATATTAAACCCAAGTTTGAATATTCTGTGCCAAGAATAACATTTAGGGTTCAAGTCAGTTTGGAAATACAGATAACACTTTCCTTATGATTTCAGTGGAAGTTGCAGAGTCACAGAGTCTGCTTATCTGGAATCCAGAGTCTGATATGAACTGAGGCAGGTTAGGCAGCACTGCTTCTGTATCGTTATCAACGAACACCTTCCAAGCAACCTCAGCTTCTCACAGAATCTAGTGGACAGGCTGTCTTTGATGCAGGAAGGAGCTGAAAATAGAACATACAAGAGTTAATACCACTGGCTGCGGCTGTAAATATGGATAGAACATTATTATTATTATTATTATTATTATTATTTATTTCTTAGCAGACGCCCTTATCCAGGGCGACTTACAATTGTTACAACATATCACATTATTTTTACATACAATTACCCATTTATACAGTTGGGTTTTTACTGGCGCAATTTTAGGTAAAGTACCTTGCTCAAGGGTACAGCAGCAGTGTCCCCTACCAGGGATTGAACCCACAACCCTCTGGTCAAGAGTCCAGAGCCCTAACCACTACGCCACACTGCTGCCCTACTACGCCACACTGCTGCCCTACAGGAATATAGAACATGAAGGCATCCCCATGTATTATTATTTAAATAAACAAGTAAACATTGAACATTCTGTAAGTTGCACTGTTACATTCCATCAGAAGTAATTTTTTTTTTTTTTTTTTTTGTTACAGCCCTAGAAGCAGGCTAATTTATTATCAACTGCAACAAATTGTATTTATTAAAAAGACATTTAAGTTATCATAACACAGTTTACATCAATGCACACTTTTAACCTAAGTAACATCTGTAATTGTGTAGGCCTTTATGACAGTATACAAAGGGCTCATATAAAACCATGCATTTGTTATAGCACACTTGAGTTGTTAAGCTAATAAGTTAGAGAGTGTTTATCTTTTCAAGTATAGTTTCAATACACAAAAGTAAATACCTTTTAATACTGACAGAACTGTACTAGACAACTGCTGTTGTGCTTACAGTATTTCATGAATGCCAAACTTCAATAAATCCACCAAAACAGACTCGTACAAGTTAAAAGTTTTGTAAAATAAGAAATACATGTATTTTAGAAAATTCTCTTAACAGAACTGACTGTAAGGTTAATTATTGCGATAGAGCACACACACATATATATATATTAACCCTTTAATGACTATTATATTTGAACCCTTTAATGACGTTAGGAATTTGATAGATAACAGAAGTCCATATAGATCTAAAAAATACTGCGTTAAATGTGTCATTATTGTACAGGATTTGGCATACTTCTGTATATGTTGTTTGATAAATAACTAATAGTTTAAATGAAAAATAAAATGATGTGACATTATTACTTAAACTCTACAAGGTTTGTAGTCTGTCTTAAACCACATCAGTCTCTTCTTCATCCCATCTTCTGGGAAAAGGAACAAACACTCCTGTATATCATCCTGCATACAGTACCTTACAGTTTTAAGGATCACACATCAGAAATACAATACTTTGTATTGTGATTCGGAACGTCCAACTACAACATGTAAGGCTTCCATTTAGACATATGGCTAGTTTAATGGAGAAAGCATTAGCACTAATTTTGGACAATCTTAACTTCTTTGGTCAGTGGAAGTAATTGAACTCACACGAAAGGCAGACAGGGGTGCAAATGCAACCCACATACATAAACACGACTGACAAATTAAAGGAGAAGAACAACACAAAACTAGTTTACATTATTATTTCAACTGTTCTTTATTGAATAAATATTATTTTAAGTGTTCAGCATTTTTTAAGCTAATTTTTTTCAAATATAAATGTGCTTTCAACAGTAAATGTTTTTAAAATGACACAAACACAAATATAAACTACAAAATGAATTAGTGTACTTGAACCTGTGCTTCAGTCTGTAGTGCACAAAGAGAACTTGCATACATAACAAACAAAGAAAGATAGGCTCCATCCCTCGAAAAATAATTTAAAAAAGAATGCCAATCCAAATAGTGCCATTATCAAAGAAGTCATGTAGAGGGGGCACTTTTACTGTAAATCTCTCAGGCAGCAACAGTGGCGGCACAGTAGTGGTATCCTAGTATATGAAATATGTCTTTTAAATTTATGTAATAAAATGATAATTGTTCAATAAAGTATTGCAGGATGTAAAGGGCAGGGTACTGTAAATAATGCAGTAATCAAGTACAGTGCTGAAAACGTATATATTATACATTCATTCCAAGACAGGAAATTGACTACATAGGGCTAAATAAATGAATCTGTACGGCCTAATCAATACTTTTACAAGCAGTACATCTTTTTCTACATTTGTCCCAGCTCCCCTGTAGCTCTCAGCACTATCATGCAAGTAAACACAAGTAGCACATGGTAGCCCGTACAGTATATGAAAGACACGCCTTTTTTACTCCCTGAGACGAGAAAAAAAAAAATAGTTTCAATACTATACTGTATCAGGTAGAAAGCAGGATACTGCAAATAATGCTGTTATCAAATACATTGCTGGAAAACCAATGTATTACACACAAATAGATGCACAGTTTCATGAAAATTACTATTGGCTAACCAAAATGCCTATTTAGGGATAAATCAATAATTTTAGAAACGGTACAACATTTCTACATCTCCCTCAACTCTCAACAATCTATTCTGCCAGTAAGCAGGAGCTTTATATTTTACCTAACCCTTGGAAGATGGAAAGAGATGCAACATTTGACTGTGTGTACTATGAAGAAGGATTATCGAGTCGACAAGGACGTTCTTGGTATCAAAATAAACATAAGCTATTGCATTTTAATCACATGTAACTGTATTCCAAGATTTTCAAAGAGTTATGAGACGTTCATTTTAAACATGCTGGGGATGCTTTTTCTCCCCTTGCCGCCACTGAAGGGTTAATTGAGGACTGTGGAAGGAGCTGCAAGGTTCGACATTTTTTTTCCTGTGTCCTAACAGAACTGACATTCTCTACAATAAAAAGGGCAACATTGATAAATAAACCTGACACAAATACACCAAGCACACGAAACCATCATAGCTTGAGGCCAGAAAGGATCTTAACTTGAACATGCGTGTTGTGATAAAGCTTTGGGGAGTGTTGTTAATTTAATGAAAGTAAGAGTAGACGTGAAAACACTGGAGAGTCTCTCCCAAGGCTGCATGCTAATGGTTCCTGAGACAATAGGCAAAACAAAACATCACAGTACAAGTAAACCATAGTATAAAATACTTTTATGTTATGTGGGGTGGTAGAACATGTATTTGAAACTCGTTTTATTTATTAATACTAAAAAAGTATGTTAGTCACATATCCCTGCCATGGCTGTAAATTCAAAATTAGAGCTATCAGTAGGACACAAAATTAATGTGCAGAATAGTATAGAATAGTTTAATGAAAATTGAATAAGTGGCATTGTATCTAGATTTCCTTCGGTTAGCATGGTAAAGTATATTAAAATGACTGATTTCATCCCCTGTTGGGAATAAAGCAATTACTCAATTTTGCATATACTGTACTGCTGTACTTGACCTATTTTTGAATAAGCACAAATGTTTCTCTTTGAGTGGAAAAGAAGGCTTCTAGAAAATAAACAGATAGATTTAGTGTGTTTGTTACGTGCGCGCAAAACGCTCAAAGGTACAAATCTGGTGCTATGGCGATAGATTCTAGCGTCAGGGTACCTCATATAGCGGCAGCAACATTAACTCTGGTGCCAGTAATGTTTAATTTTTTTTTTTTTAATTGTTTTTCTGTTCCTTAACAACCATAGATGGTTTCTCATTGCGTCTGGACTACTCACGTGACCGGTCCACACTAATCCACACACAGGAGAGAATGTTTGTGACGTTTCGTGTGGGAAAGTGGTAGCAAACATGTCACAGTGCACTTTTACACAGTTATCAATTACATTTTTGTTCAGCAAGTCAAAAAGGTATGTGGGCAATAGTAGACTCAACAGGTAACAATACATTGTAAAATAATGTTTCGTGTTTGCAAGCCTCTTCATTTTACCATGAGCTTTGCTAGTTTATAAACACATTTTGTTGATTAAAAAATACTCAAGCTTTGGTTAGATGCATATAAATCACAGAATTATGTTAAAACCAAATCAGTTATTGCACCTAATGTAAATCTAATCCATTAATACAATTCAATGTAGCTAAATTCACAAGCTATTTTCATTAATATGTCGAACATTTGGGCTCCTCAGGTCTGCCGTCTTAGGTTTCTTAATAGATTATATAACTATATAGCACGATTGTTTAAAGGCTATGGCAGTAATAAATATCTACAATTTTGGCTAGAACATAAGGCGACGTGAAAACCACATATGACTAGAGACATACATGTATTCTCTCTCTCTCTCTATTAAACACACACATACATACATATGTACTGTAACAGAGCAGGGGTGGGGGTAAAATCCTCCCTGCCAAACACACGTGCAAATGTGTGCATGATTAATTTGTTAATTGTTTTATTGTTTTGGCAGCAGGTCTCATTATTGTAAATTAGAGCCAGCTGCCTATACCTGTTTCTCTGGAGCATATAAACCCCAGAGTTAGTTCATTCAGGACTGCTGCGGTGTGGAGAGTCTGACTGTTTCATTAATCTTAAAAAAAAGGTAAGTGTAAACCTATTTTGTTATAGTGCGGTTTGAGACTGTTTTGTTTTTAAGTCAGGTAAACGGCTTAGCCATCCTGCGAGCTAGTCAGGGATGCATCATTGTTCAGTTAGTACTCCGAGTGGGAGTTGGAACAAAAGGAGCAGGAGCCAACAGAGCTGGAGCTGCTGTATAATGACTAACAACTACAAACACAAATGACACTTCAAACATATTTATTTATAGCCTATAATCATACATACTAAAAAACATACGAAAGTAGATGTCAATATAAGAAAATAAATTCCAACCAATATAGATAGATGGCTTACCCCCGCCCATCCCATCCAAAAAGTAAATGAAAACTTGTTTTTTTTTTATTTATCTGTGCCGTCCAATTTTTACCCACACGCCAGATCATTGTAAATCAGCATTGTATCTGTGAAGTTATCTAAATGTACATTCTGCATGACAAAATGCACAATGTTAAATGAGTTTACAAACTAGATATTCCCATTATTTTTTTATTTCATTTCCATTTGGCTGCTGCTCACGAGTGAGAGAGCCGTCTCGTTGTACGCTAGTAGTTAGCACAAATTATGCTTCCATTCATTTTTCTTCATCTTGTTAACATGCATTTTGATTAATGAGTTACCCTTATTTAATCGTTGAGACAGGAAGTGATGTATGTGACCTGTGATAATTAAGCTTTTTAACGAGAAATGCGTTCATTAATGACCTCATCGACTCAATTTCAAAGCATTAACAGATTAATTTAATTAACACATTTCGTTTGAAAATCACTTGCTACTAAAGCTCTCGTTACTATACCACGAGTTTGATACAATAACACTGTTTTTTTGAAAATCCTGCCCAGAGTGTCAAGTGTCAAAGAGGGATTTTTTTGTTATATTTATTTTTATATATTTATTTCTGCTTGGTTATTCTCGCGGACGACCTGTCAGAATCCCCTTATAGGCGGGCAATACAGTATTTTCCAATAGGCCTACTGGGGCATGGTCATTTTAAAAAAAGTTAATATGTGATATGTTTGAAGTAGACTGGAATTCTGAGTGTTTTAAAGTTATGAATTATATCAAATGATAGTCTAACAAACAAACCGAAACAAGTATTCATTAACATTTTAATATTATTTACTGTATCTTAATGTTAGCATATGTAGGTGCATATGCTTACATGATGCACCTATATACTAACTTTAAGATGTGGTTGCTGCTGTAGCATTCATTTGATGTTCTGGACCTCACACTTAGTCATCACCGCCTAGAGCTCCGCAGAGCCTAAGGCCGGCCCTGGATAAATATTAATGTCATGGAAATAGTAGAAACATGTTCAAATTAGATTTTAGAGTAAATGTGAAGTATCATGTTGTAGAATTAGACTTTTTAATGGAACCTTGCCCCTATATGATTACTTTAGTGATTACAGCCCACTATCTAGTACCACAGCATCAGTGAATTTTAATTCTTCAATCTCATTTATTAAACATGGTTTGGGATGTTAACCGTTCAATATAAAATGTATCATTCGTAGTGCTAAAACAGTGTTGGCCACCCATACACAAAACTGATCTTGTTAGCGCTGCATATTAATGGGAGTTAGGGGTTACAATTGCAGTTACAATGGCTCTACAATATTACCAAGTGATTATCTGTGCAAGCTTACAGTATACATACTGTCTTGTTTTCTAATATGGATGTTTCTTTGACATCTTATGCCTATAATTTGTGTAAAATGTGATTGATTTGAAAATGTCTACAATATATGCCTGGTGGAGGAACAAAAAATACCCGATTCAGATTGTTAAAACAGTGTTCTCCTAAAACTGCTAACCCCTGGCTATTAACAGGTCTATGACCAAGCTCATATTGTCATCATTTCCTATGTTTGTGAAACTCCTATCTAGTTTTGTATTGTATTTTTCTAACATAAGCATTAACCTTAACTTAATAAATATGAATATTTACCAGAGGAAGAACACACACACACACATGCATACATGCATGTGTGTGTATTGACTTTCTGTGTTTCCTACACTAAAAGTTCTCAATTATAGTTAATTAAAGCATGAAGAGAAAGGATAGTGTTAGTGTTTGTACAATTTGAAACACTACCTTGATACTACTATGGAACACTGCTAGTATGAGAATCCAGCTTCTCAAGAATTACTTTCTGGTCAATGCATAAAACCTAAAACCTGGAATAATACTAGCTGACACAGCTTTCCGGGATGCTTGCAGCATGTCAGTGTGATCTGGCAACAGATTCAGTCTGCAAAAAAGAAGGCCCTCCATGTAACATTCCTGGATTTAGCTCATGCATATGGATCACTGCCACATAAACTCCTCTGGGCTGCATTTGAGTTCTTCAGCGTACCCAGTACTATAACAAGGTTAGAAAAAGCCTACTTGCAGTTTTGTTTTTCAACTCCAGAGTTTACCACTACTTGGCAGTTTTTCAAAGTTAGAGTCATGGCAGATTGTAAGGGAGTGTGTGAGGGAGGTAGCACTCGTAGTGAGAACTGGGAGAAAGTGGGCAGCAAAGGACGCGGTGGCAGATGCAAAGGCCACCCTATATATCAGTGATATTATGGGGCAAGTACAAACAGGTCCACATATGATGTACTTCCATCACTGCAGAACTTGTATGTGTGGGTAGAAGATAACCCTGCATGTCCTTTGTGTTGATTACCGGCTACCATGAAGCACATTCTTACAGGATGTAAGGTGGCTCTGAGTCAGGGTCATTTGACTTGGCTTCATGACCAGGTGCTGCGATGCTTGGCATTAGCACTGGAAGAACGGCATGATAAGATCAACAGCTTGGTGCCAATATCAGCAATATCTCACACAGAGAACAACATTCCTCTGTCCAGGAGAGCAACCAACAGGAAAGATTATTAGAGTGAAGATTCACCTGGAACAACTAGAGGCTGCTAGAGATTGGAGAATGAAGGCAGATGTTGGACAGTGCCTTATTTTCCCACCAGATATTGCTACAACTAGCCTTTGACCTGACGTCCTGTGGTCAGTCTCTTTGTCAACGAGATATGATGCTAAATCAACATATAGATAAGGGAGGTGATTTTACAATCTAGAACTCAGATATTAATGATTTTATTTTAAAATGCAATCTTTGCAAACTTTCTGAAATGGATGTACTTGTTTCAGAGGGAGTTCTGACTGAATAAACTTCTCTTTCACATAGACTGGCAGATCTAAAAGGTGAAGGATTATACATAGTTTTCTGTGTCTTTGGTTTTTATCTTTAAAAAATATATAAAGTTTATTTTACATATATTAAAATAGGGATAAAATCGGTATAAAAATGTTTTTAATTGAAACATCAGTAAAAAAGGGGGGGGGGGGGGGGGGGGGGGGGGGGGGGGCAAAAAATCTCAGTATACACACTTTATATGTGGAATATGATGCGTAGCAGTTCTGGTTTCTGATTAATAATGTCCCTGGCATGTATGATGAGCAGAATCTGTGCAAGTCGAAGCCACATTCCCAAGTTAGCTGGTACTTTGAGAACGTTTGGGCAATCGCTGTGCTAACGGAAATAGTATCTACGGAAGGTATGAACATGACATCAGCGCAAAACAGGGTAGGTTTATTTGCCTTGAAATCATAAAAAGAAAAGATTGACTTAACTTGGAGATGCGTCAAATTACACTGGACATTTGCATCAATGCATTCCATATAAGTTTACAAACTAAAGCATCACCATTTTCTGTCAAATATTTCTGATTTAAGATTGTCGGCGTTAGACTGTGTTTTAGCTGATGGACACACAGTACTGTTGCATGAAGTCACTAATACATACCTCTCTGCAATAAACAATGGCTGTCCAGCAAAGCACAGTGCTCTGACAAACTCATTAACAGTCACTCTGCGCTCTTTTTATTAAAGCACATCTAAATGCTGCATAAATGGATTGTTTCTCTCAGTTCACTTTATTGTTTTAGTTTAATGTGTCTCTTATTTTTCAGCATGTTCTTTTATTGTCAGTTTGAACATGTACCTCAATGCAGCAGCATTTGCAGTGCTACGCGTCTTCTGTGTCATCTGACCCACTTTTGTTATTTTTGCTTTGAAACATTACTTTTCTTTTGAATATTCATAAACTGATTTATGTTCTCCCCATTCCTCACACACAAAAAATATTATATTTTTGTGCAATATTTCAATTTAGTTTTTGATCCAAGCTAGTAGTTACTATGCCCAGCAACTGCCACAATAATCTTTGAGTGGCCAACATAAACAGGTGATAATGTGTTTGTGCAGTGACAGAGAACCAAGTTTGTTGACCCTCTGACATCTAAATGTCTGCTGTATCCTAGGATACAGCTGCTTATTACAATGCCAGAGTCAAATTAAAACAGCATTTTAATCAAAATATTGTATTTCCTGGAAAATAGTACCGGGAAAATATTGAATAATAGACAAAGGTCGGGTATAAATCGGTAAAAACCGACATCCAGTTTAAAAAAAAAAAAAAATCCTGTAATTTTTCAGTAAAATTCAGAATAAACTGCAAACGCGGAACAATAATTATACAGAATAGCCAGACAAAGACTTCTCAGGTAATTTAAAATCAGACTGAAAGGGGACAAGAAAGGGTTGCAATCAACATCCTGGCCAGTAGGCTATTTTATAGAAATATCTGTGATAAAAATCTAATCTAACAAGTTGTTTTTCAGAATATTTCTGTTTTTTTAACGAGTGGTTTTCTTAAAAAACAATTCAGATAAAAAAATGATAATTTGCTATAAATCTCTAGTAATAAAGCAATAAAGGGTAATACTACTTGATCTTCTTAAAATATCAAGTTACAATATGAATTAAATATTGCAAACAGCAATACTAATGTAGGTGCATAAAGACCTAACCAAAACAGGAATATTAGTTTTTAAAACAAAGAGAAGGATGTTCCTAGGGTGAACATATTCCTGAATAATTTCACCTCTCACTATCATTGTGTTGGCAGGTCTGTCTAATATACTATTGAATCCAGTTTATGAGATTTGCTCCAGATAATAAATCACTGTATGTATAGCATCAACAGATGTGAAACACTACAGGATGAAAACCTACGAAGAAAGAAAACATCCCATCCAGCATGCATTCACAATGAACCAAGTGCTCATAATCTCTCAAGGACAAATAATACATGTATTCCACATATACATTGCAGTTGCATTAAATATTTTTGTTTGAACTGATGACATTTTTTTTCCAATGTAGTGATATGACATGACATGATGGGACTCCTATCTTTGAAATCAAATTTAAATATCTTCATACTTTCTAACTTGGTAATTCATCTTCTCTGACAGCTTCAATTTGATAGCTGCTTCACAGACACCGTCAGTAGGGACGGCTCAATGCTTTCTGTTTCTACGGATGCACATGCCATATTGGTTAACTTGATTGCTTCATTTTAATGCTGCTTGTGCAGTCTAATCTGTTTCAATATAAATAATGGCTATTTACAAAAGTACGTATTACACCTTCAGAAGTAGTCTCACGCTCACAACTTGGATAATTTTCAGGCTTATGATTTATAACTGTCATTTTTACTAATTTATTATGGTGATGAAAAACATTGTATTTAGTGACACAGTTAAACCTGTAAACTTCACATAACTGAACAGAGCCTTTCATACCATCACAGGATGTAGTTTTTCTTGCTTAAATGAGTTTGACAGTGAATCATTACAATGCCAATTTACTGTGTCACCAACACATGCTTTCTATGTTTAATAATATTTATGTGATTTAAATGTATAAATAAGCTTAAGTTTTTTTATTTATTTTTTTTAATTCCACTGCGGGTCTCTGCATTTTGTGCTCCGTATGAAGAGGACCAGACTAATCCTGCTGATAGGGTCACTCATCCTTGTGGGCAGAAAAGACAGTGGTATCCCTCTCATGACCCAGAATGGGAAGAACAGTAAAAGACCAAAACTCGTAAGAACAAGAATCGGGGGAAAAAAACAACCTCCATCTACACCCATTACCTTACATGAGGAATATAATATATAATATATGAATAATACGTAATCAAGGAGTTATTGTGTTCACCATGTAGAGTGTGACAGAGGTAAAGATATTTGGGTCAATAATATAGTTAAATGAAATGTTTTAAACTAAAATTACAGTAATACTAAATATAACCCATACCAGATAGCCTACTGTATTTCTTAGAACACTGATTCTATCTATGTAACACTTTCAATTGAGATGCATTATATCAGGTGTGGGCAAAGTTGGCTCTTTCTTATCCTGGTCTTTGTTCCAACTCTGTTCTAAATTGTTTAATTGAACCAATTAAGCCTGCATCCAGACCTGTGACAGGATGACGTCACAGTCCAGTCTGGTGAATATCAGGAAGTAGACCCAGAGACAGAAGCTGCAAGTCTGAATGCGCTAATGCAGCTTTTAAATTAAACAGGCCTTTCAAAACTCCCGATAATAAACAAGCAGCACAGCACAGAACACAGACCGTCGAACACAACCCTCCACCTCTTATCACCAACATCAACTCTAACCCTTTCTAATTACCACCCGTGAATACCTATTTTATACACCCGTGGATGGAGCCTTAATTATTTAATCACTTATTCAATAAATGGCGCCACACACACTGCCACAAGACCCTGATGTAATTCATTATATTTTACCGGTTAACCCTGGAGTGAAATGCCTGAGTTACAAGCTCCTGCAGTGTCTAAAAAAAATAAATTAAAAAAAGCAACAGGAAAGTGTAATCAATCAGACTGTGAAGTCTGTATCATCTGATCCAAAAACGTTCACCTAAAAGTTGGGGCAGGGGGGCGATTGTTCAAACTGGGGCATTGACTTGTCAGAATCCAGTATATTATCCTTGGGCCAGAACTTTGTTATAGCATGTACAGCTATATCACCTTGTATAATAAACTAAATTTGCTTCATAAAGTTGAATGAAACCTTGTGAATTCATGTTACGTTAACATATTGCATTCCATACCACTTTGTAATTTTACTCAAAATACATACAAAATATATATATATATAGTCTAATAGGAAATCATTAAGACTAAAATATGTAAATATCTTCAGAGGAAACTGAACTATGCTTACCTTTATTATTTTTGCACTTATGCTGGTTACAGTTCTGGAGAGCTGCAGGTCTTGTCTTCGCTTCACAAAAGCGTCTGTCTTCTACTGTCTTGGATTCCTCATTTACACATTTCACAATCCTGTGCTTCACACCTCCACCACAGGGGACTGTACACTGACCAAAAACAGCCAAACAACTAGGTCAGTAACATTATTATTATTATTATTTATTTCTTAGCAGACACCCTTATCCAGGGCGACTTATGATTGTTAGAAGATATCACATTATACATTATTTCACATTATACAGATATCATATTTTACATGCACCCCTCACCATGGCTATAAATACAACATTAAATCTGCCTCCAACAAATAGGTGAACACAGTATGTACGATAGGTACAGTGTAAAAATGCACAGTGAGTGTGATGTAAACACATACAGAGAAGAGGCATGGCACCTCTTTATAGATCCCTTCTCTACCTTTCTGTTTATCTATTCACAGCCCTTAATAAGCCTAACCCAGGCTAACACCTGCTTGTAAAATAATTTCCATGAGACTTGCTATTTCACTCCAGACTGTACCTGTAGAAACACTATGAAACCTATAGAAAATTACATTAGGTTAATTCAGCCAACAGATACATATAGCCTTAATGGAATTGGTCTTCAAAAAAAAAACACGCTAAATCGTGGCTGCCATGAACATCCATTCATTGTATAGGTCTCAAATATGTAGTTATATTTGAAACACATGCTACAGCAAACATACATTTTCATTTTAAAACATTGGGTACTACACTAGGTTAAATAAATCTCTGTTTGCAAGTCATGCTTTTGACAGTCTTTCACTTCCTGGGTCATTTCACCTGCAGAGTGTTATTATCTCCACCTCTTTCATTGGCTTTTTTCCTGGTCAGTAACCAACCAGCTGCTTCCCCTGTTGACAAATGTTTTCAGCCAATGACATGCTTTGACCCAGAAGACATTGCTGTGCTTAAATAATGAACAGGCAAGTAAAGCAGCAACAGGCTTCCTGGAAGACAAGGCAAGCAAATTGGAATCTGTCTTTAACCTAGTGTGCAGTACTAGATGTTTCAGAACTGTGTATATATAGCGAATGGAAGTGAAAAATTGATTTAAATAATTATTTTGTTAGTTACAATTACTTTAACCTTTAAGGATATTGCAAAGCACTTGGCAAATCAATGCTTCATTGTGGAATATTTAACCCCAAGGGTACTGGCAACATCAACACACTGTCTCAGTTATTATAAAGCTGGTAAGTGTAACTATTCCACACTTTAGCTATCAAAACGATGTACAGGTAGTGGACAAAAAAATGGAAACACCAATGTAAAGTCACTTAATAGGGCGTTGGGCCACCATGGTATCCCGCTCTGTGGAGTTCTCGGCAGACCGTTTTTGATGAAACTGGCTGCTCGCTCCCCAGGTTGAAATTTGCAGTCAATTGATCTACAGTTGCTCGCCTGTTTTGCCTTGCACTTCGAATTAATGCACGGATATCACGATCCTGGAGTATGCGCTTCCGCCCACTGTTGCCCTTTGCTGATGATGTCTTTCCCTCGGAGTTCCATGCTGATATCACCTTAGACACCGTTGCTCGTGAAACATCAGCAAGCTGAGCTGTCTTGGTCACTGAAGCTCCTGCCAAACGCGCCCCAACAATCACCCCTCTTTCAAAGTCACCGAGGTCTCCTCTTGCAGCCATGCTAGCCATAAATATAGGCAACCAGGCCTGTCCAGCATTTTTATACATAACCTTAAGCATGCTGGGATGTTATTTGCTCAATTAGTGCATGAGCCACACCTGTGTGGAATCCCTTGCTTTCAATATACTTGGTGTCCCTCATTTACCCAGGTGTTTCCATTTTTTTGTCCACTACCTGTACATGTTGTTTCCCTCTTAACCTTAGAGAATATTTACCTCTTCCCAAGCATCCGTGACCCACTTGGTACAGGGTTGAATATTGCAGGGTTCAGTACTGTTAGGCCTTTCTTTCATGTTGCAACGATTGTATTTCGGGCAATAGACAAGTCGCTCCCAATGGCCAGACCCACAACTCTTTGAACACTGAAAAAAAAAAAATAATAATAATTATACTTTTAATTATAAGAAAATGTTGGGCTGAGCAGAGGTTACCTGACCAAGGCTGGAAATACTGATCCTAACCTTTTTTTATACTTTTTTGTGCAGGGTTTTGATTACAGTGGTGCTCTTTTAAAGTGCTAAAACACAAACAGAGCTTGTCAAGTGACTACTGAGTGGTGAGTTTTAATCTTAACCAGGTCAACTAGAGCCTGTTTTAACACAATCGGCAAATTTCAAATAGAGCTATGTTAACTATATCTGCTGTATGGCATGGAAGCTCCCATGTTTACTAACACCATCACTTAATCAGTTTTACAAAATGCAACTCTTTTTTAAAATCAACAAATCTATCAATAGCCATTTAAAATTGAGGTGCTCTTCCCACTTCACTGTTTGCTTGAGAGTCTATAATCAAGCTCTTATATCAACAGTTCAATTATCGCATTTTGACACTCCCATTGGTAAACCATTATCGTTAAAATGAGATCGCAATTAGAATATACATTATAAACGGCACCCATCTGCTAATAAGACAGTATGAATTGTTTTCATGGAGTGTTTTTCTTCTTTTTAATGGCTTTCAATAATAATGACCTAACATTAGCAACTTAATTTAAAGTAGATCAATAGTTCTGCACTTCAAAAAAAATGTTAATTGTTTTTTAAGTGTTGTATATGAGGTAAACATTCAAACCAACGACGAACCTGCAGTTAAAAACAAATCTGTACAATTATACACCATTACTACAGAGAAATAATGTAATACTTTGAACAGTTTTTTTTTTTATACATTTCATACAGTTCAGAAATCAAATTGGTTTGATTTCTTCGAAAGGTTTTTTTATAATTATGGATTCACTCTATGAAAAAAAAAAAAAAAAATGTAATCCAAAATGTTCATAAGATAAACAAATACATGTAGTGCACCTGGAATTCCAACTTTATAATAAAGAACGCATTAAAATGTCCCCCATGTAGTCGGGACATGTATTTGATTATAATTTAACAAACCTGCTCCCACCTGTGTACCACTAACATTATATTATACCATAGCATAGGTTATAGAAGATTGTCCCTATTATCAGTGCTGGGCTGCTGAAAAAATGTAAGTGTGACTCACAACCCTACACAAATCACATAACCTTAGTGTTGGTTTTGTCAAAAAAAAGCCACATTTTTTTTTTACTAGGATGCTGGAAATGATAGGGCAGTGTAGAGAGAGTTATCCATTAGACAGGGCAAAGTACCTGGGTGAGAACTGCCTTAAAATAAGCTGTAGGCAGCATATATGGAGACACCCATATATATGTAGAGGGCCCATTTATTTAATGCCCTATTGACTCTTTTACACTGAGGAACTCAGGAGGGGATGTCAGCTAGCTACCGGACTCTGCAGGACAAAGGCCAGTAGGATCCGCTGTAGCCGAACACAGTCCCTGCTGGTTTTACCTCCCTAACCCGTGTAATCTCCAGTGTGTACCGGTGTCTGCACAGGAAGGACATGAATCTGCACTCTCTGACTGTAGGTCTTATCTTGCAGACCACAGAGCCGTGCCTTTATCAGATGGTGACCCCGTGCATCCACTTTTCAAAGTGGTACAAAACTGGCAGCATAATTCAGCGCAGCATCACACATTTTAATACAGAAAAATGACAAAGGACTTAAGAGAGAACATTATGCGAATGAGGGGTATTCCAATGTTTTCTAAAACCTTGGTTATTATTATCACTTTGTTGTGACCCTGAACTCTTTTCTCCTGCACAGAATATATTATCAATAACAAAAGTCCAAGCAAAGTTTGATCAAACTTTATGGAAACAGAAGCCAGCCATTGTTCATAAGTGTGGCAAAGAGTCATATAAACCAGGTTTCCTTACTCACTCGATGTACTGTATAGGTAACATATACGTAAAAAAAAAAAAGAAAATCTAATATGACAAAAGTGGAGGGAGGGATGTCTGATAGTGATACAATTAGACAGTAACACAAACAACATGTACCATTCATGGAATATTAAATTGTCTTTTAACAAATGTACATGCAACATTTAGTAAGGGATCAGTTCTTTAGTCTAATAATAAAAGACACTCTCAAACATGTGCTGGATATATCTAATAACAGTAAATTGGGATTAAATGAATATCAACAGCTGGAGAATCATGATGCTGACATTTTCTTGTCCCAGCACTGGTGAACCATATACATAATTAAATTAGCTATACTCATTATAATGCATTAGGTGACTTTATAGTTGGCAGCAGGGTGACTAAATAGAAGCAGTGGATCATTATTTGTCTACAGAACCTAGGGCCAACAATTAGAACATTCCAGAAAGACATCACATTTTTTTTAATGAGTTCTAGTGGCAAAGGCAGAGGTACTCACACATCACAAGAGAAGCATGAGTGATTCATGTATCATCATCATTTTATTTTCTAGTTTTAGACGGCACGCATTAATTTCAGTGCCCCCCCCCCCCCCACACAAAGTCAACGCAAGAATAAAAATAAAGAGCAACTTTTAATTGCACAGTTAATGAGGGAGAGCATTTTTATAATTAACAAAATAATGTCTCTTTACCAACAACTGTTTTTAATTCAATCACTTGGTTTCATTTTTCTTTTTCTATATTTTGTTTATAGCTGTGTTTTAATATCTGTATCTGACTGTTCAGAAACAATGATAATGCTTAAGTTACACACACCCTAAAAATACAGCCCATAAAGGATTTCTGGGGCCTGCTTAACACAAAGGTTTTCTCTTCAGGTATTGCAAAATATCCCTGGAACTATTTAAAAAGTCACAGGACCTCAATGTGGTTGCCATGTTAGGTCAAAGGTCAATGTCACCGTTACAAAACACATTGGTTTATATAACTGTGACTGGGGTTTTTGCACCAAATTGTTTCAGAGATGGGCTGTGAAACTGGCAGCAGCAGTAAAAGGCACAAAGAATATTTTTTTCTTGTACTATACTCATGATCGATTGACTGGGAGAATCACAGAATATAGCTGCTGTGTACTGAGTTTGAAGGCAATCTTTTTTTTCATTTTTAAATCGAGATTAAAAACCTATTTGTTTGAAGTTGCTTTATAAATCCCTATTGTATTGTATACCCCAAGATGGCAGTCATCTTGGGTCAAAGGTCAAAGTTTCCATAATGAAAATATGAAGTGTGTGAAGTGGTTTATGAGATACCAGCCGATCTAGAAGCAGTGGCGGCAGATTTGCAAATTCTAACCTCACTCCATGGTGTCTGCTGCCATTCCAAACAGGATTCCCGATTGCAAGCCAGGGTAGTAGGAGGCTTATATCCAAGAGGCTGACAGTGGAAAGGTCGGAGCTGTCGTGTTGTCTGAGCATCTATGCATTGCACATCTCGTGATTTTGTGCCACCTTGGCAGTTTTCAGAGCACTGTGGAAACAATGAACATTTTGTGTATTAGAGCACCTTGAGTATAGAGCACATTTCTAGGAAAGATGTAGAAAATACAAACCCACAAAACTAGGGAAATTCAGTTTAAGTTTTTACACTAGAGACATGTCCTAACTACTCATTGCAGCAGACAGGCAGTGTGGAGTCTCCCCGGTGCCCACATGTGTAATAGTTGGTCTGCCTCCACTATTGAAGCTAATAAAATAAATAAAACCGAATAGCAAAATATAGCTGATTTAACTTATTATATGAACACAGTACTGTGAACATTTTTTTCAATTTCACACTCTTGTATGTCTTTGACAAAGTAAATATAGCTCTTGATTCACATGCAGCCGTGATACATCTGTACTGTAATTCATTTTGGAATAAAGCCATGTTTTCCCTCGATTCCATCAGGGAAGCTGAGTGCTACACTTGCTGTTTTCTAAGACTACCATACCAAGCGGTGCTAATCAGACTCACAACAGTGAAAGAGAACAGTTACTTCCAGAAATATCTGCCTGCCTGACAAAGTGCAAGGAGAACACTGGTAAGCCATGCTTTTAAATAATACACCTCAATCTTTCTTATCAGGTGCTTTACACATTTTTATTTTACAAAGTGTAGTTAATTGCATTCAGGGTGTCTTGATATAGAGATCTCAAAACACTGACATCTTGCTGTTCCAAATCTGCAAACATACCATGTATTTTCAGAGTACTGTGCTCACACACATGTTGCTACTGTATTTGGTTTTATAATTTTATTGTACACTCAACAATAGGGGACACAGACCAACAACTACACACATGGGTACCTAGGGAGACTCCACACTTCTGCTACCCTGCCTCTATAATAGTTATGTAAAAAAAAAAAAAAAAAAAGAAAATCAAGGAAAAACTACAGGCATTTTGGGATTTTGATTTTAAAAGAAAACTAAAATGGCAAAACTTAAAAAAAGGAGTACCAATAATATATCTGCTGTATTATTGAATTGTGGTTTGTCACACAAAAATTATTGTATTTCTTGCTCTTATTGTATTACTTGTATTGTAACACTTGAAATGTAATTGCTTGCGATTGTAAGTCGCCCTGGATAAGGGCGTCTGCTTAGAAATAAATAATAATAATAATAATAATAATAATAATAATATAGATTTGAAATTATACAGATTTGCAATATAGATTTGATTATTATTATTATTTTTTTTTTCACCCAGTCAGGCCCCAGTTTGGGCCCCAAGGGTTCAAAAAGAAATATAACAATGATCACTACCCATGATATTACCAGTCACAGCTCTGAAGAGGAAAAGTACCTCACATATACACTCACTAAACCAACAGGTGACAAACCAGCAGCTGTTAGGTCACTGTTACATTTTGCCAAAGGAAATAACATTGAAAATACAAAGCCAGCATCATTCTGTCATTGAATTTGATCAAGATAAAATCTATGAGATATCGTAAAAAATAAACATAATACCCACTCTTAAGTGGTGTGTGTGGTCACCAGTTTGTGCCCATTCTCTTCCCAACAATGAAAGCCTACAATGTGCTCAGAGCTCTCAACACTCCCAGTACTTACACTAAAATACACATACAGATGTTATTATGTCCTGGCTAAGCATGAGTAAAAGACTAACGGAAAAACAACAGATTCAGCACTCCAGGAAGTGCCATCCTGGCACCCTGTAGTGGACTTGCACCCTATCAATATTGCTAAGGCAGGTGTTTTTCTTTTGGTCAGCACCGAAATGCAACATGAAAATGATGTTGAAATGGGCCAGAATACTTACCTTACTCCAATTTCCACTTTTCCAGGTTGTGCATGGGCGGAGATGACACCTTCTGGCAGGGTCCGGTCTTTTGATGTTTTCACAGTGGGACTCCTCATTAGTGCTGCACTTGACTGTTCTCCAAACTGCTCCAAGTCCACAAGTTGTAGAGCACTGGCAGAAGAACAAGACCCTTTGATCAAAGTTTAATTTCCATCGACATACGGTTGTTGATATTGTATAAAACAACTTCATTTACAATGCTATTTCAACCGAGAAATAGGAGTTTTTGTGAACACTGCCGATGCTGTAGACCTGCTGTAGCTGGTGCCATTATCTGTGTTTACCAGATAAGTTTTACCCTCCATACTATTACTATAAGCAAATTGTTATGGTGGAGGGAGCTTAGGTCATCAAATAATTATATTTAATACAAAACTAAATTTGTCTTTTGGGCCACTACATCTTTAACAACGGGGACATCATTAGAAAAGGATCAAGTCTCAAGAGCCCTATTTATATCAAATTTGAATAACATTATTGTCTACAAATTGACATGGTGTTAAAAGTAAGTAAAAGGAAAACAACATGCATTTCCAATTGTGGTAAAAAAAAAAAAAGAATTGAACGAATTATAGAACACCACGCTGTACAATTGCTTTTAGAAATCCATGGTCAATTACTTTGCTGGAAAAAGGTCATTTTTTTGAGCAGTACAATAAAATGGTTTGAAAATGGAAAACTTCCACATTAGAGCTTGAGAAATGAAAAATAAAATAATACATTTGTAAAAAGGTTTGAAAATGTAGCAATTTAACTGAAAGCAGGATGATATAAAATCAGTTTCTATCAAAGCAGTAGAATATTAGTGTATTTTCATAAAATCAGAGGATACAAGACTTACCTCACTCCAGTTGCCCACAACCCAAAAAACATAATTTTTTAAATGGTCCCTGGTGTCAAAGTTTTTATTGTCTGAAGTGATGGTAAAGAGGTCTCCTTGTTTAGCGCTGTAACCTTCTGGGATTTGAGTGGTAGTGGTTGATTCCCCCTGATCTGCCGTATTCCTTGGTTTAGCTTTTAAGACATTAACTTTAGGAAAGACAGTTACATTTATATGGTTACTTTTTGTCGTCTTTTCTGCATTTGGGTGAATGATTTGAGTGGTTACAGGCACTCCTGTAGTTGTACTTGGCTTTTGTTTATGATCTAGTTTAATGCCAGGCTTTCTGGTAGATGTAACTCGATAACATGGGGATGCATCCACAGAGTTCCTGGCAGAGGGCAAACTTGGTTCAGTAGTTCTATAATAGTCTGAAGGACTAGTATTTTCCTCTGGTGTTCCATCCACCTCACCAGAGACAAAGGTAGAGTCATCTGTAATGTAGTCATAACCGGGTGTTAAGTTTTTCAACGTTTTGTCTTTCAATGAGGGGTCAGGTGGTTTGCTGCTCAGTGGTCTGGGAGACTTCCTTGTGCTTGAATTACCAAAAGTGATGAAGTTGTAATCATAATCTTCACCACCTAAGTTATCTTTCGTAATAGCACCCATACTATATTGGATAAAAGAAGTTGCAACAGTGGCTGGTTGAGTGGTGTGAAAAGGCTGACTAGTTGTTGTTATGGTGAGGTTATTCCTGGTCAGTTTGGGCCAGATAATTTTTCCAGAAGGAGCACCAATGGGCTTTTGAGATGGGTTTCGGGGTAGGCTTTCATGGACTATTCTTCTTATTTTTGGAAACAGAGGAGAAGAATATTTCTTATTAGAAAGACAGTTCTGAAGACCACACAGCGATTTGGAATTTGGTTTCTTTGAAATATCACAAGCCTTTTTAGCAGTTGAGGGACAAGTCACTCCTCTGGTCCGTATTCCTCCCCCACATGTAACTGAGCACTATGAAAGAAGAGAGGTTCAGTCAAAACATTTCTATTCCTGCTTGGAAATAACACATTTTAAATTCTGAACAATACACACAAAGCCTAAGTACTAATAAAGTGAAAACATAAATCATTTGAAATGGATTTGCAAACTTCTATTGTCAAACAATATAAAGTCTCTGTCAAGGTATTAAAGTTATCAAGAAAAACATACACAAACTGCATGCTGTCAATAAGAATATACCCTGATATTCTTCTAAATACATTTACAGTATCTTACAGATAATATAGGATCTCGGTTCATACTAAATAGGCTTGAGTGTAAATTACTTTTTTCTATAATTGATATTATTCTTCAAGCTACTGTACATACTTGTTGCCAAGACGACCCTTAATAAAATACATTGGGACTTGTTCACTAAACAGCTGTGTTTTGGATGTTTTATATATTGTGAAGGGTTTTAGTCCTTCGGGTTCTTTTCCAGCACTTTAATTGACCCAGCCACACACAAAACTTGATTTTTAACAGCGCTGTTGCGCTAATTTTTTAATAGTCACAAAAACCAAAGTAAACAAAATACAAAACAAACACCTAGCTCTGTACGAGCACTAACTACACCACAGGAACACCCTGACTACCAGTGGGACAGCTAGGCTGTTTCCCCACTACACAATAAACAACACCACACAGGTTTAATACAACACACTTTTACCTTACGACTGCTAGGAAGCAGAGTACCTCTTCCTGCCTCCTTCTACTCAGCAGCCTAGAACAGACTGCCTGCTCTCCTTATAAACCCTGCACCTGGCTCTAATTTACAATCAAAGCCATGTGCAGGTGATAATTAACAATAAAACAATTAACAGAATAAAAATTAAACAATAAGCAAATTAACCAAAATGTGCATACACACTTGTTTTCTGCAGGGAGGATATTAACCCCCTCCCTGCTGTGTTACAATATATATATATATATATATATATATATATATATATATATATATATATATATATATATATTTATCACTTTTATGTCTGAACAAAATATATAACATGCATGTTTATGTTTACATTCGTTTGGAGACCTTGGCACAGGATAAACCAATCTGAGATAAATAACTGGCCCAGATAATTCAAAGGAATTTCGACCTCAGTAAACTTGTGGCAATTTAACGTTAATGTTAAGAAATGTAAAGTATAGCAAATTGGGCATAAAAATCTATGTTATAAGTATACAATGAATTGGATGGAAATAGGGGACAAGGACTTTGAAAGCGATCTCAGGGTTATCGTGGAGTTATCATTAAAAGTATCTTGCTGATGTGGTGAGGCAATTAAAAAGACAAATAGAAAGTAAGGCTATATTGCAAAAAGCATGGAATACAAGTCTAGAGAGATGATGCTAAGATTATACAAGGCCCTAGTTAGACCCCACCTAGAACACTATGTTCAGTTTTGGTCACCTTACTACAAAAAAGATCATTGCACTCAAGAAGGTACAGAGAAGGGCAACTAGGCTGATCCCAGGACTTAAATATGAGGAAAGGTTAAAATAATTAAATCTCTTCAGCCTAAGAAAAAAAAAAGAAGGGAAATAGGGGACTTGATTGAAGTCTTTAAAATCAAGTTAAACCAAGACATTACTTCAGATTTAGTACATAGAGAACAAGAGGGCATTAGTGAAAGCTGAGTAAACAGAAGGTAGGAAGCACTTTTTTTTACAGAGAATTATAAATGCATGGAATAGCCTACCAGGTGAAATGGTACAATCTAAAACACTGGGAACATTAAAAAAAAGACAAGATTCTATGATTTTAAATTAGTTCCTCTCTCTAGGGGAAAATAGTGTGGTAACAAGGGACAAGCCTTGATGGGTCAACCTTTCTCATGTTCTTATGTGTAGGACGTATTGTAAATAAATGCTTACAACAAAAATAGAGGTAGCAAGATTTGATATATATTCCAAGGAGGGGCTATGCTAATATTTTGGATATCACACATCATAAGAATGTGCATTGCATTGAAAAGGGTGTTTACAATGACTTTGTAAGATTTTAATGGTGTCTATCCAGGTTTACAACATTTGTCATTTTATCTCTGAGGATGGTTAAATGTAATTATTTATTAAATGTTTCTATTAAGATTCCCTCATAGCACAAAATAGATTTATTAATGTACTGTGCTGCAGTTGTAATTATTTAAAAACTACATACTATTAACAGGTGCTCTGTTTCATGGTTACCCCTCCTTGCTCAGCAATGCGACCACAGCTTCATTATAATATGAACTTTATTCATTGTAAAACTAAACGGTAAAAGCCGTACAATTCTTAATTCAAAATCAATTCATTTTCAAAAAAAGGCTATACCTATTAATTATTGTTAGAGAACTACCAGTTTTTTGTATTAAAATACATTCCAACAGCAGGATCTGATTCAAAGATCTGAAAGACCGCAAGCAAAGGATTTATATTAATATTAATATTTGTAAAAAAAAATAAAAAATGCAAAGTATAAACAGAATAAGCTGTTTTGAAATTATTCAAATAAGTCTGTGTAGCTCTGTGCCTTTTTTTAATGAGTTCCATTGTCCCTTGCGTTATTTATTAGGAAGTTGTTCCATAAGCATTTATTAACACAAGATCTGCAACAGGATTACAGTAGACAAGGAAGTGTATAAGGGAGTCCAAAACCTAGAAACGTATAGCACTCTGATGGTATGACGGAAGAAAAATGATATTCCATTCTGGGTGCAGGAAATTGTCATAAACATAACCATTGATAATTAATTTGTGAAAACATAACATGTTTTTTGCAACAAATGCTGCCAATTCTTTGGACAGGGGTTAAAAATGTTAAACAGTGAGTTAACCTTAATGAAAATATGTAGTATAGAAAGGGCCAAGCAATAAGTATTACATTATCACAGATTTGAGGATGGAAAGAGGGACTCTGGGATGATACAATCATTTATAGTATTTAGTTCACCATTATGTATACCGCTTTGTGCTTTAAACTGTATTTTTACTTGCTATTCAGAAGAGCTGGACAGATTAAGACAGACACAGCAAGGGCAATTAATTAAATATGTAGGTAAGCTATAGTACACCATTTTAGAATGTATTCCTTTTTATTTCAGCCATAACTTGAAAATGTTAAAGTATAACAGCAACTGAAGTGGACAAGAGGATAATACTGGTCACAACTGACCAAGTAAACGATACATGCACTCCCACCTTTTATAAAACACTTTGTGCTGTATAAACAATGGGGACAGAAGGGGCACTTTTACACCTTGTGCATTATTTAAAACATTTATAAGAAGAAATATATATATATTCGGAGTTAGTAATTTAGACTAAACTACAACACTGCATATTCTGTTAAATTAGAAACCACTTGAATTGTTTTTGGCCAAACCTTTTCAAGGGATTTTGAATCTATATTTAACAGATAAATGAATCACCCAATATGGTTTTATTCCACACCCACCAGAGGGCGCTACATGTGTATAAATGAGCATCTCTGACCATAAGTTTTAAATAGTTTAAAATATCAGGTTTACCTTGTCTACTGTCTATAAACACTGATATTTAGATACTACAAAAACAGGATATTTTTGCTGCAACTTAATTTCGCTAATGGCCTTCAAGGTACATTTTTGCTGCAATAAATGTTTGCGCTTCTTTTTCTTTTAATGTTTGGCACACGAATGAATAATATATTTCGTGGCACACTAATTTTGCGGATTTTTAATAAATGCAAAATTAGCAAACATTTCTTGCTTGGGAAATTTTCTGTATGTGTATATAAAACATTACAAGTTTTTATTGAAACAACGCCCAATGACACTAGAGGGGCGTAAAACATAACTTCAATACAGGATTTGAAGATTTAAAAGATCTTAATACACAGGTCTCTAAATATCCTTGAATTACTTTGAGTAGTGTCTACAGTATTTCTGCTGTATTTGGTAATGCGCTGGTGGTGTTTCAGTTTCTATAGAAGTAGTATGTTTGGCCTAACCAGTTCTCACTATATTCAAAATTCAACTTTAGCTTACTTTGGGTTAATCTAAGTGGTAAAATACTTTATATTCACGCTATAGCGACTCTGTTTTTAAAATTAAGTTTAAACCATAAGTGTCCCTCATGACTCTTGGAAACAAATGTGTTTATGCTTCAGGCTAGAAGACTCTCAACAACCTGAGGCTCTTGCCTGTGGAGATTTTCCATTTGCAGGAGAAAGACAGACAGTGAAAATGTTAGAGGCCGACTAAAAAGTTACCAATGTTACCAATGCTGTACGCTTCTTTTGCATGAAATAAATATGATGCTGAGGTTATTTGTGAAATAATGTTGGATATCTTTTTTAGCTCTAGGCATCTAAGAAAATATTGCATAATTATTTGTAGAAAGCTGCTGCAAGTAAAACGTTTTACTTCAGCCTCCTTAACTTTTAGTGGCTTCTATTATTTTAGTAAGCTTTTTCTAGTTTTCTGCATTGCTGTTTTTTTTGTGTGAGATATACAGCATTCTCGTTCTTGTACTGACCCCCTTTTACCCATTACAATGCAAGTGCTTTAGGGTTAAACATTTCCCATTATGTTAATTACATAAAGAGTGAGAATTTCTCAAACTACTCCATAAAACCATGGTAATTTTACTGTTTATTGGGTTCCCATTTTTACAATGCTTTTTCCATGCTTTAATACAAAGTTGTTTTTTTTAGTGCTAAAATTTAACTTACACTTCAACTTAACATAAATCTATTTACATAATTCTTGGAATTTACAAAAAACTGTCTAGAATTTAACAAGGTGCCGTAACAGATTCTTACCTCGCTCCAGTTATCCACAACCCAATGTGAGCTGCACAGCACATCTCTATTGCATGGCACCTGGGGCTTTGGCTTGAGTAGGTGCCTGCACTCTGAAGGCGGCAGTGCCTGTTCTTCAGCCCCAACTGTTCGAATACAAAAGACTGTGCGCTTCTTGAGACCAGAAGGACCACAGGTCATGGAACAGGCCTGCCACTCCCCAACCCACCACCTGCAAAAGGGAGACAATTCATTATATAGCAGTATAATGGGAAGACAAAAATGTGTTCATTCAATACAGATAGAATAATGTAACCATAATATGCATTATTAGACATCTGTTTTTGCATGATAAGAACATTTCCGTACCCATATGTCCTATATTTCTTAAAGCATACAAAGGTGATTAACATTAAAATGAAACACCACCATTATTGCTCTCGCTACAATAAGCACAGAAGAAGAAATAATAAATTAAAAATAAACACATTGTTCAAAGTCTTCCCCATTTTTCTTTTTTTACTGACAAGATGAAATTTGAAAGATGTTTGTCCAAGACTTTTTCAGGCATCTGGTGAACTTCTCTTGATTCTCCCACTGCATGCAAATACGACTTTTTGTGATTTATATCAGCAAGTGTTTTTTCATTGTATTTTCAATTTCTTTTTCAGTTTGGTCATAGAAGCTTGCCAGGGTTACTTTCAGCAGATCTCGGTTGTTAATAAATAATTGCTTGGTACGACCTTTAGTTATCATAGAACGTTGCGCAAGGTCATGTCACAAAAAGGGATCTTCACTGCTGAAGTCTCCTGATCATATGGTACGGCCGTCATTTTTGGCCAATTTACGCTGCTTTTTAGTGTGAGAAAGTGATTTACCCCCTTTTTAGCTGTACCATTTATTGGCTGCAAACTATAGTATGAGGCATATGAGTGATATGTGCTGCTAAGTAACATTCTCACAGCAATGGAGAGAGAATCTGGAGTTTCTAAACCACATGTAAACCAAGCCATTGTTTCAGAGTTCTTGTCATTGTTTGGTTGAATTTCTATGTCTTTACTTTGAATGTATTGTTTCTTCTCCATTGTACAGGCCTGTGCTTGTTGTAGTGAATGATAATGGCGACAGTTTATTTTAAAATGAAGCTGCTGACCAGGGAGTATCATGATATAAGGATTATATTTTTTGCATGTACTTACACATGCACATGCAGATTACAAGGATATATTTTTGCAATATTGCATTCTGTTTCCATGGCAACATAGTATATATATATATATAGTATATACATATATATATACATATATACAGTATATATACAGTGCCTTGCAAAAGTATTCAGACCCCTGACCAGTTCTCTCATATTACTGAATTACAAATGGTACATTGAAGAAGAGCCACCTTTCGCTGCAATAACAGCTTTAAGTCTTTTGGGGTAAGTATGTACCAGCTTTACACACAGTGTCGGAGTGATTTTGGCCTATTCTTCTTGGCAGATTTGCTCCAGGTTGTTCAGGTTGGTTGGACGACGCTTGTGGACCACAATTTTCAAAAAGTGCCACAGATTCTCAATGGGATTGAGATCAGGATTTTGACTGGGCCACTGTAGGACATTCACCTTTTTGTTCTTGAGCCACTCCAATGTTGTTTTGGTCTTGTGCTTGGGATCATTGTCCTGCTGAAAGGTGAATTTCCTCCCAAGCTTCAGTTTTTTAGCGGACTGAAGCAGGTTCTCTTGCAGTATTTCCATGTATTTTGCTCCATCCATTCTTCCTTCAATTTTAACAAGATGCCCAGTCCCTGCTGATGAGAAGCATCCCCACAGCATGATGCTGCCACCACCATACTTCACTGTAGGGATGGTGTGTCTTGAGGCATGGGCAGTGTTAGGTTTGCGCCACACATAGCACTTTGAGTTTTGGCCAAAAAGCTCTATCTTGGTCTCATCTGACCACAAAACCTTTTCCCACATCGCAGCTGGGTCACTCTCATGCTTTCTGGCAAACTCCAGACGTGCTTTCTGATGGTACTTTTTGAGTAACGGCTTCTTTCTTGCCACCCTCCCATACAGGCCAGTGTTATGCAGAGCTCTTGATATGGTTGACTGGTGCACCATTACTCCACTCCCAGCCACTGAACTCTGTAGCTCCTTCAAAGTGATTGTTGGCCTCTCTGTGACTTCTCTCACAAGTCTCCTTCTTGTTTGAGCGCTGAGTTTTGAGGGATGGCCTTTTCTTGGCAGTGCCTGGGTGGTGTGATGCAGCTTCCACTTCCTGATTATTGATCCAACTGTGCTCACTGGGATATCCAAACACTTGGATATTATTTTGTACCCTTTCCCTAATCTATGCATTTGTATTATTATCTCTAACTTCTGTAGAATGCTGTTTGGTCTTCAGAGTCACAGCCTAACCAATGATCCTTCAACAGTGGGTTTTTTATCCAGAAAATGTGACAGCAACTTTAATGGTTCACAGGTGGAGGCCAATGGTAAGGTAATTGTGCCCTCGTTAGGGCAATTTCTTTCATCGGTGTAAACTGGGAGCTTCCACAGCACAGGGGTTGAATACTTATGCAAGCAAGATATTTCAGTTTCTTATTTTTCTTAAAAATATTTCCCAACATAAATCCAATGTCACCTTACAATAACTGATTTTGAGTTTCAGTGTTTTAAAATAAAATATCAAACAGAACGAAATTTCAATGTACCATTTGTAATTCAGTAATATGAGAGAATCGGTCAGGGGTCTGAACACTTTTGCAAGACAATATATATATATATATATATATATATATATATATATATATATATATATATATATATAACAAATGCAACAGCAATTATAAATAACTAAAAAGCTTGATAATAACAATATACAACTGATCTCTGAAGTCTTTGAATACTTGTTTCTGATTTAGCCTCACCGTGCTGGGCAGTCCTGGTTTTTGCACTTCTTTTGCCTGCCTTCAGGGCGTGTTTCTGGGTTACACAATGTCTCTTCCACCACCCCACTCCCCTTCTCTATGCATCTGACAGGCTGTCGTTGAACTCCTGAAAATCAGAAACCAAATGAAACTGAATGATCTGACACTAAGTCTCCTGGCAGTGTCCACATAACCACAACAGAATCTAATGGTTTTGTTAAGGCTTCTGAGAAATCGGAGAAAATTGACCACAATAATATGTTTGACATACTATATGCATAGAATAAATAAAATATGCATACTGTATTAACCTAGTAAGAAGTGATAAACAGATTAATGGACTGGCACAATCAGTGCATAAAGGTCCCTGTTTTTTTAATGAGGACCTAAAAACTATTTTGTAATTATATATATATGAAACATTATTCACTTTTAAACAGAAAATATGCTGTGGCCATCCCACAATGAACATCTTAGGATTAGAGTTGTACTGATATTAATCATTGTAGACTCTATTGACCTATGATATCTCTGATACTACTGAATATTATTATTTACTTCTTAGCAGACGCCCTTATCCAGGGGACTTACAATTGTTACAAGATATCACATATTTTTTACATACAATTACCCATTTAATACAATTACCCATGGGTTTTTACTGGAACAATAGGAGGCAGTGTGGTCCAGTGGTTAAAGAAAAGGGCTTATAACCAGGAGGTCTCCGGTTCAAATCCCACCTCAGCCACTGACTCATTGTGTGACCCTGAGCAAGTCACTTAACCTCCTTGTGCTCCGTCTTTGGGTTAGACGTATTTGTAAGTGACTCTGCAGCTGATGTATAGTTCACACACCCTAGTCTCTGTAAGTCACCTTGGATAACGGCATCTGCTAAATAAACATAATAATAAGTAAAGTACCATGCTCAAGGGTACTGAAGCAGTGTCCCCCACCTGGGATTGAACTCACATCCCTCTGGTCAAGAGTCCAGAGCCCTAACTACTACGTCACACTGCTGCCCAGACTTATTTCAGATCGGATTGATCACTTTTTCATCATATACAGTAATTAGATATTGGTAAGCCTAACAGAAATGTTTGGGAAACATCAATGACAGTTTTAGTCATTACTATCTGATTTATATAACAGCTTGAATGCTAATTTGCATATCTGTACCGTATTAATAAGCTTTAATACTTATCTAAATGAATGTTCAGCTTGGATATTGAAATCAGAGACTTATATCAATTAATTGTTTATTTCACTGATCAGATATGTATTCTAACTTTTGTAAACCATCTACAAAGGTATATTTGTTTTTATCTAATGAATCCATTAAGAACCTTAAAATACACCAGAGCTATTGATCAGTGTAAATTAGTTTAAGGATATGCACCCTACGGGTTGCAATTAGATAAACACAAGGCCCATCACTCGATATCTTCCCTACTTACATATTTTTCACCAGTATAACGTAGGTGCACAGGTCATGGAAGGAAATATTTGAAGCGTTCACAAGAGCTCTGTGGTAATTTTCACAATGAGCAATAGAGTTGGTTTCAAACCTCAATCTTGCCCTTCCTCACTTAAACAAAATTATCAGTGGTTTGATGGCAGGTTTTTTAAAATGGACAATTTCTAGATATGAAATGCATTTTTTCACAAGCATTTGCTTCTCAGTGGGAAAGAAATATTAAGGGAATAAGTAAGAACTTTCAAACTCCATTGACCCAAAAATTGGTAAAACACAGTTGCCTTGTGTATGTTATGCAATTCAATATCCATCATGTCAAACACCAACACAATGCTTTGCTTAAGGTCAATTTACAATTCTCAGTACAGAGCAACTGCTAAACGCTCAGATGTCAAAAGCTATGCTACAGAGATGATCCAAAACACTTCCATTTTAATCATACAGGCAAGTAATGGTCTAGTAACTTGTCCTTTAGTCCTTCTTCTTAGTCCTATGTATTGTAAATGTTACTGTAAAAGTCAAAATTTGGTCTATCTTAAGTTTTACCGGTAAATGTCAACATTTACCAAATAAGGTGGTAAATGTCTGAATTTATGAAGAAATAGATTGCTTTTCACACATTTACAGGTTACTCTTATAATTTACCTAAGCTTATTGGTAAATGCAGGCATATCATCGAATAATTTATTTATTCGTGCATATAAATTATAAAATAACAAAACAATCATTAATGTCGAAGAATGTATTTATTTCTGCATACACATTTTCCATTAGCAAAAAATATTGATGTTGAACAATATATGTATTTCTGCATATCAATGTTCCATTAACAAAGAAACATTAATGTTGAACAATATATTTATTTGTCCATGCACATTTTCCATTAACCAAATAATCATTAATGAGCCTACAGTAATTGAGCAATTTAAATTAGTTCAACATGATACTGAACAACATTGTAGAACAACAAACATTCAGGTAAATTTACATATGGTGTTGAAGGATATTGTACTCCAAATATGTAGCAGTTTGATGAAAATAACATTCTGTTAAATGCAAATTAAATCATTTAGGACACACAGGACTCCTGAAGCCTTACAATGTGTGAAAGCGAGACATTAGGTGATTAGACAAAGGCACTGGGTTATTCTTGAGATTTACCGGCAAATGCCTGAAGAAAAGCGTTATCATGTTTAAGAGTGAAAAGTCCCGTCAGCTAGATCAATCACACAGTAATGCTTTCAGTGAACTCTGAATAATGCTGTTTATAATTTTACCATCAGATTTATTTTACTTCTGGTAAACACTGAAACAAAAATAATAAATGAACACTTCAGTGAACACTTGGGGTACAATTCAGTTTAGAAAACGTTTTGGATTGCAAACTTCTGTGTTATTGTCAGACTTTTCTCTGCTTTAATTAAAGAAAGTTCACCTTGTCTGCTTAAGTTTACAATACACTGCTAGAGAATAGCCATCTTGAGACAGTAGGGTGTTTCAGCACATTTTTAAATTAAGATACACTGAACAAACAACAATCTCATTAAAATGATAAAGTTGTTTGGATTTTGTGTGCAATGCTGTTTTATCTATGGACAAAATGAGGATATATCACATTTCTGTTTGTACACCAGGCCACTTAATTAGTTTATAGTTTGATGGATTATGTTGTGTAGAAAAGCTTTTAAAAAAAAAGTGTGTCAAAAGATGAATTGGATCACTATCCAATGGGTGGACATGAATTGCATGTGGGGTTGTGTCACAAAGACGGCCGGAGTGGGTGGCGTCAGACCAGAAGCAGGAAATAAAACAACAGAGAGGTGTGGTTTGGTGGAGCTGAGCGAATGGTTTCGCACAGCATTTAATAAACGGAACAGAAAATAAAAAGGTTGTAAACACAAAACAGGACACAGCACTTCACGCCAAAATAAAAAGACAAACAAAACGTACTGACACACAAAACAAGTGGACGAACGTTTAAACAAGTACCGTGCTGGCACTTCCAGCACGCTGTAGCAATGTTATACCTTTATCTTTCACTTTATTTCTCCTCTCTCTCACCCGTTCTCCACTCACGAACACCCAACCCCGAGTGAGTGAAACGTGCACCTATATATACTGTTGTGCTGGGATTCAATTACTAATTAATTATTAACTTGAATCCCAGCACGTGAATTAATTATGTGCAACCTTGTGCTCACATATTATATACTTTAAATGCATGTGAAGTGATGTGCAATCCCGTGCCTAAATACAATCATACATTTTAAATCACATGTGAAACACAGACCCGTTTATATCCCGTGTACCAATGCCTATACACCAACATTAACACAGCACACGCAACATACAACACAGAAATGCACACAGGGGCGGAACACATTGCCACAGGTTGCTATTCTCAGTATGAATACATGTCAGTTGATTGTGTAGTTCCATTAATGTGTTCTGCTCTATAAATGCAATGTAGCAAACCAGAAGAGGAACAACTACAAATTAATTTACTAGATAATATAAAATAAATGATCACAGATTGAATTTAAAGAATACTACTCAGAAACCTCTATAGGTGCACAACACCTTCTATTGACTGCACAACAGCAGTCAGATCAATTAAAGTAGACACATCGAATTATTTGTAAGTAATTACATTCATTTGCATTAAGTGTCTTTTTACAAGCGCTTTTGGGTTCTCACTCATGACGAGCTGTCAAAATGCAATTAAAGTTGTATAAATAACTTGTTTCATCACTTGATATTACTTGACTAACTATTGTACACCAGCAAAATATTTAATAACATTTATTGTAATTTTTCGTCATACATTTACAGTAGCATGAAAACAATAAGTCTAAAATGTACAAATATAAAGGTAACACTTTAAAATGATGGCTGAAAATGTATCATGAATTCCGACTGAATATCACAAGAATAATACCTAATATTGTATGCACTTCAAAAGTAATTCATTTTGAATTCACATAATCCAAATCCATAAGATTGTTTATTTAATTTTTGAATGGCACTAACACATCCTAATAAGTTACTCTGCTGTTAACTTGCTCAGCACGCTTATACAATTTTGTTCTTTAAAAAAATATGTGAATAATTGTAACCAAGGGGTTCCTCCAGCTGTGCATCTACTCCCTCATCTCCATGGACCAGACCTCTTCTCACTTCTCCATCATCAATACAGCTGGCTGACAATGCAGCTGGTAAAATAAATCAAACTTTTCCAACGCATTCAAGGTATACCTATGTCCCCTTCACTCTGTCTCTCTTTGGTGTTTGCTAGAGGGGCCAATATCTCTTCGCCACCCAGGAGTCTTTTCTTTTACGCTACCCAGATCGCTTTCGTCTGGCGCAGCAGCCCAGTTAAGCTACTGCCAATGCTGCTGTCGTCTCCAGAGCGAAAACGAGAGGAGCTGCCGCCATCTCCAGAGCCAAAAGGGGAGGAGCCGCTTCCGTCTCCAGTGCCATAGGGGGAGGAGCCTGCCGTCTCCAGAGCCCGAGGGAGGGGATCCACTGCCGTCTCCTGAGCCAGGGGGAGGAGCCACTGCCGTATACAGTATCAGAGGGGGAGGAGCTGGTGTCACCCCAAGAATCAGAGAGGAAGGAGGAGCAGTTGAGGAGATCACAATCACCACAGCCCGACCACTACCCTTGTGCAACATTCAGGCGCCGGTGAGCTAGTTCTCTCGACCCAGGCTCCTCTGGTCACTAGGCCTGACTCCCAGGTCGCTGCACCACCAGGCACAATTGGTCAGCTAGTCTCCTGCTCCACTCCCCCTGGTGGCCCAGACGTCACTGCACAGTCGCCATGGCTCTACCTACTGCTGTACCCGCCTGGTTGACAACCTGTGCTCCCGACAGGCCTGGCTACGTCGCAAAGTGTTTGTTAATCTGTCTTATTTGGAACCAAAGAATCTGTCTTATTTGGAGCCAATTAACTCTGTCTAAACCTTGTTGAATATTCTGTCTACATTCTGTTTAATATCAGTATCATAAGTCTTGAATCACTTTATTAATACATGTTATATTTAGGGGAATACATATTGCAGGACTAAGACTTCATTAATAAATATAGTCAATGAAACCACAATCCTTATATAGTGTAAACATCCAGTCCACTAATCATAACACAAATGAACTGAGCTCACTTGCAAATTTCAATGTGAACACAAATGAAGGCAAACCTGAAAAAAACACAGAAATTAAAATGTTTTAAAAAGATTGAACTCCATTACATGCCCAAACAAACTCAGTACATTTGCTTCCAGGGAAGAGTGAACAGCAAGCAAACTGATTAATTGTTTCAAACCAAAGTAACTGAACTGAGACAGTTTGTAATGAACTCACGGTGAACTCAACCTTAATAACAAGGACATGGTGGGTACAAACTCCAAGAAAAAACACAGTTGCCTCCATCTAGAAAATGCTCACACAGAAAATCAACAATCATTTTCTTTCTAAATTGACAACTCAACTCAGATCTGATTAATCTCATTCTCCATGCTTCTCTCAATTTAACAGCATGTATTTTTAATTTTATTTTTCATTATATTTCTCTGCATTGTCTGCCTCTTGAACAGATGTTCCAAATGTTAACTACAGAAGCATTTCAATGTAGTGCATTCTGCTGAAAAACAATTAAATTAACATCGTGTGTAGGAAGTTTATAAAAGGTCAACTGTAAACAAGCAGCACTGTTTTTTATGTTCATTATTATCTAAATGTTACTTCACAGTACAACCATAGGTCATTCATACTACTGTTGAAACTGCAGAAAAAGTGAAAAAAATCGGCTTAATTGCTAAACTAGTTAAAGCCTCCCATTTCTTAAATAGATGACAGGCAGCATTGGCAGTTAACTTTTTAGACTTTTAGGGCACTTTCGCATCTAGTTAGTTTGATCACTTGACATGGTGGACTCGGTACGTTTTTCACTTTTCTCCTTTTCAGCTTTAGCAATGTGAATCACCACTGTCACACATACGCAGAGCATGGGCTTGTCAAACACACACACACACACACACACACACACACACACACACACACACACACACACACACACAATACAATACAATGACACATACACATCAAACGAGAACACCATAATGTCACATGTACACAACAGCATATCACAAAAAAAAATCTCTGGGGCTGATTTACTAACTGGCGCAATCCAGGGCTATTCAATGAAATGATGCCAATACCAGTTTGAGATTTACTATTGCAGCATGCGCGTTCTTTAAGCAGAATAGCAAAACTGCCACAAGGCAAAAGTCATAGGAAAAATATGAAATGACAACAGCACAACAAAAAGTATTCTCCATGTTGTACATGACGAAAAAAGATTTTCCAGAGAGAACTTCTGCTCAGCAAGAGAGCCGAGTGTGTTTGGAAAAGTGCAATGTGAAACCAACAGAACTCTATAGTCTGGAAGTTGCAAGTGAACCAAACAAACACATTTGAATTCACTTTAAAAGAAACTCAATTTAAGTGAACCATGATTCGAATCACTTGCAAGTGAACTAGGTGTGAAAGTGCCCTTAGAAAATCAGGAATTCTGAAACTAAACTCAATGTTCTAAAGAATGATGATCATGTTTCATAACTGTTGGATAAACTCTAATCTCAATCTCTCTCTCTCTCTCTCTCTCTCTCTCTCTCTCTCTCTCTCTCTCAATGCATATATAAATCACATAAATCACATGACATACAGACTGATCCCTCTACTATCAAAAAATATTTATATATATATATATATATGTATGTATATGTAGATGTGTTTTTTTAAGTTACCTGTCCCGCAAGTGGCAGTGCAGTCAGTCCAGGCTCCATACTTCCATATATACTCTGGTTCTTCAACCTCATTTTCTTTTTTCTGGTGTTTTTTTATAGTGTACTCATATTTCACTCCCAGGTTTCTCTCCTGAAAAAGCAGCTAGAAAGGAATGGATAGAGTATTTTATTTTCTAATTACAAAAGGACATACTGTAGGCATTTATATGTAGGGTATGTGTTAGTGTGCCAGCCCTACCATTTTGGTAAGGGCTGAATGTCTTGCCAAAGAGATTCTGGCAGCCGTATGTGAGAAAATGGAAACAGCTGAGTGGCTCAATGCTGTAGTGTTCCACAATTACTGTTCAGTTTTAAACTATAGTTGCTTGGTGTCTCTTTACTAAAATGCTATACATTATTGTAAACTGTATCTGGCTGTCCACTCCAGGGGAAAGAACCTTGGTATGTAGTTGGCAATCCAGTTTACATACCCCCTTGCCACTGTGTCATTCTGAGAGAAAAAACATTGTTATTGTGGAAAAAAATCACATCAACAACAGTTTCTCAGTAGCTATTCATGACAAGAAGCCAAGTTTCATTACAGACATACTGAACATGTAGTTGCTTTTATAACAATGAGGCAAGGGGAAAGCGAAGTCATCTATTCTGAATTGTTAAAGGGAATGTTAGAGGTGACTTTCCTGTGATTTAGAGCTCATTTCCAGGACTAATGTTTGTAAATCTATTTGTATTGATTGGATAAAAAGGTTCATAATGGTAAAACCTCTATAACAGTAACTATATTTATGTTGTGTCCACCTTCATATACATACTATATCAGTTCATTGCATTTAGATGGATGAAAATGGCACATACTCGTATATCATAAAATTATCATTAAACAAACAAACAAACAAAAGATCCTTGAGAGAAAGGTCACATTCCCAAGGTGATCCTGTTCATTGATTTCACAGCCACAGTAATCCATGTGTACAATGTAGTACTGTACCTGTAACCACACAGGCTCCTTAGTTGGTCCTGGTGAAGTCAGGTTCTCCAGGTTCCCACTTCTCTCATAGAAAAAAGTTGTTCCAGCTGCTTTATATTCTCCATTCCACTGGATAATGAATTGGCCATTCAGGTGATACTTCTCTGGATCTTCACTCCTCAAGGCCAAGAAGTTTCCAGATTCCTCGACCTCTATCACTACTATATCCCTCGCACCCTTCGGAATCAAGCCCACGTCAACGTACCCTAAAAGGAAACAGCTCATGAATTTGAGCTCCCCCCTCCAATGGTAATATGATCTTCAGCATACCTTGATATTGTGTAAAGCAAAAACCATTTGGTTCTATTCTATTGATTTACATGGTTGCTGGTCTAAAAACCAGCGGCATTTACATTTTAATATATAACAATTTGTTTACAAAGATACAAGCATTGAACAATATATTGATTTCTGTTAACAAAATAATAATGAGATAAAATAATAAGTAAAAAATATTTTGGAGTTACCCTTTAATTAAAAGAATCGAAGACTAACTAGCCTTCACAACTCATCAGGCTTGCATTAACAGACTCCTCTAAAGCTGCAACCTTTCATCTTATGATATCTTTTGGTGTCATCTTGGTGTTTAATAAGTGAAAAACACATCCAAATCTCCATGTTAAAAAAGCATATCAATTTGTACATAGCACCACTGGCATAAGCAAGATAATGTTACACCTGTTAGGGAAAGCATGTTTTTTTATTTTTGTATTTGAAATACGAGTTAACAGGCAGCTGTTTTGTCTCATTATTATTGAAAAGTTCAATCAAAGGTATGGACATAACCTTTAAGAACTACAAAGAGTTTTTTTTTTATTTTTAATGAAAGTACATGTTTCCTATACAATGTTTGCTTCTATTGCTTCAATTGCTTGAAATTGTTTTTTAAATCAATTTGACACAAGGTGGTATTACAGTACAGTGCTTTTTTATTTTATTTTTCTAAAGAATTAGCTATTTTATTCTACACAAATGTTCACTGTAGATTAAATATTTATCCATTTCTAAAATTGTGGTTTTACTGAGGTCAAGAAAATCTAAAATGCAACTACAGCCATGGCTTTCAGCAACTTTTGGCTCCCATTACATTACCTTTAAAATGAAACAAAGACACCCCCTGTATGCAGGTTTAGGGCAAGCATTTCGGGAAACAAGCGATAGCCTTGACTGCGTTGTCTTTGTTCTGAAACAATCTGATCAGACCTTTAGCCTTCCAGTACACGTCCCTGCACTGCAGATGTCTCTAACCACTCTATGATCGCATGCTGCAGCGGTTTCTCCATGCCTTTAACAGATAACATGTTGGAAATAATCAAGAATACTAGACAAGTAGCTGCTAAAAAGACCTGCAACATCAGTGGTGTCCTGAGGTCAGGCCAACATAACCTTCAGTGGTGCTGATAGACTACAAGTCAGACAAGAAAAATGTATAAAATGCAGTTTTCATGCTAAAACAGAAGGGGATTATCTCCATAGCCTAGCTGGATCTATGTGCCTAGAGGGGCGTCTCACAGACTAGACTTGATCTTTTTACCTGTTTTTCATCTCCTGCATGGATATATTCCAGCAATAAATTACAGCTCAGCTTTTAGATCTTAAGGAGCTTTTCGATTTGCATACTTTTTCAGCAGGATTATAGCTTCTTGTTATACTGTGTTTCAATTGGTAAAGTCAGATGATTCACACACAGCTATGATAAGTCTCTCAGAGAAAAGTAAATTGACAAGAATCTTTGAACCACTTAGATATTTCTGCATCCAGCAGGAGACATGGGGAGAAAAAAACACTAGATAATCATACTAATACAGTACAACAGATTAACTAATGTGATTTTCTTAACCACTATGCTGCCTGGGAAACTTAAGCCTTATAAATGTGTATCTGGCATGTATGCTGTATGAACTAAATATAAAATACAACCTTGTAGGCTGTCAAAATGCACAAAAATGTTAGCTTATTATCATAACCTTGGTTCCCTGAAATAAAAACGTAACCATTACCGCATGGGTATTTACCTCCTAAAGACCCGACAAGCCTGTGACGCAGTCATGGACCACCCCCGAGGCCATGAACACTATGGTCACAGATGTCAACATCATTTGTCCTTCAAGTCTGCTGCAATCATGGATGCAGCAACCTTGAAGGTTAATGGTTACATTTCTTAAGATTAACAAATTACAAATTAAGATATTACCAAGCTTTGATGTCTTTGATGTAGCAGGTCTCCAGCTTGCGGTGGTTTGTTTAGATACTGGCCTCCCCAGTGCTCCCAAAAGGACACAAAAAGTTGACCTGTTGGTGTGTATTTTTGGATGCTGAATACATAGTAGGAGAGGGGTTTTATGCTGTCTGCACCACGACCACATCTTTATTGTCAGTTTGCAGAGCTGCCAGGATTTTGTGCCTCCTTGGTGGTTTATGTACTTGACTACTGTGGTGTTGTTTGTTATGATGGGGATGTCCTGGCTGTGTAAGGTTGCCTTGTAGTGTTTCACAGTGAGTAACATTGATAAGAGTTTCTTATAGTTGATGTGATGCACCCTTTGATGCAGTGACCATTTTCCTTGTAAATGGAGGTACTTGGACCACCCAGTCTGTCAGGGAGGCATCTGTGTAGAGAATTTTGTGGCAGTTGTTTTCTTCCAGTGGTATACCTTGTGAAAGCATGGTTGACTAATTCAATCAAGTTGCCTCCATTTCTGCTTGTGGTAACTTGTATTTTCATTGTGTCTGGAAGAAGCTAAGAGGCACCACTGAAGGTGTCTCAGGTGCAGGAAAGTGTATAACTGAGCCTATGTGGCCAAGGAGGGTTTGGAATGCTTTGGACGATTGTTTTGTGTCTTGCTTGAAGTGGCTTGCCCGGGAGTGTTGCGCTGGTATTCGACCCGTTAGTCTGACTTTGTTTAGCCTTGTGTTGAGAGTGGTGCCCAGGAAAGTCAGTTCTTGAGATGGATTTAGCTGAGATACTCTGCCCCCAAAGGGTAGGAGGGAGAGATGATTGGTTGGGGTAGGGTTTGGTGGAGAAATGTCAGGGTGATATGCTGGTCCACTTCTGGTTTTGCCTGGGAAGCAGAGGGCTTGGGGAAACAAGGCACCCCCTGGCGACCAGAAAGGAATGTTTTAGTCCCTCGTTTTTATAGGGCTTGTTTGGTTTCCTTCAGTTGTGCCAGTTCTGACTTCAGGTCAGACCCAAATAGCAGATCATCTTAAAAGGACATTGCAATGATTAAACGTCAGTATTAAGGCTTATTAGATGGTCAATCCACCTTGCTGCTGTCACTGCGGCTACTGCTCTTGCACTAGAGTCTAAGCTGTCGTAGGCAGCCTGAAGTTGTAGCCTTGCTGCGCTGCGCCCTTCGTCTGCCAGTCTTGCTGTATTTGGTAGTTGTCCACTCTTATAGCTATAGTCCTCGTGACCGAGGGAACCTTATAGAACTGTTTTTGCCATGAAAGAGATGCTTGTGTTGCTTCATATTTTTGCAATATGGTTTCCATGGTTTTCTAAACGTCAGGATGAAAGGGGAAACCCTCAAAGTTGTCCCCTTCTGAGGTGCTGATGACAGAAAAGAAACCTTGGCTGGCTAATGTGACGGTTGGGTCACTGCCATTTATTTTACTGCCATGTGTCAGTATCACGGGTATGAGCCCGCGACTGGACTTGCTTCTGTGGATGGTGGCAGTGCCATTGCTGATGCCTGAGTTATAGCTAGCGGGGGTTTTCGCTGCTTGCGCTGCATCCCTTTGTTCAGCCTGTTCTGTGGGAATTCGAAAATACATCTTTATCCATTGCTGGAATAAGAGGGGTGGCAACTGAAGTAGAAACAGAGGGTCTGGAGCTGTTGCCGTTGTTTGCCGGTGAAGCTCTGTTTTTTTTTTACCCAGATGTTGACCTGTGTTTGATTCCCAATTAGGAGTAGCGTTTGACCCGTTAGTAGGCATAGCACACATTAAGCATTTTATCCTCATGAAAGATGGAGAAAGAGGAGCAGAGCAATCTTCACAGAATACCATGTTAATTTCGGTTTAAACTGAGTGAGAGCTGAGGATAGAGAAAGCAAGTAGAAAGCATGGCAAGGGGTGGCCTGGTTGCACTTGCCTTTGTTGACGATGTTCCGGCTGGATGCTGCAGGATAGATCGCACTGCCATACATGGGAGATTCTCATCCTTTTTTTAAAATGCAGATAGGTTTTACGTTTTTTTGATTTTATTTTTTTTTAAATGTTGCATATAAACTCCGGTTAGCTCTTCTCTGGGCAAAAATGTATATGTATTGTGATTTACTTAAACTTGTTTACCTATCCTGAATAAAATACGACTTGAAATAATTGGGCTCCAAGGGGTTCATAAGAAATCCATTACAACTTCATTCTAATTCATATGCACAGCTTTAAACTGAAAAAAAGGTGAAAAGCTCTCCCTAATGGCAAAAAAGTAACCATACCTGACCCTTCACTTGCATCAAACATCTTTGTCACAGTCTGACAGCCAGAACCATCTCCAAGACACACCCCACAGCGATCTTCAACAGCATTGGAGTCGATTGCATAGTCACATCCTACGTCCTGAAAGAATGCAAAAACTATTTTTTAATTAAAGTAATACACTGTAGACGTATAGCCCTTTAAATATGAACTCAAACTTTTCTATAAAAAACATTTACCACTTGCTTCCAATAAGAGCGAGAACAGAGACAGTAGGCCTGAAATCAATTAAAAGTCATTTAAGTATTGAAAGGAAAACAGAATATGAGGGGAACACTTAAGAATTTGAATTGAAACCATTTCATTATAATCCTTTGAAAGTCTAAAAGAAAAATACATATTATATATTGCCACTCATGAAATTGTCCATTTTTATCTTAAACCTAAAAGTGCCTTGAGGCATATTTATTTATTTAATTTTCTCTGGCACATCCAGACCCATAGTTAATTAGTAACGATGTTATTGAAGAAACACGGTGTTATTGAAGATTCCGCCCCAAGCATAAGGTACACTTCGTAATACACAATTACCAGAATTACAAAGTTATTGTGTATTTTTCTTAACTTTTTCATGTAAGAAAACATTTCCATTATGTTTTTTCCATTGGAAAGTCTAGGATATAAGAAAAAAGACACATATTCCATTATGGATTCTTTATTTCTGTAACACAGAGGAGTATGGCCATTTGGCAGAGAAGCAAATTCAGGTCAAAAAAATATTTGTTGTCTCTTGCTGTTGCTATAAAAACTGCTCATGAAATAACAGCCTGGAATTAGTTTTGTGAAATAAATCTGTTTACAACAGCTTCATCTTATTTAAATCCCCCTTTATAACGCTATAGTCGGAAGCCATAGTTAAGAGACAGTGTTGTTTGTGTTCCGTCTTATAACGAGAATACTAGTGTTAGTGTAATGGCATTATGAAGCAACTGGGAGCCATGACCATACTGCCTTATAATCTGTATCGCAGTATAAAGGGCCACCTTATAAAGGGGAGCGGTGTACCTTACTACTAATACTATTGGAACCCA
This sequence comes from Acipenser ruthenus, assembly GCF_902713425.1. Taxonomy (NCBI): domain Eukaryota; kingdom Metazoa; phylum Chordata; class Actinopteri; order Acipenseriformes; family Acipenseridae; genus Acipenser; species Acipenser ruthenus. The sequence continues at coordinate 33,829,074 of NC_081190.1, read as the reverse complement.
AAATTTGAATTTCATCAGTGACCGAAAATGATTATACTTACATTGCATTATACCAGTATATATTCAAAGAGTGTATTAATTGGTGTCCTTTTTTGCATTAGGAATGTCACACTAAACCACAGACATATTTGCAGTGTCACAATCATTTAATGGAGATGGAAATATTTTTGGTGGAGTCCTAGATCATATTGATGGGTGCTGTGTGAAGTTTCTGTGCAGAAAAAAATGTCTTCCTGCTGGACAATTGTCACAACTGGAGAAATGTTTTTCCAGGTGATTATTTTCTATGCATTAGATGACACACAAATACTAATTTGGGTTGGTTTGGAAACTAGCTAGATTTTCAAACAGTGGCAATGCATCATGGAATAAATGAAATGCTTTCACACAGTTGCACACCACAGAGTGCATTCACAAATAATCCAATATCATTTAAATGCGGTGGGGGTTTGGGAAATTCAAAAATATTAACAAAACAGCATGGGATATGGAAGAAATTATGGTTCTTATTACTGTCTTGGCTGGCTGTAAATTCCAGAGAATGCTACAAAATGAAAGTGTTCAATGGAATATCCCCCAGGCTTAATGGAAAAGGGACCAGCTTTTCACTGCCAAAGCTCAACCAGTGATACAATCTGGAGTGGAAATGAAAAATAAATGAAACAAATAATTCAATATTTATGATTCAATGGCCAATATCTAAAGTGCCATTTAAATCTGAAATATAATTATTATATATTTTTTCTATTGCACCCATGCATTCTAACATTTGTCTAGTCATGGTAAAATAATTAAACAATGAAGGAATAAAACTGAAGATGAAAGGGAGGTAAAATAAATGATTCAGTTCACATTTCACTGACATGTAAAATAGGGTCGTTTGATTCCACAAGAAAGTGAATTTCAATATACAGTACACCCTTGCTATAGCACGAAAAGCTCAGTTTGGGATTCTTGCATGGTGGATTAAGAATTGGTGCACTTATTTTGAATAAATGTTCAGCTTCAATTCAGGATTTGTGCTTTCTATACTGCATTTTAATTCTTTAACAAATTGGATAAAGCAAAGGCAGAATACTGCAAACATGGGACGCACAGGTACATGTAATTCTACTTTTATTCACAATCTCATCTCATTAATTTACTCCTACAGTTTATCCTTCATTTGGATTGTCCTTTCGCTATAACAAACCCCTCGATATAAAGAACAAAAGGCTTGGACCCCGACAGGTTCGTTATAGCGAGGGAGTACTGTATTTTTGTGGGTGTCATGTAATAGAATAATATGCATGCATTTTATTTTGGAATGACCTATATACCATATGAATAAGCCATACTTGACTAGAGAATCTTCCTGGATTGCATCAACCACCCCTTTTAGCACAGCAGGTTATAGGTTCATCAAATCACCCCTTGAGTAATCGTACTGGGAAAATAATGTACAGTATATTTAAATATAAATGATTTATTCCCAAGTAGTGTTAAGCTGCTAAAAGCCAAATTACACATACAAGGCCCGATTTTCATGACTGGGCAAAGTGGTGGTGCTGGAGCTGTTCAAATCTTTAGGACCATGCAAGGACGGTGGTTGTCAGTGGAGCTTGTGTCCAATATAAAATTCAAAAGGGCAAGTGAGCACAGAAGACAGGTTAAAAATAAACAAAGAACGAAATGCAGTGCATTTGTATTTAGCAGTTGGAATAGTACACATTGCTATAATCATGTATCTCTTAATTAACTTTTTGAACAACACACAGCTAATTTTGCAATACACAGTTAGCTCCGGAGTCCAGCTAGTGTGTTGCATGTAGCTGTACGAGTACAGCACTCCCACTCTACCAACAGGGGGCATTCTGATACTAAACAAACTACATGTCTGCATTTGTACTTGTACCATACTCCCAGTGAACTTGTATACAGTTCAACCTAGCATGGTGTCCATCTCATTCACTGCAGGTACACAGCAAGACACCGCACCCATCTAAATGAAATGAACAGGGGTGGGCAACAATATGAAAATTGTATATCGATATCGTGCACGGACTACAGCATTAAGGAAGGCTCCCTCTCAGGTCCGTCCTACAATGACTGCCTATGGGGATGGTAAGGGGTGGTAAGGGGGTTGAGCATCGTTTATACCGTGTTAAGCACACCATATATTTTGGGCAAACTCAGCTGTTTGGATCTCATTATGTGCCACTGATGTAGATTTAAATAACAAAAGTACTGCTTATACGGTAGTAATCGCTCTTACTAATCCACCAATCAACTGTTTTCATCACGATACCTTGCCATTCACCTAGATTTCAATACAAAAGGCAGCACTTTACTGTAGTAAAAGCTTGACAGATCGACCAATCGGCTGTTTGCACTTCGTTTCTGAGCGATTACCCCTGTACTGTACCTTGGCTATTTAATCCCTGTACGCAGTGCCGGGTTTACAGTTTGAAAAAAACAGCACTGACTGCAACAGCATGCAAGTATGGCTGGAAAGAGAAAAGGAAAGAATTTCAGTCCTGCTTTGCTGTAATATGGATGGCAGTGAATGTTGACCATGACACGATTCAGTTTGTATTAACAATGTACACAATCGTTTTTTTTTTATTTTCTAATTATATTTATTTCAATTTTACACTATAATACTGAGTTACCATAGCTAATACTAGATTCAATGTGAGATCTTTCAACACTTGTAAGGCGACTTTTGGATTATTTATTACATTTACTGTATTATTACTACCGGTACTGTATTTTCTTGAAATTCATTGGTTCTTGTTTCATTTTCAGCAATCTGATTGGCCAAATTAGTATGCATAGTAATTAGAATTACAACACACACTAAAGTCAAATGAGAACGTGTACTATATACAGTAACATATTTTTGACCCGGATGGCCTATATACGTTTGTAACCAAAAAGTTACGCCTCTGATGTAAATTGCAATTGCTCAGGGACACAGAAAAGAGAAAGAAAAGCACAACGGAACAATAATAATACATACATACATACATACATACATACATACATACATACACACACACACACACATACATACATACATACATACATAATTAAAAAACAAAACAAAAAAACTTTTTCTTTTAAAGGACGCTGTGACCTGAACTACGATCGACAGCAGCCCAGCCCAGCGTGTTGTCGCTCTCCTAAAGCCTCAGCTGTTCTCATAACCCTTCTCATATATGGTTTGTTTTCATGCATCACAACAACAGGGGGGTTATCGCTATGGTGATATTACTGTAAAATAATTTTAAATGGTTGTAAGGTTGTTTTTAAGCTTTTGTTTGTGTGTTTCTAGAAATGGATAATGTTTGTTTTTTAATGTAACAATACCATAGTGTTTAGCTAACTGAATTGCAAAATTAATTAAGCTGCGTGTTGTTCAAAACGTTAATTAAGAGACAAATGATTAAAGCAATGTCTACAATTGCAACTGTTAAATACAAATGTGGTGCTGCATATCCTTATATTTGTATTTTGGTTTATTTCACCTATCTTCTGTGATCACTTGCCCTTTTAACATCGACACGAGATCCACTGACAACCAACATCCTTGCATGGTCCTAAAGTGCATGAACAGCACCAGCGCCACCATTGCCCATTCATGAAAATCGGGCCCAAAGTCTTAATGCATTTAAATCATTTTAGAAGTCATCATTGTACTTGCATACTTTATTACATTAGGGATACTGTATTCTGGTTGCCAAATTGAAGCAATTTATTGTGTGACCACCAGATTGTCTGCTTATCAGCATCAATAAGACATGCTATTTATGAGGTCATTACGGAATGCTTGTGGAACACTGACAACATAGGGACTAAGTGAACATAGCTCGTGGGGGAGGAGTATGGTGATCCATATGCCAAAATTGCAGACAGATCTGGAGAGCAGGCTGTGCGTGGGAAATAAATAAATCCCACATTGCCTCCAGCTATAAGTTTGAATTGTGTGGCAATGACATTGATGATGATCTCTGTGCAGTTTGCAGATGTTTCCCTGGTGTTCCAAAGCAAAGTGGTTTGTAGTGCACAGGTGTAAAGGTGATGCAGTGCTTAGTAACAACAGTCCAACAACAGTTCAATGGTGAAAACAAAGCTTTATTAATTGGTTTTAAATAATACGACTGACCATACACAACCATGTGTACAGCCAGTCAAAACCACGGGGTTCAGTCCCGAAATAATAATAACAAACACACCCTTTAAAACACCTACACGATCACCAGTCCAACAGTGAGTGCTCCGGGTGCAAGTGGTGTTGTGAATACAATATTGGTGCTTAACAGTGGTGCAGTGCAGTCCGGGTTTGATGCTGGGTTATCAGCGACAGCTCCCGGATAATTAGACATCTACAAATGACAAACATGAAAAGTTAACAGATAGATAGTACAACACGAAACACTCACGGTTTATTTTTACTCCATAACCATAACAGAGGAACAGATCGCTCGGCCACATCCCCTGATATACCTTCAGTCACGCCCCCTTTGGTAGTGAGTGCAATCAGGTCTCCTCTAATCCATGACTGAAACATTGCCTACCGCAGTAAGGTGCTGACTTCTAGTATTGTGGCTTCGCCCCCTTTTTGGATGGCCGACTTCCAACTGACCCTGGAATGAACTGTCAAACCACCCAGTCCAGGGCACACTGTTCCTGTTATACCATGCCCTCACAGGTCGGGAGGGAGATTGGTGACTCAGATTCATTTGCTCTCTGTCACAGCCTCCCATACCGTTAACAACACACCCACTCAAAGCAAGGACATCAACATCAGATTTCTGTTGTCATTGTGTCCTGGGTCTTCTTCAAATACTTCTATCAAGTAAATGTTCATTAAGTTTACAAATGGTTAAAATAAGTGAATAAACTGCATTCGAAACCTATAGAAAAGGTGAAAATAAATATTTTCACACTCTATCTACAAATATTGAATTATCTAGGTATGTTACAGTACTTATCTACTGATATGCTGTTTGGTGCATTGGGTCCCTAAAATGATTAAATACTGTTTGTCAAAATGTAAGAGTCATGACAGCAGCCAGGGAAATTTGTACATTACAAATGTTATAGAATGCATCACAAATCACCTCCACATTAAATAAATGGAATCCCTTCCTGAAGACATACGGTATATATACCGCTGAAGGACAAGTGTAAAATTACAGTGAGTGTTTTGTTTGTTTTGTCGTGTCTAAAAATCTACTTGTTTGATATTAGATGGCTAACACGATCCGGAGCTGTCGCTACAGGCCAGCACAAAAAACAGACAACACTGCACCACTGTACCACTAATAAATTGTATTACACCACAAGCACCATAATAATCACTCTGGACTTGTGAAGGTGTGTCTTTGTGTGTGTTTGACTGTGTTTATTATTTAAAAACTGTGTCTTATTATTTCGGGACTGCAACCCGTTGTTTTGGAACAGTGCATTGCTGTGTATTGCCTGGGATTATTCTTTGTGGTCACCAGATCAGGATTACAAATAAGCATATTGTTTGGACTGTGAACATTGTTGATTGTCTTCTGTTACGTAATCACATCACCACTACACCTGCGCACTGCAAACCACTTTGCCACAAGGATACACAAAAAAATGTAGTTTGGTATTACAGCATCCACACTTCTGACAAACCGCACTACCTGATGCCATCTAATTTAGAACCGGACTCGAGACTACCTCCTGAGGTGGTCTCGAGTACGGTTCTCGAGTATGGTATTAAACGCTGCGTAGCGTGGATGCACTTTTAAGCCAGTTTAAGGACAACTAGTACGGTTTAAAGGCATAGTGTGGACAGGGCCTTATTTACTGGTGCCCAACACTGGTCAAAAGTCAATCATAAAACTTGAAAGTTTTATTTTCTGAACAAATCGTTTTTCAAACAATAGAACAGTATAGAACACATTTAACAGGGGTCAAAAGTTGATGTAAATGACTCTGAAATGAGGCCTGTGTTTAATGAATTGTTTTTCAGAAATTGATGAATACTGAATTCGTATTCTTCCGATGCTGAGAGACAACATGGAGCAAGAACTGCTTTTGTTCCTCTTTGCGAGTTAGATGGTCATTAAACTCTTGAATCAGAGCCAGGCCTCTCTCTGCAGTGTCACTGACCACCTTCAATCCCCTGACAATTTTCAGGGCAGCTCCATAGTCACTGTCCTGAAGCCAGACCTCAGGATCCTTGTGGAGGAAGCCTTCAGGAAGACCCAAGGCATTGAAGAAGCCTTTAGTCTCTTACGTGATGAATGCACTGGGCTTCCTGGTCATTCCAAGATCAGAAAGCTGCAGCTTGATCCTCTTCAGCGGATCCTCCGTTCTTTTGACCTCCTCTAGTGCTAGCAGCATGGCTCTTTTCTCATTGAGAGGGACCAAAGGGTCAAAGAACTCTAAGCCAATCAGCTCCTCACTCATGTACCACAAGTGCCCTAATCATTTCTGTATGGCACCACCAGCGACACCCTGGTTGATTTTGGAGTACTTCTGGAGCCTTTCCAAGAACTTCAGACCATTCAGTGTGGGGCGGTAGTAGCTATGGGAGCGGAGAGCCAGGATTGAATGTAGCCCCCTGCAATGGTGAAGCAAAGGAGTTCACAAAGTCCATTCTCTTTTTCTGTGACCTTAAATAATCCGCCATCTTCCTTTGTCTGACCGAACGTGAAGATCTTGAAGCCCTACAGCAGGCATGCCATCCATTGTGTTCTATGAAGTCCTGTTGGAGCTTGGAAGCAAACTCTTCCAGGAGGCACGCCACCCAAGAAGATGATGGTCAGATGAAGCAGTTCTCAAGGGTGAGAACTTTTTCTTTCATGTTGTCTGTGATCTTCAAAGTCACTTCCTTGTCATCCAATCCTGTCCTAAACTCAATGAGACCCCACCGATTTTGGAAATGCTTGAAGAGTTGGATGTCTAGCCCTGAAGAAGCTAGAAGTGTGAGTGTGAAGACTCTCAAGGACAACCTCGAACATGTGCTTGCGACATGCGAAGGAGATCAGTCTCTTTCCCATTTTCTGTTCCAACAAGATGCAAGCACCAGATTTGTGACCTGGGTTTGCAGAAGTTGTGTCAAAGGCTATGCCACAAATGCGCTCCTTGATGCCTCAATCTTCTGCACCAGCTGGGGACTCTCCTGTCCCATTCAGCAACTTCGGCACTGCAAGGAGCTGATCGACTCCAGACCCGAACACCAAAACTGGAAGACGATCGTCTCTTTGCCAGTCGAGAAGGGAAAACAAGGTTGATGAGGCACCTCTAAATACAATCCAATTTTGATGACATTTTGCAGGGAGTAGTTTTTCACCAATTGAAAAAAATGAGGGGATGAGAGGTCAAGATTTCATATTTTCATGTTTTACCATATCTATAGGAACCATCTTAATGTATATGCATGGTGTTATGGTGATTTGAGTGCAACATGTGTGCAATCGATAACATCCATTACTCTGAGAAACCCGGTCATGTCATAAAACCCTTTTAATATTTTGTAGCTACGCCTGATTAAGTGGGATACTGATATAATCGTTAACACTGTTTACCAATGCAGCCGTGACCTGACGGATAACTGCAGAGATGGTAGATTGATTGAGTCCCACCAAGGCGCTTGTAACCCTTTGAAATGATCCCGAGGCATAGAAGGACAATGCTGCCAACCAATTAATATGCGGTGGTACCACGCAACCCCTATTATTAGACAATTCAAGATCCTCCCACAGAGCCTGACAGACAATAGCTGCCCTATCCAGACGCAATCCAGTTTTTAGATCAACATTTAGCAAATCCAAGAAACAAACCCTGGTCCTGTACACCCTCTTTCTGTACTGTCAGCGTCTCGGCCGGGGTCTGTTAATCTGAGGCTCAAACTCAAACTCTAAAATTGCATTTGCTGCTGCAGCTGCAACTCCCAACAAAGCCATGTATGTTAAACAAACAAAGGACTTACCTGCAATACTGTTTTGAAGGTGTTATATCATGTTTTGTTCTTGACCCCTTGTGGCAATAAGCACTGACTTGGTTTAAATTTCCACGCAATGTAATGTACCGTCTCAACCTACATGTGTCATCTAGTGGTACCCTGCTCCACCATAGAGGAGATCCTATTGAGTAAATGTTACCTATCCAACATGCTCCCAAGGGGTCTCTCATTAGAAGTGGGGACAGTGTTTCCTTAGATCTAACATGATTTGAATCCAAGAAGAAATTACTCCAGGATCAAATAAAACAGAGACAAAAATATGTTTTTTTGCTGGTGAAAACAAAACAAAACAAAAAAAACTAGGGAACTTAATTTGAACTGGTACAAATATTATTTCTCTAATTAATATATATATATATATATATATATATATATATATATATATATATATATATATGTAATAATGTCCTTGATAGTTTCTCAAGAATACTACCAAGAAACACACAAGTCTGTGTACAGTAGCTTTGAGAAAGAAACATACCCCAACACTACCTTACAAACACTATTGACACAGATATTTCTGCTGTTATTGTCATCAAAACATGAGGTCCCATCTATGACAGCGTCCAACATTTTCTCAGAAAATTGTCCATCAACAGGCCGACAGTGAAGCTCGCAGGGGTTTACTACAGCAAAAAAGAGACAAAAAACAAACATTGTAACAGACAGTTTCTAGAAGTGCTGTGTCCTCCTAACCAAAACATATGTCCTAATAGTTGGTATATTGGAACAAGAGTGAGAGCACAGTGAGTTAAATCTACCATGGGTGCTCTGGTGCAGTAGAGGTACCTGTTTGTGAAAATCAATTACAAAAACTATTATGGTGTCGCTAATACTATTCTATTTATTATCACCAGATGCAGATTAACACCAATTTAATCATTGTAATTCAGCATTATTCATCATCAAGTCCTACCTTGCTAATGTTATCAGGGTTACAAAGGTGTCTTGTCAGCAGATGCAATTTAATTACATCCTTTCCATAGAACTGAATTACAGTATTTAGGCCACTTGAGTACATTTGATTAATCTGTTTTCGAAAGCTCTTCTTACAAAAGAGCATTAGGAGTACAACAAGCACCCTCCTCCAGCTTTAGACAGAACAAATGTCCAGAAAAATAACAATTTATCAATGTGGAACTAAAGCCGTCTGATTTGCATTGAATTGTCAGTGGTTCTGACCACAAGTTTATATTATATTGATATTATGTCATTATTCTTCACTAATCTTTATATAATCTACATTTTCATACCATTTCAGTTCTTAACAGTGCATTATCCAATTGTATTTGTTCTCTATTGCTGTTTTTGTTGATATGCAATATGAAGAAATTGATAAAGACCTCATCAAAACTACTTTATTTTCAGTACTAATTTATGGTGGTCATTGATCAGAAATCTCCTTTTTATCAGGCAACTTGTTTTAAGTACATCACAATACCGAATCAAATGGAGGTAAAAGGAAGACTGTGTACTAACACTAAGAGGCAGTGTGATCCAGTGGTTAAAGTCCAGGGCTTGTAACCAAAAGGTCACCGGTTCAAATCTCATCTCTACCACTAATATATTATTATATTATTATTAACAACCAAACCAAAACTGGACAATGGAGGACAGGCTGCAACAAAATGAATGCTGCAACCTTGATTTACTCTTTTGTCTGTTACATTATAAAAAAAAGCAAAGCAATAAAACGGAGTGGTTATTAAACCTGGTTCAGCCATCAATCATATCCCCACAACAAACTGAAAATAAGAATCATTCCATCACACCTGCCATAACTTAGTGATGGATGTGACAGTGTTGATGTTCTTCCAGAATAGTCCATAGTCATCACTTTCTCATAAGTAATTTGGCTGGGACAGTTTTAGAACATTTTTTTTAACAATTATTTGTATTCATTTTCCAATTTTCTCCCAGTTTTGGAATGGAACCTGGCTCACCACTGCAACCCCCGAACTAACTCGGGAGAGACGAAGACGAAACAAGTCACGTCAGTCGTCCGCTTTTCTTTCACTCTGCAAGCTCGCTGTGCAGCCATATCCAGAACTTACAGCATCGGAGCACCACGTAGTTCTGAACTGAGTACAGGCCGGCCTACAGGCTCCCGGCCAGCCACAGGGGTTGCTGGTGTGTGGTGAGCCAAGGACTCCCCAGTCGACCTAACCCCTACCCTGCCCGGGCAGCGCTTGGCCAATTGTGTGCCACCCCTTGGGAACTCCCGTCCACGGTCGGCAGTGGCATAGCTTGGATTCGAACCGGTGATAAAACATTAGTATGGCATTTTTGGCTAAATACACATTTAACAAACACGTAATTCTGAAGACATGATATTAGAGATATACATACAGGTGTTAGTGACTGGGATCCACTCATACAGCTCATTCTTGTAGGGCACCGTGTTGAATTCACTGCACTGCATTTCTCTGAAAGTGGGCCTGTCCTGGGGACAGGCTTTGGTGTTACATATTCGATACCGCTTGCGCTCTCCTGTGCAGTACTTGCCTCCAAACTGCGGCCTGAAGAAAATAACTAAAAGTTAGCCCCAATTGTGTCCCATTCACCCAGGCTCTTTTTTACATCACAAAGGCAGTATTTATTTATAATGGCACTGACATTGAATTTGTGGTGTTGTATACACTGTACGTACTGTAGATTTTCTCCATTATTTACATGTTTTTGTGCAGTCCACTTTAAATTTGTATTTGACAAAAGAGTATGTAAATTGAGGCTTTCAGGATGGTAACATTTTTTAAAGGTAATAATATTTTTTCAGTCAAATGAGTAGTTTAATTTACCTTGAATAGTATAATGTTGCCAAGGAACACTGGAATTTAAGCCAAGATGTCATTACATGTTAATTTGATACACCATGACTCCTAGTAGATTGTGTTTGATTGATTTCAAGCCAAACCTCAAGAGATAGACTTGAGTGTGTGGTCTCTGCAAGCTGCTGTAAAAGTGCATTTGTTATGCATCACAAAAGACAAAATAATGCATTAGCATTGTGAACATGCCAGTATGACCTTCATCCACAGTGTGTAGAATAGCATTTCAACAAATAAAGTACCCATGGATGGTTTTACCAAAACTTGACAGAACTAATTTTACAATATACTCTTTGAATAAGTCAGCAAAACAAGATGTTTGTATTATTAAGTAGGAAGATGTGAGCTGACATACAACAAAACTAACACCTACTTCTTGTGCTATGATAAATGTTACTGAATAGGGAGAGACTGACAGCAAAAATGCTCCTGAAAATAATAACCTCTTAATCCCTTTTTTGTGTCTGTTTTTTTGGTTGTCAGTCACCTAATTAGATTCAGAATTTTGACAGCTTGGGCGAGATCACATGACCTACTGGAGATATGGCTGCCTAAGGCTTTTGCTCCGTACCCTTCATCTCCTCTTTCACATATTACTTAAGGCATAAATTAATTCTTCACTCTTATCCCAATCTGGTTAAGATTTACTTCACCTCAGGATGGCAAAGAACCAAAAAAAGAGACTTTCCTCTCAGCTGGCGTCTCCCTCTAAAGGCAATGAAAGTTGCTCCCAGCTTGATCTCTTCGCCATTGTTGAGGCCTGCATGGAGAGGCACCGTCATTACTTTGAATCCCAATTTTCTCATTTGGAGGAAATGGGCAGAGGATCGGACGCCAAACTGTCCTCCATACAGACGGAGTTCATTAATTTACCGCGCGACATGAAGGGGGGATAACAACACGAAATTGGCCTCTCTTTGCAGCACCAGGATTGATCAGCTGGAGGCCAAACTGTCCGATTTAGAAGACAGGAACAGACGGCCCAATCTCCGCATGGTGGGCTTGGAGGAGAATTCCAAGGGCTGGGATGCGGCAGCTTTTCTCATGAAATTCCTCCCTCAGTGGTTTCCGTCTTTGGTTGAAAAAAAAAAATAGAGGTCATGCGTGCCCACCGCATATACAACGGTCAGCCCAAGACAAATGATAGGTCCAGGACCCTCATCTTCAACCTGCTCTGATACTCCGACCGCCAAGCCATCCTGCAAGCTGCCAGGAAGAATCCTGTGACTCTCTCAGGTAAAGAAATTAAATTCTTTCCTGACTATAGCAATTATACGGCGCAATGCCATAAGGGCTTCTCCCAGCTGATCGGCCGGGCTTGTTTGCAAGGACTGCAAACTTTCCTACTGTACCCGGCCACCCTTAAACTTATCAACAATTCTGAAGAACATCTGTTTAAAACAGCAGCAGAGGCTGAGGAGTTCCGGAATTTGCTGGGGTCTTCTGGTCCGGTCCGGGCCCAACGTCCTTCTTCTTCCTCACCCGAAAGGATGGAACATGATGGAAGAAGACCTCTCGCCCAGCGCCTCGGTCTTGAGTAGTTCCTGATCGGCCTGCTGGCCCCTCATGTTTGGATTACTGCTGAAATCAACATCGCAGAGTTTGGACTTACCAGGACTTGATTATTATTGAAGCTCTCTTTATTATATATTTTTCTTTTTTTGATTTTACTGTATTTTCATCCTGGACTATTATCCTATTGTTATGACATATATTAATCTTGATTAATCGTGTTTATATTTTGTCGGGAAATTATTATAAGTAGGGCTTCTGTTTTTCGGGTTTTATTTATTGTATTTTTCGGTGCTTATTTTTTAGCTATTTTCGAGTTTTATGTAAAAAAATTTTCAGGGCTTTCGTTTTTGATATGCTGTATGAAATTAGTGTTTTTGGTTTTTTTTCAAAATGCGTGAGCGTTTTTTTTTTTTTTGTCAAAATATGTATAGTAACTCGACAGTACTTGCACACTTAAGTTGTACATTCTTTCCTTTGCTGTCTTCCACAACGAAATCCCTACGGTCACGGGCACATTCTTCTGGGGTTTTTGTGAAGAGAAAGCTCTTTATGTCCGAAACCATCAGGGTCACGGATTATAGCTTTTTTTTGGAGGGGTGGAGGGGAGGGAGAGGACCTCGTGGGATCGTATACTGTGTTAGCTCCCTTTGTTATTTTTCACTTAGATTACTAATAGGATATTTTGATTGCTTTTTGCTGATCTGTAAGTTTATTTTCAATACTAATGACTAATTTGTCGCTATTATCCTGGAATGTGCATGGTCTGAACACACCTCATAAACGTACAAGCTGTCTTGACCTCCTGTGGAAACGAGTTGATATTGCCATGTTTCAAGAAACGCAACTCATGCAGAAAGACATTCCTAGAATCGCAAATAGATATTATCATGTTATAGGTTCTTCATCTTCAGATAAAAAAATAAGGGGGTTCTGATTGTTGGCCGGCACAACCTGCAATTTACTCTTCTGGATTCGGGAAGTGACACAGAGGGTAGAATAACATATGTAAAGACAGTTGTTCTTTTGTTTCTGTTTATGCTTGATTTGTCAGAGTTCTGCTTGATTATCGGAGGTGATTTCAATGCTGTGTGGGAGCATGCTTTGGACAGGACTGGATTAGCAGAGGGGAGGGATCAGCGTTTAGCGTCCACTGCACTACAGAGATTGGTGTCTGATTTATGTCGTGTAATGAATCCCTCAATCAAAGATTTTTCTGTATGTCTGTACAGCCACACTCCCTGGCGCTCTCATTCGGACCGCCAGATGGCTCTTTAACACCATTTTGCTGCAGAATGAATCTTTCAGGTCAGAATTTGAAAACCAACTAGCAGAAATTCGGTTCATGATCCGCGTGTGTTGTGGGATTCAGTTAAAGGATTTATCGGGAATAGTGCTACATCATTTGCTTCTAACCTTAGTAAGTTGTGACTTAGCAGAATTAGGAATTGGAAACCAAGTTGGGATTTCTAGAAAATACTTTGCATTCTAATGTATCTGCTAATACTGCACTGGAACTTGATTTAATTAGAAATGATCTTAATCTTTTACTCAGGCAGTGGGCTGAATTCCTTATTCATAGAGCTAGGCAGCACTATTATTTCAACGGCTCGAGACCTAGTCATCTTCTAGCCTTGAGACTCCGGGCTAACGAGCACTTCGCAGACATGTCTGTTAAATCTCTGAAGGGAGATATACTTTCAGACCCTGTACAAATAAATTCGGCATTTCGCTCCTTTTATTCCAAACTTTACAGTTCTGATATTCCTCATGACAAAGACAAATGCACGCCGTTTCTCAAAAAGATGCAATTGCCGCACCTTTCTGCCGGTGAAGCAGGGCTTCTCTGCACTCCAATATCTTTAGCTGAACTTAAAGACACTGTTCAAGATACGAATAAGGGTAAATCCCCAGGTTTCGATGGCATTCCTCCTGAATGTTTTCTGACTTTTTGGTCTCAGTTAGTTCCTCTTTTGCTTGACATGATGCATTCTGCAGTTGAGAAGGGCTTTTTTTTACTAAAGATGTTAATACTGCTATTGTTAAAAAAAGATAAAGATCCCACTGATTGCACAAGTTATCATACCCTTTCTTTAATAAATTGTGATGCAAAGTTATATGCTAAGGTGCTTGCACACTGACTTGAAGCCTATATGACTAAATTGATTCACAATGACGAGACTGGATTTATTAAAACCCGGTTAGCATATCTCTGGATGCGAAGAAAGTTTTTGACCACTTAGAATGGCAATATCTTTGGCCGGTTCTAAATCATATGGGTTTTGGGGAAAATTTTATAGGCATGATTAAGATCTTGTATGCTAATACCTCAGTGATGGTGCTGACAGGCAGTAAGTGTTCTCCCCAATTTAACATCTCCAGGGGAACTCTGCAGGGTTGCCCCCTCTCTCCTCTGCTGTTTGCCCTGTCTCTTGAGCTGCTTGCTCAGGCTGTTCGTCAGTCAGTTGATTATACTCCCATCACCGTTAATAATACTCAACATCATATTTCGCTTTATGCAGATGACGTATTTGTCGAAAATGTGTCTCAATCACTTCTTCACCTATTGACTATTTTATGCGTCCGCTTACTGTATGGTTTGATTTAATCTATTCAAATATTGCTCTCAGATATTGTAAGCTATGGTTTGGCCCCATAAGCACACAGTTAGTTACTGTTTGGCGCTTAGTGGAGACGCATACAAAAACCCAACTTAAGCGGCACTCTCACTCTCCTATATTTCATAATTTTTCACTCCTTCTAGGGGGTCAATCCATCCTCTTTTCCGCGCTTTCAATACCACTTCACTATATATATATATTTTTTTTTTTCACTTTGACATTTTGAGGAGGCACTGCCTCCCTTGCCTACTCTAAGGAGACTCCACTACTGTCAAGAGTGTAGATGCAAACCGATCCTTCTAATCGTAACAATGTGCTCAGGGATAACAAGTTAATTTATAATGTAGATCTTGTAATACCCAAACCACAGCTGTGTTTAAATAGACATTAACGAAAAAATTAATTTCAGTGTTCAGATTAGGACAAGGAATACATTAAAAATTAAAAGGTAAACATAGTCCTGTTACAGTTGTTATAAAAAATAAAAGAAAATAATGTATGTATGTGTATTAAATACATTACATAGATGTTTATTTAGCACAAATATTAAAATATTACAATGTATTACAGTCATAAATGTACTTTAAGTTAAAATCTTTGTAGCAGTGATGATTCAATTAATTAATTTATTTTTTTTTAGCCGTGACGTTGAGATTTATACATATCTATCTTTATCAATCATTAGTGGAGCACACATTGGTTGCTACAGGGGGCTGGGGCTGTGACACCCATCAAGGGGAGGGAGCTTCGGATAGGATTTATAGTACTGATTTACAGTCGCTGCATTTTCTGCAAGATTAGGGCTCAGGCTTCGATTGCCACTAACCAGAAGTCTGTTAATCTTTTGCTTTTATTGTTATTTGAAAACAGGGAAATGAAAAGATGTATTCCAGAGTTTTTATCATGTTATTGTAGAAAAGAATACTGGTAATAAAAAGTAAAACATTATACTGAACAACAAGGATGTTTTGAATGATGGCACAATGATGAATGTGTAATGTGAATAAAATGCAGTGCATCACTCACTGTGGGTTGTTGCACTGTCTCTCTGCAGACTGAATTCCAGCACCGCAGGTCCGTGTGCAGTGGGACCAGGAACTCCACATGCCCCATTTCCCATTCATTTTATCAGGGCGCTTCCCCACAACCACACACTCTCCAGAAAGGCACCACTGGATAGGAAACAAGCAGTAAAGACAGCATAGAAAATCAGATGGTTATTAAAAAAGATATTTCTACATTACATATATATAATTTATTATGTATTGCCTACACATGTCAAGAGTCCCCTTTTACTCAAAAGATATTTTCAGTGTGTTCATATTTATGGAGGAAACAGAAATGCAAGGAAAGGAACAGAAAAAAAAAAACATTCAGTTTAATTGAATGCTTTACGTACTCAGAATGTACCCCCTTCCCAAAGAAATAAATTAAATACATACTGAGACCTACTCTTAGTCATTTTTTTACTGGCCCCATGACAGAAATTCCAGGTTTGCTTGGATTGCCTTAGAAGGTAAAATATGGTGGTGACCACATTTCATAATAAACCATTACAAAAATAAATAGTATGCAAATTCTGAGGGTATAAACTTGTGATTTGACTGTCCATAATTACACTTGTTTACACACCAGTAAGCAAGGAATGAACACCTATGCTACAGCCATAGCAGTATCTGTCTTTCCCTTATGCAGTTATACTATACCAGCTTGAAACTGTATTGTAAACTTAAAGCCAAGGGGAAGGAAAAAAAAGGACTGAGTCATACGATTCTATCCAACTATGAATGGAAGCCAGATTGTAATAAACTGCACTGAACTACAGCTCAGTAAAATATGTTAGAAATGTCTGGCCCATGGATAATGTGAACTAGAATATGAGGCAAATTAAATCTGGAGAGAGAAACAACATATACAAATCCTACATTTATAGTACTGAGCAAAAAATATATTATATAATATAATTGGTTGTGCGTCTGCCTATGGATTATAAACACCAATTTGTACATGTAATCTCAATTGGTTTTCCCTGCTGGCAGTGTCCATTTTCTCTTCAATTACTGTGTGTGGATGAGCTGCTGTAATTCTCCAGTCTCCATGATGGATTTAATCAAGCAGAGTGGCTAGGTACAGCATTTGTGCACTCCCAATCAAGGACTAACCATGAAACCTTTTTATTCATAAACAATATGCTGGATTTTCAGAGTAATTCCCCTTTAACATGTTTTTGTCATGCTGCTGTTCAATTAAAATCAGTAGAATCTGTTAAAAACATGATAATTACGCAAAAGATATCTCCCTCATTTATCCTCAACTACACAATAAATCAAATACCAATCAATGGCAATCAAAGATCGTCTTCTCTGACAGGAGGGCATAATCTTGTTTTTAAAAAACATGTTCTGTTCAGATATTTACCCAGAACAAAAAAACAATACTAATAAATGCCCCCGAGATGAACAAGGATAGACCCACTGGACTGTTCTATATCACATTTGTTGTATATATTCAAATTACATTACACGTGACAAATATAAAATGAAAATCCAATGGATTTTATGTCAAACAGATAAAAGAAAGATAAGGCACAGATAAAATATGAGTGCTTTTAATTAGAACTGCAGTGAGCACATTCGTCTGGAATTTGAACAGCCTCAAACAAGCCCTGTGGAGCTCACATAAAGCTTTGGCACTGTTCGTAAAAATGCCTCTATGGAGCTTGCATCTCAAATTAAAAACTGAAGCTCAATAAACTGTACAACTCAGCTATGTTTTTCTGCATCTAGGAAGTTTGAGATGCATTTAAACTTCTTGCTGCGGTAAAAGCTATATATTATTAGATTGTAGAAAACTTGGTGGCACACCTTACAGCTTGATGCTTAAAGGAAAATGCTACAAGGTCGTTTTGACTATTATTACTGTTGTTTCAACTAGGGCTGGTTTATTTTTCTGCAGCTAGAATTGTAACTGAGAATAGTATGTCAAGTTTTTACTTTTAAACTATCTTAAGGTGACTTGTGGGTTATTCGGCTATCCTCATTTGTGTAACATCTACAATACTCTATGAAGGGTTGTGGTGTTTCCTCTATAAATGAAGTGTAATAGTCAGGTTTGACAAAATCCTTTTAAGAAAATGCAAATACCCTTTCCTTTCCACACCAGGTACCATCTGCGGCTGCATCCAGCTTGGAACGACATGATCCATTTACTGAGCACCAGAGGGTCTGGCATACATTCTGCAATTATAAAATACAGAACAACATTTAAAAATAAACTCTAAGTTGATGGGTTTTTTTTTTTAGTTACTTATTTTAATTTAAATTGGGCAACATATTATTTTAACAAAATACAGACTAAACTGCTCAAATTAATTTGCAAATCCCTCTGGCATGTATAAATTGTATGAAGTTGCAATTTTTTTTTTTTTTCACAAAAAATAAATCTGTCAGATTTTGATATTCTTTCCTAGACCCAGCAATTGGTATGTGATGACTGTATTTATTGTAATAGCAAATAAGCATCCATATATTTTAATTTAATCACATTTGGACATGTGTTTCTGAATATGTAGCCTACATTAGGAAAAACAATGAATAGGCTTCAAGCACAACTAGAACAGCATGACCTAGATTCAGAAGAAGTGCCAAGGAATGTTCACACCAAGTTCCAATGCAATCTAAGCAGTGGTACTCAATAGATTTCTAAACAGTTAGTGTGACATACATATGTACAGTATATACATGCTGTCTAAGATATTCACATTTCAAGGGATAATACATGGTTGATAAATTATGATGTTTTGGATTCAGTTATACTTTTTTTTTTCTTTAACAAGTATTTAAGGGTATAATAGTTTTGATGATAATTTGCTTTAAAATAAAAACGTTTATAAGTGAAAGATAAGTAAGACACATGAAAGTTGATTATAAAAAAACAATCACCACTAATCTCTTTAATATTTGGTTAGGTTACACACATATACAAACACACACACACACACACACACACACACACGCACACACACGCACACACACACACACACACAGGGTTCTATTTTAATCAGAAAAACATTACAGTAATGTATTACATTTAAAATAATGCATAACTTTTCAAAATGTGAATTGTAAAAGGGTGCTCTTACACCAATGCTGCTTCCAATCTTTTGAACTAACGTTTAATGACCAGGGAAAACATTCACACAACAGAGAAAAAATAATGCATAGTATACTTCACAATATAATATAATCAAAGATCAGAAGTGTTGTGAAAGGACTAGCAGAACACAAAGCAAATTAATAATCTAATGTATGTTATTCAAAGAAGTGTTCTGATTAGCACAGGTACAAAACTGTCAAACACATTTTGGTCTTTACGTTGCTATATTTTACATGTATAGGATTGTGCATTTTGGTGTATGGTTCAAATGGTATTAACATACGTGTACAATAATCATAACAGAAAATGACAAAACAAACAAGTGTATTTATTTACTGTGTGTCATTATCAATTACAATAACTATGGGATTTTTGAACCAACAATATATAAAATGATTCTATACGAATCTTAAATAGGCCATCGGAATGTACTGTTCCTTAAATTAAGTTATTTAAATATTAAATAATGTATTAACTTTCAATGGTGGTATATATATATATATATATATATATATATATATATATATATATATATATATATATATATATATATAGTAAATATGGACTGTAGAGGACGGCTATAGTGGAAAATTATTGCCCCGAGGGAAGACTATTGTTACCGACAGAGAGCTATAATGCCCGAAGCCGCAGGCACTCTGGGGGTAACAATCGTCTTCCCGAGTGGCATTTTATTTTCCACTAGGGGCTGAGTCTGTGGTACCTATTTAATATATGAAATCAGTCAAGAAAATAAGTGAGGCAAAGTAAATATGACTTGATATAATTTGTTTAAATATAGCTGATACAGCATAAGTAAATAAATAAATAACAGAAAAACATTTTTGAAGTTTATACCGCATAGTTATCAAAGTTTTTTTCTCTGTCTGGTTTGCTGTCTCTGTCTGGTTTGCTGTCTCCGTCTGGTTTGCTGACTGCTGCATAATCTAGTTTATATCCCGGCCGTCATTTTTCTTTTGTAGTATGTTTTGTAATTCATTTTCTGTTAAGTCACAGAATCACTATTTTACAGTTTTTTCACATTCAGCCATTTTCATTTGTTGTGAGGAGTGCAGGGGAGAAGGGCGTTCCTTTGAAAAGAGGCTGGACTGACAGTGATGTGAACCAATCACATGACAGAGGGAGACTATTGCCCGTGGTGTAAGGATTTTTGCTTCTATGATGAGATTTTAACCAATCACAGGGCCGAATTTTTCCATATATATATATATATATATATATATATATATATATATATATATATATAACCATTAGAGACACCACATGGTACCCCGAGGTAGCGTTGCATTCCACTCGCTCTCTGTTCATTTTACATTATGAAAATATTCCTCATGGTTCTCACATAACCAATTAGTAAGAACAAAAATAGCTTTGTACACATGTGGATTCTCGCAGCTAAAACATAAATGTAATAAAAGCACTCAGACACATCAACAAAGAAAGAAAGAGCACCAAAAAGAGCATAAGAAAAGCTAGGTAAAGAAACATAGATAACTTTATTATGTTTTTATTATAATGCTGCCAAATAAAAGCTACAGTAATATAACATCTATCATCTTATCCATAGCTCTAAATGCAATACAGACAATTTATTTTAATTTAGTGGGATCTGATCACTGTATTTTGATAATAGTTTTGTAGGACACTGTCAGCAGCACCGAGTTCCAAACTCAATTATATTAGCAAAGACAAGTGCATTGTTGCATGCTACTCAGGATAATAATATCAGAAATTATACATTGTTTAAATACTTAATGACACAACTGTTATAGTAAAAATAAAGTAAATTAACTTACCTCAACCTCATCACAGAAGGTGGTGTTGGGTCCATACTGGAGTTGACACTGCTGGTGGATGTCGTACAGAACTCCAGGGGCGACAATGGGGGCTGTCAGGTCTTTTTTAGATGGACGATCATCCAAACATGAGCCCCAGCCACGACTGCAAAAAAACATAATCCCAAGAGTTACGGAGATGAACTGGGAGAATATGTAGGGCCATCCCTCTCTACTCTAAAGCAACAGATCAGGTTTCCGTTTCTGTATCTAACTATTCATTTGCCAGAAACTTTTCTAGGTACATAAAGCATCACACACGAACACACAGACAAACTGTGCTTTTATGCTATGTGCATCTTCAGAGTATATGCACTGTTTAAAATATGTTATTGAAACCAAAACCCAGACTACTAGACTAACAGCATCTATAAGTGTATATTAGAAAAAGAAAAGAAAGTTTGGTTTGAAAAGTTTTCAACCATTTTAATGCTAAAGAACCTGGGAGTGGGAGATGTTTTGGGAACACAACTGTAATGAAGAGATAAAGAAAAGGAAGGTTGAGTATTAAAAAAAAAAAACTTTTTGAGAGAAGGTTAAAGTAATTTGTGGGAATCATCAACTAGATTCATGTCACTGTATTGTGTGCAGCATCACAAGTATAGGTTTGAGGTAGTAGTACAGGTATAATAGTTTGTAGTACTTATTTTAATAGCTCATAAAATTCCCTGATACAGCTGAAGTGGTTTCTCTATCATTAAAATATTTTGTGACCAAGTTATATTTTTAATTATAATCCTACACTACAATCTACACAGTTGCTAGTAGATTGTAGCCACTTTATTTCAATTTTGCTCATTCTTTATATTTTAATGGTTGTAAATGGTCACAATTACAGTACATAGATAAATGTTTTATGTACTACACATGGTTACTTCAATCATTAAAGCTTTTTTTTTTTTATCTGTTCAAGTCACACCTATAATTTAAAGACTAAAAACCGAAAAGAACAAAAAGACCCTGAATTCGAGACACATTCAAATTTTAAAAAATCTAAAAATGTCAAGGTTCCAGAATGAATTATTACATTATGACTAGGGCTATTGATTTTCAGTTTTAACCGATAAAACCAGATAAAACCAAAAAAAAAAAAAATGAAATCAGTGGATAGCCAATAAACTCTGGAAAAACTGAGGAAATGGCCAATCAATTCACATTGACTTTACCCTTTCCCCATTAGAAAATAAAACCTAAAACGAGATTACAATCAGGAATGGAGGCTTGTTAGCGGGATTTAAAGATATATTACAGTTAAGATATGGAGTATTTAAAACAGAATTGTGGTGAAATGTACAAAAATGCCTACACACAGAAGAATGTGCCCGTGACCATAGGAATTCCGTTGTGGAAGACAGCAAAGAAAACAAGTTACTACTATAAATATTTTGACAGAAAAAAAAAAACTCTTGCTTGACACACTCCTTGTGTTGACAGTAGTCCTCCTGGGGGCTTAGTGAGGCACAATCAAGAGGGGACAGGATGCAAACCTGCACTCCCCTGACTATGTGACTTACCCTGCACACCATACAGGGACTCCATAGTTGTCTTATTGTATAAACTAATAAAATTAACACTAATAAAATGTGGTGGAGAGGAGATGGAGGAGGCAAAAAATGCCGACCTCTAATCTATTTTTTTTGTACTGGTTCATTTTCTGAACCAGTACAAAAAAAATAAAGTATCTGCTTCATTTCTCACTGTGGCTGAGGATGAAAATTAGTTTTGGGCATCAATCAAGAAAAACTAATCACCAGACCAATTACAATAACAATCAGAGAGCAATTAATGTTCTCAATATTTTGATTTTATTATTTTGTCCTTGTCAGAAAGAACACCAGTGCTAAACAATAGTTTGACCTTCTGTGAATTCTAGCCCAAGTCTGTATTACAATACCAAAAAGCCCTTGACCCACATGATTTGCTTATTAGTACTCACTTTATAAAATCAGACATGTCTCATTTAGAACAATACAGTATGTTGGTCACGTACGTGTGCTGCAGATAACTGAAATATCAGGTTGTCTGGTACAGAAACAATGTGGTTGATTTTCAATCCTTGTGCCAACATTTGTGTTGAACAATATTATAAAACAAGATAACAACAAATACATGATAAGTTTGTGCAGTTAAATTCAAATTAATATGTTTTTTGTGGGTTGTTTTAAGCAATTAACTCTTACTAGCATTAGCAATATTGTTTCTGATCCCCTTATAACTATTTTCTTAGCTCATCTTTTTATTTAAATTACAGGGTATGTGGAGTGAGGCTGACCTGCATATGTACAGGAAATTAAATACGACTAAATGAAAACAAGGAAGTCATTTCACTTCAGGTTGCTTGCCATTCTAATGAACTGTTCATGTGTTGTCAGCATATAAATAGTTTAGGCAAAAGATGACCAGACAACTAGAGAGTCGGTGAACCTACTCTATTGGTAAGTAGTGAGTTCTGGATGACCTGCATGTTATGCCAGTTACAGTGGAATTGTCCTTCACGCTGCGGAGAATTATAGTAATTGTGCCAGCAATTCAATTATAAACTTACTCTAAGAAGCGGGTAATGTACTCCTTGCTGCAGTGTGACCATGTCAGGGGTGAAGGGTCATACTGTAGTTGGCGGGACATGATGAAGGGGTGTCTTCCAACTGGTTCACAGTCATTTCCCTGCCCATCATGGTGGATACTAAAACTGCAAGATCAAAGCACAACATTATGCTTTCTTGAGGCTGTATGATCCAGTGGTTAAAGAAAAGGGCTTGTAACCAAGAGGTCCCCGGTTTAAATCCCGGCTCAGCCACTGACTCATTGTGTGACCCTGAGCAAGTCACTTAACCTCCTTGTGCTCCGTCTTTCAGGTGAGATTGTTGTAAGTGACTATGCAGCTGATGCATAGTTCACACACCCTAGTCTCTGTAAGTCGCCCTGGATAAAGACGTCTGCTAAATAAACAAATAATAATAAATTGGTATAGGGTTATGTAATAAGTTTTCAGTATTGAAAGCTTACATTTTTCTTAATACTTCAAGAAAAGATATTACATTTCTTTAAGTGAGATTATATATATATATATATATATATATATATATATATATATATATATATATATATATATATATAGATAAATAAAATGTAGCTCTAGTAGGAAGATAAGAGGCAGAGTTTACCCAAATATACACTGCTTACATATCAGGTTGTATTTTTTTCACAGTTATCGCAGATTTTACAATTTCTGTGAAATGTATCAATTTTCATTTCTGAAAGAATAGTATAAATATACACATTTTAATCACTTAAAATAAATACAGCAAACGTTTGCCTTATTGACACACAACCTGTTACACTGCATTTAGGATCCTGGCAGGCGGTTTAGTTTGCTTCCAGTAAATGATTGAACACATTGCATAGAGCTGCACGATTTGTAAGATGTCTTCAACGAAAAAGACACCAGCTACTTCAAAGATCAAAAATATTTCTGCTTAAGATCGCTCTGTCCAGTACAAGGAGGGGACAGTTCATGTGTCTGTTGTTATTTTTACATTTATTTATGTTTTTATTTTGTTTGATAATTCACTGATGGTGAAAACAGAATTTAAAAAAAAACCTTGAAATATTCTACAATTTAAAATGTACTGTTTTTCAGGTAAGCATTTAAATATTGAACATTGTTGTGTAATAACGCTAGAACATTTTTTGAATGTGACGCTACTTTTTTCTGCTTTAATACATATTGGCCCATATGCATAAAACTTAGCGTCTCCTTTATCGTTCCAATAATAGTCTTTAACATGACATCGGGTGATGTCATGTTAAATATAATTCATCGGGAGATCACTCATTGGGACGCTAGAATAACATGTCTTTGGAGAGCAATTATTCGTCTGATTCATAAAGCTGTATGGTGCCATTCATTGACCCTTACCGGCATCATAATTACCACGTGCTTCAGACCAGGCCGAGAATAAGATTTATAAGTTTTTATCAGTCTAATTTCCTGGCATCATTTCTGTGTTTAGGAACACATTTTTAAGCCAATAGCAATAAGAAGTATTTTTTTTTTTATTTTTAATGCACACAGGCTTCGTGTGCTTGTGTGGGCTGGGCTATACATCAAGAGGAGGGAGATATCTTGGAAGAGTAAGAAGACCCAGCAGATTTGAGGTGATGCAAAACTTTTGGCGATAGCTGTACTTTCTTGTGTAACATTAGAGGAAATGTAAAATATCATTGTGGCAAGGCAGAATCCCTGCTGCTGTAGTGTGTGTGGGGGGGGAATCTAAGGCTGGCAGGGATGGGGTTAAATCTGTCCCGGCCTGCAATCACAGGTTACCAGTTAGATAATTGATGCTAATTGGGGAATGGCCACATATAAAAAAGGAGCAAAATCCTTTGTTCGTTGGAGGAGTTTGTGCTGTGATTCTTTATATTGTTTTGTAACCTTGTAGTGAAGGCTAATGTCAAGCCTACATGTAGTTGTTTTTTTTTTTTGTTTAAACCTTTTGTTTTGGCCCTTGTGTCTTTGTCTTTGTGTCTTTTGTTTAACAAATGTGCATTTTGGTGCTTGAACTGCAGCTTCTTGACTGAGTCTCCTTCCTGCCGGTAACAGCTTGGGCCGTGACGCTATCCTGTCAGAATCATAAACTGCCACAAAAATTGAATTTCTGGCAATTACAGTTTTTTATCAGGAAGGCATGTGCATGTAAAACTATAGAAAAACTTCCACATTTTTTCATCAAAAAGCGTACGCTGCCCCTAACCTAACCTCTCACTCGCGTCCAGCACATTTTTAGTAGTCATAACGTGACGGTGTAAACAGAAAGTGTATGCCGCTGATGTCACAAGTAGAGGACACAGCTCATTTGCATATCTCTGACAATAGGTTAGATAAATTCTTTCTGTAACAATCCATGATGGTAAATCACATCGAAAATCATTACTGGTAAAATAACCAGACCGTAGTTTTATAAAATCGCGTGCTAAATACCGGCCAGTCATTTTATTAATGACCGGAAATTACAGCCATCTTTTATGCATATGGGCCATTATGTTTAATTGTGAAATATCTTGAAATACCTATTTTTAGACTGTGAAATAAGCTATTTTTCACAGTGCAAATGTACAGTCCTAATTATGCAATACCAGGAAAGGATTAAAGCCCAGTAAGTGAATATGTTAATACATCTGGTTTTCCAATTTTGTGGTAAACTTTTTAGGGAAAGCAACTATTTAAAAGAGATGGTAGCTTACATATTTAGCTGTACCAACCAATAAACCAACTGAGATGCAGTTTAGTTTTTCAAGGGGAATGGAAATACAGTACCTGTGGCCCAGTTCATGTGCAACTGTGAATGCTACAGGGAGCCCTGAGTCTTCATTGATATTACAGCTTCTATGGGGCTGGCACAATCCAGAAAGATGGGAGAGTCCCAGTGTCTCACATGGCTGGTTCTTCCCAGCACATAGGTCTTTTCTAAAGAAAACAGGGGTGCAAAAAGAGCCAATTAGAAAGAAAAAAGAAACATTACCTACAAATAGATTTGAATTTGTGAGCTGCTACTACTACAGTTGTAAAGCTTTTGATGGATTCCTAAGAATAACATCAAATTCAATTGTGAACAAGCACATCAGTGACATGTAGCTCCCACAATGCTATGTATATATTCAAAATTAGACCCATCACTAGAAGGAAAGAGTATGCCAAGACACAATTGCATCATAATTGGCAGCTCTTGTTATATGTAAAAATATAAATGCGCCATAAAGGCAAATGTACAGATGAACCGGATGCACACCCAGATATTCTTAATACAATGATGATGAACTTGTAATAATGATTGCATTTTAATAATAACCTGGTGATAAGCACTGCAACATCATGGTGAGCTGGATGGGTATCACTTTTAGGGTTGATGCTCTTCTGCCACTTGCAGAAACTCGAGAGGGTGTTGTCTGCATGGTGGACAATCTTTAACCCTTTCTGAAAAAGGCGATATAGTATCCAGTTGAATTCACTGAGGGCACAAATGAAAAAGGGAGAAAAACAAGTACATAAAAGAAGAGGGGGGAAAAATTAGCAAAGGGCATACATTAAGACATATTGGGCCTGATTTACAAAGCTCTAACTTATATGTTAACACCAGACCGCCTTTAAATAAATCAGCACAGGCATTGAACATGCAAGTTAAAGTCACAGTGCTAATAATGTGACATCTGACACTATACCTCCTCCTCTTCCAGTAGAATAAGCCGCACGAGCACAATGTGAACTGCGTTGCCAATGCTCGGGTCGTGAAATATCCCAGCAACCTGCATCAATGCCAGAAGAGACAAATTAATTGACACCTTAAAGGTAAAAGACTGTTTCCTATACTGAAGAAAAAACCAGAAGCACTATTTGTACTACTCTACTCAAGTCCCAGCAAATGCATGATAAAAGCCTGTCACTTTTTTTTTTTTTTTCAAAAAAGGCACAGGCTCTTTGAAATGCTAAAATGATTTTCAGTTATAGCCCAGCGGGAAATTCTCAAGGGAAACATAACTGGGTCATTTTGGGTAAAATTTTCTCTCTATAGCAGAGAGAAAGAGAGAGGGAGAGCGACAGAGGGTCATGGATTGGATGAGCAAAGATTGAACTGGCATATCTCCAGAACACAGTCATTTCAAACTTCACAGCCACTAAACCAAGTTAAACAAACTTCAGATAAATGTCTTTTTTTTTATTTAAGTTATTTACATATTGCTTTGAAAGGTTGTGCATAATCATTCCACAATTCAAAAAACCTGTGTGTATGTGCGTCATTCAAAGGGGATTTGAGTCTGTTTTTATTTTTGTTTTATCTTAACCTATTTCACACTGGCTGTGAAATGCCTTGGAGCAGAACATTTTGTGCGACTGTGTCTGAGCTTCATGTAATATAATGTAACATTGTGACCTTTAAACTCTGATGACTTACCATATTCATAATAGTAAAGACATAGGACTCTACATTTTCACTTCCATGATACTCTATCATTTTGGAGTCAGCCACAACCAAAGTCTCTACCCATCGTTCTTTGCTGACAGAGCGTTGGGAAATTCGACGGTGGTTGTTCCGGTGTTTTCTCTCCCAGCTTTCTCTTTGCCTTTCTACATTCAAAAAGTCTCTAGTGGAATCTATAAAAGTAAAGAGAAAAAAATGTATATGTTGGCAATTCTGAACTGGTGTGCTGTGTTCTTTATTTATTCATTAATTAAAAAGTTGTTTTCTGGGCTTACTTTTAAATTGTAATGTCCTGTATAATTAAAAAAAAGAATAATGATGTTAGAATATAAGCTTCTGGAGGTAATATCTCTATAGCTGTTCACTATAAAATATTATCAGCTACACAAAACCATGTTGTTGTTTTTTAGATTTTTAACAAAACCTGAAGCTGTTATTTGTGACTTTCTACTCTAGTATGCCTCCTTTAAAGTAGCTCTGCTTTATGACAAGCCTTAACTGCCGCTGATCAATCAATCTCTCAATCTTCCTGTGTATGAGAACACTCCCTAAACACACCATGGTATTTGTTTACAGTTAGCTTAAAAGGAACACACATATATACTTCAAACATAAAACACAGGGGAATGATGCAGAAAGTGGGTATAGAGCTTGTGTCCATAGATCTAAAATCCGTTTTGATGACCTAACCAAATTCAAGGTCTGCTTTCTAATAAAGAAAGAAATTTGACAAATCGACAACTAGTATTTATATTACAGTATACAACGTATGAAGAACGTTGGGCATCTTTAAACTGAGCCTTCAATAAAGCTTGTCCTCTCCTTTCAGATATAATTGCATCAATTGAATGAAATCACTTAGTCATTTAAAAGCATGCATCATCTGTAAGGGGAAACCTTCAGATCCAAAACCTTCAGATCTAAAACAGCAGTGCTTGATCATGTTCTTGACACACTGTATCAACAGTATATATAGATTGGTTTGTACCATAGTATAATAATTTTTAGAGCAGGATTTTTAGCCAGAAACTTTTAGACAGAGATTTTACTATCATACCAAGGCAACGGGAAGGACAAAAGTAGTTCCCTTTCAATTCGAAAATGACCAACAACAATACTTTTGGGATATGCCTCCCACAGGTCAGGTATTTACTGAGCATTTTATGTCAGAGCTGCTGATAGGCTCCTCCGGGGAGTGACGTCCTTGGTCCCGCCTACCGAGGGATTAAGTAGTCATCCGCGGAGATCACATTCTCTTTTACTTCTCACAATCAGGTATGTAAGGTAGGTATAATTAACCTCTCCAGTTGCGTGATTGTATCTTTGTAAAAGAGCTCTCACTTCGAGTTTTCTGCTAATTCCACGGCAAATTTTGCTGGAAGTCGGCTTTCCACTCCATTTTTCACACTGCAGATCCACAGCAATGCTACCAGAATGCTAAATCTCACATATCACATGAAGCTATTTTTCATTTGCCATTTTTTAAACTGTCAGGCAATTTCTGGTGACGCGGTAAATAAGTGCGAGTTATTTTTGTCATTTCTAGCGAATAGGAACATCTGATTTTTGTATCCGAATACATGTCAAAAAATATGTTTGACTATTCGGATATTTGTCCAAATATTATATATATATATATATATATATATATATATATATATATATATTGCTGGATGATTAGGAAGTAGGGGATGATGCAATTTTTTTATACATAAGGTCATTATATATATATATATATATATATATATATATATATATATATATATATATATATATATATATATATAATGTTATATAATGTTCATGTACATTTGCATTGCAGTTGTTTACTATTTTACCATGTGGTGAAGTTGGTTATGTTAAGTATAATAACTATACTGAAGGTTCAAACATTTATGTTAAATTTTGTGGCCAGGTGCTAACTGGTGTATTGATTATAAATTACCCTGGACACATGGTTTAAAGAGGAGCCTAAATCAGGTGTGGAATGTGGCCAGGTGCTAATTTATGTATTGATTGTCAATTAGCCCTGGACACATGGTATAAGGAGAAGCCAGTTCCTTTGTTCTGGGTCGTGAGTTTAGAGAAAGGGCAGCAATCTCCTTTCTCCTGCCTCTGCTATTCCAGTCATCAGCCTTGACTGACCGACTACCCGTACACTTTCTTTTTTTATTGTTATGTGAGGATTCAATTTGCACCAATTAAATTGCAGCTGGACATTGTAGCCCACAAGCACAATTTTCAAGTGACCTCATATGCCCTAAAGGCCTTTTATAATCTTGTAACAATTATTTCCTGCACTACAGGCTCAGCAACTAGATTATTGCACTGACATTTTCTCTAATTTTAGGGTGGGCAAAGCAGGCGTCTGGCAATTCTGCCTGTATGGAGAGTTCTGCTTGGTGCTGCTCATTAACTTTGTCCTAAACCAGAAGTGTGGCAGTATCAAACTGTTGTGACATAAATTATATATTTAATAAAACAAGCCTTGTGTTAATCAGATTATTTTGCCTTTTATTACAACTGTGGTACCATCAGTAGAGTGAACATTGTAAAGGGGTACTGGAGGTGAAACCTCCAGACAGAAGGGGTACAGTTTTAAAGGTTTAAAAACACTGAATTAGATGATTAGCTACTGCATTTGCAATTAAAATGAACTTTTTTGACATATAAACGAAAGGGTGCTGCTGCTTGTCTCTGTAATAACTGAAATATCATCCTTGAAAATACAATCATTTTTTTTCTTTTTCTAAGACATCAATAGAGGTTTAAAGCAATTGGTGTTTAATTATAAAATATGGATATGTTATAAAGTATCTACTTCTAATGCTCTATGAAATGTAATTCTGGCATCATGAGAATCACTGTGCCCTTAAATAAATGTTTAATCAAAAGAGACCAATTCTTCTTTACTTTTTTTTTTCTTATAAAAGCTACTTCAGAATAATGATAGTCCTTGATCAATTAAAAAAAAAGATATGCTTTAGTTCAGTGTTCAAAAAGGTTCTTGACTTTCACTTATTCAAAGACCCTTTGCATCTGCATCATCTTCGTTCTGTATTTGCATTCTCTACAACTTCTATCATCCATTTCTCTTTTTCTTTCAAGCAAGTTCAAAGTATTGCTACAAAATATAATTCAAATTTACTAACATTATACTAGCAATGCTAGCAAATGTGTTTCCACACGGAAATTTGTTAATTGATATTGCATTTTAGTGCTTTACAGACTGGTCAGTATCTTTCAACCAAATCAGAGAGCATGTTTCACCCTCTGTATTCCACAACACATCACCCTACTCATGAAATCAATGTGCCACTTTCAGTTTTATCATGCTGTATTCTCCATATCAGCACGGTTGACGTTGCCTGCTTTACAAAATATGTACCTGAAGCTCCTCTCGGAAATTCCATTTCACTGAAAAGTCCATCCAAAACAGTGAAATCACTATCAGCCATGCAGATCAGCCACTTCACAGTTCTCTTCATCAACCTTTTCCCTCTTTTTAATGAAACTGACAATTGACTAAATAAATGTTGAATAGATTAGAAAATAAACATAGCTGGATTTTTTTACTTGTAATAAAGCAGTATACTATAGATTTATAGGACAGACACGTCTGTGTGCGGGTTTCCAGCCTCGGTCCGTTCACTTCTACTCCTGCTGATATTCCGCCACACACAGACGTTCATCGTCCTATAACACTATATTATATTTATGTAAAACAAAATGTTACATACTGTACAGTGTGTTAAATGGTCTAACATTGCCTGCCCAAAACTGAATTTTTCCTCAGTTTGACAAGAAATGAACAAGTATGCCATTAACATTCAGTACATCCTCTGCTAAAGCTGTAATTACAAACGTGAGCTATCAGTAACATGAACAAGAAAACCACCATGATCTACATCTACAGTATGTAAGTTGTCTTATATATGCACAGTAAATACATATAGGCAGTAGCATACATTCCAAGAGTCTGATACTCTTAATAACTTGTTAGTGTAACATCAATTAAATGTGGATTTAGTTTCAAACAATTAAATGTGCATGTTGGACCACCTAATTAAATGTGACTAGCATAAGCTTATAAAACATAAATGTTGTTATTATTTTTTTTCTTTCTGGATCATCTCAAAAGATTGAGACTTTTTCTGGAGGGTGTGTCGGTGCTAAAGATGTACAGTGAGATGACAAAACCAGGAAGGCAGTTTCAAATTGATTTGTTTAGTTCCATTAAAACAAAAAAAAATCTAAAAGAATCTGCTGTGTAGGCCAAAACAATTTGTAAGTTCTAGCTTCCTAATTACATACAAAAATTGCTTCAGAAGAAAACCGTATTAAACAATTGTCAGTAAGCCGCCTTGTTACCAATAAAAAAATAAAAAATAAATGAAAGCCCTTCTGAAAGTTAACTCTCCTTCTTTGATCATAGTATAGACAGGCTTTCAATATTTCTACCAAGCAACTCACTCATAACCTTTAAAACGATACCAGGAAATAAGCAAAGCTAAAAGGGATTTGAGAATCACATCAAAGACTGGATTTTCAGTAACTGGTGTAACAAAAATGCATTAAGGAGAAAAGTCATGAACTGCCCTGCTTATAGTATAATAATGTCCAATGGTGTATTAGCAAAAAATCAAATCAACCATTACTTTGTAACACAAGTTCAATGCATTTTACTGAAACTGACCTTACATCACTTTCTGGTAAAAATGTAATCAAAATATAAATCTTGAGTCAAAAATACACATTTAAGTATAGTCTGTCTTAAGTCAAATCAGTATAAAAGCTGTACTGCTTTATCGGTATAAACTGTTCTTCCAATCGGCCTAGAAAGTAGACTAACACATCACATTTTACAATAGTACATGGAAGTGCATGACAGTCAATATTTATGATTTTTTTCACCCCTGTACAGTAAATAAAACATCAGCTATAAAGAGTTATCATGTTGTAATCAACAGCACAATACTTGTCACATTTCACATAGTGGAAACAGAATTTAAAAGCAATAATAGCATTAACAACAGCTTAACAGTCCAAGTGCCCTTAAGTGCTATATTTATAATATCACTATAAAATGTTACCTTGTTATTTTTTACTTAGAATAAATCAAAATGTTCCATAAAAAATGCAAAGAGGAATGAAACATAAATATATATATATATATATATATATATATATATATATATATATATATATATATATATATATATATATATATACACACAGTATATATTATCAATTGATGATCCACATCAAGGCTGAATGCATTTTTATCCTGTTGGCAAACAGATTTCCTCTACTGCTATCGGTACGTGTATTATCTTTCTGTCAATCACATAAGTG
Organism: Acipenser ruthenus; assembly: GCF_902713425.1. Taxonomy (NCBI): domain Eukaryota; kingdom Metazoa; phylum Chordata; class Actinopteri; order Acipenseriformes; family Acipenseridae; genus Acipenser; species Acipenser ruthenus. The sequence continues at coordinate 33,795,780 of NC_081190.1, read as the reverse complement.
TTTTCTAGTGCTTGAACATTAAAAGCAGACTTTCATTTCTTGCATTGTGTTTAGTTTGCATTTAAACAACAAAATCTATTAGACTAATAGAATGTAAAAATAAAACTTTGTTGATTCAATTCTAAGAGGATGTCATTGCAATTACAAATTGTTTGACCCAATGTCAGGAGCAGCTCTTGAGTTGTAGTTGCAAGGATCTCTTTCACCATGGACATATAACAGAGGCAATGTGTCATTTTTTTTACAGCCAGTGCCACCTTGAGAACGTTACCTGAAATAGAAATGTTGTCTATTAGCGATTGGGATATACCTCTGTGTAGCCCGATTTACCTGAGTAAATATGTCAAAGCTGCTTGAAAGAGCCCCCTCTGCATCAGGCACAATGTCCCCGCCCCCGAGGGCAGTGACGTCATGCCCATAGGGCACGGGGGGGGGCATGTGCCCCCCCCAAATGGTTTCCAAGCAGTGTTTTAATACTCCTGCATCCACGTCTAACTAGTTGAGTGAATATGTTCGAAAGATTAGTATATTAACCAGAGCTATTTGGAAACCAATGAGTTGATTCACATGGGACCCCCATAATAGCAATGGACACTTATGAGTGGAAAAACAATAAGTTAATGACGCCCTATTTTTTTTTTGGATTATGATTATTATTTACTGTTTGGAGATGATTTTCTGCTATACTGGGTAATTTAGCGACGGTCCCTTATACAGCGGGTTCATGCACTCTGTATTTGGCACAGTAACTGCTCTGTTGCTGTGGTACTGTTTTACCGTATGTCTTTATCGCCTCTAAACATGTTTTTTTTCTGAGTATATTCTGATATATTTGTAAGTGTAAGTACATTTATAAAGCATCTATTTGTTTAAATATTTATAAAATGCTTAAAACAGAGTTTATGTCATACAAGATACTTTTTTAAAATGCAAGACCCACGTAAATGGTTGACTTACATGCTTCTTCTATATTGCAAATAAATAGGTAGGTACACTAATTTAAACAACTTTTTTTTTTTGGTTGCTTTCTTCTCGCGTAAAGCCCTGTTGTAGTATGTTTATTTAAATGCTTTACAAAACAAACAAAAAAAGCTTTTCATTTTTTTTTTTTTTTTTATCAGATCAGTCTGCTAAAACTTTTTCTCTTTGATTTACCTTGTGGCATTTTTATTGCTGTTTGTTTTAGTCATGAGTAGATTTTAATTTTTTTATATTGTTGATTGATAATCTTGTCTCTCCGTGTAACTGTTTACAAAACCAAACTGTATTTAGTAGTGATTAATTAGGACCTTGTCTCTTTATTTACAGTCAGTAGCCACCTGTGGGAGGAAAAATGTAGAGCAGTATAGTGAAGCTTTTCAAAAACGCCACAGGGAATGAAAGACAAGTTGAACCCCCCCCTGCAGTACCAGTAACACTGTTCAGGAAAGCAACAGTAGGCAGTTATTCACAGACAGTGATTCGGATTGGATAAGGGTAGTTAAAATAGAAAGACATGTAGCCAATTCACAACATCAATACTTTCAGAAATTCATTCTGGAACTTTAAAATATATAGATAAAGTGTCGCAAGCAGAAGGGATAAGCACCAATTTTCTATTCAAGCCTGCTGTATTGGAGTGAGCTCAGCAACCTCGACAGGTAATGAATACAATTTCTATTTGATATATAATCTAACGTTCCCTTCAAGTACAAAATGTTATCCATTACCAATTGGGGTAGTATACCCAAGCTGTAGCAAGTGCAGGACTTGCAGCACTGGCAGATGTGCTAAAATAGGTAGACTGGGAGGCGGCCCTGCCCATTGGTCCAAAGCCCAGGTCCACAGGACATAAAAAAAGTGTGTGGAGAACCCGCACCTCGGTATGCTCTAAAGAGTGAATAGCTGCCCTTAGCAATCTGGTATAAAAACAGGATTTGGGGAATCTATGACATGTTATAAACGTTATCCATTACCTTTCAAGGTCGCTGGATTCACTCCAACACAGCGGGCTTGAATAGAAGATTGATGCCAATCCCTTCTGTTCATGGCAGAGGGGGCTCTTTCAAATAGTTTTGACATGCGTACTGAAGTAAATTGGGCTACAGAGAGGTATATCCCAATCATTAATAGATAACTGATAATGGAGAGACTATTTTGCAATTAGAGCTGGAGATCCCAAAGTCAAAGTACTGAATAAAAATAATGTACATACTAGTGCACTACACGTTTCCACAGCTCGACTACTTGAATGCTAGTCCAATGACAGGCAGAGTAAAACTTGCGAGTCAATGAGTCCTTTTGTAATTAAGCTGCATGACCAACAGACTGGAATTCATAAAACGATTCAAAATTACTTACTAAGGGCAAGGAGTAACTCACATAGAATACTTATTGTCACCAGAAACTAAACAACAAAGGGGTCTAAATGTCGATCTTATAGCCGTCTCTATGGTGATGTGGCAAAGTGGTTTGCAGTGCACAGGTGCAGTGGTGATGCTGTGCTCAGGATAAACAGACACAAGACCTGTTCACAGTAAAACAGATCTTTATTTTCCGGCAACACTTAAATAATAAGCACAGGCTCTACACAGCAATGTGTATCACTCCGTGCAAAACAATGGGTTCAGTCCTGAAATAATACGACACGGTGTATAACACACACACAAACACAACACGGTCACAAGTCCACAGTGAGTGCTCTTAGTGTAGGTGGTGAAATACAGGTAATGTGCACAGTGGTGATGTGAAGTCCGGGTTTGGAAACTGGCCCCTTGGCAACAGCTCCCAGATAGTTTAGCTGTCTAACAATGACAAATATAACAGTTACTTGACAGGACAAAACAAACAAAACTCATGGTTAGTACACAGGTTTTTACTTGTAGGTCTTTGCGTAACCGTAACACAAGGAACAGATTGCTTTGCCACATCCCCGGATATAACTTCAGTCACACCCCCTTTGGATGGCCGACTTCCGACTAACCCTGGAATGAACTGTCAAACCATCCAGTCTGGGGCACACTGTTCCTGTTATACCGTGCCCTCACAGGTCAGGAGGGAGATTGCTGACTCGGATTCATTCACTCTGTCACAGGTGCACACCATGCATTGTAGCTCATACAAATATGTCCATTTCAAATAATGAAACTAATTTAAAATATCCAAGCAGACACAGAGCAAATGTAATGGATTAATCTCAGAATGGATGTTGTGCTGCATGATTTAGCACTGTCAGCAATGTCACCATAATCAATAAAGAACCATCCTTATATTAGTAGTGCTGAGCCCATCTGGAGTATTACATTACTTATAAACCACACCTGTGGCTACAAACAGCCCTGCACAGGGGAAGCAGCTATACACAATAGATCATCAGGTTTCAAAATGCAACCCTGGTTATTTTCTCCTTCTCAGGCAAATGGTACAGAAAATCTTATTTCAAAATCTATAATACAATGGCAGACAATATATATTGTAGTGAATCAAAGGGGCGCAATGACTAGCTCATTTAAAACAATCTTCATTAACAATACAGGGTTTCAAACTCATGTCTGTACCCAGATCTGGGCTTAGCAAAACTGCTCTATTATATTGGTCTATAACAGACTTTACCCCTATAAAGGATTAAAGGGAAGATCAGCTGTTATGCCTGTGCAATCCCTGGCACTGCACTGAGACTACTGATTGAGGTACGAGGACAGCTCATACCACCAGGTCTTTATTTTTCAAAAAGAGCATCACAAATAAAAATAAATTAGGCCTCCTTTCTATCAAACCACATTTCTCAGAGCAGCATCTCTGCCACCCTAATCCTATACACAACAATAAGTAAAGTATCAACTGTTGGGAACAGTTGAAATCTAATTGCTAATTATATATAATCATACAAATAACTCTACCAGTCCAAAATCTGGGCAACTCTTCGATGACAAGTAGAGCCTTTCAGATTATTATTATTATTTATTTCTTAGCAGACGCCCTTATCCAGGGCGACTTACAATTGCTACAAGATATCACATTATACATTATTTCACATTATACAGATATCACATTATTTTACATACAATTACCCATTTATACAGTTGGGTTTTTACTGGAGCAATCTAGGTAAAGTACCTTGCTCAAGGGTACAACAGCAGTGTCCCCCACTGGGGATTGAACCCACAACCCTCCGGTCAAGAGTCCAGAGCCCTAACCACTATTCCACACTGCTGCCCAGATACAGGGATGCCCATTATTTGGTGCCTCTACCAGTCAGGTTTTATTGTAGTGCTGTGAGTGAAGTATTCCAATGCAGCAATAGTGAAAAATATCAATGCTCTCAGTTAATTATTTCTTTACAAAAAAAGAAGGAAAGAAGAAACATTTTAAGCAATGAATTCATCAGTGTGAAGAGCTCTGACTGACTGGGTTGAGGTGGAATTTTTATGAACCAAAGAGGGTATTTGACCACTTCTCCAACAAAGACAAAAGAGAATTTGTTCTGTGTACCAACTGTTACGAGACTATGGGTGCAATAATAAAAACAGCACTGATGTGTGCAAACTACACAAAAAGAACACATGTATGTAAACAGTATATTCTCAAAACATTACTGAACCTGTTAGTGTGGGCACTAGTGAGGGGTGTGTACCATTAAGGCTGCTTCAAAGTAGCAAAACTTATTATTTAATGGATATAAAACAACTATATTATCCAAAGCACTCGTTCTGCAACTTATTTCCACAACAGGCTTTTGCTTTAGGATGATCCCATTCCAAATGGACTACATTTTGGGATCATCCTCACTTCACTAGCTCAGGTGCTATATCACTTCTTTTGATATAGCACCTGGAAATGTTTTAGTTGGAATCCCAAAATATTAGCTTTCGACTCATTTTTGAAATTATGGGCCTATAGTGAGGAGGGTGCACGTGACAGAAAAAGCAAGCACTGAAAAGGGGCCTGTGACAGAAAGACAATGATTCTTGGTGGTAAATCTCCCTCCCGACCTGTGAGGACGCTAAGTAACGGGAACAGAGTACCCTGGACTGTTTGGCCTGACATTTCATTCCCAGGGTTAAAAGGAAGTCCGTCATCTAGAAAGGGGGCGAAGCTTTTGTGCACTAACTCATCGACCCGGAAGGGAAATTATGTGGCAGCCGCGGATTGGAAGAGCTGCTGCAATCGTTTACCAAGGGGTCATGTGTGACGGTATAAATAGGGGACGAAGCAACGTAATCTGTTCCTTCGTTTTGGTTAGAAAACAACCTGGAAGGTCCTTGTGTAAAGAAAATGTATCATGTTTGTTTTGTCTCTAATTGTGTCTTGTTATTAGTAGACGGCTAACACGTTCCGAAGCTGTCGCCAAGGGCCATCACAAACCCGGAACAGCACTGCACTTGTAACACAAATAACTGTATTTGCACCACAAGCACTAATTGTATGTGTTTTGTGTTTCGTGTGGGTGTATAAAGAACGGGACTATTATTTCGGGACAAACCCGGGGATTACAACTCAAGTAATACACGCGCTGTATTAATTAGCATCATTTATTGTTTACTGTTTGTTTTGCCGTCAGGCACTGGACTTACAAACTCATTAAACAACATTGCACCTGGATTATAATTGTCTGTCTGTTTCTTGATCACCTGCACACTGTTAACCACTCTGCCACAGGGCCATATTTCAGAGGTCAGATCTTTCAAAGTATTCAAGGTATCTTCTTGTTACTCGCTATGCAGACACACACAACTGCTCTTTTGGTTTAATAATGTGTCGATATATTGCCTATTACCTGTATATTACCTGTTGGTGACCATTTTTAAAAAACGTTGTATAAGGTATTTGTTTTGGAAACCTAGTAGAAACTGGGGCTACAACCATTTGCCTGCTGATTACCATTGGACTTTGAAAATAATTCCTAAGCAACCTCTAAAAATAAAAAAGAACTGTGAATTGACCAGTAAAAAAAGAGCTCAAATAATGGTTCTTCACAAAGCAGGGTGTAGTCAAAGACATATTGCAGAAAGACTTTGATTTCCAATTGCTTCAAAGGTCTACTGGAATATATGCACAGGTACAGGAGGAACATCCAGAGCATTCGATTTTTTAATTGATTAATTGTACTAAAAATGTTTGTATGACTTTGAAGAGAAGGGGAGTGCAGGAATTTATTGTTGATTCATGAATCAAGTTTGTACTACAAATCTACAGAAAACTGTGGATTCGTCAACGAAACCAGAGTCACAGAACAATTCAACAGAAAAGAGGGTTACCATTTACGCAATAAACATTTCAACAGGTAATTATAGCTAGGATTAACCATCTTAAACACAACCCTTAGAAAAGTGTTTGCATTTCATTTTTGTATTTCATATGAGTAAACATAAATAATACAATTATACATTAAAACCAAAAAATAAAGTTCTTACTTAAAAATTCACTTCCACATAAACACCCCCCTTCTAATTTCTATTTCATATTTCTTCTGGACAGGTTCAGGAACAACAGCCGTTTCATGCACATATATCAACATTGGCAATCTGTTTATGACACCTCTTGGTTTTTTATACTCTGAATTTTTCATCATTTGTCCTCTTATAGTCACATACCTCATCCTATCCATGCCTAGATCTTTCACCAATTATCTGTTTGTCAACTCTATGATTATATAAACATGTTGCAGCCTTAACTCTCAAACTGTGGTTTGTAAAAAACTCTTAAAATCCAGCATGATTTGATATTAATTAATCTCAGTACTGAAGAAGTCTCAATTATGTTTTAAGTGGCATAAACTACTAACGACACTCAAACACAGCAATCAGTGGATTTCTTTTTACTGATTCAACACACGTTTATCAATTACGCAATAGGATAGTTTGAAAGAGGTTATGAGAGCACGGTTTACATGGATAATCTGACACAAAAAATAATACTACCCCTACAAATAGGAACAAGAGACTGCATTTTGCTGCAGAACAGAAATATTAGCTACAAATATAATGGATGATGTGATTTAGCTAGTTGTTGGTGGGTAATAACAGCTCCTCCCACATCTGTTCATTTAATTCAAGAGACTGGAAATTGATTAGTTCTTGTCTGTCTTAATAAATGTTCTTTATGAAGAGCTATTATTTCAGCTCATTTCACTTGTTAATTCATAGTTCAACTATTTGATGGTGGGCTTATGACTGGTACTGTCTGTGTGTGTGTGTGTGTGTGTGTGTGTGTGTGTAAATATATACAGTGCCTATAGAAAGTCTACACCTCCTTGAACTTTTTTCACATTTTGTTGTGTCAGTGCCTCAGAGTTTCATGCATTTAAATGAGGATTTTTTTCCACTTATCTACACACCATACTTACTCCACACTGAAAAAAAGTTTTTATTGAGAAAAAATATATATATTAAAAATACAAAACTGAAAGATCATAATTGAATAAGTCTCCACCCCCCTGAGTTAATACTTGTTGGAAGCACCTTTGGCAGCAATTACAGCTGTGAGTCTGTTGGGATAGGTCTCTACCAACTTTGCACACCTAGATTTGGCAATAGTTGACCATTCTTCTTTACAAAACTGTTAAAGCTCTGTCAAGTTCCTTGGGGAGCGTTGATGGACAGCAATCTTCAAGTAATGCCACAAATTTTCGATTAGATTTAGGTCGGGGCTCTGACTGGGCCACTCAAGGAAATTTACCTTTTTGTTCCTTAGCCACTCCAGTGTAGCTTTGGCTGTGTGCTTTTGGTCGTTGTCATGCTGAAAGGTGAACTTCTGTCCCAGTTTCAGCTTTCTTGCAGAGGGCAGCAGGTTTTCCTCAAGGACTTCACTGTATTTTGCTCCATTCATTTTCCCTTCTATCCTGTCCATCAACACTGCTCAAGGGGCAGCAGTGTGGAGTAGTGGTTAGGGCTCTGGACTCTTGACCGGAGGGTCATGGGTTCAATCCCGGGGGGGGGGGTACTTTATCTAGATTGCTCCAGTAAAAACCCAACTGTATAAATGGGTAATTGTATGTAAAAATAATGTGATATCTTGTAACAATTGTAAGTCGCCCTGGATAAGGGCGTCTGCTAAGAAATAAAGAATAATAAAGAATAACTTGACAGAGCTTGAACAGTTTTGTAAAGAAGAATGGTCAACTATTGCCAAATCTAGGTGTGCAAAGTTGGTAGAGACCTATCCCAACAGACTCACAGCTGTAATTGCTGCCAAAGGTGCTTCCACCAAGTATTAACTCAGGGGGGTGGAGACTTATCCAATTATGATCTTTCTGTTTTGTATTTTTAATATATAACCTTTTTCTCAATAAAAACTTTTTTTCCCCTTAACAGTGTGGAGTATGGTGTGTAGATAAGTGGAAAAAAATCCTCATTTAAATACATGAAACTCTGAGGCACTGACACAACAAAATGTGAAAAAAGTTCAAGGGGGTGTAGACTTTCTATAGGCGCATAAAATGAAGCAGATTATGTTAACAGCAATTCAATGTATTAAATAAAGGTATGATTTAAACAAAGCAGGATCAACTATATGTCCAGTCCCTTGCTTTGTTGCAGTCCTATAAATGATATATATATATATATATATATATATATATATATATATATATATATATATATATATATATATATATATCACACACATACACTGTCAGAGTAGATACAACTAGATGTAATAATAAAAAACAGCAGTTTTTTGTGGAACTGCATAACAAATATAAATCTGCTCAACTCTTCTGAGATGCAAGCAGAGTTTAAAAGCCGAACATCAAAGCGACCACAGTTTGTTCGCTGACTGCTAGAAACTTTAGGTTCTCCTGTCTCAGACAGCCTAAGTAGTACCAAGCCTGAAGGGAGTGAGAATTGGGGTCAGAGGTCCATCTCAAACTCCCCTCATCGGCTGCTTAAATAGAATTTGGAACCACATGGCAGTGAAATGATTACTTTTCTCATATTAGTTGCTGAATTTGACTGAAATCATGGAAAACTGCTGTGTTGAACTAAGTCAGTGGATAACTGACTGCAGTATTCTGGATGTCTGAAGATGTTCTAATACAGACAATGTACAGTTAAAGTATTCCCGTTTTTGTATTTAACTACAACTATACAACTGGATTGGTAAGCAAGACAAAGATTTATGAAGAATACAAACATACTGAAAGAAACAGAAATAAAACAGAATGAGAGGTAGCTGGAGAGATTTATGTCAGGGATAAACAACTCAAAGTGTTGAATCTGTAAAAAAAATAATTCACTGTTTCGCGTGCCGTAAGGCACGAGAAACTGGATTATTTTCTTACCGATTCAACACTTTGAGTTGTTTATGCCACTTAAAACATTTCTTCCTAATTGATACTTGTTCGATAATGAGATTCAATTGATTGCTAATTTGGTCATTGGATTTGGTTTTTGCTCTTTTGTTACACTTAGTTCAAACAGTTAAAATGTTAGAATGATGTCATGAGTTCCTCTGAGTTTGAGTTTGAAATCCCAATTACACAGACAAAGCTGTCTGTTGTAAGTGAAGATAGCAGGGAGGACTATGCTTTAGATGTAGAACATGAAAGTGACATCAGAAAAAATAAAAATGCAAAAAACAAAGGAATGTGAACCGGGAATGGAGAGTAAAGTTATTGATTGTTTTGCTAAACCGAAAACAGAAGAGGACCTAAATATCACTGTCAGTCGTTTTTCAAGAAGTAAAATGTAAGTGGGCTAGTAGCTTGTTTGAACAGTGGTTAAAGCCAGGAAAGAAATGCAAAAGCTGAGTTTAAATCTAACGTCCTTGTAATTGATAGAGATTTACTAAGTGTTGATGAAATTGCTGTTCCTGAATCTGTCCAGACAAAATGTAAAATAAAAATTAAAAGGGAGGTGTATAAATGTATTTTGTGGTAGAATATGGGGTCCTATTGTAGAAGGAGATACAAAGGACCCAGAATAGTATGCAGTCTTTTTCCTGGAATGTAAGGTAGGCATTGAAAAACGTGGGTGGAAAAAAAGAAATGAGTTCTTGCTGTTTAAATGAGGCATGCAAAGCTACATCTCCCAGAATGCCATAGCTATCCAAAAACACTGATTGGTTGGCAATCAGTTAAGCTAATACACCTGTTTGTAATTTAACAAGCCAGGCAGGAAAAGGACAGGTTTCAAAGCCAATCACTGTCTGTGTGAAGGTAAGAACCTGCTGTAGACTTGAATACGGTGTACGTTAAAACAAAGTATATTAGATCTGTGATTTGTAAATAATATATTTAAAGTCAGTAAACCGGATTAGTGGGTTGGCTGAAAGTTAGGGATCCTGTTTAATTTAGTTAGCGCTCCAAAACAAGAGCTAGGATTTATTTTTGTTTTGTATTGTTTGTTAAAAGAAGCCGTGTTCCCACTGGCAAAGGGACACCACAGAACACATAAACATACAGGTTCCGTCCTGTTTAAACCCATATTTTGTTGTCCAGAGTATTTTATCCACCAGTGTTAGGAACCCACACCTGTCTTCAAAGTTATACTGTCAACATGAAATTCTAAACTGAAATCGCAAGCCCTTTTCTAAGAGTTATATTTGAAATGTATGATACTATATAACTAATTGTTGAAATGATTGTTGCATAATAAAATTGTGTTCGTTTTTCTGTTGAACTGTTCTGACTGTGGTTTGGTTGACGAATCCACAGCTGTTTTTTTTTTTTTTCGTGGAATTGTAGCACAAACTGTGGATTCTTTAATCAACAATACATGTACCTGCACTCCCCTTCTCTTCAAAGCCTCACAGCCACTTTTAGTAGAAGATTCACAGAACTAATCAATAAAAAGATCAAAGGCCGACATCACATGTATGTTTTAATATTGACTAGTACATAAAACACACAAAAAGAAACCCAGATAGACACATACCATCAGACACAGACTGAATACACAGAATGAGCATACACAGGAGCGTGACTAAGAAAAAAAAAAAGCCACACAAAGCACACAGCCACTGAGATATCTGAGCCAGTCTCAGAAGACAACACAGCTTAATCCTATGATGTTTTCTACAATAACAAATTCCTAACACGCACTTATAATATTAAACAAAGGAAGGGTTTAGTCTTAAGGATGTTGGTGTCTCAAGTTGTATGGAAGCTCTTTCAGTAGGTTTTATTCCCTTTAGAAATAGAAGATCAAACAGAATGTAAAATAAAAGACACAGGGGTATTCACAATGGTTTCTAAATAAGTCTGGTTTAAAAAAATCTGGTAAAAGAGGCTTACAAATGAGTAGGGTGAGGGGTGTCAAGAGTGGACCAACAATGTAAATTACGATGGTTCCAGAAAGAGAACAAACCCTGAAAGATTCTTTGGGGATACTTGCTCAGATGATTCACAGTGGAACTCCAGCACTACAAACTCGTGAGGGACAGAATAAATTAACAGCTCAGGATGGCAAGGAAAGCAGAAACTTTAACTAAGGCTATTTTTTCACGGATTTCATAAATAAAAAGAAATACAGCAAATGTTTACCTCATTGTTACACTGCATTTAGGAACCTGGCAGCCAATGAACACACTGCATAGAGCTGCAAGATTTCTTTAAAACGAGTAAGACAACAGCTCCAACAAAGATCAGAAATAGTTCTGCCGAAGATCGCTCTGTCCAGTACAAGACACACAGCTCACACACTAGTATTTTATAGGCTTATGCCCAGGTTGCAATCGTCGCTGTGATGACAACTATAGTAAATAATAATAATGTGTAAGTAGTCTGCTATTGTATGTTGCACTGGAATTAGAGAAGGAGGAAAATGCTTTTTTTCACCTATGTTTTTTTTTCATGGCCTATATTGAAACCTCTATTTTATTTTTGTAGGTAAACTTCGTAAGATTATACACACACACACACACATTGTGCGTTGTGCTGCTTTAGAGCGAGCCAGAATCTCACGGGACTGAAATGCCTCTCTTAAACAGTACCCAACTTCTTGAAAATGTTGTGTAGTAATTTTTATATAGACTGTGTGTATATATATATATATATATATATATATATATATATATATATATATATATATATAGTTGTGACTTTCTGTTATGTAATTGTAATTATGTAACTACTTACTTTATATTTATAATTACTTTATATAATGTAATTACTTATTTTATAATTTTATATTGTAAGTTTCCCTCATTATTTGTTTTTAACTCAGCAGGAGCTTGATGGAGATCTTTGATTCATTGTTGCAAATTAATTTGTTTTCCCAAAGTAAATGTTTAGTTTAGAACAAGATTCAAAGCGCCTTGTTTATTATTATTATTATTTATTTCTTAGCAGACGCCCTTATCCAGGGCGACTTACAATCGCAAGCAAATACAAATACATTCAAGTGTTACAATATAAGTCATACAATAAGAACAAGAAATACAATAATTCTCAAGTGTGACAAATCACAATTCAATAATACAGCAGATAATAGTGAAAGTTACATCAGGATATGATTAAATAGTGATAGTTACATCAGGATATGATTAAGTACAAAATACTACAGATTAAACACTTGGCAGATTACAATATTCTGAGGTACAGGATTAAATGCAGTAAAATAGGGGGCAGATAAGAGCAAAATAAAGCATATTTAAATGAAGGGTGATAGTGTCCCAGGATACAACAGAGGAGTTCTACAGGTGCTGTTTGAAGAGGTGAGTCTTAAGGAGGCGCCGGAATGTGGTCAGGGACTGGGCAGTCCTGACATCTGTAGGAAGGTCGTTCCACCACTGCGGAGCAAGGGTGGAGAAGGAGCGGGCTCGGGAGACAGGGGAGCGTAGCGGAGGTAGAGCCAGTCTTCTAGTGCAGGCGGAGCGGAGAGGTCGAGTGGGGGTGTAGGGAGAGATGAGGGTCTGGAGGTAGCTGGGTGCAGTCTGATCAAGGCATCTGTAGGCTAGTACAAGAGTCTTGAACTGGATGCGAGCGGTGATCGGGAGCCAGTGGAGCGAGCGGAGTAGTGGAGTAGCGTGGGCGAAGCGAGGTAGAGAGAACACCAGGCGAGCAGCAGAGTTCTGGATGAGCTGGAGCGGACGGGTGGCGGACGCAGGGAGGCCAGCCAGGAGGGAGTTGCAGTAGTCTAGGCGGGAGAGTACCAGGGCCTGGACCAGGAGCTGGGTAGCATAGTTGGTGAGGAAGGGTCGGATTCTTCGGATGTTGCTCAGGAAGAATCTGCAAGTGCGTGCCAGAGTGGAGATGTGCTGGGAATAAGAGAGGCAGGGGTCCAGGGTGACTCCAAGGTTCTTAGCTGAGGAAGAGGGAGAGAGTGTGGTAGATTCCAGAGGAACAGAGATAGAGAGATCAGAGGAGGGGGAGGAAGAGGGAAAGAAAAGGAGGTCAGATTTAGAGAGGTTGAGTTTGAGGTGATGCGAGTGCATCCAGGAGGAAATAGCAGACAGACAGGTAGAGATACGGGAGGAGATGGTGGAGTCAGAGGTGGGGAAGGAGAGGAAAATCTGAGCATCATCAGCATAGAAATGGTATGAGAAACCATAGGATGCGATGAGGGGGCCCAGGGAGCGGGTGTAGAGAGAGAACAGGAGAGGACCCAAGACTGACCCTTGGGGGACTCCAGTTAAGAGAGGGTGAGGTGTGGAGGTTGCTCCACGCCAGGTTACCTGGTAAGTGCGGTTGGAGAGGTAGGAGGAGAACCAGGCCAGAGCAGTGCCAGAGATCCCCAGGTCAGCAAGAGATGATAGTAGAATAGAGTGATCAACAGTGTCAAAGGCAGCAGAGAGGTCGAGGAGAATTAGGACAGAGGAGAGAGAGGCAGCTCGGGCACACTTAAGTGAGTTGGTGACAGACAGAAGGGCGGTTTCAGTGGAGTGAGCAGAGCGGAAGCCAGATTGGAGAGGGTCAAGCAGAGAGTGGTTGGACAGGAAAGCAGAGAGCTGGCGGTGTACAGTCCGCTCGAGGGTTTTGGAGAGGAAGGGTAGGAGGGAGACAGGACGGTAGCTCTGGAGGGAGGTGGGGTCGAGGGTAGGTTTTTTGAGGAGGGGAGTGATAGAGGCTTTTTTGAAGGCAGAGGGGAAGATGCCAGAAAGTAGAGAGGTGTTGAGGAGGGAGGAGATGAAGGGGAGTAGAGCAGGAGCAGCAGCTTGAAAGAGGTGAGTGGGGAGGGGGTCCAAGGCACACGTGGTGGGTTTGTGACCCTGGAGCAGGGAGGAGAGGTCAGAGTCTGAGAGGGGCAAGAAGGTGGAGAGGGAGGGCGAGTTAGTAGGGGATGTAGTGGGTGTAGGGGTTGGAGCAGGAGGGGGTGCGGGGGAGGGAGAGGTGTTAAAGAGTTTGCGGATATCTGAGATTTTAGAAGAGAAGAAGGAGGCAAAGTCGTCAGGGGAGATAGAGGAGGGAGGAGGAGGGGGGGGAGGGTTTAGGAGGGAGGAGAAGGTAGAGAATAGTTTACGTGGGTTGTTAGTGGAGGCTTGGATTACAGATTGGAAATAAGCACATTTAGCAGAGGAGAGAGTAGAGGAGAAGGAGGAGAGAAGAGTGCGGTAAAGGTCTAGGGCAGCAGGGAGTTTGGTTCTCTTCCATTTCTTTTCAGCAGATCGCAGTGTGATTCTTGCCGAGCGGAGCACAGAGGAGAGCCAGGGATGGGGAGGGGAGGGGCGAGCAGGTCGGGAGGTGAGGGGACAGAGGGAGTCGAGGGAGGAGGTGAGTGAGGAGAAGAGGGTGGAGGTAGCAGAGTCTACGGAGAGTTGTGAAAAGGAGTCGATAGGAGGGAGGTGAGAGAGAGCAGTGGAGGCAAGGACAGAGGGGGAGAGAGAGCGGAGGTTACGGCGAGAGGTGACAGTGGGGGTAGGAGGAGCAGGGAGAGGGGGGAGAGACAGAGAAAAAGAGATGAAATAGTGATCAGAGAGGTCCAGGGGGGTGACAGAGAGGTTGGAGGGGCAGCAGGCCCTGGAGAAGGTGAGGTCCAGTTGACGGCCAGCTTTGTGGGTAGGAGGGGACGGAGAGAGACAGAAGTCGAAGGAGTGAAGGAGAGGGAGGAATCCAGCAGAGTGGCTGGGGTTGGAGAGATGGATGTTGAAGTCACCCAACAGGACAGTCGGGGTAGACAGAGAGGGGAGGGAGGAGAGTAGATAGTCGAGTTCATCCAGAAAGTGAGTGAGAGGCCCAGGGGGGCGGTACAGAACAATGAGCAGGAGTTGACAGGGAGAGGTTAGTTGGACTGCATGAAATTCAAAGGTAGTGACAGAGAGGGAGGTGAGATCGGAGGGGACAGAAAAGAGTAAGGAGGGAGAGAGGAGAAGACCCGTCCCACCTCCCCGTCCGGTGAGACGCGGGGTATGGGACAGGACGTAGAGAGAGGACAGGGCAGCAGGAGTAACAGTGTTATCAGGGGACAGCCAGGTTTCAGTGAGAGCAAGGAAATCGAGCGAGAGGTGGGAGGCAAAGGCAGAGATGAAATCAGCTTTGTTAGCAGAAGAGTGACAGTTCCAGAGTGCACCAGAGAGTGTGCGGGAGGGGGGGAGAGGCAGAGAAATGAGGTTAGAGGGGTTGGAGGAGCAACAGCGGAGGGAGGGCAGAGGACGAGGACGGGAGGACAGAACAGGGATGTGAGAGACAGTCATAGCAGGACAAGCAAGACAAAGGGCACAGTAGGAGCAGTGGGGTGGAGGATACAGACCTGACTAGTAGATGGCTTCTTCCAGAGCGCTGTTAGGTTCGGATCTAGTCGAACAGCGTCTCAGCGCAGGCCTCCCCTTGCTGGACTCCCACAGCTAGACTCCCGGCTCTTTTGTTGAGGCTCTTCTGTTGGCTGGCGCTTCGTGCTGGCGCTAAAATAAGCTGCTTGAATAAATGTTGTTACCCCTGCTTGGCAAAAGAACCAACTAAACTGTGTGGAAACCAATCAAATAGCAAAATCAACTGCTAATCAATTTAGCCACTCACCTGGTACTAATCACACACAAACTCAGCCAATTCAAACACCACCTTACAATGTCACCAAATGTAGTAGTTACAATTACAAAAAGCAGGAACTTATCTATCTGCCTCTCTCCCTGGTTCCCTGTAGACTGTGAATAGGGCCCATTTTCTGGTCAAATAGTAAAATGTAGACTTTTTTTCACAGGATGTTTATTGTAATTGCTTAGGCAGGGATGTTTTGAAAACAAAGTTGCACTCATCCCTTCATTTTTCTAGTTCAAGTACATTCTGTTGAAAATGAAAGATAATGTGGAAATTTATGTCAAATCTTAAATAAAAAAAATTAAAAAAAAACAGATGAGATAAACTGACCCTTTACTCACTGCTGAAAATGAAAATTATTTAGAGAACAATCACTTGCAACCAACCCACTGAGCAACAAAGGCCCCTAACGTGAGGCTCTGATACAGATGCAAACTGATTTTTATTTGTTTCAAGTTATGGTACGATATATTTCTGATAAAAGAGATGAATGAGGAAGAAGGAATGCAAAAGAGAGAGAAAAAGGAAAATCAGATATAAGAAAAGAAAAAAAGCAGCATATTCACAAAAGGAAAATGTTGAGACAAGATGAGATGGTGGGCTAATTAAAAAGGACTAGATTTGTTCACATTTCTGCTTTTGACATTTACAGAATTAAATCAGTTACCAGTACAAGCATGCTGTAAAGTACTCCTTAGAAAACAAATACAGTAAAACAAACATTCTCAGAGGTACCACCTGGTTTTCCCCACAATTAAATCCAATGTGAGAAAATCCTATTTATATAACCTTCTGTAACAGGGCGAGGAGCCCTGTACAGTTATTTGTTTATTTATTTTTAGAACGGGGTCTCCCCCTCCGCCCCTGTGCAATTTATTGTTTGGTATGTGTTTAGTTTTATGATTAAAATATATATATATATATATATATATATATATATATATATATATATATATATATATATATATATATATATATATATGATGGCGTAGCCACGTTGTTTTGTTATTGTTTTGACGGTGTAGCCAAATGTATTATATTGTATTGTTTAGTAGTGTGGATCGGAAGCCCCATCCACAGTAATTTAAAAACCTCGTGCAGAAGGTGGCCATCTCCCGAATTAAGTGATTCATTTGTTGCTAAATCGGGAGATGGTCACCTGCATATAAACCTGCAGCGCTCTCGGTTCCAGGTGGGTATTCAGAGGAGGAACGAGAGCGAGCAAGGAGCGAGAGAGAAACTAAAATAGAAAAATATACAGGATCAGTGAAGGCGATCACCCAGCCTGACCTGAGTTTTGTTATTATTTTGTGTTTGTGATTATTTTTGTTTAAACTTTTATTTTGCTCTGTGAGCAGTGTTTTGTGTTTAAATATTTTATTCATTTTTGTATTTAAATAAATGGCGCGCAGCGTCTTTTTGCCTTCAGTACTGTCTTTGTTTTTGTTTCCTGCACTGCTAGTCTGACGTCCCCACTCACCATTCCTGTCACACCTTCACTCTTCTGCTGAATTTAATGGGACATGCACTTGATTTGAGCAGCTTTATTGCTTGTGATCCCCAGGACATTCTGGAAAATGAAATGTTCCATCACAGCGGAAATTTACTGGTTAAATGTATTAAGGGCTTTCACTTTTGGGAGTATATAATTATACTTTATGATGAAAAGATTCTGGTTGGGGACCACAAACACAGTAGAAATAAACAAAAACGTTGACGTAAAGGAAGGTAAGTAAGCTGGGCTTAGCTGAGTGGGGGACAGAGGGGGGTGATGCTGGGATGCCAGAATCACTGTCGAGCCCTCTTAAGGTGTCGTGGGCTAGTCGACAAAACACAGAGGATGGAAGGTGCCCCCTTGAAGACCCCACAGAAGGGAGGCCGCACTGTGGTTGATCCCTGGAGCCAGCATTACACTTCAGCCATGAACACCAGCCAGAAGGATATCTACATCATCAGATGGAAGGTAAAGTAAGCTACTGTATGTCTTAGTTGGTGCTTATTTTGGCGAGAGCCGAGTCCAATATCAGCATGAAGTTTTAACACCTACTCTCATGTAATGGAAATCATGAAACATTGTGAAACCTGATAATTGTACAACATGTTTCAGGTGGTTTTGCCACTTCATGCAATACTATACTATTTGTTTCTAATCAGCTGCATTAAACTGTGACTATATTTATGCTCCAATGTGAACAATGCTGATCACAAATCTTTAATAAGGAGTCATGTTTAATAGTGAATCATAAAGACATACAGACCGGATCACTAACAACTATGATTTGTTTAAAGGTTAGACATGAGCTGGTAAAGAGTGTTGTAACACAATTGATATTCAACTTGCACGCAGTCATAATTGCTCACCTCAGCCTGCTCAGCGTATATGAGGCGTCGTGATTTTTTAATAAAGTAGCAGAGTCAGCGCAAAAATAATACTTTCCTGTTAAAGGTGTGTGATTTGATACGGTAATTTGGACACAAGAGAAAAATAAATAATTTCACAGAAAAATATATATATTATCTACTAGAATGTGGTCACTATGGTAATTTTCATACTGAAAATGCTCAGTACAGGACAATTTTTTCCAAGAATTTCAAAATGAATCTGAAATTTTATTTGAACTCAATTTACATCAATATAACGTACATCACTCATACAGTCAGTGTACAATGAATACATCGAGGATACTGAATGATTGTTTGTGGTATATGGTTTTTATTTGCCACAGGAGGCTGTCCCAGTAAATCACATGCCCCGAAAGCATACTTGCCAACATTTGGAAACTGTTCAGCAGGACGCTCATCTCTTGGGGGGGGTGGGGGTGGGGGGGGGGGGGTTATACGCATCATACACATGGGAGGGGTCATACACAAAAAGCACTCATTATCATATAATAGACGTATCCCTCCCAACTCAACACAACACGACCATCATGACAGTAAAAATAGACATAATGAAACACTTACTTTTGTATAAGTTGGTAATCAGCAGATGTGTCAGCCGCACGAAAAGCACAGCGTGTGGTTTTTACTAACTCTACTGTGCAGAATAATTTTTTTTTTTCTATGGGTAAATATCAGGAATTTCTTCCTATGCATCGGGACATGGGACATTTGCTAGGAAATCCGAACTGTCCCGACCATATAGGGACTGTTGGCATGTATGCGAAAGGGGCAAGTGGTTTATGTAAGGACATCCTCCTAAGGGGAATAGAAACTGTATACCATGAATGACAATTCACTATTCTGTTTATACCACAGGTATATATTTGAAATAAATAGCAACACAATTTTTACATTTCTTATATTAAATAAATTCGTTTAGATTATTTTACCTGGCAGATCTTTACTTTCATTGTCAAAAGACTATGCTTCGACACGGTTTAATTTCGAACCCTGTTTATGGCTTTTTAGCTAGAACCTTGAGCTCACTCTGTCAATTTGCAGCCTCTCTGTTGTTTCGTATCATTACCAGTGTTAATGAAGGGACTAAAGGTTGTTTTCTTTACTGGGTTTTGGTTTTTATTGTCTAAGGAAACTTTCCGTTTCGTCAATATCTACTGATTTAAAGAGTAAGTAGTGGGGTTCTGAAAAATATAGTTACACGGCTCCTGTTTAAGTAACGTACCTGTAATTTTTCTTTTTATTGTTAGCATCCTGACATTTTACACTTACAACTTTAAAATCTGTTTCGAAATTGTCCGCTTAGTGCACTGATTATGTAAGGATTATTGCCTACATTGTCAAACAGGTAACACAGCAAACAATCCATGATGTGGTACGGAACAGAAAAGCAAGAGCACTTGTTATGTTTTGTTTTTTTTATTTATTGCTCTTCTCTATGAAATGTTCATAGTGGAAATTTCCTGGATAAATGTATTAAGGGCTTTCGCTTTTGGGTGTATATATTTATGAAACATAGTGAAAAGAAAAATTACAGGTACGTTATTTAAACAGTTGTAGCAACGTGTGGGGACATATAACGCTATATTTTTCAGAACCCCGCTACTTACTCTTTAAATGGTTCATTTTGGCTGGTCTCTGTTGTTTCCTACTGTTACCGGTGTTAATAAAGGGGCTACAGGCTGTACTGATAAGCCAGGTCAGAAACTGTCATTTCTTGACTAAACTCGTTCACAAGGAAATCAGGGTCCAAATCAAAACAACATGAATCAAGAAACATGTTTAACGTAAAGTATATGAATGTTTTATTGTAAAATGATTCCAGGTGCAAATGTTTGTTGAATAATTAATCCTGTTAGAAGTAGGCGTGGCTGGAAATTATTTAATGCTGCTGTATTTATAACCTGCTAGTCGGTGAGCATCAGTTGTTGTTAGCAAAATGTGTTTGTAGTATCCAGTGCCAAAATAAACATTTATGCCTGTGAATGCTACCAGTGACTGTTTTCACTGCGTTTTAAATACCCCTGGGTTCCTGTGAAAGTAATGTGATTGAGGGTGGCGGTAAACTTGCACCTTTCACCCCGTTACAATGAGACAGAAGATAAAGTATTTGCTCTTTCGCAGACTCCCTTGAAAACACAACCGTATTTGTAAATCTAATGAAACAACTTCCAATTCCAACTTCTGACAGAAACAACACTTAAGACAATTGTATAGTGTACTGCTTCAATCAGAATAAACAGCATCTTGTTCTAAAAGCAGTGGAATCAGGTTGGATAAAGTAGGCGGTTTAGTTGTAAATTATGCAGATAAAAAAAGACTTTTCAGAGATAATACTGGTTCACTGATATATATTTTCCGTCCCATTGCTTGCACCCTGTGTCAGGTCTCCAGAAAGCAAGTGTGGGTACTTTTAACTTTTTTAGTGTTTTTTTTTTGTTTGTTTGTTTTTTAATCTGAGGCAAAGGTTTTTCAAGGTATTTAACATTTCTATATACAGTACAAAGAGATGTATCATGCCTATCGAATCCCAATTGTTACACATCCCTACATTCCAGCTACACGATCCTGAAATTATTTAACAACAGTGAATTTAAACTAGCAGTACCGGTATTTCATTTATTTTCTATGCAACTCTCATAACCCATGACCCATTAAATAAGTGCAACACACCCACTTACACCATGGTGTCAATGCTTTGTTGCTGTATGTTATTGGGTTGTACAGCCTGCTCTCCATTTACCTCCTGAAGATGGTTGTGTAACTATTTTCAGGCCATTAAAGGCTGAACACAACAATCCCCATGCTGCTGCTGTGTTCTATTTTGTGTGTTTTTTATGATGATTTACAATTACAGAACAGCATCAGGTAAGAGGATGGGGGTAATCAAGTAGTCTAGGTAAGCTTATTTTCTGGATAACTGGCACAGGACACACTGCAAGACCAAAAACATGTCTAGCTTTGTCTGCTTTAAAAGCACAATGCTGGCAGTTAATAACCAATCCTTATACCCCAAACAAATCTTTCAAAAAAAGGTACACAATAAATCACTATGTAAGCTTGCTTGAACTGTAAAAGCCAAAAGGGTTAGCTTCATGCTGGTGATAAAGTTGTTGACAACATTCCAGGTAACATGGGCTATTGTTAATGTGCAAGTAAATCACATGACCCCCATTGGGACTTGGTGTTGCTGGCACTGTGAAATCTTAACAGCATTAATTATGAAAGAAAAAAGTGTGCCTGACCTTTAAGTCCACACATCATCTTGTCTCCTGAGTGGATGTCACGTCGCTGCCTGTGGGGCGACTGTGGAAAATGCCTCCTGTAGATGACATGTGGGTGCTGCACCCCCTCCTCCTGATGATAGTTACGAATGGGTTCAATAAAATAATGTCCATTAGATAACCTGAAGAATCCATTCTGGAACAAAGGAAGAAAATAAGACTTCTGAAGTACTTTCTCATGCTCTTTGTTTTTTACACAACAGCCATAGAAAACAAAATCACTTTTTAAAGTTCACAAAGGATCTTCGATGGTATTCCATCTGTACTGTGGGTACAAGGACAGCTACAATGGTAGAATGGTAGATCATTTTTTAAGCATCAAAAAAAAAGTCACCATTACCTATGTAGTATGGGCACATATTAAAAAAAAAAAAGCACAAGAAATAAATGCTAATAAATACTGGGAAGAAATGTATTACGTATCCTTCCACTCAGAAAAAGCAGTCCCTGAGGACATATATATATATAAGTTAAAACTTATTTTATTTGCCATAAACGTTAAATTGAACATTAATGCTTTCACTATGGGGAACAGCTATCAGCAATTGTTTAGGCTTTTATGACCACATCATCATAAACCACAATGTTCCTTTCTTACAGTATGTGTTTAACCTCATTAGGACAGACTTTAATACTGTTTGTTTGAGCAGTTTCTGCTGTGAGATAGTCCAGATGTATCCTTGATTAAATACAGTAAACAGTCCTATAAACTCCCATGAAAACCTACAAGAACCTACAATACAGCACTGCTACAGATACTGACACACTTTGCTATAAACACAGCATTTGGTTGCTTCAAATGAAAACAGACAGAGAGCAGACCTCCCATGATCCTAATAACATGAGCAATGCCCTTTGTTTTCCTTCTGGTGATCTGTCGTAACTGTTTTCTTCTACCACGACAAAACAAGTTCATTTGACTGATCCATTGAAAAACTAAGCAGTGATCAACTATTTCAGTGAGATTCTTCATTAAATCTTTACCGTGCCTATGACAAGATCCCTTTGAGAGTTATACTGCTATAAAGAAAGCATGCAGGTCAGTTTACTGCTGTTTTCCTTTTTCTTGGTTGTAACCATATTCTCGCATTGCAGGTCACTCGCTACTAAGTCCTTAGCAACAGTCACATGTGTAACAAACAGGGAGTCTCTGTGTTTGGATGACATGAATCTAAATTCAACTGGATGCAGACACCACAACAACAACCTCAACAAGAGTTTAACTATTGTATGAATACATGTGATTTTACATTTCTTAAGCATTTGCTTTTGCTAATAAATGTAGTATTATACATAAACTAAAATGAAACCCAGTAAAAAAAAAAAAAAAAGATTAAAAAAGAAAAACTGCTGCATCTAAAAGTGGTCACACGGGCAGGGTTGTGAACTAAAGGCTCTTCTAAAGGCCAGTACAAACCCACTGACTTCACCTCCCGTCTCACTGCCAAGCATTAAAAATCCCCTAATAGAACCCATGCAGAACTGTCATGTCCAGCTTCTCCACTGCCATTTAAAGAGCGGTCTTGTCTAATTTAGCCCACCTGCCCTGGAAAGGAATGTGAAGACCAGAACTTGCTAGGGGACATACGTACAGCAGCCTCTGTAGAGACTGGAGTGTAAATGCTGCCACCCTGCTACAAACATCAATTAAACCCTGTCCCCCTCCTCAACTGGGAAATACAGCACACTTTGTTTTTCCTGTGCAGCCCATCCCAAATAAATTGCAATACGGTAAGTTTCTTTTATCAGCAACACAGCATTGAAGTGACCAGGTTACTGATCACTAACACTATAGGACAGTTTGGTGATAAGCCACTTCCAGCTCTGCAGCCTACCCTTCATCTGAGTAAGCACTCCATCCCAATTATCTTTAGCTGCTCCTATCCCATCTACATACACTCCCAGATATTTATACACTTTCCTGTTCCATTGTAATCCTACTGGTAAACTACATTATCTATGTTTTAATGTAAACTAGAAGTGGCAGACTTCAAACCAGGCTCCAATTTGATGCATTGATCCACCAATATATAAATCGAAGTTTGGGAAATGCAAGGGACGGATTATCAATAATCAATGCATCAACTAATTGTTGCATCTCTGTTGGTATTTCATTTCTTGTGTTTTGCTCTGTAAAAACCCTTAGTGTTTCTATAGAGGTAACAAATGTAAACATTTTCTTAGAAGTTAATGCATTTAAGATAACTGATATTTCATACCTTTATGGTGCTCTTTAATGGGTGTTTTCTATTTCTTCCTAAAATGGTTTACTCTGTTCAACACATTGAAGTTCCCAAATGGATTTCGTGCAAATCGACATGCCCCATTGCTACCCTCAATAGCATGGTTACAAACTAAACGTCTAAACGTACCACCGGCATGCATAATACTCTGTTCCATATACATAGTTTTCTCTAAGATGCTACTGTAAAAATTAGATTTTTAGTGATTTTCTAATAGAAAAAAATCCCACTGAAAAATGCTTGGTCCTGAAAGGGTTAACGTAAAAATGTACACTGTGCTTCTGAAGTATTGGTCTCCCCATACTAATTGGTTGCACTGCTAAAATTAAGATTCCCTGAAGTTGCCTTTTCTTTGATATAAACATATTGACATAATTCAGATTTCAGTAGCTCCTGCACTCTACTGTTTTGCAGTTTAGAATTACAGCACATTACACTAGCCTGTCTACTGGAAAATCTTAGTCATGTTTTCTTTGTTCATCATTAAGCATGTTATGTATAATCTATTTATGTATCCCTATTTTTTATCTCCATTTATGAACTGTGACAAAGCTTGTTCTTTCTCTGTGACTTCGTCATTTCTCTCTGGATCTTTAACACAGTCTTCAGTGTAAGCAGCACTCAGTACCAGTCAGTGGGTTTTAAACTGGGTGGTACCTGTATGTTTATTATTATAATCAGCACCCATTGGAAAAAGTTAGGTGTATTCAAAATAAAACAAAGCAAAACCTAAAGCTGTGCTGGAGCGCTAACTGAACCTTCAAACAATTCCTAACTATCAAGCAGACAGCTAAGCCATTTACTGGTTTAACAAAACAATGTTCCAATGAACACAGATAACATATATTCCAATTGCTCAAACCTTCTCTTGTAGTCACTGGGTCTACACACACAGCCCCTACACAGAGACACTGTCTTCATTGTCAGCCCTGTTTATATACCTGCCTGCTTAATTACAGGCAGGTCTCCCTCAGGAAACTCAGGGTTTCTGATACTTGCCAAGAGGCATTCTGGGAAATGTAGTCTTGGCCCCTTTCCTTAAACGCCCAGGACTACATTGTCCTTTTTCAGTTATTATTATTATTATTTGTTTATTTAGCAGACGCCTTTATTCAAGGCGACTTACAGAGACTAGGGTGTGTGAACTATGCATCAGCTGCAGAGTCACTTACAATTACGTCTCACCCGAAAGACGGAGCACAAGGAGGTTAAGTGACTTGCTCAGGGTCACACAATGAGTCAGTGGCTGAGGCGGGATTTGAACCGGGGACCTCCTGGTTACAAGCCCTTTTCTTTAACCACTGGATCACACAGCCTCCTTAACCTCCAGTTACTTCCCTTTCTTTACTCTAAAGAGTACTCTGCATTATTCTGTGTCTTATATTTAATTATTATTTATTTATTTGGCAGATGCCTTTATCCAAGGTGGGTTATATATCTTCCCTCAATATCTTTAAGTCTGTTGAAATTGGAGTCAGTGATATTGTTTAAAATGTTGTCATTACTACAGTGATGCTACAGACATCTAAAATTGCTCAGCCATTTATTCACAATTGCACGGAAGTCAAGTTACTGAAGCAGATAACAGCTGTGCTAGGCTCAGGTGTTTTGCAAATATCTCTGAAAACAGATCTGTCATCATTTATATCTCTCTTAATTCTAAATGCAGACACTGAAGTATAACAACTACAGAGACAGAAGCTTCTTGTCTTGAAAGAGAAATCTGTCTTAAAATGCAGCTGATATTTGGGTTACTTTGAGGTGAGGATAGTTTGTTTGTGGCACAAGTATAAAAAGTCCTATTTTGCTTTATTAACCATTCATTCAAAAGTACTGTGTAAGTACAATATTATACACTGTTTAAAGATTGAAAGGCCCACCTACTGTACCTATGAATCTATGCTTTGTTGTGAAATACAAAAAGTTACACAGATACATGACAAAAGTTTAGTTAACCCCGTCCCCTCACCGCATCACTATGGGCCCAATTTTGATAACACAGTGGCAAGCGCAAGGGCAATGCTGAAAGTCACTGCTGTAGCGCTGCAGGGAGTGGTCTGTCCCAAGAGAGCAATTGTGATCAGAATAATTCAACACCAGGATGCTCAGCAATGTTGAAATGAGATAAAGAATAAGCAGCGCTAGCTCAATGTTATCTGTATCCACCATGGAAGAGACACCATCGCAGCATGAAGTGGCATTTGGCAGCACATGAGCAACTCACAGACAACGAAAGGAATGCTTCACACCACAGGACTAGATATTTTTGCAGGAGGTTGAAGCAAGGAGAATAAAATTATATGGCAAAAATCGCTGACCTGAGGACTGTATTGTAGTCTACTACCTGACTGATCCAAACATCTGAAACGCAATTTAACATTTTAAATGTACGACCAATGACAGATTGAGCAGAGGTGATGATTATACATGTGTTCAGCAGGAGCACTTGGGTTGCAAGCCACGAATACATTGTCCTGCATGCTTCACTGAAGCTGCTGTGACTTCATGTGCTGCACCACTTACACCCGACTGTACGTGTCCATTATAAAAAACAGTTATGTCTGTTGCCGTATGCTGAGAAGATCTGCCTTATAATTTAAATCCAAACAAATTCAAATAATGAAATTGCACATCATAACTTTTAAAGTATTTTTTAAAACGCTTACAGTATACATATAAATGCTGAAGAAAGGTAAAAACATGCACCAATCAGCAGCTACACTGACATCTGTTTCATCCAATGGAAGCACCAAAAGTTTTTTTGCTCTTGTTTGATTGGGTGATTCAGATGACTTTGTCTCAACCCCTCATTCTCCCCTGACGATTGACTCGAGGAGGGGTGAGGATGGACTCGAGGAGGGGTGACAACTGACTCGAGGAGGGGTGAAGATGGACTCGCGGAGGGGTAACGACTGGGGATGTCCTAAAATGGACACCGTACGACTGGCTAATACCTACAGTAGCACCTACAGTCCTCTCAAAGGAACCAGTTAGTGCAGCTCTGACTTTTAATGCAACAAGCAATGTGTTATATCTTCCCGTATCTCTTTCCAGATCTGTCTGCAGTAACTTGCAGATATCAGCTATAATTTGCTTGTTAGTCAGAGACAATGTCTGCATTCGCTGTCTCATAGGCGTATGTAACAGGATGGCTGGTTGGATAGAGACTCAGAGACAGTAAATGCAGTTTTTAAGCGCTGGGGCATATGTTTATTAAACAAAAATAATAAAACAAAATGGCTCACAGATCAAAATAAAGGTTGAATCACATACCATAAAATGAACAAACAAAATGAATCCTCACCCAAGCAGTACTATCACGGTGAGGTTGCAAACAAACATTCAGGAGCATGTGTCTCTCCCAGGCAGTGCCAAACAATGGAGCTCCTGCCTCTCTTAAACACCATGTGGCAGCGTTGATTGACAATTAATAATTCAATTCATTCTGCACATGTCACAAACACACCCAAAACAACCAGGGCTGGAATCTGAACTTCCACATGATAACTGCATCCTAAATGTTTAAAGCCCAGGCAAATTGTATTACAGTGTTCAGAGAGTATACCAAAGAGACATGCAGTATTCTTGCTTATATAATACTGAGACCTCTGTTACCGTTGTTTTGCTGAATTTCTTCCAATGTCATTCAATTGGTCCCTGTTCACAAAAATGCTTTTTTAAGGACCATGTTTATAAACATTCTCTTAGGTAAACAGCTCTTTGAAAATGAAAATGTAATGAATGAAAAGCTGTCCCTAACAAACCAATCTTTGAGGTTCTGTGAATAGGGCCCATTATTTTCTAAAACTATGCATCTTATAAAAGAAAATCATCCGATTATGATAGACACATGGAGATGTATTTTTTCATATCCCGAATGTGTAGACACATCTCCACTTCTGAGCCTGCAGCCACATCACCGTAGATTCTGATCATGTCAGACCTCAGAAGCAAAGAAGGTTGAGTCAAGGAAAATCAAAGAGCTGCAATAAGTGGTAACATTGGTTGGAGGCACCTCTGGGCCAGAATGTAACCAATACCTTACCATAGGAGGTATTTAGTCAATCAGATGAGACAAACCAAAGGTCTTGTATGCTCTGTGGACATTAGAAAAGATTCTGTAGCAATTTATTTAAATGTTAAATTATATATATTTTAGTGAAGATAGTGGCTTCGTAGCTTAGCTAAACTCCTCTTCACTTCTGATACTCTCAGATCAGGTCATTAAACTTTCTGCTTGCTATATCCCAGTTGCTGTATCCTCTATCCTGCTCAATTGTCATGGGTGTGCAGCATATGTTGTCCTGCATATGAACTCAGCATATTTTAAAACACTCACACAAGCATACACTGTACTTGACAGACAAACAGAATAAAGTCAACAAAGTCTTTCCTTTTCATTCAAAGCCTACTGTGAGGGGTAAAAAAGAAAGTTTCTACAGACAGGGACACATCTAAACATGTATCTTCATCTAAAGAGGAAGCAAAACAGTCCTACAGTCCTCTCAAAGGAACCAGTGGCAAATTCATTTTGCAAAACATTTTCTGCAACTGCACCGTATCATAGCCCCAGGACTCTATTCCAATCAAAACATATTAACAGGTCAACATATTTGCAATACTGCTGTACAACTGTTTGCATGCTTGACACTACCAGATCAATTCAATGACAAAATAGTACAATACATAATTAGCTATGTAATCTATTAATGTAATTACAATTATGGGATTTGCAATAGTTTGTGATGCATCATTGGACAATGGAAATAGTCTAACCCTTTGCGGTCCTATGTCGGACCTGATCCGACACTGCAATTTTCCCTTTCCAGTCCAATGTCGGACCCTGTCCGACATCATTAAAAAGACGCAAAAAACAGGTCTCTATTAGTTTTTTCTCCAGAAAAAGCCGAGAAAACCATTCAATGGCCGAGTGAGATCGATAGGAGCCGAGAGAAGCCGAAAAAAAAAGGGCCATATCTCATGAATACAGATAGACCCGACACCACATAGATAACACGGACATAAACAAACAAGATAGCTGCTTCCGCATCCAGCGCTCATAGAACATCACAGACATTTGCAGAGCTTTTTTAGATGTTATTGTAATAAAATAATGACTTGGATCGCATTATTGAGGAGTTTGGTGATAAAACGAGTGATCAGGAGATGATTTATCGGTATGCACTACTATCAAGAAGTATGTGAAAAAAACAGCGAACGAGGGGTGTGGCGGGGCTGGAGATGCAGTACTGAGTGTCCTGTTGATATGCAGTGCCTTTTAAACCTGTTTTACTGTAAAAAAACAACAACTTTTAAACAGCGTGTCTAAAATAAACTGCATGTGTGAAAATAAATTGGACGTGATGCGCCTGAGATGCACTGAATAAATGGACTGCAAAGGGCTAAAATGTACAGTGTAGCTGAATATGAACATAAAAGGTAAAAACATAAAAAGCTGTTGGCCGAAACAATGGATCTAAAGGTCACAGGGGCCATGTATACAGTGCTACCCCGTTATAACGCAACCTGTTATAGTGCGGAATCAGTAATACCATGGTAAGGTGGCTCCCATTTCCCCCACAATGCAATTTGACTTGCAAACGTTGGTTGAGCATTCCAGATATACAGTACAAAGCATGGCAGACCTCAAATAACCTAAATATTTCTCTGTTAAAATGAAACTCAAGCAGCAGTTTCAAAAGATATACATGTTGCAGAATCTACATTGCGTGGATGGCTAAAAGACAAAGAAAAAAGAAGAGGTTTTCTTCATAAGATTGACCCCAAAGAGGGCTGCTCTAGGAAAAAAAATCAGTGCTAAAGTGTGAGACAAGCTGCTATGTGAATGTGCTGCTGTGTGAATGTGCTGCTGTGTGAATGTGCTGCTGTGTGAATGTGCTGCTGTGATAGTGCAAGACTGTTTGTTGTTTTTGGTGTGGCCCAGGCTAACAGGGGCCGGGAATAAGCGTCCCAATAAACGGTGGATTCGTCTATACATACACACTGTGCACATGTACTCTGACTTTTGTGTAAGTCTGAAGAGCGGCCTGTCAATCTCAGTTGATTTCACACAGAATGACCTCACAGTAAAAGCAATTGACATGGTGAATTTTAAAGTACATCCAGCTGTTGCTAGGGGCTGTGTCATGTTTAAATTCAAGAAGCCCACTTAAGAAAGTTGCATCCAACTAATACTAAGAGGATAATCATTGTCATAAAAGTTATATGAACAAGAAAAACTGTTCACAGAATAAGACATACAGTATGAGGCATACATTAATCCCCTGCAATGCCTAACACACGCACACACACACACGCACACGCACACACACACACACACACACACACAGTTATTAATGTAAAAGAAAACCTGGGAAATAATTTGTGACCAAACAAACTGACATAGAAGGATAACAAATCCTGCTAGGATAGAATATTTTTTAGGTTTCAAAAATCATGGAGAATACATAAAACAAATGCTCATTTATCCGCCAGTTTGTATGAATTATCCACCTTATAAATGAAAGGTTTGGTTTTAACTACGACTGAAGTCACAGCTGTATCCAAAGTAGAAAAGATTAAAGCAAGGGCAAAGTCATTTTTCTGAAGAAAATGGCTGTAATGTTAAAATGGCAGTTTACATCTTCTTTGCAGTTTACATCTTCTGAAAAAAAAAAAAAGATTCTCACCTTTTAAGCAAAGGCAAAGTTACAATAATTCTGGACAATGAGGATAATACAGGTGAAGAATGAGGTCTGAACTGACAAGTGGTGTGCATTCTGTTTCTTATTCTCAATGTCTCACTTGTCCATTAAACACTTTTGGTGAAACGTAAATCTGCTTTTCTACTGAGGGTAGAAATGATCTTAAAACCAACAGTATACAGTACATTTTTGGGTCCCCTGTGATATTACAGCTAGACCCAGCAGTCTACTCATTGGCACATGCAAGGCCAGAGATCTGGTTCAATAGATGTAACTACAGAAAAACCGAAGTTTATGATATTGTAGCGGTCTTTGTGTGTGTTTCCCTCCCTGTATTCCAGC
Organism: Acipenser ruthenus; assembly: GCF_902713425.1. Lineage (NCBI taxonomy): Eukaryota > Metazoa > Chordata > Actinopteri > Acipenseriformes > Acipenseridae > Acipenser > Acipenser ruthenus. The sequence goes on along the minus strand of NC_081190.1, from coordinate 33,764,918 downwards.
TGTTTCTAATGTGATTACACGCAGTAATTGTGTTTCTAGCTCTGTATTCCCGCCGCCGCTGTGTTTACTGTGTAATTCAGCCTGGTTGTCTGTGTTCCCATTGGTCCAAAGTATGTGGCCGAGGACCAATGGGATGTGTGTAAGCACTGCACCCTGATTTACATACGAGGGCGGGGCTACGTGTATAAGGAGGGGTGTGCCCAGCATGCTGGGTCACTATGTCACGGTACCTGGATCTTGTGTTGCTGACAGAGCTGTGGACTCTGGTGGGTGCTGAGAGAGCGTCCTAAAGAAACCAAGCGTCTCTCCTTTTTTCTGCCTCTTGCAAAACGCTACAATATATTAATTTTACTAATAAAACTGAGTCAGATGTAAATCTGAAATAATAACACTGAAATTAAACTAGACTAAAAGCATGTAGTGTTTTAATGAATATAGTTAAACACTAACAGTTTGTTTTAAATGCCACGGCTTAGCTGATCATTTTTTATTTTTTTTTATGAATATAGTTAAACACTAACAGTATGTTTTAAATGCCATGGCTTAGCTGATCACATTTTTTTCTACAAGGATGATAACCAATAAACTTTGATTTGGAATATGCCAGTATCCTAAAAAGTTGCTACATCCTGGCACCTTACTGATGTGTTGTAGTTCAAACTCCAATGGTCTACCTGCAATCAGATCATGTGACCTACAGTAAAAGCCCCAGGATGCAGCAGTTTGTCGATGTTTAGCGTAAAAAAAAATAGAAAATCTCTAAAAACCACACAATTTTTTAACAACAAAGTAACTATTTAGCCACTTGCCTCGCTCTTGAAGACCAATACAATAAAATCTCCTTATTCAAGTGCAGAGACTGGGGCATGTTTTGTTATAATGTGCTTGTTTAAATATTTCAACAAAAAATATTAACATTATTACCTGACAGCTACAGTGCCTTGCATAAGTATTCACCCCCCCCTTGGACTTTTCCACATTTTGTAGTGTTACAACCTGGAATTAAAATGGATTTAATTAGGATTTTGTGTCACTGCAAAAGTCTGCCAATGCAGACGACTGCAGGTTCTGCATGAACGCAATATTAGTTTATTACAGTAGCCAGAATGGTTGTTTTTGTCTAATTTACTTTCGCAAGATTTTTAACAACAAAACGAGTATGATGGACTGAATGGCCTTCTCTCGTTAGTAAAATGTTATTTAAGGTGCACTGGGACGTTGTTTTGACTGAGACATTTGGCTTGCTTAAACAGAATTATGTTCTAATAGCACAAAAGAGGAAGGAATCAACATTTGTAGTCCATTTGTTTTAGAAACACAGCATTAGATAATGCTGAACTTTCAATTTTTCACTATTGAATTGCGTATGTTAGCAGTGTTTTTAGTACGATCAGAAGCAGTTGTTTGCCAGAAATCTTTTTTTTTTTTTTAGCCGCTGAACTAATTTTATTAAATTATTTGGAAGTGGTGATTTTCAAAATATCTAACGCTAACAAAAAAGTAAAATTTAAGCAGTGTTTAAAATGAAAAAAATACAACGTTTCTGTGTATTCCCTAATGTAACATTACTGGGTTCATTTAAAAAAAAAAAAAAGGTTTTACAGTATACATGAATCAATCAGGCTTGTCTAGTTTAGCATTTATACTGTTTGCTTGTTTCACTTTCTAAGATGTGAACAGTTTAGATTCATGGAGGTGTTATGCTGCAGTGACTTTTTAAGAACATAAGAAATATTACAAACAAGGAGGAGGTCCATTTGGCCCATCTTGCTCACTTGGTTGTTTATTGATCCAAGCAAGAACCTCATCAAGCCGTTTCTTGAAGAACCCGTGTGAATCAGCTTCCACAGCAGTGTTTCATTTTTTCATTAAATGCTCACATTTTTTGAGCACCTAAGAGACTGGAAATATTTAAACAGCAAGCATTCCACCATGCTGTAGCATTGTTAACTGTGTGTTAGGCTCTTAGGCACTTTGCATTTGCAGAAAAAGGAATTTGGCAGCCATTTAACATTTAATGGACATAAGATCCAAAGTATTGTGATAGTATTGAATATCATGATACTGTGCATGGTATCGTATCGAGGCTCCCTAAATAAGGCATGGCAGAACACTAATACCAGGTTTTGGGATACCCAGGGGCAATTCATTACCTTCACAGAAATCTTCTGGAAATGTATCAGGTGTTAAGAGAGTAGGCTGTAAAGGATGTCTGCTAATACTCTCCCATCACAATGTACAGTAGCATCTCAGATTGCGCCAGTGCTTCACAAATCAGACTTTCATTCAGAATAAAATGAGCAGCTGCCAAAGCAATCAGTTAATGTATTCTACCTCAAAGCATGTCCCCTTCTTTAGAAAGATGAATACAGTTGCCAGGAAGCAGCAGAGGTTTATTTTATTGAACTACTTCCACGAGGGACTAAACTAACAAATAACACATCTGTTTAGTAAGAGAACCATGTGGAACTGATTTAGTTCTTCCTGTACCTTAGCTGTGCACTTTCCTATGCTTGCCAAGTCTAAACATTGTGTCCTGTAAGAAGTCATTCTTAAAGGAGCCGTATTTTTACTTTAATGATAAGTAAATATTGGAACTAAACTAAAGCTTCTTAAAATATGCTAGCAGCTATGGTCAATGGGTGGGGTTGCATGTCTCATCTAACATTTGTTCTACCTATGAGACACATGTATTTGGAATTATATCTAATATTGTTAAAGTTATTAGACTTGTTATATTAAATAGAATTGTAACAACTGCTGGGCATTCTGGAATGTATTCAGCTGAAACCCTCAACCAGGGACAGAAGGACTCATCAATGTACACATTTAAAATCAAAACACACTCAATCACATCAGGTGCTTCTCACAAAATTGCACAGCAATTGTTGATGGTCGTGGGGAGCATACAAAAGTAGGTCATTTCACATGAAAGGTTTGTGGACAGGACCGGATGTAACTATTCTGCAGGTGTGGCTGCCTTTTGTCAGTAAATTTAGAGAGATAACGTGTCTGTTTCCAACCGAGAATCTTTCAGGGAATGTAATTATTTTCAAAACATTTAATTAAATTACAATATGTTTAGTGACAGATATATTCTATTGTTAAGTAGACTGACTTCTCACCTTGCATTATCCCAATTTGTAGGGCCGTGCCAAGCAACGAGTACAAATGAATATCCGTAACAAGCATGACCGTTTTTCAGAGTACGACTAATATACAAGTAATAATGCTATCACACATTATTCAGTGAAAAAATACAGTTTAAAAAAAAATGCACCGAATCAGCTTCTGGCTCCAAACATGTAGTTGTGACTGTCAATCTCAAGTTTTGAGATGGAGAACCAATCTGGGAATAAAGGAGGAGGGACTAGTGTGATCTATGGCACAGTGGAGGTAAGCGTCATTCTGTGGTGCATGAGTGAGGAAGTCATACAGAGAACGTTAGGCTTAGAATGTTCAGAGATATATAGTTAACTTTACTTTGAAAAAAGGATTTCCTCACAACTCTTCAAAAACATATCATTTATAAAAACTAAAATCTTTAAAAAAAAAAATTGTTGATATTGTGTAATTTAGAGATTTTAGCCTTTTTCAAGGCTAGTCGTGGAGATTAAACCAATTTGTTTTCAAAGAAGACAGTGGAGTTAGTAACAGCATAACATAATGCAACTGCTGCATTGCACACCGACAAACATAAGATCGTATTTGAACACAACTAGGCCTCAAATAATACACTGAAATAATGTATTTTGAAATTAATTGAATTTGTAGTAAAGACCAATGAGGAAATTGTATTTTTATAGCCAAAAGCCAAAAAAATTTGCACTGTTCAGATGTACTTCCAGGAGACATTTAATGAGCCCATCTTGAGCATAAAAATGATGTTGCTGAACAGACACAAATAATGTGGGTAATTTTAAAAATAGAGAACTACTTTATAATAATAATAAAGCAGAAAGGGACATGCAATAGGGTGTAATTACATTTGTAATGCAAGATCACTTTTTGGATTAAAAAAAAAGCATCACCCATTTAAAATGAGTTACATAAGAGAGTATTTTTTTTGTTATGTATTACCACTAGCCAATTAAAATGTGCTTCAGCATAACAACACTGTAAACATAATACTTGCATGCTATGCGAAGGAGAAATGTGACACCTGAGTAAATTACTACAAAATGAAAAATGATGAGAAAACGCCACACAGGGTAATACAGCTTTACCTGAGATCAATTCATCAAGTAACTCGAGCCAAAATAAATAATAAAAAGGAGGACAACAACGTAGCATTACTGCCAGTTACTATCATCAGGAATCATAGGCTTTTCTATCAGAATTTGCAGCACAGAAAATGAAAAAGCTAGAGTTTTAACCCTTGATGCGCTTTTCAGAAGTCTACTCATATTGTGTGAAATACCTGGAGGAGATCTGGAAGGAAAAATTGGGGTGGGGGATTAACAACTAAATTGGGAAGGGGGATGGGGTCTTGGGCAAGATGCAATATACTGTTAAATGCTGTTCAGTGCTGTTTCTTTTTTTTGTATTTGTTGAGATTTCTTCTTCAATGACAAAGGGTTAACAGTTGTCCCAGATAATAATTTCTTTGTAGTCAAGAGTAACATGTCTCTGGTTTTACAACAACAAATACTATATTTTAATGAGTACTACTGAATATCTGAACCTCTAATTTTTAAAATCAACTTTATATATAAATATATACACATATATACACACACACACACACACACACACACACACACACACGCACACACACATATACAGTCAATGAATACAAATTTCAAGGATCCAGCAAAATAAATACTTTTATCAGTTATTCTTATTACCCGGAGTGTAAGCCAAATGCATACTGTCAGTTTTTATTGAAGTTACAGTAAAAATTAAATCACATTTCAATAACAGTACAATGAAAAGTATTGTAGTAGTGAGATTCAGGCACATTCTGATCACAGGCATTTTTAAACCACAAAATCAGGGTATTGAGCGAATCGGAAATGCTGACAACTTGCATCTACAGTTTACATTGGCCTGTATATACAGGAAATTCTTGTTTAGTGAATTAGTATTATAAGAAGCAATTTACAATAAGCGGTACATTTGTCACAGATCTTAGTTATTTACAGGTTTAACAATTAATAATGTGCCACATGCAGGTCAAGAATTGGCCTTTTAAAAAAATGTAGTTTATAAGGCATCTTTATGAGGTTGACTTCCAGTCATTCAGACATGGTTGTGAAAAAAACAGACAAACATTGGGGGTTTGGTTAGGAGAATGCAGAGATGCAGATAGTTTTGTGGTGTAGAATTTAGGTTTCACATTATAAATAGTTGATAGTCTTCAATTAGCCCAGGCACTGTCCAAACACTTGCATGCTTCTGTCTACAACAAAACAAATTCCAGTGTGGCACCAACCATTTAACAGTTTCCACAAGTGTCAATACAAATTTTATGAAGCACAGTAAAGCCTAGTTCATACTTCCTAGATAAATGTGATACATCAGGCACATACAGCTATAAAAGTTGTGCAGGTTCACTATTTACTGTACGAAGGACGTATAGTGCCGCAGCCCTTTTGACTGCGCAAAGTGGTCGCAGCTATCATTTATACTAAAAATACTATTGATAAATCCACCTCCAGGTTTATTTTCAGACTGAGATGGAGGGGCCTTAAATCTGAAGGATGCTGCAGAGCTCTTTTCTTCAGTATGACCAAACTTAAATCTGCTGCTGGCACCAAAATTGGCTTTAACCCTTTGCAGACGGCCCATTATAATTTCAGATAAATTCGTCTGATGACGTAATTGCATACCATGCTGTGACAAGTGTGTTATTTTTTTCAAATTAGTATAGTACAGACAATCAACCAAACCCGACTTAGTCCGATCTCTAGGTCAAAATCGATTTTTTTTTCCTTCAGAGATTCGGCGACCACAATGAGTTCAAGTACAAAGAATTAGGGCAGCAATGCGGAGTAGTGGTTAGGGCTCTGGACTCTAGACCGGAGGGTCGTGGGTTCAATCCCAGGTGGGGACACTGCTGCTGTACCCTTGAGCAAGGTACTGTACCTAAAATTGCTCCAGTAAAAACACAACTGTATAAATGGGTAATTGTATGTAAAAAATAATGTGATATCTTGTAATAATTGTAAGTCGCTCTGGATAAGGGTGTCTGCTAAAAAATAAATAAATAATAATGACCTGACAGCATGTTAAATCGCCCAAAATGTTTATAAACAAATGAAAACATTAACTGTAGTGAAATATCTGTGTCAGAGACTTCAGGTATGACAAACCAATCAAAATGCATTTCACTAAAGCCCCTAACCAATAGAGTTGAGTTTTTGGATGCGGTGCAGCATTTCAGTATCTATGATAGCAGTGTTTCAGTGTTTACTCGAGATTACCGAGTGCTTTCTAAATAGTTTTGCAAGACCCAGAATGCTTAGAGATCCAAAAGAAATAGAGGAACTATTTATAGAAGATGTTGATGGAATGCCAGAAGGAGAAGAAGATCTCCTGGATTACAAACTTCTTCATACCGGTGACAATTATGAAGTAGATTCTGAAGTAGAGCCTGTGAACATTCCAGTTCCAGGATCAAATTCAGCCAGCAAAATGTAAACCGTTTTACTTGTTTAGTTTTCAATATATGTTAGTTGTGTGAAATAAGCCCTTGTTATAAATATTTTAATGTGTAAAAGGATAGTAAATTGTACGATTGTTTAGTATAGGCTAATGAGTTACCCTAACAATAATACATTGTTATTTTTGCTATTGTTTGTGTTACCCATTAATTATTATTTTTTTTACATTATTGGTTCCTTTTTTCATTTTGCCATTTAATATGTAGTATATTACTTGTGTTAGTTATTATAATTTAGTATTGGTGTGAACTATATTTTTTACAGTATAATTCAGTTCACTGTTCGTGTACACACACACACACACACACAATTACTGTAAATACAGGCACCTTTTCTGTTTGTTAGTTATTAGATTTTATTTATTTTAATGCTACTTATACATTTTTATTTAGTTCACTTTACATTTATCACGTGTTGATATTTATAACTAGTTACTGTCTTCACACAGTGTGTACACTTGTGTTCTGTGCACATTTCATACCACATGTACATGTCTTTCTTGTCTTGTGTTTTCACCGGTGTTCCAATTCCAACTGAACATGAAGACTCTTCAAATCCACTTCAAATGCCTTTTTGTCCAAACCGTTTTGTGGGGCTCAACACTGGCTTTTTGATATGGGGAGCAACTTCATCAATGTCCAGGGAGTTGGATTTCTTCTTGATGTTCTTCAGCACAGCAGTGCTGGAGAACATTTGTAATTTTACCAACATATATGCTTGGTACCACATTTTAGATAAACCATCTTATAGAGATTCTTTTGGAGATACTAAGACTACTGGAGCATTGCAATGCTCTATAATGGTCACTGGGCTCAAGCTTTTATGAGCCGAGACTGTTTCAAGGCCCTACTGGCAATGCTTCACGTTGTTCATCCTGAAGCTGAAGACAATAAGGACCGTCTCTGGACCACATGAAACAAATGTGCCAAGACCTGTACCAACCAAAACAAAACCTCTCGGTTGATGAACGGATGGTAAAGTCTAAGGGTCGCTCTGGAATGAGACAGTACATCAAGGACAAACCCACGTCTTGCTTGTTCTGAGGCTAAACTGTGGACTTTAATGTTAACATGGGCAGCAAGGATGGTCATGTGCTTGACCTTTCCAAAAAGTTTGCATTAGAGCTTGTAAAACCCTTAAAATCAAGGTCATTGTTTATGGTTTGACAACTTCTATACATCACCTTCCTTGATGGTCAACCTCATAGAGCTCAGATTTTCTGCATGTGGAACATGCAATCCTATAAGGAGGCATTTTCCCCAAACTGAAATTACAAGGCTTGGGATCAGAAGGCAATGAGTGGAGACATGAGGTGGAAGAGGCTACCTGAGGGGAACCTGCTGGCCATTCAATGGAAGGAGACCTGCACTGTCACCATGCTCTCCACGTTTCACAAACCATCTCAAACTGTCACTGTGCAGAGGAATGTCCGGCAGCAGGGCAGATGGACAGTAAAACATATTCGGCAACCTCTGGCAATCCATGACTACAATAACAAAGCATGTGTGGAATTACACAACTATTTGAAAAGCATAGATAGCACTCAATCGCCAAATGAGCGCTATGTTCCCAGTTTGTTTGTGGACCATGAAGACAAAACAGGTGAAATTAGGCATGAGTACCACATTTTAATATTTTGACAAATGATTAAATACAGTTCTTGCAGTGTTTGGAGACTGAAAATTATTTTAATTAACAATGATTTCAACTAAATAATTTTGCAACAGGAAATTGGTTTGTTGCTAATGGAATACACAGAAAACATGCACCCATTATTTAAAGTTAACTCCCCAATAAACACCACATAATATGAATCTACTGGTTTATGAACATTTTGGTTCATCTCAAGTACAGAAAGTGTTTTTGGCAGTAATGTTCAAATTGTGTTAGAATATTCTAAATAACAGGTTCCTATATATCTGATTTATTTCTGTTGTCTTTTAGATCTGTTGCATTACTGGTATTAATACACCTTTGACGAAAGGTCTTTAGAAGTTCTGTTTAACAGTCAATGTCTTGTTATATAAGGCTCAGTCAGAGTATATTAAAACAAACCAAACCATTCTTCAAAGGCATGGGGATGCATACTGAATGGACAATGCCTCATTATTTCAAGAGGTTCCAAACACCCCTCTGAATTACCCCCAGTCGGACGAGGGTTCTCCAGTGCATTTGTTCTTCTGTCTGTACAGAAAACAGCTCACTCACAATTTTTTTTTTCATTTTAGCTGTCACCAATTTCTTTATATGCTGTAGTATAGGCTGACCTAGCCTGTAGCTACATGTAAATGCTGCGTGCATCAACCAAACAATTTACAGATACTCACAGATTTGTATTTTCAGTGCATGACTTACTGCATTTTTTAAAGGAAATACATTTTTTAAAGGAAATAAAAGAAGCACCTAATCAAAAGTGTTTTTACATCCATTTCCGAAATTTCACTGACTTCTTTTCAAATTCATCAGTACTCCTAAATTAGATACAAAATAAACAGACCTTTAGCAATGTATCAGGTTTATTCATCAGGTTTGTATCTTCCTGTTAAAAAAAATGACAGACTAAATAATAAAAGTGATATGCTTCTCATTTTCTTTGTCATACATTTGAAAGTTTGAAGAGATTTTACAGGCTGAGCAGTTCTGGTCATAAATAAGTTCAACACAGTCTTATACTTAGCAGGTAAATTACTTTACACTGTACTGAACGGTGGCCCAACAAGAATCCTCAAGCTTTAATAGACTTTACATGTAATGCTAGGGCAGTACACAGACTGTTTCAATGTTGAATTGAGCACAAAAAGTCCATTATGGATACTCCAAAAATATCAGATAACCAGCAGATTTGCGTCTCAAAGTGCATCTCGTTCCTGAGGGTCAAAACTAAATTGAATTACTATTTGAACAAATTTCTGAAAAGTTTAGCCAATGTCATTCTCTGTTGAACCTGGCATCTTAAGAATATTTTTTTGTACCTTTGACATATTTTAGGTATTGCATGAACTAGAAATATTAGTAAGTGAGTGGATGAAGTCTGAAGCGTGAAGCACGCCTTAGGTTCCAAGTAAAGTACTGCATTTTCAAATTGACAATTCATACAGTGTTTGGAGAATATGGAAATGTTTTAATTAATTAAAGTGTTTTTTGTTTTTTTTAAAACCTTTTTTTTTTTAACAGTGTACAAATAGCTGGGTATTTAGCTTGACGAAACTTTGACTTTTAAAACCCACATCGACACTCTGCAATAGAAAATGACCTGTTGTAATTACCTGTGATCTTTTTTTGCTTGAAACGTTTATCAAAACCTCTTGACCGGGTCACTATTGAAAATGTTCTCAATTGACTTACCTACTTAAATAAAAGGACTGAAAAGAGTGAGGCAAAATTTATTCAGTTTCCATAAGTGAAGATGCCAGGGGGACGCACAGATTTTATTAAGATGCATTTCCTATTAAGGTAATGGACTGAAGGGATTTAAGCGATGCATAAACCTATGGCTGTTTTGCCACTGGATTTACAATGCTCTAGTGAAAGAGGCATAACAGGAAACTATCAATCAAATGGAGCTAAGATATATCAAAGCTACTCGTAGAGCCTGTGACGCAGTCATGGCCCGCCCCCGAGAGCTCAAAAGCACTGCGGTCACAGACCTCAACGTCATTTTTTCTTCAAGCCTGCTGCAATCATGAACCTTGAATGCTAATGGTTACATTTCTATTTCAGGGAACCAGGGTGAGTATAATAACCTAACGTTCCCTTTCAAGTATGAAATGTAACCATTACCGTATGGGTAAGTGCACCAAAGCTGTTGCAAGGGCAATATTGCAGAACTACTGGAATGCTACAAGGCTAAGCCAAGAGGCTGCCTTGTTGGTTACCATACGGAACCTCAGTAACATAGCTAGGGTTAATAAATTGCGGGAGAAACTCACCTCTATGACTGAGAATCCGCCCTTAACACTAGTTCCAAAAACTGAGGATCTAATTCCTATCTATTATGCACAACGTAATTAGTTGACAAGACCATTAGGGTCCTGCTGGAACAGGTCAACAGGGACAAATTAGCAGAGCACTCCTCACCGTTATTTTTACATCAGATTTATATTGTCTGGGCATTTAGTTTTGTTGTACTGACTAATTTAATTAGTATCGGATGCAAAGTTTGTGAAAAAAAGAATGATAAATGCTACAGGCAGCACGCAACATCCATTAAAGAGATACAGGAAAAAAACTTGACTTATGTGGGTTTGTAAAATTCCATCAGTATCGAAAAAACACTGTGTGGACAAACATGTAATGTTTACTGCTTACTGAACTAGAACAGAGCTTGGTGGAGTCATTTTTATAGTCTAATCTCAAACTACAGCATAGTGATGACAAGCAAGTTACAAGGGGGAGAAAACATGTGTCCCAACAAATAAAACTACTTTTGGGGACTGTAAATCTTCTGATATACAGTAGAGTTCACAGATAGACTGTGGAATAATGAATTAGACAGACATCAATTATAGGTCAGTATAAAATCAAAAAGGTAAGGGACAGCTATTAAATGTGCCTGTAATTATATTACATTTTTTCTTTGTTCCTGTTTTTCAGAAGTGACATGCAAATGACTAAGAATTAAAATACCAGCCATTATTCTGCACGCTTGAATAGAAATACATAATTTAGGATCAGAAGATCGTCTATGCCCAGAGAAAAGCAGCCAATTGCCATGTAAATGAACATTAGCAACATGAACCTTGATCGACAAATTATGGTTAGCAACACACCATACATCACTAAAATAATACCTTGTACATTTAAAAAATGTTCACAAAGAACATGCTTTAAATATACTTAACTCTTTCAGACCTGTTTCTACTGCCTTCGATTAAGGATGGCTACCGATTCATCTTCCCTATCAGTTTCAGCAGCAGTGTGTGCAGCAATCACAGGAAAGGGCACTGGCTGTTTTGGGGTTGTTCTGGGATGTTTCTGTGTTGCGTTAATTTATTACTTAGTTGTGTATTTTAAATGTTTATAATTCTTCATTTGCTTTTAAATGTCTCATGTCTTTTCATCTGCCATTTCTCTCCATGTATTTATTTCTTTTTCTACTTTCTTTTTCCTTCGTATACTATCAAGATGGCTGTCATAGTAGCAATGTGTGCATGTGAATGTTAGTTTAATTTAAGTTAATATGTTTTTTTTTTTTTTTTTAATATAACTGGCAGAAGATTTGTTTTATTTTATCTAAATATATATATTTTTAGAATTGTTGAGGTGTGGATGCTTCTGATCCCAGATTGGGTGTGTGATGAGATTGTCTGTCTTTTGTAGTGATGTTGTTTTTGGGGATGTGAGGTTGCTGCTGTCTTGGGTTATTTATCTGATGCTCGATCGTATTCCCTTCTGTAAAGGTTACTTTATTTGTATTATTTTCCATGTTTGTATTTGTCCAGGGACTGCTCGTAGCTAAACCTGGGTGCAATACATCTTATGACAAATGTTAAAAATGGTAAGTTGTCTCTGTGAAATAAATACATAAATAAAATTAAAAAAGTACATTTAAAGAAATACTACCCTAGGATCAGTGCTCCAGATAAGGTGTTGAGTCATTGAGTAATTTACCAGTATTACCATGAAGTCATGAGCACTTTCAATACAGTACATACTTTACTGCTAGCCTGACTCCATACATTAGACACTTTAGCATTACTGCACACTTTACTTATGAGTCGTCTTAGCCCTCGATCATCAGTAACCGTATCAAGCCATGAATATTTTGTTTGTTATTCAGCAACTGTTCTCTCTCTCACTTTGTCTCCCAAGTGTTTTTTTTTTCTCGGTCTTTCAGAGTAATCAGCTGCATTCACAACAACTTAATTCACAATTGTTCTACATGTAGACACTGAGCTTTCCTTATTTTCCACCTGAAAAATCTGAGAATGTTTTTTTGCAGCCATTTAGTCTTGCCAATAATGCAAGACTAAATGGCTTGCATTATTGGTCTCGCGTTTTTGGCAATTCCAAGGCAGGCTACAAGTAGCTCTCCCGGTATTTCTATGATGCATTGTCAAGCTACTGCATGCAGTATATTCACAATTGACCTTTGATAATACGAGAACCAGCAATGGCCAAAATAAACCTGATAACATGAGAACTCAAGCTGTGCAGCAAAATTGCAATGCGTATTCTTTTTGTAATAAATTTAAATATCATACGTAATTTTTTTTCAATGTGTAAAACACCCAGTACACAGCTTATCTGGAGTGCTGCCTAGGATAACTAATTATCTAATCTCGTGCCTTATACTGACAAATAAAATAAAATGCATAGATATACATTTTAGTATATTATATAACTAGTCCTAGACATGTAATTAGCTGAGTTAATCAGAATAAAAACAAACAAACATTTTGAGACACTACTTCTTATTTTTCCCTTTTTGAAAGCAGTAGCCTAGATGTTCCTATAGTACAGTACATTAATCCTGGTATCTGGCTGAGTCATTATCTTTAAAGTTGAAATCTTGATAAATACACCTTTTGCTTCCTGGATAAGTATATTGACATAAATGATACCCACATCCATGCAGCATCTTGCTTTATAAATGTGTGGTATGCATGCATGTTTTGTTCTGCTCTCTTTAATATGAACTTGCCCAGGTAAATACTGCATGCTCAGCGAACAGTAACTTAAACCTCACGTAGAACAGGGCTAAAAACACTGGAAGGCCTCAAGCCATAAACCAGCCTAGACTGCATCACGTGAAAAGGTATCACTCATTTGTCTCAATGGCAACCCCAGTAATCAAGTAGGAAGAAGCATGGATTGTTATCACCTGCACACTTGCCTGCATGACTATACAAGAGAAATATTTTCAATGGCCTGATGGTTAGCTGCCTTAATGAAACTCAACTGGTGTAAGCGTGAAAGCTGTCAACACATGTCACAGAAAGAGATGCCTAAGGCCACCTGGGCCTTTTCACTTCTGGTAAGTGGCTTCTAAGTGTTGCCCCGGTCATAATATTCACCAGTAAAAAATCCCATTGCTATTAACAAGCAAATCAAGTCAAGTAAACTGTGAGGGATAGAAATAGGGGCAGGTGTTTTGTTGTTGTTGTTTTTTTTTTTTACCGTTATTAAGACAAACTTGCGGGATACTGAAATACTGCTTTGAAACTGTAAATGAAGGCCCTGTAGGTACTGTGAACAGCAAGATTGATCTGTGTGCTCAGTAGCTTGCTGTAAAATAAAAAAGAAAATATAGGGAAGTGCATTCTGCAATTAGGATGTACAGTAAAGAAGACAAAAGAATTAATTGTTTATGGTTGCTTTTCTTCTGTGGTGCGAACAACATGGATAATTTGAATGTGTATAACACAGTTGGATAACATAGTTGGATGAATATATAGGCAAAACTGAGATAAACATCATAAGTCCAACCCTAAATTGGTTCAACACCTAGCTCCCTCCTCACTTAGGGCAAAGTTGCCCTAATAGCACACAATCCCACAGAATGAGGATAATCGTGGGGATTAAATGTTTTAATATCTGACAATAATAAAATCAGAAAAAAAGCTTCTGATAATTTAGCTATTTTTTTTTTAAATAAAAGGGGGATCACGTGCCTTGGAAAAAATGTATGGCAGATTGATTTGTCAAAGCACTGACTTATTTTGGCTAATATCGTAAAAAAAAAAAAACACATTAATTTAGTTAGAAAGAAAAAAAATGTGTAGCATTCTAGTACTGCGATGTCTGCTTTCAACAAAAGGCAATAAGAAAATAGTTTGTTAAAACATTTTTCTGACTGTGTGTGTTGCTGGAGGTCAAACTGAGCAGCTGCCAGTGATAATATTTACAGACAACTCATTGCACGCTTGTTAAATTTCTTTAGGGATTACAAACCTTATGACGAAACAATAGCCACCAAATATATGTTCCATTTATAATTAAGAAATTAGACAAATAAGAATTGTGGCTCCACCTATTATATAATTTCCATTATTTCAAAAGAGAAAACAAATAGCATTCAATCCTTCTGCAAAATACGTTGGTGTCTGGGAATGTAATATTGGGTCTTGTTGAAAATACCTGCTGGAGCTTGAATTGATAAAACTGGTCTGACAATGGCAAATATTGCCAGGTAATTCCCTTCTTGGAGAAAGCTACATTCTGCAACCAAAGAAAGGGACAAAAAGACACCAGTCCTCCCATTTAATTTTCTGTCCAAACCAATTTGTCCTTAGTTTACTAAACGCCCACAGAAAAGTCCAACACAAGAACTAGCTGCAAACTAGGGATGCCACGATATTAACTTTTTTATCACGATACTACAGGTCTGATTTTGATATAATTGCAAAGTTTTCCCCCATTCTTTTCTGAAAGGAAAAAAACATAAATATTAGATTATCCAGAAACACAAGTTGGAACAATTACATTATTCTCAAGTTGTTTCTTACTAGTTTTACAATTTTAAAATGGTTTTATTCTTTTCAGATAAATGAGGGCAAACTTT
This sequence comes from Acipenser ruthenus, assembly GCF_902713425.1. Classification (NCBI taxonomy): domain Eukaryota; kingdom Metazoa; phylum Chordata; class Actinopteri; order Acipenseriformes; family Acipenseridae; genus Acipenser; species Acipenser ruthenus. The sequence continues at coordinate 33,749,750 of NC_081190.1, read as the reverse complement.
GCACTCGCTTCAAAATCGGGCCCTTAGCGTTCTTAAATTAATATAAAAACAAACACCTTTTGTGGAAATCATTAAAATGCTGGGGACAAAGTAGAATGTACAGATCAGTACATTTCTAATAAGAGAGTGGAAATTCTTTAAGCAACAAATGTATGTGAGAGAAAATATTAAAAGGAAGGTTGGTGTTTTCTTTAGCGTTTCACTTAAAACCGGACATTAGGGCGTCCAGGCATGTTAATTCCTGCCACCCGGACACAGATGACAATTCTCGGACTGTCCAGGTCAAACCCGGCCAGGTGACCACCCTAGGTTGTATAGTAGTTTAAAGTAACATTGCAGTTAAAATGAAAGGCTCTTTTTTAATGCCTACCCCATTACCATTAAACATGTACAGTATGTAGCGAGATTACTCATGACTTCAAGGTAATGTTGCATTTTACCCCCTGAAAATACATTTTACTCTGAGTTAAAATTACAGGGTAAGTTACTCCCAGACTAAAAATCTTATCTGGACCACTGATGTCATCAACTATATATAGTGGACATATATATTTTGTTATTATCCAATAACTTTTGTCAATCCTGCTTTGAAAAATGGTTGTGTCCACAGAATTATTTTTGTTACAAACTCTCCTTGCTTTTAACTACCTGCTTTTAAAGTGCCTTTTTCCTAACCACTCCTTCTGGTTTTCTCCTTCTCAACCTGCCCTTTCACACTTTACTTCATCCAAGCTTTCAACTTTCCTACCCTTCCTGCTTTCATTTTTATTTTTCACCAGGACCTCTACATGTGCCTGCCTGTCGAGACAATAAAAATAGACATACACCTGAGTCAAGGTTAAATAGAAGAATAATTTCATATTTCTGTACATGCACCTACCTGCCTCACAACCACGGTAAACGTGTACCATGCTGGAACTCTTGATGGTAATACTGTAAATAGTAATAAAACATAGCCAGCAGTAAGCTCACTGCAGTCCTTTGCATATAATAGGCTATGATTCAGAATACCCTTATGTGGCAGGGCTGAGGCCCTGCTTGTGTGTATATAGTTTAACTTGTATTTTTGTCTGATTTTCGTTGTTTTTTGTTCTTATTAATAATTTGCTGGCACACCATCAGGCTACGAGCCAAGGACCAGGACCGTCCCCTCTATCCTGGACAGCAAATGTGTCTTCTATGAAAGAAACCAAACCTCTGACCACCATGTGTAGAACCACAATGGGAGTTTAACACCTACATGGAGTAGGGATTCGTTCAGGGATTTTCTTGCTAGCTTAAAGCCATTAACATTTTTCTTTAACTTTCAGAATTAAATTGGGTACAGACTTTGCACTGGGAAATATTAACTAAGGCTTTAAGTGTTTAAACGATTAGACAGTAAACAAACAAAAAAAATAACAAAAAATATCCTTTTAAGAGGCTCTTGCATTGATTTTTTTTTTTAAACTCCATGTATAGTATCTTATTGAATACTGTATGTGAAAATCTATATAAAAGTTGAACTAAATTAAAAAAGTAATATACAAAGATACCTATGAACACTAAATAAAGCAAACTTTATTGAAAATGTTTATGATCGCGTAATCAGTAAACAGAAGTTTTTAACATTTACAGCTGGTTTCACAGACCCCGATTAGATAGTCCAAATTAGTGCTAACTGGGATCTGTGCAACTAGACATCAATCTATTAAATGTAGGTTTATAGCATTGCATTAGAAATATAAAAAACATTAAACTCAACTTATTGTAACAATACTGTAATATCCAACTTTTTTTCTCAGCGCAGACCATAATCTACATCAGAATGTGCAGTCAAACACTCCTCCAAAAGAGAGAGAAAAGCTACACATACATACTCTTTAAAAAAAAAAAAAACATTCATTACCCTTTAAATAGTTAGTCCCAAAGACAAACATAGTTTACAGTGAACCCTGGGGCAGGCCTACAGTACTGACAAGTTGGTGTCATTCAACACTGAATGTTAGCCAAGTCATCTATCACCCTACTGATAACATACATTTCAAAATGCACAAGCTAGTCTGATTTACTGCTGTTCACTTAGATTACCTTTCACTGTTTTTTTTTTTTTTTGTTTGTTTTTTAAAGAGATGGATCATGCATAATAAAAGAAACAGAGAATGTCTGCTTAGTCAGTGCTTAGCAACCTTGCTTGGGTCATTCTAGGGGCCACCAGTGGATTTGTGGATTATTATTGTGTTTTTTTTGTTCTGGTTGTTAGCTGGACATTCGAATGTAGAACACTGACACAGACATTAGCTGAGAAATTTATAAACTTGATTTAGCTTCTTGAATATGTTTATTGTTAATTATGGATGACCATATTACAAAATGAATTGGAGTGTATTCTGATGGTATATTATCATTTTGGTAACCGTTCCCTTTGTGGATATGTTGAATTATTTAGAATTAGTGCAAACCATGATGTTTAAAGAGCCTGTATTTATAGTATAATGTTATAACAGTAGCTGTGATATGTTGAAGACCTTGTAGCTGTTTGCCTATCATCCTGGCTTACTTGAAATAACTTTCAGTGCTAGTGTATTTCAGAATTACAAACATCTTTAGGTAACTCCAATATGCTTTAAAATGTGGTGGTGCAAGTTTCTATTCTGAATTCAAATAAAATGTATACTTTACATCCAATAGCTTGCAGACTCTTATTTCAGTGTTCATTGCAGTTATACAGTCAGTCTGTCACTTTGTAATTCTGCAATCGAGGCCACCACTGGTCATAAAAGACACTGTAGTTTATACAGTTTGTCCTTGAGAAGCAATAAATAAAACACAGAGTACTTTTTTAGGTTATTTTTTTAACATAAAGCCTGGTGATAGCTTTGTCATTTTGGAATCCCATTGTAAAGGAGATGTGAGTGCATCTCAAGTGGGAACAAAAGTTGTAAATAACAAATATAGACTAGCTTATCAGTGACACTGAAGATAGAAACCAATGTCTTATCGCCATAAAATAAGAGATTTTTTGATCACCAGCCAATTTCTGCCCTGATGTGTCAAGGTCACATCATAGCTCACACAGAAAACTATTAAGCCTAAATGCTGGAAAGGTGCCAGTTGAGGGCCTTCATATTGTCAGCTGCAATGGTGTTAACTCTAGGTGATCAGTAGGAGTGAGTACAAAAATCATTACTTGAGTATTTATTTATCGATTACTTAAAAAATGTAATTACTATTTTCAATCAGAAACAATCAGGCAGGTTTTTTTTAGCATGGAATTTGCACAGTTCAGTTTGCAACATGCAGGGCTACAAGACCAGAAAATAAATGTGTCCCATTTCTGTGATAAACTAGCACCAGAAACTACTTAATGTCTAATTCTAATTGATTCCTCAAATAATAGAACAACAAGAAGCCTTAAAAAACCATTTTGTGCTCAAAAGCATATTATTATCTAAGAATAAAACCACAATCATTGAAAATATATTCATCTTTATCAATTACTGCCTATTAGCTGAATTGCAACTTAACCTTTAATACCAAATTATCTATACAATGTACTAAAGGGCAATGAACATAAGAACATAAGACAATGCAATACTGAAGAATAACGCCAGTTCGGTTAGGACTATGTGGTAATTTAGCCTCACCAAAGTGGCCATAAGCAATGCTCAAATGCAACTTCAAAAATCTGCCAGAAATCCAAAATCCGTGGATACCAAAATGTTTTGCTCTATTCTTGTAGATTTTATCAAGATCTATCCAAAAATATCTTTTGGGTGATTTATTGGAGCCCCCCCACGTGTGTTATTTCAGCCTAAACTTGATAGAAATACCAAAAATTCTCATTTCAGAGGGGGTTAATGACCAGTGTGAGGGACTTGAAACCAAAAGTGTTCACAAAATTTGGAAGAGTGGTCCCTAGGATTTTTACAGCAATACTAACATTTTAGGACCCGCATCCCCTACAGGGTAATGGGTTGGGCTGAAGTTTGAATAAAACTCGTCACTTACCCCTCGTCTGGCAACTTGCTAAAAGTGAGTTAGGTGCTCCTGGCACTTTTTTCTCGAACGAGGTGCTATATATGATGGTAGCGTCTAAGTTGAGCCCAGGGAGATTTTTCTGGTCAGGGTCACTTTTTCACTTTAGGTTTACCTTAGCCAGGTCACATCTCGAAGGGGAAATTTTAAAAAAAAATTGATTTCTGAACTCAGCGGGCCCGAAAACCCCCAGGTGACATTTTCTAGCAAAATCTGACACGGTCAGGCAATGGCTGTGGTTGAGCTGGTATGGAATAACCCGTTTTGAAAAACTGTTAAAAATGTAATAGCCTAATAATAATAGCTTGTTTTATGCATTAGAGCTCTATGTATATGTGTATAATGTATCTAAAATGTTGTCCTACTTGGGAATGCTTGTTATAATAGTAGATATTTTTTCTTGCACAAAAACTAAGAGTTGCACCACAAATAAAAAATAAATAGCAAACCAAAAACTTCCTTTAAGAGATAGAGAGGACTACAAATCTAAATGGAGAAATCTACTTTGCACTGCCTATAAATATCACGTTTTAAAATCAGCCTTCCAGTTTCATATCAAAATGCATGAGAATTAATTCAACTTACCATTCAGAATGGAATCAAACATTCCAGTACCTAATTTAGCAAATGAGTTTTACCGTGTTAATTTATTCAGTTTAGACGTGGTCTACCAAACTAATATGTTATCAACCTCAACTGATTACATATTCATATTAACTCAGAAATGGGGCAATGATCAAATTCTCTGCATTTACGAGGCAACTCCTTTGAGATGCATATTTCAACAAACAAAATACATTTCTTACACAGTCTAAAACAGGAAGTTATATTATATGCCTTGAACAGTTTATTCATCGCATTTACTACATTAATTTCTCAAGTCAAAGTATTTAATATGCTGAATACTTATCGATTTTCAACAAAGAGGAAGCCAATCTTTGTTGATGAACACTGCAGCTTCCCTCTCTGGATCTGAAGTTCCAATGAAAGAAGACAGTACTTTGCTTGAAGTATGCATTGTGTTGCGTCGGCTCGCAATAAACAAGTAGTTCTTTTCAAATGGAGGTCATCCTGTTGATTTCCAAGTTTGCAGCAGTACCTTTGCCTTGTCGGCAGTTTTCCAACTGGTGGAAAAAGTTCCGCTGATCAGACGTAACTCAGTTCAGATAATGCGTTGCAATTGAAAAGTTATGTAGTTCGTAGAAGTGTTCTCGTTGCAATTCTTCTGTATGGCTAGTACATGACCTTAGGCCCAGCTGCTGGCTATGCTTCCGTTTGGCCGTGCAGCGACGTGGAAACCAAGACCAGCTTTCAGATCAAGGCAGTGTCCCGTTTACTGTTTCAGTCTCTCGTAGGGCAAAGAGCTACGGCTCTCTCAAAGCTGTCGGCTGTATTTATGGACTGTTTTCTGTCCTAGGTGTCAAAGGATCCATTCAGCGATGGTGGAGATAAACCACTTGTCCAGTATTTAGTTTACGACTCTTTTTAAAAGCATTCTTTGTCAGTGGGGAAGTTTGTGACCAGAAACCAAGTAGACACAGAGAATACATAGAATGATATTATGAACCACTCTGATGCTACAACTGTCATAAATGGATAAGACAGATCTATAAAGTTCATGGGTTGATTGTGTAACATTATTTGTCTCCTTTCAATGATCTTATTACTATGGAACCCCTAAAGGGACATGGTGTAAATTGAAAAGGGAGGCTACTATCTCATGCACACGACTTACTATCTCGTCAGCACAAGATATTATAGTAAAGTCATGCGCACAAGATAGTGGCCTCCCATTTTCATTTTTACACCATGTACCTTTGGGGCCAGGAGCACTTTACTATGCCACACATGCACCAAAACATGTTTGTGTCCTTCATAAACAAAACCAAAATCAAAAAAAAGAAAGAACAAAAGCTGAAATAGTTATGACAGTTGTAAATATTGTATACTTGGAAAAGTACACAATAAATAACTTGTCTCACTCCAAATATGTTTATATTCCAACCATGGTTGTTCTGGTTTTAGCCCTCACCTGACCTGCCCGGTGGTGATTACACATGTTGTCAGAAGCGAACCCACCTACTGTACCAGTTAAGCAGTGTGTGCTGGAAAGCCTTGTCAGAATATGGGTCAGGTAAGGGCACAGTGGTGGCCTTACCTGACAATTGTCAGCTCATATCGTAAAGTAAAACATATTTTTTTGTGTAATGAGCTATATTTTATGCTCAAATATATGGGAAAACCATTCTTTTATTCTAATACAATTGCTCAGAGAAAAAGTTTTTTATTAACAAGTAATAATTTTTTTTCTCCAAAAGATAGGTGTCAGAATTATTGGCACCCCTAAAGATTCTTACAAATATAATCAAACAAAATGAAATCTGCATTAACATTCTACTTCTTTAAGTTCATCTCAGTTTTAAGGAACTGTATTGTGGCCTTCCATGGCTTATTGTTTCACTGGGGTATAAAAATGAGGTAACACGCATATGAAATCCATTTGTCATCCATCACCATGGGGAAAGGCAAAGAACGCACAAATGAAAAGAGACAAATGGTTGTTGACCTTCATAAATCAGGCAATGGCTACAATAGCTAAAAAACTAAATATACCACTTACCACTATTAGGGCAATAATTAAGTTCAAAACCACTGGAACAGTGGTAAACTTGCCTGGTAGAGGACGCAAGTGTATCTTGCCCCCACTCACAGTGAGGCAGATGGTTTGGGAGGCAAAGGGAAATCCAAGGGCAACCGTTGGAGAATTATAGAACTTGGTTGCATCTTGGGGTCACCAAGTCTCCAAATCTACAATTAGACGCCACCTCCATGCCAATAGGCTATTTGGAAGGGTTGCCAGAAAAAAAGCCTTTATTGAGAGCAACCAACAACCAACAGGTGCTATGGTCAGATGAGAAGAAAATAGAGCTCTTTGGACACGCACACCAGCGGTGGGTTTGGCGTCGAAAGAAGGATGCGTGTACAGAAAAGAACGTCATACCTACTGTAAAATATGGTGGTGGATCTTTGATGTTATGGGGCTATTTTGCTTCCACTGGTCCTAGGGCCCTTGTTAAGGTCAATGGCATCATGAACTCTACCCAGTACCAGGACATTTTAGCCAAAAACCTGGTTGCCTCTACCAGGAGGCTGAAACTTGCCCGCTAGTGGATCTTCCAGCAAGACAATGACCCCAAGCACACATCAAAATCCACAAAGAAATGGTTAATTGGGAACAAAATCAACATTTTGCAATGACCATCTCAGTCTCCGAACTTGAACCCCATTGAAAACCTGTGTTTTCAATTGAAGAGGGCAGTCCATAAGCGCAGACCGAAGGATATCAAGGATCTGGAAAGATTCTGTATGGAGGAATGGTCTAAGATCCCTCCCAATGTGTTCTCCAATCTCATTAAACATTATAGAAAAAGACCATTATCCTTGCAAGGGGAGGGTGCACAAAGTACTGAAAACAAGGGTGCCAATAATTGTGACACTCCTTTTTTTTTTTTGGAAATAAATTTATAATTTGAGAAATGTGTAATTTTGGTTTATTCCATTGAATCATAATGAAGTCAAATATATTCCACATGTTGGAAAATTACAATATAGCTCAGTATTGGTATTATTTATTTTATACAGTCTTTTCAAGGGTGCCAATAATTTTGGAGGTGACTGTATATGCAGTCAGACAATGTTTAGAAAATAATGCATGGATAGGGCAAACCAGTCCGTAATACTGGTATATTTTGGGTATCTGTGTAACACTATCTCTGGGTTTTTGTTTTGTTTCTACACTTGTGGTTTTTCAACACAAACTAAAAATGTATTGTTAACCCAGTTAAAGAAAGCTGCACCATATCAGTAGTCATGTGAGGCCAAATTGGAACACTGACAGAAACATTTAAACAAACCATCCCAAATTTGTATATTAAATTAGGTCATTTGAATTTTGAAGGAGAATTTCTCTCGCTAAAAGAAAGATACATGTAAACCCAAATTGCCCAAAAGGTACTACCAAAAAAGGTGAGACTTATGTCAACTCCTTTTAAAATTATGTGGTAATATATGGGCATCTAGTGCTAGAGAAGACATTGGTAGAATGGTTTCAGAGTGGTAACACTCTCATATTTTGACATACCAATGGTAACTTCTGTGGAATGCCTTTGCTGCTATGTTGTGGTAACCCATTAGGTATTTCTGAACTTGTCTTTGTATCTGTTACTTGGATCCACAGTCTCTTTCCTGAATAAGCTAAAACAAATACAAAAAATATGTTCATCTTCTTTGTGCAACCCCTCTGCATTTATGGGCAATTAGTTACCATAAAAAGAAAGGGCATTGGTTTGACATATAACAATTAACAATTGGCTTATTTTTACAAATCTGACCCATTTCACTGATATCCTTTCCTCCTATGGGATTAACCCATCTTTTTGTGATAAAGTTTAACAACTACTTTCAATAATGCCCAGGATGAAAGTAATGGTAGGACTGTAAATGGAATCTTATTTTTTTCTTTATGGAACACAAAAAGTGTGTCAAAACCAAACAAACAAACAAAAAAAGTCACACTTAAGAGTAGGCTACAAACATCTGAAATTATAGAGAAACTACAGCTGCCTGATTATCTCTGTCCCTTTGAAAGATATAATCACTTCTTCAAGTGACTCAGACATATACTCTGGGATAAATATTTTCCAGACTAATTTCCGGGTAGAGACCACAATATAAAGCCAGCTTGTGTCTATGTATATATATATATATATATATATATATACACACACACACACACACACACACACACACACACACACACACACGCAGGGGTGAAATTCTTAACAAACAAGTGCATGTACTCATATGCACAGCCACGTGTAAACATTTTAAAAATGGAGACAATTGAGACAAGTGTCAATGTATAAATACTTTTAAAATGTATACAGATCGGTACAGGATACATTTATGAATACAAAATAAGCTTTAAATAACTGATCAATTATAACCAATCCACCATAAACAAGGAAGCTCAAAATACAGAAAGTGTTGTATCCTCTGCATGTATCACTCAGTCATGTACTGTAATATAACAAGTTAAACCTTAAAATAACAAACATTAAGAAATATTACACTATGCAGCAACTGCTGTAGAGAGGGGTTTGTTTCAAGATATCCTAAAAAAGGGATGATGTTATAAAAAAATGGTATTAAAAAAACAACTGTGTATTGTGTAAAATGCTTTTCTGGGTTTCCATTCGCTCAGTTTATTTTACTCGAGTAAACTGGGCTTTTCACCTGACGTCATGCAAATGAAGGGGAAAGAACATAAGAACATAAGAAAGTTTACAAATGAGAGGAGGCCATTCAGCCCATCTTGCTTGTTTGGTTGTTAGTAGCTTATTAATCCCAGAATCTCATCAAGCAGCTTCTTGAAGGATCCCAGGGTGTCAGCTTCAACAACATTACTGGGAGTTGGTTCCACACCCCCAAAATTCTCTGTGTAAAAAAGAGCCTCTGTTCTGAATGCCCCTTTATCTAACCTCCATTTGTGACCCCTGGTCCTTGTTTCTTTTTTCAGGTCAAAAAAAGTCCCCTGGGTCGACATTGTCTATACCTTTTAGGATTTTGAATGCTTGAATCAGGTCAAATCATTAAATCATTAATGCAGATCAGGAATAGCAGAGGACCTAATACTGATCCCTGTGGTACACCACTGGTTACCTCGCTCCATTTTGAGGTTTCTCCTCTAATCAGTACTTTCTGTTTTCTATATGTTAACCACTCCCTAATCCATGTGCTTGCATTTCCTTGAATTCCTACTGCGTTCAGTTTGAGAATTAATCTTTTATGCAGGACTTTGTCAAAAGCTTTCTGGAAATCTAAATAAACCATGTTGTATGCTTTGCAATTATCCATTGTCGATGTTGCATGCTCAAAAAAATCAAGAAGGTTAGTTAGACACGATCTCCGTTTCCTAAAACCATGCTGACTGTCTCCCAGGATATTGTTACCATATAGGTAATTTTCCATTTTGGATCTTATTATAGTTTCCATAAGTTTCCATATAATAGATGTCAGGCTTATTGGTCTGTAGTTACCTGGTTCGGTTTTGTCTCCCTTTTTGTGGATCGGTATTATGTTTGCAGTTTTCCAGTCTGTTGGTACAACCCTTGTGTCAAGAGACTGTTGCATGATCTTAGTTAGCGGCTTGCAAATAACTTCTTTCATTTCTTTGAGTACTATTGGGAGGATCTCAACCGGCCCTGTGGATTTGTTTATTTTAAGTGCTCCTAGTCCCTTTAATACTTCTGCCTCTGTTATGCTAAGGAAAGGTGGGGGTTGATATCTAAATTAGCTTTGCGTAAAATACTCTTGCTGTTTTTGAAGATTACTAGTGAAATTTTGTGAAAATGTGGTTTCCATGCGCAGAGAACTGGTACACAAGTGAATCTAAGCTGCTGTAATAAAGCAAAATACCTCGTGCCTGGTTGGTTAATAATGTGTTTTACTGCTCTTGCCCAAATTGTTTTTCAAATGTCATTAGTGGGGTGTCATGTCGTTAGTAGTGAATACTGTCAACTAACTTATCTTTTGACTCATTAATTAAAAATGAACTCGGAGGTATAAAATGAAACTAGGAGGTATAAAATGAACTCTGAGGTATAAAATGAGGTGACGGATACTGATAAAATGGACTGAAGTGCAGCATTAGTTCATTCCCAAAATTGCCACTGTCTGCTGTATCCTGCACAAACTCAACAACAAAATGAGGTGTTCAGGAATCAGTGGCTGCCTGTGAGACAGACGGGGAAGGTTACCAGTGTTGCCAAGTCTCACGAGAAAAAAAAAAAAGCGACACTGCCTTTCAAAACAAACCCAAAACAAGCGCAGCTCATGTTAGAGTATGGGTGTTTATGTAAATTCTAACCCGCAACTCTCAAACAAACAAGCTCAATCCCACTTATTATAAGTGGACTTGGCAACTGTGAAGGTTACCTCAGCTGCCAGTTTCAATTGGACAGCAGCGATCTGAGGAGGCTCATGCTGTCAGAGATTCTCCCCTTTCTTTTAAGTTGTGTTGGATTTACTGTTGTGTTAAATATTAAATGATGCAAACAAATAAAACACAATCAAGTTAATCTGCAATTTAGTTTGGTCAGTTCTGAGAGGCCATCAACAACTTGTTGGATGTTGTTGCGCTGTTTTGGGCGATCGAGCTGGCTCATGACATCCAGTTCACAAACTGTATTAATTAACGTGGAGGACACAGCTGGGATCAAAAAAAGGACGTGAATTAATTCAGTTAGACATTTAAGCAGCTCACTTGCTCTTCGTGTTTAACTTTAGCGTAGTTTTTACAGCAAGGGTATTCTCAAACAGCTGCTTTAATACCATAACAAGGGCATAATGCAGTTCATGGTAAGCGGTTTTATACGAACTGTAAACCCACAAGAGATGCAAAAAACAATCATAAAAAAGCCGTCCGCATTATCATTAAGGTGAACTACTCCACTGCAAACCATAAAACCGCCCATCAGCCACTTACTTGCTGCCATCTTGGATTCCACAGTAACACCTGACCTGCTCCCTTGCAATATTTATAGTGATGTCACTTATGCGTAAACATGCTCATTCACTTTTACAGATGAAATGCGGGTTTCCATGCGAAACTGGTTGTGGATTTTCCCGTTTTTTTTTTTTTTTTACCCTATCGCTCTCTTTTGACGTTTTTTTCGGCCACAAACCTGATTTACATAAGTAATTCTCTCAAACGTTCACGCACATCGCCATTTCACGTGTACATTGCCCCGCATGGAAACCCCATGAATAAATGACTGTGTGAGTGGATGGAATGCATCCGCGTTGGAAACACCAGTGAGTACCGGCAGAATTTCACCCCTGTATGTATGTGTGTGTGTATGTATATATATATATATATATATATATATATATATATATATATATATATATATATATATCAACTTCTGAGTTTAAATTCACTGAACTTGAAGGGGCTAAAGCTTAAAAATAAAAATGTACAACATAAAGTTTTCACGCGTTTTTCTTTCTGCTAAGCAGAATCTGCTTACCAATCCGCTGCAGGTGCTGACAGCCGCCGACCCAATGTCCTTGTTGACCTGCTTCCACGTAGTAACAGTGCCAGTGAGATGACAGGAATTCTCTGAGTGCGGTTGCATCTTGGCACCAGTAAGGTTTCCGTATCTTCTCTCTAACACGTAGCCATGGGAAAGTAGATTTTGGTTAACAGTAAGATTAAAAAGCAAATCCTGGCCCTTGTGGTGAATTCTGTAGTAGACCCGAGCGTTCGTTGTTCTCGCGTCTCTTTTTCTCCTGTGTTTGTTGATGTGATGGGTTAAACTGTGAGACACAAACACTCCATCCCAGTCAACTTTCATAGGATGCACCACATCGAATTCTTTATGAGTCTTGACAAAGTTTTCTGAGAAGGAAAAAAAAGTTTTATTCATATGTATAAAAAAACTGCCAAGTCTATTCAAACTTTACAGTATACATTTATAAAATGCTATGTTACATATCATTTAGCAGTGAAGCAAATGCCAATGCATTACCACATATATTTTAGTATCTAACACACACACACACACACATCTATCTAACATCATGCAACAACAACAAAAAGATTAAAGAAATAAATTACAAATGAGTTCGCGTACGTTCAGTGTAGGACACTTACCTTGTTCCTGGTCTGGAAAGTGGTAACTGCTCTGCAGAAAAGCACTAGCATGTCTGCTTGTCAGAAAGAAAAGAAACTTCACCACAATGAGAATCCAACCTTCTTGGAAACATAACATGTTTTAAATGATTAAGTAAATGAAATAAAAAAAAAAGTTGTAGATTGCATTCGGCTTTAAAGAGAATCCTGCAAGAAGTTTGATGTGAAAGTGGAAACGTGCATGGCCCATCTAGGAAAGAGAAACAGCAGAGAAAAGGGGAGAGATACTGTGTAAAGTAAGAAAGTTCGAAGATAGTTGAGGGGTGGAGTAATCAAAACCTCCCAGTGTCTTATTTCTTTAGGGAGCGGGACTGAAAGGGAAAAAGGGAAGCGGGGGGTGAGGGCGGAGTTATTGATGTAGTTTGCAGCAATTACAAAACAATGGGCCGAAACAAAACAACAACAAAAAATGCTTAATCGACTGACAGTGCATTTTTTAACTGATGAATGTGTAGGACGTGGACATATTTGAAAACTGTACCCCGTCTGTTAAAGCAGATACATGTCGTATTCTAATTCATTCAAACGTAGAAGCAAAACTCGATTGTACACTTTCAAAACTGCAGATATAATCTGACTGAAATATTTATATTTATTCACAAGAATGTTTAATGGTAGCATATAGAATATTATAAAATGTGATTGCAGTACCTAAAAAAGTCTGGAAAGTGCCCAGCTCGAAACTTTTTTTAAAGTGGTCCTTTTGCAAACACAGTGCAACCACGCCCATTTAAAGATACAGTTATAAACCACAGTGGATATCACCGTGTAACAATTTATTTTTTTATTTTTTATTTTTTTGGTTCCTGGGTAGTAAGTGTTATTTCCTAATTGCTTATGCCTCAAAAGTATAGAAAATGGCTATTATTGCCCACAAACTTTGCTTTTGTGACCAGGACAGTGATATTTTGAAATGTACCTATTTTCCAGAACATTCCAGATAGATTCAGTGCTAAGTAAACTTGGAGTAACTTCTAGAACTTTCTAGAACTTTCCAGTAATATAAATAGTAGTATAAATACAGGGGCCTTAAGCCCACCAGTTCAGTTTAGTTCCAGCTGCCTAAGTGGATACATATCTGCATTTTTCTGAGATGGCATCAAGGTCATAGGAGACTTCAAAATGGTGGCATTCCTGATGGGTCTCCAAGGCGGTTTTACCAAGTTTCCCTGCTATCTTTGCCTTTGGGACAGCAGGGACACCAAGGCGCACTACCACAGGCGGGACTGGCCACAGCGGACCGAGTTCTCTGTGGGGAGGAACAACGTCTGTGTGGTCCAGTGGGAGCCACTGGTGGACCCCCGGAAGGTGCTGATGCCACCACTGCACATCAAATTGGGCCTTATGAAACAATTTGTCAGAGCTCTAGGTAAGGAGTCGGCAGCCTTCAAGTACCTTCAAGACTTCTTCTCTAAGCTGTCTGAGGCAAAGGTCAAAGCCGGTGTCTTCGTCGGACCACAGATAAAGAAGATCCTGGAGTGCAATGAATTCCCCAAGAAGCTCACTAGTAAGGAGAAAGCGGCTTGGAACAGCTTTGTCGCAGTGGTTCGGGGCTTCCTGGGCAATCACAAGGCCGAAAACTATGTGGACAGTATAACGAGAACATGATGGGAGACTACATTTGGGGGCTGATTCGTGAAAGTGATTTACAGTATAATCGTAAATCTCGAAAAACTACTCACTTCTAAATCTTTTGTAGTCATTTTTGTATTACTTTAGTATAAATACATGTTAATTTGGATTCATATGTTGTTGTTTTTTGACTATGTGAACGAAAAGACACAAATTCGCCCGTTTTCTCATTGGAAATAGGTAAATTTCAAAATATCACTGTCCTAGTCACAAAAGCAAAGTTTGTGGGGAATAATAGCCATTGTCTATACTTTTGAGGCATAAGCAATTAGGAAATAACACTTACTACCCAGGAACAAAAATTGTGTTACATAGTGTATTCATTCGTGTACCCGAGTGAAAAAGGAAGTACAGTTGCCACAAATGGCGACGATTGAAAAGCAAAGCAGCTTCTGTGCGTGGTAGTTTGAATTCCTACAGCCAATTTACCAGTTTAAAAAAAAAACACTTTCAAGTGTTGTACACATGACTGAACATTGAAGTCGAGCTTCGCGCGTGTTAACTTGACTGCGCTGTGTTCAGTGGCGGCGTCTGTCCAAGGGTGGTCGCGAGCAAAGCTTCCTTCCGGGGCCCTTACTATGATACCGTGCCTTTCTAACAGGGCAACAACGATGTTATTGCATTTTACTACAGCAATCGCAATGTAAATTAACTTTTCCTGCTTTTGCTGAATAATCCTGTTTTCGTCAAATCTGGTGCACGATGAATATGCCCCAATACAGTCGTATAAAGATGGTTAACACTGGGTGTTGCTATATCAGTGTAAATGTAATAGGCTACTTGATGCATTTTGTAATACAGGATTATCACAAAATTCAAGAGGCTGAGCTTGTGCTTGTATAAGTTTCAGTTCATGGCTGTATATACAACAGAAAAGGTCAGTCATACCTTTGTCTCGTTGGCAAACCTCCCCAACTGTAATATCATTGATAACATAGGAGGCAGTGTGGTCCAGGGCTTGTAACTAGATGGTCACTGGTTCAAATCCCATCCCTGCCACTGACTGATTCACTGTGTGACCCTGAGCAAGTCAAGTAACCGCCTTGTGCTCCATTCTATGGATGAGATGTTAAATCAATGTCCTATTGTAAGTGACTGCATATAATTCCCAGTTCACAGCCTACCTCTGTAAAGCACTTTGTGATGGTGGTCCACTATGAAAGGCTCTATATGAAGATATTATATTATTATTATAACATTACTGTCATGGAAAAACACATTTTTAAAAAAAAGTTATTTTAATGCAGAATTTCTATTGATAAAATAATGCAATATAACAGCTACGTCAAATATTTAAGCAGGTTATATATTTATAGTATACTGGTTATTTAAAGTTTAATGTGAACAACAGCAATACTACTATGACACAATTTATCATAGGGTGATCTATAAAAAATAGTCTGGGGGGGGGTCTGTATTTCTTCGGGGACCAATTTTCACGTGTCAACGGCATACTCAAGCAAACTTTGTTTGTAGTGTGTCAAAATTACTGTAGTTCATTTTTGTCTTTACTTTTTTTTTTTTTTAAATCCTGGGTTACAAGATTACTTGGCACATACTGACATAAACTTGCCCACGACTTTAACCCCAACACTCATGTGTTTTTTTTTCTGTTTATAGCATGTGGTATATACATAAAAAGAACAGTAAAATGGCAAGTCATTCATTCTGGAGCAGGCTTGAGGTGAATATGAGTTATTTTATAGTAACTGAGACACGACAACAGGGCCCCGCTTGCTGCACGAGCTGGGTGTGCGTAAAACCGCTGTGTTATTTTCAGGTATACACTAAAAGTGGTGCACAGCGCTCGTGCATGCCTAAACAGCTTCCGCTAAGAAAGCAGGGAAGGCCCCATTTAGATCTGGTACGTTATGCTGTTTTCGGTCTTTTACATCTTATTGAATTGAATTGATCATATTTTCAGTCTTTTACATAGTTCTAAATGTAATGTATCATATTTTTCCACTATTAAGAAAATAGTATGCAAATATTTATCATATGCAATTCATTGAGTCTTGTACATTTTTTGTGCAACTTTGTGGTAGACTTCTCATTTTGTCTTGAATTGTTTTTTTTCTTTTTGGAGAAATTGATTGTCTGTTCCCAGTTTAAGTTTGCAAAAAAATAATGTATAATTAATGGTAAATGGTACCTCTTTTTGACAATAGGAAAACACCCATCAAATCGCAATTGATTGGACAGGTACCAAAATTTGACAATGTGCCACTTTCAATGTGACAGTGTATTGCTTTCTGACATTACTCGGTCAAGTTTTGGTATTCGTACCACATTCTGACGATGTACCACTTTCTAACACTACACCGGTAATAAGTGTTTCGCTGTCTGCTGGGCTATCAGTTATCACAGGTAACAATAGTAAAGTTCATAATTCAATTATAATATAAACACACTAAAAGTAGTTACTGAGTACCATGAGCACTATGTGCACGTGTACCATGCAGCACCGAGTACTGTGAGCACTATGTGCACCATGTACCGTGCAGCACCGTGTCCGTGCACTAGCGCTGTAGCGCTGGGCACCATGTGCCGTGTGCAATGAGCACCATGCGCACCGAGATACCGAAGTACCAAGGGCTATGTGTGCACCGAGGTACCGAAGCACCAGTGCCTACCCTAACCACGTGGTCACACACCTGGTCAGCGTGTAGCATACACCAGGGAGACACAAGGGCAGAAGACGCGGTGGGCGAGTTGAAGGCAGACAGCAAAACATGGTAGAAACAGATGGGAGGGGAACACACTGTTCTTTGTTTACAAGAGAATAATAATAATAATAATAATAATAATAATAATAATAATAATAATAATAATAATAATAATAATAGTTGGGCATTCTAAATTGGGAGAAAAATTGAGGTAAAATAATTGGAGATTCTAAATTTAAAAAAGAATACACTTAAGTAGTTTACATATTCACTGTATGATTAAGATACAATCCTTAATTTATTAAGGTTCATAAATGCATACAAAACATGCACTATACAGGACTATTTCAACCACAACAGGTGTATATGTTTAAATTGCATTCAGATTTTTATAGGTAATTTCATTATTTTCTAATACTGTAATTTAGAGCAGTGATCCTCACTAAAATGTTTTAAAATGTCAATTTTCCACACTTTTGCAAAAGTCACTGAATCTGGCCTCAAACAGCACCTCTTTTAGCTGTCATGCAGGTCACATGTGGCTGGTTACAGTGTCAGCCGCTCTGGCAAATTGAGGATTTGAAAAGTGATTTACTCAGAGATATCCAGGGTTAATGCCTTCATCAGTTCTCTACATTTTAATTTTGTGCCAGTCCATTAGCCAGAACAGTTTCAGCTTTTTATAACAGGCTATTTTCCTGATGATTCTCTATGGATTGCCAAAATATATCAAAAGTGATTTATGTGTACAGAATAAATACATAAATGATGAAAGCCAGTTCACAAAGTGATATTTAAATAAAGTTTAGTCTATGGTTAAAAGTTTTTTTTTTTCTATGTGTAAAACACCTACCCTATAGTAAATGTTTTCTATTAATTTACAGAAAGATATTTATTCTGGTTTAAAAAATAATTCAAAATATATATAAAACTTCCAAACCATTTTGGAGCTGGATACAGCAAAAAACTTCAAAAAACACAGATTTTTAATTTAGTTTACACTATCTGGATCTCGGAATCCGCATATCCGAGCAGAATGAAATGGCCCACATCAAGAGATCTAACCAAAGGGACCACACATCCAAACTTTTGTGCAAATCCATTGAACGGGGTCAAAGTTATTAAAGTACAGAAATTGGTGTTTAACATTAAACTGCCTACTCAACCATAACTATAGTGACTCTACCGGGCCATTATAATATATTGGCCTAGAAAGATGCAAAGCAAACATCAAAGGAGATACTGGGGCTGTTGATTTTATCTTACATTTAATGATACTAATTATATTTTTAACACTAGTCACAAAAAGCTTCCATTTTCCATTATAAATAGAACTGCATGGAAAATATATTTTTTCTTTCTATAGAGTAATTGAGTTTACATATATACAGTAGGTCATAACAAAAGTTTTTAAATTAACTCTTTACTGCCCAGGGTATGTCAGATATATTGGACACTGGGCAGCAATGGTTTAATTGCAGCATTTGTTATAACATTCAGTGATTTATGTAGGCTGTATTGTTTTATATAAATTGCATTTCCTTCTATTACTTAGTTTTTCTTGAGCTGATGCACAAGGTACTCACTGGTACACAGTATCATTTAATTGAGTTTGTGGGTGTTTTTGCACATTGCAGACCTTTGAATTCACCACTTGCACAGTGATGACATTTTGTCCTCTTGGATTAAAAGGTTCATGAAGATAGCATGGTGCTGTGGCAACCTCTAAGATTAGCTGGAATACAAATGCTTTGCTTAAAAGAAACAAACATGTTTTATTTTTATTCGCTAGCTCGCAAATTTTTTGTTTAAGCTTTTTTTTTGCATGTCAATGTTGCATTTATGTTCAGTGCAATCCAGGACCAATTGCACATGATATGGATCTTAATACAAATCGTACATCTCCTAAAAAGTTCTGGAAAGGTATAATCTATTCAGCTAGAATAATGTAGTGGATATAAAGCAAATTCAGACTGTAGATGGTGCAAAAGTCTCTGACCTGTTGCAAATAGCAAATGTTTTAATACTCATTTCCCTAATAAATCAATCAATCAATCTTTATTTTATATAGTGCCTTTCACAGTGGACCACCATCACAAAGCACTTTACAAGATGCATTAACAAGAAAATCCATAATACTTTAAATACAGAGAAATGCATAATACATGCTATACAGGGAAAACAAAACAAAAAAAATGCATAATAAATTAAATAATGTGGAAAGTACATAATATGTGAAATAGTAGCAGCAAAACAGTAGCTAATAGCAGATATCAGGCTTAAAGAGCATGGAAAGCATGAGAGTTGATTTAAAGTGAGCGACGGTAGGAGCATCAAGCACCAAAGCTGGGAGAGAGTTCCAAAGAGTCGGATTCATGAAGCTAAACAAGCGTTCTCCAAGTACTCTTCACTGATATACTTGAATAAAAAAAATAAAAATAAAAACTATCAAACTGCACCTGGTGAACGATCTTGTGTGTCTCAATTTAATTTTAAAGAGATAACTGCATATTATGTTTTAGAACCCAAATTGTTAAAAATGTCTGTATGTTCCATTGCTTACTCTTTAGTGGAACTATTTAATTTGCCATGCAGACCTGGTGTTCTATCAGACTGTTGGAAGCATGAACTTCTGACCCCACTACATAAATCAGGAACTAATACTAAATTAGCGACCTATTTCTGTTTCCTCTGTAATATCTAAGATCTTTGAGGAGTTAGTTCATAATTAAGTCTTAGATTATTTAAATATTAATAATATACTGACTCCTCATCAATTTGTCATTGGTTCTGCGTGATTTGTTCTGAGGCTGTGCAATAAGAATTACTTAACATTCATTAAACACCTCTACCTCCCCCACACCCCCTCCTGCTCCAACCCCTACACCCACTGCATCCTCTACTAACTCACCCCCCTTCTCCACCTTCTCTCCCCTCTCAGACTCTGACCTCTCCTCCCTGCTCCAGGGTTACAAACCCACCACGTGTGCCCTGGACCCCCTCCCCACTCACCTCTTTCAAGCTGCTGCTCCTGCTCTACTTCCCTTCATCTCCTCCCTTCTCAACACCTCTCTCCTTTCTGGTCTCTTTCCCTCTGCCTTCAAACAAGCCTCTACTATCACTGCCCTCCTCAAAAAACCCCACCTCCCTCCAGAGCTACCATCCTGTCTCCCTCCTACCCTTCCTCTCCAAAACCCTTGAGCGGGCTGTACACCGCCAGCTCTCTACTTTCCTGTCCAACCACTCTCTGCTTGACCCTCTCCAATCTGGCTTCCACTCTGCTCACTCCACTGAAACCGCCCTCCTGTCTGTCACCAACTCACTAAACTCTGCCTAAGCTGCCTCTCTCTCCTCTGTCCTAATTCTCCTCGACCTATCTGCTGCCTTTGACACTGTCGATCACTCTATTCTATTGTCCTCTCTCACTGACCTAGTAATCTCTGGCATTGCTCTGGCCTGGTTCTCCTCCTACCTCTCCAACCGCACTTACCAGGTAACCTGGCGTGGAGCAACCTCCACACCTCGCCCTCTCTCAACAGGAGTCCTCTCCTGTTCTCTCTCTACACCCGCTCCCTGGGCCCCCTCATCACATCCTATGGTTTCTCATACCATTTCTATTCCACTCCACTGGCTCCCGATCACCGCTCACATCCAGTTCAAGACCCTTGTACTCGCTTACAGATGCCTTGACCAGACTGAACCCAGCTACCTCCAGACCCTCATCTCTCCCTACACCCCCACTCGACCTCTCCGCTCCTCCTGCACTAGAAGACTGGCTCTACCTCTCTATGCTCCTCTGCCTCCAGAGCCCGCTCCTTCTCCATCCTCACCCCGCAGTGGTGGAATGACCTTCCTACAGACTGCCCAGTCCCTGACCACCTTCCGGCACCTCCTCAAGACTCACCTCTTCAGACAGCAGCTGTAGAACTCCTCTTTTTTCCCTCTGGACACTTAACACTCTTCCTTAAATGCGCTTTACTTGCTCTTATCTGCCCCCTATTTACTGCATTTAATCCTGCACTTTAGAGTACTGTAATCTGTCACAAATGTTATTTAATCTGTAGTATTTTGTATTTAATTACATCCTGATGTAACTATCACTGACACTGTTATCTGCTCCGTTATTGAATCGTATTTTGTCATACTTGTATTTGCTAGAACCAAAGTCATTGTATTTTTATCTTGCTCTTAATTGTATTATTACTTGTACTGTGATTCTTGAAATGTATTTTTGTTTACAACTGTAAGTCGCCCTGGATAAGGGCATCTGCTAAGAAATAAATAATAATAATAATAATAAATTCATTATTTAATAGATTGTAACTCTAGTACTTGTAAAAGTACAATACTCATGGTACAATGCAGTTGTAGACCATGTAAGGAACTAATGTGTAAAGAAAGAGAATGTATAGAACATTTGTTATTTGATACAGTATTTTAAATTGAACTATAACCTGATTCAGAATAAGGGATGTATTTTGTAAATTATGTATTTATTTTAAGTTTTAAATTTTACTTCTATCAGCAGTTTTAAGAAGGCTTTGTTATCGCATAAATACAGTATAATAATGAAGGTATTTTTTAATTGGGGCTAAATTAGATAAATTAAAGGAAAGTAGCTGTTTGTAACAGGCCTTACAAGAAGATGAAGAGTACATGAACAGCTCAATTTTATATAGATTTTTTTGCTTAATCCTATTTAAGCAATAATCCAGATTGGAATATATTCAAATACGTTTTTGTCAAGACCAATTTCATACCAATTTTCATGAGATTAGTGGAAATTCATTATTGCAATGTTTGTCATTTTTTGCATACATTCAGAAATGAAACCCTCTAGCATTCAAATATATTGAAACATTATTGTATCAAAAACAAATCTTCTGTACTAGCAGCATAGCTACCCCCTCCATCTTTCAAGAGGTGCGAAACAGACCTGTAGAAGCCAGAATGTAACAGTGAAACAAGCCCAATTATCTGTGCTTGGTGAAGACAACTGAACAATGTGTCATCTTTGGCAGATTTATACAACAAGCAGTATATCTCACTGATGCAGGGCAGTAAAACCGTAAGAAACGCCACAGGAAATGATTCTTAAATATGAAAGAACCCAAACAATTCCAGTGAAAGCAATGCTACCTCAGGGACATGAGACCTGGTATATTCTTTATCTGAATTAGCTTTAATCTGCATTAGCTGACAGTGAGCAGGAGATCGGGCACTGCAGTGGTTCTCATTAAACACACACACACACACACACACCGCATTCGGTAATAAGGATGGTTATGTGGGAGTAAATGTATTTATCAACCACATTATTCATTGCCCACTTGCGGATAACTATAGAATGTTTTAGTGTTTCAAGTCTCACTCATTCCAGTTTCTGTCACAAATGTCCCTAATGCTGCAGAAAATAAAATAAATTAATTGAAAAATGAATTCAGATTTCACACACAGAAGCTTACGAAAGTTTATTTTTTGATTAGTTTCACCGTGAATATAAAAAGCTGAACTAAGCACTCTCTTAGTAACCGCAGCAATTTAGAATAATGTCCAAACAAGATCAGGCTTTGTGCGTACAATATATTGACTTGACAAAAAATAAAGAATGGGGTCGCCTCACCCGAAGAAACCAGGTAAGTGTATCCTGTAAGGCTTCAACTTGATGAAGCCAAGGTGATAAGCTAGTCAAACCAGTCCCTGAAAAACAAATGATTGATGGATAGAATAATTGTCATGCAGGGTATCTGTCAGCATGATACTACTGCCAAACAGCCATAGCATCACTGTATTTCTTTGTAATCAATGAAGCGCAATATTTGGCTGGTACATTAGGCTGCAATTTCTCACCAATATGTCCAAGTTTATACCAACATATAATTTTCCTACTTGGCTCACTCAAACTTTTTTTGCTACCTGAAAGGCATGATGCGCAGGGTGAGCAAAATCTACAGGGAATCATCTCTACAGCGGCCCCTAATGGCTAGGTGCTCCAAGCTTGCCGACATGTGCTGTTGAGCTAGAGGCGATTGGATTGGTCCAGGGATCAACTCTTCTGAGTTGCTGCAGTGAGGTAACATAATTGGGCATTCTATTTTTTTTCAAAGCATGTCTTTTTTTCATGTTTGCCTGTATATACTGGTAATAGCTACATTTACACTAGACCACTTTAAATTCAAAAAGGGTCCCGGCTATCTAATTAAAACAAACAGCTATTTTAGAATATGCTTTATCAGGAAGTAAACCTTGTTTAAGGTAAGGTTTGCTTACATGCTTCCCAAGGTTTTAACTGTCGATACATCCGTCCATAACATGTTTGTAAGTGCCACTTTGTGAGAGAAATATATATGCTTTACTTCACTGGTTCTAGAGAGAAA
This sequence comes from Acipenser ruthenus, assembly GCF_902713425.1. Lineage (NCBI taxonomy): Eukaryota > Metazoa > Chordata > Actinopteri > Acipenseriformes > Acipenseridae > Acipenser > Acipenser ruthenus. The sequence goes on along the minus strand of NC_081190.1, from coordinate 33,726,303 downwards.
TAAAATAGCCCACGAATCTTAGTTGCTGGCGTCTGTTTACAGTGCTGTTAATTCAAAGGCTAAAAGACCTTGCCAGATAATTGTTGTTTTAAAATGACACCAGGATTCAGAATAAAGAGAGAGAGAGAGAGAGAGAGAGAGAGAGAGAGAGAGAGAGAGAGCACTCTTAGAAAGAAACTAATTAGAAAGAAACTGTTAAAAGTAAAAAAAAAAAATACAAACAAAAAAAACATCTTAGATTCAAATGACGTTAGCAACACTACCCTCTACTGACCCACGATGGGAGTTCTGCCACGTTTCACTTCACCGAAGTTGTTGGTTTCCCCCAGAACAGCAAAGTGGTCAAGCACCCGGTGACTTGTGAGCTGAAATTAACCGCGACAACAGAAATGGTGTGGTCATAATGCAAACTGTTTTATATTTTAGAATGGCTGAGGTATACTCAATTTGTTGTAAAGAACAATTACAGAATGGGTTCTTGTTTTGTTGCAACTGAGCCATGAATGTATTTCATTTATTGGTTAGTAATAACTAAATGCATGTTATTATTATAATTAATTTCCCCAGCCTGTGTGTCCATGTGTAAATATTGACAGAGAGGCACACAAAAAATCATAAACCCATTTAATGGACAAACAATCTGATTGTTTAGTTTCATAAAGATGTAACAGCTACCCAATTTCAGAAACGTCTGTTCCTCAAATGGTTAAACCGAGCGATTCTAGAAAGGGTCAGATTGTCACGTCTCTGTAGGACTCGTAATACAATAACAACGTTCACGAATTCTGCTGGACATGGTTTGACCTTCAATATTTGTAAGCAAATGCGTTTTTTCATCACATTATTATTTTTTTACTGTTTTTTCCTCTTTTTCAAATGATTATTTTAGGTGAACAAATATTAATTTTCTAATCAAAACAACACAGCGCACAGTTGTATCATTCATTCCTTTTGTCATCAGTTTAATTTTTTGTGTTTTGTTTACGTGTGCATTACATATTTTGATTTTTTTTAACATGTCATACTTCTGTAAGAATCTACTGTACATTAATCATTTGCAGAAGGGACTTTGTAGTTAAAGTGGCAAACAAAAACAGTAACCGAAATGAACCTTTGATAATAAATTGCTTGATATTTCGCTCACAACTTTACTCAAAAAAAAAAAAAAAAAAAAAGTGTTCCCCATTTTGAAGCAAGTGCAAAGTGAAATGTATTGAGGGAATAAAACCACCAACTTATCTAAAACGTATCACTGTACATTATCATACCCAGTGGTTAAGAATCAAACAAGCTTTTGGAACAGCTTATAAACATATTTTAATTGTTTTAAACTTCAGACCCACAAAAATCATGTGTTATCAAAATAAAAATAAAAATGTCTGTGTAAAACATATAAACACTAAAATGTTATTTTTTTATAATCTGTTGCATAAGATTCATGTTTAATTCGTTAAAAAAAAACGTAATTTACAATGTGTATGCTTTTTGTATATGTTTACACATGAGAAATGGAGAACGATCGAGTAAATAGTAGAAATGTATACATTTAATTTTACAGTTGTGTATTTCAGCACCCTGGATAGCTCCGCGAGACCTGCACACGTGCGTACTAACAGTGCATCCAACCAATGCCTGCACAAGGACCGAGATAAAAGACGGAACGCACCTCAATCTCAAACAGATGATTTCATTCAAAGTGGGTGATAAGTGGGATGGAACAGAGCGAGTGCACGGATGAAATGTGTTTGACAAGCCTGGGACAAGTGCATTTGCAACCAATGTCATACAGTATATGGCTGGGAAACCACTGAATACGTATTTAGAAGAAACCAGATGCCCTAATCAATAATACGGAATTCGATCCTACAAGTCTTTTTTTTCACAGTTTGATTCTATCTTAGAATTCTGCTGGTACTTGACAAGAACGAAAACGTGTATGTGTATAGATATACCTTCGTTATAAGAAAATGCCAATTTAGAGTGGTCTGATTGAAAGTAATTTAAGTTTAAATTAAAATGAAGTCTAAAAAGAATTAAGTTTCGGATGTATCACATTTTAAAGATCATCATGAACGATTTTAAGCATCTCGGCTGGATAAAAAAAGCTTTTTTGTATACATTGAAACACGCATAACGAATCGCAAACAATACAAACTCCAAGCTCTGTGCTGCTTGAGTGTAAAATGGGATGGCTGCTCAATTCAATAACAGTAATGCATCTTTCACATCAGCCATGCAAGAAGCTATAGAGGGAGATTTCCTGGGAATGTTTCCAAGCGCTCCGTATGACAGAACTTCCATTACCAACAGAACAAACCAATCATGGAGCGACCTGCTTAAATACCTGGATTTGGATAAATCCGATTTTTTTGGAGACGGATCAGCAGCCGTAAGAATATTCATATCTATTGTTTACTCTGTCGTCTGTGCTTTGGGGCTCGTTGGCAATATACTTGTTATGTACCTCATGAAATCCAAACAAGGGTGGAAGAAATCCTCAATTAACCTGTTCGTGACCAGCCTGGCCGTGACAGACTTCCAGTTCGTTTTGACTTTACCGTTCTGGGCTGTAGAAAATGCGTTAGATTTCACTTGGCTTTTTGGCAAAGCCATGTGTAAGATAGTGTCTTATGTGACTGCAATGAACATGTATGCAAGCGTGTTCTTTTTGACTGCTATGAGTGTGGCCAGATACTGGTCCGTAGCATCTGCCCTGAAGAGTAAAAGGAGACCCCCTGGCTGTTCTGCAAAGTGGATGAGTGTCCTGATCTGGATTTCGGCTATCCTGGCCGCGTTGCCTCATGCTATATTTTCTACAACGTCTACTGTGTCAAACGAAGAGCTGTGCTTAGTAAAGTTTCCCGACCAAAACGGCGCCGCCCAGTTCTGGTTGGGACTTTACCACGCTCAGAAAGTAATGCTAGGATTTGTCATTCCTTTATTCATCATTACCATGTGCTACCTGCTGTTGCTGCGCTTTATCACCAACAAAAACGTTAACACGTCCAGTACAAAAAGAAGATCGAAAGTGACAAAGTCTGTAACTATCGTTGTCCTTTCTTTTTTTCTTTGCTGGCTGCCGAACCAGGCTTTGACTGCATGGGGTATCCTGGTCAAGCTCAACGTGGTCCATTTCAGCTACGAGTACTACACAACCCAAGCTTACATTTTCCCCATAACTGTCTGTCTGGCACACTCCAATAGCTGCCTCAATCCCATTCTGTACTGTTTAATGAGAAGGGAGTTTAGAAAGGCACTAAGAAAACTGTTCTGGAAGATCACTTCTCCCACTGTTACCAATATACGACCATTCACTGCCACCACGAAGCCAGAGCAGGATGATCAGGGGAACGCGCTGGTCCCATTAACCCCGGCGGAACCGGGGCTCGTATTCTATCCACCAGGAGCTGCCATTTACAACGGGAGATACGACATGCTCCCGAACAGTACCACGGAGCAACGTCGGTATTAGCTTTATTAAGTCAGACGGCTATTTTGAATTGACATTGAAAGTTTATTAAATGAAATAAACCCAAGTATAAACTGCAATTTGACCCATCTTTCTACTTGGTCGACCAAAACCAGGTTCGTAATGTAAAGGTATGATTTTCGTAATACATATTACAAATCCCCATAAATAATAATAATAATAATAATAATAATAATAATAATAATAATAATAATAATAATAAAAACTGGACAAAATACAGTCTGGATATTGATCGTCAATGATTCGTCATCACGCTTCACATACATATTACAGTAAGTTAAAAATAAATAAATAAATAAATAAATAAATATTGTGTAGCAATAACGCCTCCTCGCTATGCTAATTGATCAATTTCGTTATTGTTTTTTGTTATTGCTAGCATTCTTTGTCGGTAACTTAATTATATACAAATTGTAAACTGTTTAATCGTTGTAAATTGTTGCGTTAAATTGATTATTGTGACGGCTCTTAAAATAAAGCCTTTTATTCTGTCATTGCATTGTTTAGTGTCTATTACTGTACTAGTCCTAAACGTTTGGATGTACTGTCTAAACTTGGTGATATTTGTCATACTTCTTCAATGATGTTTGGGAATATGAATGATGGGTGTATTTGAATCCACACGTTCTTATTTTTTTTCTGATCTTTTCAGAGCTATAGATAATATGGTGTACCAGATGTATTCATTAAAAAAATAAAAAAATAAAAAATATATATTTTACAAACCACATCCCAGAAGTGTAAATGTATATCTTCTAATTTTCTTCTTGCATTCAAAAATGTATGTAATCAAGCACAGCTAAAAAAAAAAGAATACAACGAGAGAGAGAGAGAGAGAGAGAGAGAGAGAGAGAGAGAGAGAGAGAGAGAGAGAGAGAGAGAGAGAGAGAGAGAGAGAGAGAGAGATGTAGATGGGCTTCAGTGAGTTACAGGAAAATAATTCCATCTATGGTTTCTGTGATGTCACAGAAACCCGAGATGGAATTGTTGTGTGTGTGCAATAAAAGTACAACATTGTATTGAATTATATGAAGTAAACAATACAATACAGTACTTCATACAATAAATCCATTGATCCCCCAAAAAACTATACAATAATGTCAGAGTACACTGACATCATTTATATTAACTGGTAATCACAGGTAAATCCTGCATTTCTGCAATTAATACAATTCAAGGAGAGTTTGAGTTATGGAAATAGACTTTAGGTTTAGCCCAGGGGTCCCCCTTCTGTCCTGGCAGGTACCCTAGAGGCGTCCAAGCCTTCAGGACAGGATGCTATTGCCCTCCACACCCAGAAGGATATTCCAGTTGTACTGGATGAAGAGGGGTGGCGAACCAGTTAATGCTCAGCTTCACCCTTTTTGTATTCTAGTTGATTGACTGATTGATTGACTTTATTGACAGCTTCTGCCCGTCCCCTTAAATCACTAATTGTATTCAATAATTCCTAATTCACACTAATACAATGGGCAGGAAAAAATAATTAAATAAATGAGGCTGTTATGTGACCTCCCTCCACGTCCCCTAGATATAGATATTTATCCCATCTGTGGCTGGTGAAAAGAACCAGTAATGAAACATTTGCATGTAACAGCAATGATATCGTCTACCCTAGCAAAAGTATTGCATGTCATCATGGCTTTAATATTATCTGCAACATAACAAACAGCAAATTATGTGCCTTTTCAGGCAACCAAAACATTGATTTATCAGCTTGAAATTAACCTAATCTTTCTTTTGTGGGGGGGGTGGGGCAGCTTGCACACTGATACACTATCTGTTTAATATATATATATATATATATATATATATATATATATATATATATATGTGTGTGTGTGTGTGTGTGTTACATTTAAGAAGGTTTTTATCTTCAGACAATAAAAAAATAAAAAACACAAATAAAAAGTAAATGAAAACAGAAAACAACAAAAAAGGAGATGTTGTTGATGCTTGCCTTCCAAGCTTCCTACGAAACCTCCATTGGTCTATACCTTGTGTTAGCAGTCAGGGGCTGAATATAAAGTAGGCCTAAAATATACTTTACAAGTATAATATTGACACACACATAGGGCTGGCAAACATTGCTAAACTGTGTCCACACATGCTTTATCGAAACAAGCAATGCGGAATAAATGAATGAATGAGCTGAGGCATCAAACACAGAACTTTGTATCTGCTTGTATTTAATTAACAATGTGATATGCATATGTCTTGGACTTCAAAAGTGTGATTTCCAAAAATCAGCCCACCACTTACGCTAGATAAACCACAGCCTGTGTGGATATATACTGTATCCCAAGCCAAGCAACTTCATGTTAGCCCAGTATTTTTAATGACAGTTTCCAAGGTAAAAAATAAATTTAAAAGGATAATGCCTTTGTTAAATTACTCTAACTTTTGTATTTTAAGTAATTTAATTAACCAGCTTTCGTCTTTTGATTCTCATTTAGAGCAAGTCATAGACGTATTATTGAAGGCTAAGTAACTTCAGATGTCATTTAATTTTTTTTGGTTGGTTTTGTTTTGCATTTCACTGGCTGTGGTATGATGTCCTCAGTCATTCTGCAGCTCCAATATGGAGTCATTATCATTTTCTCTAAATCTGCCTTTATCTGGTTTTAAACTTATTTTGAGCCTGTCTGGAGGCTCCCATGTGCCATGACTGAACCACCATCACGTTCCATTTAAATCATGTGACAATGTGACCTTCTGAATCTGGCAGTCCCACTTTCTCTCTGTATATACAGGAAGAATAGGTGGGGCTGGTAAAGTTGAAAGGTTGCCCTGTCACATAAATTGAATACAATAAGGAAGGTTGTTCAATCCCAGCACTCCTGAACATTTCTCTGCAGAAGTTCAAAGCCAGAATAGGTCTCAGTACTGGAGCAACAGACCCCAGAATCACTCATTACACACACCATAAATAATCAAATTAAATATAAAAAATAAACAAATATGATTTGAAGCTACTTTTAATTGCAGTTGGTATGCAATATAATGTTACTTGTAAGGTTTGTTTTCTTCTTAAAAATAATAAGTGGTTTATAATTAGTTTTCAATTAAAATCCAACACAGAAAATATGCAGAATGAAGCACTGCTGTGTATCCAAATAGATAACAATTCACACTGTGCAGTAATTCAAAGTTAAAAATGTATGAAGATAGTGAAGTAATTGCACATGAACTGCGCTTATCCAGGAATTGACACACAATAGGGTGTGTGTTTTTTAAAATACAGCATTAGTTAAAAGTAAAGACAAGTTATGCTTGTAATATGATTTAAAGATGGAATACGAATATACTGGACTTTGTCCTCCAATACAAACAGTCTAAAATTGGCCAGAGTATGCCAATTTATTTAAAATGTATTAAACATCATCTTTCTTGCACCGTGGTACACTTCATTGTTGCAGGTCCAATAGGGCCACATGTGCTGGATACATCCACTTGTCTTATTGAATTATATACTTTAGAAATAATAACATTAATGGAGTATAAACCACTTCCAAGGATTAATCCATCAATATTTGTCTATTTAATTATCTGAAGTCATCAAAGAGCAGTGCACAGTATATAGTACTAAAAGGATTTGTTGGTCATTAACTTAATAATAGTTAAAGTTAATTCAGGATATGCAAATATTTCAAAATATTACACTATAGATGAATTGCTAAATCTTGGTCTGATTGCACCTTTGGGTGATTTACAACACATGTAGCTTGTTTCACAGACCTTGATTAAGGCACTGTCCACTCTATGCCATTAAACCGTATTAGTTGCCTTTAAACCGGCTAAATACGATTAGCGTCCACACTATGCAGTGTTTAATATCGTACTTGAGACCGCCACTGGGGGTAGTCTCGAGTCCGGTTCTAAATCAGGTAGTGTGGTTAGGTGTGGACGCTGTAAAACCAAACTACATTTTTTTTGTGTATCCTCCAATATCCCCAAACGCTTTCTGAAATACTCAGAGCAGGCTCCTGAAAGGACTTGCTATCAGTGTACACTCTGCACATGGTGTTCAAAAGCTGTAAGGACATCTCTGTTAAACTAGAGAGGAAAATAACAAAAGCACAACGTTAAATTAGGCGATTGCAAAAATGAAATGTGAGTAAGTAGGATCGGAGATGAACAATTCATGTAATTTGTCAGCGCCATTTAAAATAAAATGAAGGGGACCAGAATTAGTCTCAGGCAAGATATGAAGGAAAAAACAAAAGATTGTTTTGTAATTAACAGCTTTTTCTGAGTTTAATTATGAAACAGAATAAGCCTCAATTTGTTTAAAGGGACATCACTTGATTAAAAATAAAACCTGAAAACTTCAAGCCCTACTTGCGTGTGTGTGTTCGCATTTACCTTTTCCAAAATACTTGTTTTATTTATTTTTAGCAATATGAACCTCTATTAATATAGAGCATAACACATTCTTTTAAAATAAAATACAGTGCATGGTGGGATACTATCGTATTAATTTCCAGTGTTCATTGCACTGTTAGGAACTGTAACCAAACTATTTTAATAGTGTTTGTAAACATTAAGCCCGACTAAACATGAAACATTTTCAGTGTGGACACTTTGAGCTGGATTAATTAAAATGTTTTTGAGTATGGTTCTCGAGATCGGTTATGTAGTGTGGGACAGGGCCTAAAGGGTAGTTCAAGATTAGTGCTAATCTGGGTCTATGAAACCAGCAGATGGAGTTAACTACAACACAACGTGATAAGGTAGGAAGCAGAATCAATTTTTAATTTTATCTAGTGTTGTCAGAACACAATCAGAAGACCGTGCTTCCAAACCCACAAAAAACACACAATCAATATTTCCAGCTGAAGAATAACTTTATTTAAGAGTCACGATTAAAATCCAAATGCATTTTGACAGCAATGTCTTTTTCATGGGAATTATCACAAAAGCCTAAACAGATTATGCTATATAAAAGCAGCAGATGGCAAAAAGCTAATGTTCAGTTGGCATCAATTAATTAATCCACAAATTCATCACTGCTGACAGAGTCGAATACTCAGATGGTATCAACTAACATTATACTTCTCAAAAGAAATATGTTACACATTAAAGAGGGGTCATTTAACTTAAACCGTGAATGCATTACTCTCCATTTTTTTTTTCCATTGAATCTCAAAGTAGAAATGGATTGTTATGATCTTGGAAATCATAACTTGTTTCCATAGACGAACAATGACGTACTCAAAGTATTCAGATAACAACAAGAAGCAATACATTCTAAACCCAAACGGCATATAGCAAGCATTAAAACCTTAAGAGCAATTCATTGCTCACAAAGAGAACTATAGACCTTTAAAAGCACATATAAATGTAGCCTTAATCATCACAATACAAAATAATTACAATTTATATTAAATGTGCTAAAGACACAAATAGTAATAATATTAATTTGTGTTAAGATGTCAATTGTAAGATGTAAAAGTAGAAAAATATATGTAACAATCTTTTATGTAAAGCTGATATAAAGATTATTTATTCATAAAGCTGATTTACTAATATTTGAAAGGTCAAAACATATAATTATATAATATATTTCCAAAATAGTATGAAGATTACTGTTTAATCCAATATTTGTACATACAATGCCACCATTTTAGGCACAAAAGCACTTTCTATACCCAAGAATCTAAAGCTAGATAAATCATGTGTATTCTGCAAGAAATGTTTGGCAACAGGAGTATCAATATCACTATGGTGTATGGCACTTTTATGTTCACGAATACATATTTTTAAAGGACGGGATGTTTTACCAATACAAGTCAAATCACATGGGCATTTAATCATGTAGATCATATTTTTATTACTACAGTTTGTAAAAATTCTTATAGGATAACTTTTGTCACTTTTAAGGTAAAAAAAAAAATTATTAGTATTGTTGCAATGTTAACAGTGACCACATCTGTAACTACCGTTAGGAAGCAAAGACTGGATATGCCATGGTTTAAATATTAAATCGGAGCACACCAATTAATCGTTCAAACTAATGGATCTTTTAAAAACAAACTATGGTGGAGTTTTAAATGCAGAACCAAGTTTGGGATCTAACAATATAATGTGCCAGCCTTTATTTTATTAGAACAAGTGGTATAGGTACCTATAAAATTGTGTTGATTTATTTATGTGAGGATAAATTATTAAGAAGATTCTCTCTTTTCATAAGTCTAGCGTTATCACTAGCAGATTGGATCCATTGTGCTTTGTAACCTCTATCCTTGAATTTGTTACCAAATCACCAGATTTATCCTGAGTCGCCATTACTATGACAAATACGTCTGTCGTAAATATTGACCATATGGCACATTTCTCTTCGTAGGAGTTGAGTAGAAGCTCTGAGCAGATAAAAAAAAAGAATTTCCATCAGTTTCCTTCAAAAGATTGTTGTAAGCATCTGTGACAGACAATTTACATGTCGTATCTAGAACGTGGAATCTAGAATTACTTAAATGTAATGGTTGTGTAGATATTGATAAAATATTTAAATAAACATTGAATAGCAATTCTGCTCCAGTCCAAAAAAAAAAAAATAATCATCTATGTAACACCACTGGATAAAATGTAAGGGAACAGCACATTCTTTAGAACAATCATAAATAAAAACTTGCTTGTCCTTCTACATGAAGAGATTTACATAATTGGGAGCCAAAAAGAAAAGAAAATCCTCGAAGAGTAAGTCATTGAAATGTGTCCCATGTTCAATGTTTGGCTGCCACTCTAATGTAAGAGTTAAAGGAACCATCAGAATTTGAAGACATTACATGCGATATCAAAAGTTGAATATTTGATCTTTTAGAAAACCCTTTTTTCGAAGAAGGCTGCAAAGATTTACCTGAGATAATATTAAAGAACCTGAAGTTCAAGCACCCAGCAGTCATGTAAATCAGGACCCAACATGTTACCTGGGGTCTGCATAACAACTGCAGCAGTTATTGAAGTTGAAGTGAACATGGGGATAGTAATATTACCTGTCAGCAGTGGCTGGATCACCCAAGCGTATGACCACACCAGAATAACTTGACATTTCTGTGAAGGTCTGAAGTGTCAGGGAGGTATGGCAATGTAAAAGCTCCTGATAAAACACATTTTTTGATTCACTGTTTCTGTGATCGCAAAGGTAGAGTTTTCATTTTCTTTTTATGCATTTGCAGCAGGATTCACAGTCAACTATATGAAGGCACTGCAGCAACCGGACAACCTCTAAAAAGGTGTGTCTAAAATTGTATGTTTAAACAAGAGAATGATAAAACACAGCTGCATATCCAGTTTGAAGCCATTTTTTGAAGTGCAAAGGCAAAATGAAATATTCAGGAGAAGAATCAAATTATTTTAAGGTTACTACTTGGAAGAATAATTTAAGTACTTCTTCCTGCAACCAAGATATTTCTTTCTAGTGATATATTATTAAAACTGACCTTTGCCTTTACACTGGATTCAGGGCTCAATGTTTAAATAAATCACTCAACTGGCGTTGAGGTCCTGGATTTGACCTTCACAGTACTTAGAAACTTGAGTTTTAACTGCTTTTAACACAGGCTCTGGATCTTGATTTTATCCGACTTTTTACCAGGTTGTTTTGTGAAAAGTTACTGCCGTGATATCAGTGGTAACAGATGACAGACAACACATTGATCATTGCAGGAAATACAAAAATGTTTATTTATATTTCACATATCTGACAAAGAGAGCAACAAAGAGACAGCCTATCAAGGACACGGCAGAGGCACAGATCACAATAACCACCACACTGCCAGCCAGGTTCACCAGTGCTCCCAGTCCTGCTCCCACAATGATCTGAGCCAACTGGACCATACAGGTAAGGGCAGCACAGTCTATGCCTTTGCCCCTGTTGTCCTCCAATGGCTTCCCCTCCTGCATTCTCTGCAACTGATAGAAAAAAAGGAGCGCTTTAGGCACATCAAAATGGGCAGTGCCGACGAGAGGGGGGAGGGGGAAACTGTACTGGGTCTGTTTGCAAGGTCAAGTGTCACAATTTTGTGACTTTGCCACTGCGTCTTGTCTGTGGCACCACCATTTTCATTCTCCCTATTTTGACCCCAGCCACAGGGTCCAGATTATATTACACATTCAAAATGCTTTAAAATAAACTGAATAGCCTTTAATAGCTTTTTGAAGACATGATTCACAGCAAATCAGAACATTAAACAATTCTGTACCGAGTCCCCAAATTTCCTACCGGGCCTGAAAACGAAAAAAAAGACCAACATGGTGTTAATGGAAAATGTTATATACTGTATATTATATATATATATATATATATATATATATATATATATATATATATACAGTGCCTTGCGAAAGTATTCGGCCCCCTTGAACTTTGCGACCTTTTGCCACATTTCAGGCTTCAAACATAAAGATATGAAACTGTAATTTTTTGTGGGACACAATCATGAAGTGGAACGAAATTTATTGGATATTTCAAACTTTTTTAACAAATAAAAAACTGAAAAATTGGGCGTGCAAAATTATTCAGCCCCCTTAAGTTAATACTTTGTAGCGCCACCTTTTGCTGCGATTACAGCTGTAAGTCGCTTGGGGTATGTCTCTATCAGTTTTGCACATCGAGAGACTGAAATTTTTGCCCATTCCTCCTTGCAAAACAGCTCGAGCTCAGTGAGGTTGGATGGAGAGCATTTGTGAACAGCAGTTTTCAGTTCTTTCCACAGATTCTCGATTGGATTCAGGTCTGGACTTTGACTTGGCCATTCTAACACCTGCATATGTTTATTTGTGAACCATTCCATTGTAGATTTTGCTTTATGTTTTGGATCATTGTCTTGTTGGAAGACAAATCTCCGTCCCAGTCTCAGGTCTTTTGCACACTCCATCAGGTTTTCTTCCAGAATGGTCCTGTATTTGGCTCCATCCATCTTCCCATCAATTGTAACCATCTCCCCTGTCCCTGCTGAAGAAAAGCAGGCCCAAACCATGATGCTGCCACCACCATGTTTGACAGTGGAGATGGTGTGTTCAGGGTGATGAGCTGTGTTGCTTTTACGCCAAACATAACGTTTTGCATTGTTGCCAAAAAGTTCGATTTTGGTTTCATCTGACCAGTGCACCTTCTTCCACATGTTTGGTGTGTCTCCCAGGTGGCTTGTGGCAAACTGTAAACGACACTTTTTATGGATATCTTTAAGAAATGGCTTTCTTCTTGCCACTCTTCCATAAAGGCCAGATTTGTGCAGTATACGACTGATTGTTGTCCTATGGACAGAGTCTCCCACCTCAGCTGTAGATCTCTGCAGTTCATTCAGAGTGATCATGGCCTCTTGGCTGCATCTCTGATCAGTCTTCTCCTTGTATGAGCTGAAAGTTTAGAGGGACGGCCAGGTCTTGGTAGATTTGCAGTGGTCTGAAACTCCTTCCATTTCAATATTATCGCTTGCACAGTGCTCCTTGGGATGTTTAAAGCTTGGGAAATCTTTTTGTATCTAAATCCGGCTTTAAACTTCTCCACAACAGTATCTCGGACCTGCCTGCTGTGTTCCTTGTTCTTCATGATGCTCTCTGCGCTTTAAACGGACCTCTGAGACTATCACAGTGCAGGTGCATTTATACGGAGACTTGATTACACACAGGTGGATTCTATTTATCATCATTAGTCATTTAGGTCAACATTGGATCATTCAGAGATCCTCACTGAACTTCTGGAGAGAGTTTGCTGCACTGAAAGTAAAGGGGCTGAATAATTTTGCACGCCCAATTTTTCAGTTTTTTATTTGTTAAAAAAGTTTGAAATATCCAATAAATTTCGTTCCACTTCATGATTGTGTCCCACTTGTTGTTGATTCTTCACAAAAAATTACAGTTTCATATCTTTATGTTTGAAGCCTGAAATGTGGCAAAAGGTCGCAAAGTTCAAGGGGGCCGAATACTTCCGCAAGGCACTGTATATATATATATATATATATATATATATATATATATATATATATATATATAGTTAAAATGTATGTATTTATTGGAAAACAATTAGATCAACAAAGAGTTTTACTAGGAGAGCAGACTGCTAAACCTTGTTTTCCAAAATAATAATAATAAAAAATGGTCTGGAATTATTCTTTCCTAATTTTCCAACTGGATACAATAGAAAGTAGCATGGCATAATCTTGACTTCCTGTTGTCCTAAATATTAGTTTGGGGACATAAGGTGTGATCTATGTACATACTCATAATCCTGTGGATATGCATCCCCCCAGGGGATAATAAAGGAGCAATAGTGACTGGTAATATGATAAAATCTGAAAGGAAGTTGAGGAATGATCTCTAAGGACACTTAATGTGTCATGGTAGCATAGCTATTATATGAGGAGTGTCTTTTCCCTGTTTTAAAGAGCAAGTGGCTTCAAATGTTATTATCCCTCACTAGGGGTGAAATCCCCTACGAAGTGGATTTAGTGGAGCCATTATCCATCTGTACGTAACACTTCACACATTCTTCCGTAAATCTGGAGAACCGCGCATCTTAATAAACTTGAAAACAAGTTTCATGACATTTAGCATAAGTTAGAGGGGGTATCAGATTCTGTCTGTCTATACACCTGTCAATCTGTAGCTCTCCTACATGTTTGCTGTTTGTATAAATCTGGAGATCTGTGATCCAAATGTCTTGTCTCTTGGGATAAACATTACTTTGCATATGTTGTTAAGAGTACCAGATTCTGGAAATATATTGAGGTATCTGTCTGTCTGTTCATCCATCTGTCTTTGTCACACATTTTTGCTTATATCTGGAACACTGTTTCAGATATATTTACTTTTTTGTATTTACCTTACTATATATTTAATCCGAGTGGTTCTGGGTGCTGTTAGTCCAATATGGAATTCTACTTTTTCAATCAATTGCCTTTACCTGGCTTGCAGCCTGCTTTACTGGAGATCCTATCTGCCAGACACTAATTTTCTGACCTACTTACCTCGGCCTCTTGGTGATACTCGGATATCAAATTATAGGGTATGGTATAGAGAGTGCTGGACATCACACCAAAAACAGTGCACAGAGTCAGAGTAGAGTACACATTGGGGAAGAGTCCAATCAAACCAGTTCCCAGGCCAAAGAGGAAGTAGCCAGTGAAGTAGAGTCCTTTTAATCCTATGTAGGGTAAAAGTAACTGCTGGATATCTGAAAAGAACCATTAAAAGAAAATAGCACTTAAAATATGTTGTAGCTCCTAGCACGGTCGTTTACTGTGTCATAACATAAAAAGGCATCAGAAGTCATGTTTGTTAGCAAATTCTCTGTAACATCAAAAGCCAAAAATGCAATCCGATTCATAGGCTTAGGGGTTCACAATTAAAGAAGCAGTCTTCTCTCAAATGTGTCCCTTGCAAATGGTACAGTCTGTGCTTTTTTCACTTTTTTTACTTCCACAACATCTTCAAAAATAGAAAAATATAAATATAGGTATTAACCTTTATGTTACATGAAATTTCAAGCCTATAAAAAAAAATAATTGAAGGGGTTGTAGCTAACACAATAATTTCATAAATCTGACTTGTTCTGCACTTCCATTTGCTAGATACACTCCCTAGCCTCTTTATTAGAACCTCAACCTAACAGTGGGTTGGACTGCCATTTGCATGACCACAGCCTTGACCTGATTTTAAAGACATTCTACAATTAATATTTCCCACAATTGGCACAGAGAGTGGCAGAGGATTGAGATGACAAATCTCTCATTCAAACTCATCCCAAACAAGCTTTGATTGAGATCCAAAGACTGCGGTGGACACAGAACATGTCTGAAAGTCTCAGTAATGCTTCTCTAACCATTTGCACAGAAACAGTGGTGCAGTGGATGGGTGAAGTATCATCTTGAATGCAGCAATAGATATCAGGGTACAAGAGCAGCAATGTTGGGTGGACTCCATTCACAATAGTGCTTAAGTATACATGACATTTACTTAATTAGTACCAGATATGTTATTTACCAAAAAAAAAAAAAAAAAACAACTGCAGAATTGAAAAGTTATATACCTGTGGTTACAGGACAGGTAACAGTTATTGAATTATTTTCTTTGTTACAATCACTTTAATGTGGCGACACACTTCCATTGTATTTATCTGCATGACACAATGATTTAAATCCAGTTGTACATAATCCAAAAAGGCAACTCCCACAGAAGCTGCTTACAATATGTATTCATTTTAGATGGAGCTTCATCCTGACAAGAACATGCCTTATGTAGCTGGGAGCCGTGTACAGATGCAACCTGACTTAAGCAAACATTTTCAGAGGGCTATACTACCTATTGATGGATATATTGAACATCATATTTTATCACAAATTAATTTATTAATTTCATTTCTATTTTTTTCTAGCAAGGGAGGCTATTGTATTGGTGTTCATAGAGTTTGTTGTGAGTGTACTGCAGAGACGTGTGTGTTTCCAACCGTTGGCGAAAATAATACTGAAATAGGTAAGTGAATTACAGTTAATTTGAATAGTTTAAATCTTTGCTTGCTAAGCTAACCAGACTGCACTTAAGAATAGTAAATTTAGAATTCCCCTGGGCCAGATGAGATCCTCCCAATAGTACTCAAAGAAATGAAAGAAGTTATTTACAAACTGCTAACCAAGATCATGCAACAGTCTCTTGACACAGGGGCTCTACCGACAGACTGGAGAATTACAGACGTAATACCGATCCACAAAAAGGGAGACAAAACCGAACCAGGTAACTACGGACCAATAAGCCAGACTTCTATTATATGTAAACTTATGGAAACTATAACAAGATCCTAAATGGAAAATTAACTATATGGTAACAGTACCCTGGGAGACAGTCAGCATAGTTTTAGGAAAGGGAGATCGTGTCTAACTAAACTGCTTGACTTTTTTGAGGA
Source organism: Acipenser ruthenus (assembly GCF_902713425.1). Classification (NCBI taxonomy): domain Eukaryota; kingdom Metazoa; phylum Chordata; class Actinopteri; order Acipenseriformes; family Acipenseridae; genus Acipenser; species Acipenser ruthenus. The sequence continues at coordinate 33,709,912 of NC_081190.1, read as the reverse complement.
TGCAACATCGACAATGGATAATTGCAAAGCATATGACATTGTTTATTTAGATTTCCAGAAAGCTTTTGACAAAGTCCCGCATAAAAGATTAATTCTCAAACTGAACGCAGTAGGGATTCAAGGAAATGCATGCACATAGATTAGGGAGTGGTTAACATGTAGAAAACAGAAAGTACTGATTAAAGGAGAAACCTCAGAATGGAGCGAAGTAACCAGTGGTGTACCATAGGGAACAGTATTAGGTCCTCTGCTATTCCTAATCTACATTAACCGCTTACATTTTTGGTATAGTAAGCAGACTTGTTAAATTTGCAGACGACACAAAAATAGGAGGAGTGTCAAAAACTGTTGCAGCAGCAAAGCTCATTCAAAATGATCTAGACAGCATTCAGAACTGGGCAGACACATGGCAAATGACATTTAAAAGAGAAAAGTGTAAGGTAGGAGTTTATGTTGACTCAGAAATGTCTTCATCTAGACAATGTGGGGAAGCTATAAGAAAGGCCAACAAGATGCTCGGATATATTGTGAAAAGTGTTGAATTTAAATCAAGGGAAGTAATGTTAAAACTTTACAATGCATTAGTAAGACCTCATCTACAATATTGTATTCAGTTCTGGACACCTCGTTACAAAAAGGGTACTGCTGCTCTAGAAGAGTGCAAAGAAGAGCGACCACAACTATTCCGGGTTTAAAAGGCAAGTCATATGCAGACAGGCTTAAAGAATTGAATCTATTGAGTCTTGTACAAAGAAGACAATGAGGCAATCTGATTCAAGCATTCAGAATTCTAAAAGGTATTGACAATGTCGACCCAAGGGACTTTTTCGACCTGAAAAAAGAAACAAGGACCAAGGGTCACAAATGGAGATTAGATAAAGCTGCATTCAGAACAGAAAATAGGAGGTACTGTGAGGGTCTGGAACCAACTCCCCTGTAATGTTGTTGAAGCTGACACCCTGGGATCCTTCAAGAAGCTGCTTGATGAGATTCTGGGATCAATAAGCTACTAACAACCAAACGAGCAAGATGGGACGAATGGCCTCCTCTCGTTTGTAAACTTTCTTATGTTCTTATGAATTGGGAGGCTGATTAAAAACGTGTGTTAAGTATACAGCCGTTCTAAGCACCAGCCGTCCAAGGGCCACACGTCCAAGGGCAGTCTGAGATGTGGCAGTTAGAGCTAGGACAGGTGGAGTGAGGATCTTTCCCAAATCCCTCCCAATGGCTACTAGAGGCCTGTGGCAAAGTGGTTTATTGTAGACAGGTGCAGGTGTGATGCAGTTTGTGAAAGAAGCAGACAGAAAGAATTGTAATCCAGTTTTTAGAAATGTTTTTATTGTATTTCCAGGTCTGACGACCAAACAACAGTTCCCCGGTAGTACACACCAATGTGTACAGCACGGGGTATATAACAAGAACAGACAGTCCCAAATAATAAGAGTCCAGAGCCCTAACCACTACTCCACACTGCTCCATTGCTGGTGTCTCTGGCTTACTGTTGAAATCAACTACTGTCTCTGTGCTTCTGATCTTGCTCCTTCCATTATGCACACTCTGAAATTGTCCCTGGCTCGGTTCCTGTTGCCCTTAAGCTTGCCCGATCTCCCTTTTCTCTCCAAAACTCTCAAAAGGGCTGTAGCCAGTCAGTTGATGAAACATCTTACAGATAACAATCTGCTTCAATCTCTACAGTCTGGCTTCCGGCCGCATCACAGTACTGAAACTGCTCTGCTCCGGATTGTCAATGATCTCCTGCTTAATGCTGATGCTGCTGCTCCCTCTGTGCTTGTCTTCCTTGAGCGAACAGCTGCTTTTGACACCATAGATCATGGCATTCTTCTGAAGTATTCTGGGATCTCTGGAACCTGTCTCTCCTGGATGTCCTCTTACCATATCCAGATGCATGCAGTCTGTTTTTAATGCTGGATGCAGTATCGTCGCAAACCCAGTCACTTGTGGTGTTGCCCCAAGGATCTGTTCTTAGGCCCCTTATCTTCAATATCTACATGCTTCCCTTGGGTCACCTCATCCACCAACACAGCCTCATGTTTCACTCCTATGCTGACGACACCCAGCTCGACTTAAAACTTGACCCTGGAAGCCCCTCTGCCATGGTCTGGCTCTCGGCTTGCATTCAAGACATCGAGGCCTTGATGTCTGCCAATTTTCTTCAACTGAACACTAGCAAATCTGAACTCCTAATAGGATCTAAAACTCAACTTAAGAATCTATATATAGCTGCCCTGAACTTCGGAAACTGTCTGCTGCTGCCTTCCCCCACAGTACGAAGACTTGGTGTACTTCTTGACAGCAGCTCTCCTTTGATGCCCACATCTCCCTGCCTTTCCCTCCCGGATGTGGAGATAATTTGTCATGCATTTGTCTCCTCTTGACTCGACTACTGCAACTTTCTATATGGTGGTTTCCCGGCATGCACCATAAACCGACTGCAGCTAGTTCAGAATGTTGTTGCCAGGATCCTTACCAGACGTAAAAAAACGTGATCACATCACCCCCCCCCCCCCCCCCCCCGTCTTGCCCACCTGCACTGGCTACCTGTAAAGGTCAGGATTACTTTCAAAACTCTCCTGCTCACCTTCAATGCCCTTCATCACAAAGGACCTGCTATGTCCCTGTCCGCAAGCTGAGGTCCTCTGATTCTGGCATGCTTGTTATCCCCAAGCAAAAGTGCACCACACTTGGAGAACGCTCGTATAGCTTCATGGCTCCAACTCTCTGGAACTCTCTCCCAGCTTTGGTGCATGATGCTCCCACCGTTGCTCGCTTTAAATGAACTCTCAAGACCCGCCTGTTCTCTCTTGCTTTCCATGCTCTTTAAGCCTGATATCTGTGGTGTTGCTGCTACTATTTCATGTATTATGCTACTATCATGTATTATCCACTGTGTTTTTTTTTTCTGTATGGCATGTATTATGCATTTCTCTGTATTTAAAGTATTATGGCTTTTCTTTTTGTTACTGCATCCTGTAAAGCGCTTTGTGATGGTAGTCCACTATGAAAAGGCGCTATGTAAAAGAAAAAATGATTGAGAGATATATATATATAGATAGATTTTATTATATATATATATATATATATATATATATATATATATATATATATATATATATATATATATATATATATATATATATATATATTTATTATATATATATAATAAAATCTATCTATATATATATATCTCTCAATCATTTTTATATATATATATAGCCAGCCCCCTGTCTTGACTACGAATTTGATCCAGATTTTTTTCCCATCCGGTTCAGCTTCAAACCAAACTGGAATTTTCAGTTCTGGTTCCGAAAGTTCCAAATGGCTGAGTTCATTCTGTTCCAGTACGAACTAAATGAAAAAAAAATTCTAGCCACGTAGGCTATCTTATTGGTGTTCATAGATCTTTATTTTCTCGAATTAAACAAAAAAGCATGAAATACAGTAAACTCCAGATAACTCGGCACTGAAAGGGAAAAAGGTGTGACAAGTTATCGATCTGTTTCAATAAATACACTTATTTCCCATCTATATATAGAAACAGCAATGCCTATGTTACAGCTTTAAAAGAAAATGATAGCAGTCCACTTCAGTTCAAGTTTATATATATATATATATATTTAAACCATTCAAAACAGCGACATTTCTCAACAATCTCAGTGGGTTAGCGGCCTTACACTCAACGTAATAACATAATGCGATATTTGTCTGAAATAAACTGCAGCTAATGGACAGCATGGCTCCAAATATGCCACTTGCTTTTTTTCTCCAACCTTGTTTTTTCTCCCACCTTGTAACTTTGTGGTGTTTTTAAACAGAAGAGAAGTAGGAAAAAATCCTCTTCAAGTAAATCAATTACGTAGGAACACTCTATTACAAAGCACTAAAGGGAACATTGTTATCATCGATATGCACATTTCACAGTAAGACACACAACAATATAACCGTTACTCAGCAAATGCTTTGTTTTACTTAGACATTTTCAGGTTAAAAATTATTATTGAACACCCTTTTAAAAGGAAACTGATAAGAATATACAGTTTAATTTGAACTGCAGCAAGGAGAGTAATAAACTGACTCAGTTGTGATTGAACAGTTGGTTCAAACAATTGAACAACAAATGGGAGTTTTCTTTATAGTACTGTGTAAATAAATATAAAACCATAAAGGGGCCAACAATATGAATCCAGAAATAAAAAAACAGGGTTTTTATGATGCACTGTTTTTTTTGGATGATGTTAATAAATATGAATAGTAATAATAATTTCAGTAATGAAACAAATTTGAATGAGATGGATGCCGTAATTGTAGCAATTAAATATGTAATTAAAACCAAGATAAACCGAGATTACATTTTTTAAATCAGGATTTTTTTTTAATCGCTTCGCAGCCGTAACACACACACATACACCCCTTGGGAAAGGATGCTGTTCGTAAGTCTAATATATTTGTAACTCTGAATGAGTTTTCAGTGGTTTTAATAAATGCGTACACCTGCTATCTACAGCTTTAATCTGGCGAATAATACAAAGATACAGCACAGTAATGCATACTCATATTGCTATGATTTGAAAGGCTTTAAAACCTGGACAGTGCTACACATGGAAAAAGTGCTTCATTTAACGTACCACTGAAATTGTAACTAACAAAAACACAGATTTAAACATCCAGGAAACCTGGGTTAACATAGTGCTTGTTTTTATTTTGAACAAATACATGAAGCTTGCTCAGTCATTCAACCGCTTTGTTAAAAATGAACATGTTCGAGAAAAATTGACAGTACTTGCTTTGAAATCTACCTCACCTTTGTATGGATACAATTGTTGGTATAGTAATGTTGCCTTCATGACCTGGTTGCATTGTACAGCATGGTTGAGTGACTGCATACTTCTGGCTAAAAGTGGGGTGTTCGGTTGACTGGTCAGTTCTATTATAATTCATACAGCACATAACAGAATGCCACCATACAGTACACTAAATAAAACCACACGTAGTATATCCAATTGTTTTTAAGAAAGTGAATTCCTGTTCAGTCATTGGTTTCGCCTCATTATTTACAGTTTTCACTGGCTGCCATGTCGACCAAATTTGATTGACATAATACTTTGCCAGTTGTAAACAATGTTTACAGCAAAAGTTTGAATAATTAGGAATGTAGCTACTCTTTTAAAAAAGAAAAAAGTTTAGAAGAAATAATTTGTATCCATAGCTCATACTAGTACACAGTTTTGCTTTGTTAACAATGAAATACAGAAGAAAAAAAACAGCCTCCAATGACAGGAGATAATGACGGGGATTCACTTCATGAAATGGTGTACACAGGTGAACTCACTTTCACAATTGTATAGACTAAGAGTGAATACATTGTGGTGTATAAGAAAGCCACCTAGAGTGATAGCTTGAGGGTTTATTAATGGCACTCCTCCCTATAAATTGTTTTATATAATTGCTAAACCTTACACATTAACTGATTATAGCATGGAGACAAATAAGAAGCATAACATGCTTATAAAAACAGTTTGACAAAGATTTACAACTTTATCAGAGAACATTGACTGTGTTTCACAGTATACTAGCTTTTTTTGACAGAGTGAAAAAAAGCTGAGCCTGTAGGTTATACCAGAATGTTATCACAGATCCGAGAGTCTGAGTGTAGTTGTTCTTGGTCAGTAGTTATAACTCTCTACTGCTTTCAAGTATGGGAAGCCCAAAGATTATTTAGGAGATCTCTCAATTGCATTTCAGGTATCTTAAAATACATTTAGATATCTGTAATACATTTCCAGATCTCAAAATTACTTAGTTTATTTTGACATTTTTTTAAATGCATTTTCATATATCTCTAAATTAAACTTTGGCTTAAGAAAAGTATACATACGGCTTTCCATCCGAGATATCTTAAAAATGCATTTCACATACTGCATCTCAAGATCACTTCCACTTTATTGTTAATCTTAAATACAATTTCAGATATCCCAAAATTATTTAAGGATATCTACCATATATTAAGGTATTTTTTAAATGTTAAGATGTGGCTAACCATATTCAGCAGTGTGCTAATTGCCTTTCCTTTAATCCCCTCCATTTTCTAGCTGCAGAATAAAAAATGTAACCTTCTAAATATCTAAATATAGGGCTGTGACAGGGAGGACTCGGTCGCTGGTTCCTGCTTGGATGTGTGCAGCTGGGCTGCAGAACAGGAGACGTGTTGCTAGGCAACCAATTGATCAGGTCCAGATTGGCTGGGGGGCGAGCCTGGGGAGCCTGAACACAGCTCAAGGCTACTGCAGTGCCATGCTACAGACAGGTGCTTTTGTTTACATCGAGGAGGAGTGTGTCCTCGCCGCAGGATAAATACTACGGAACCCTTCAACTGCAACACGGTGCTTGTGAAGGCTCTGCCCAGCCAGGACTGTCGTAAAGACCCTGGGAGGCCGGGACTTCGGGAGCAACAACAGTAGGTTAGTTTAGGGGATGTTAATCCCAACCAGTGTAAAAGAGGGTAACTTAACAAGGCTAGTGCTCGCCTTGTGCACTTCTTAGGTTCCCTCTGTGAAAGACACACACATTAGGGTAAACTATGATGCTGAATAGAAGGCATTACTTACATGAGTACAAGGCAGAAGAAATAGCATTGATGCACATGCCCCAACATCCAATCTCTACCCCCCTTTCGTAGGTTTGGTACGCTGTTGAATTATGTTCAGCATAAGGGTCTCCTTTATACACTATCTGAAATGTTAAAACATACATAAAATTGATTTAATAAATAAATCACACAATGAGTTTAATCAATTCATTTTTTTTTAGTTATTCTTTTATCAATTAAAAATAGTAACAGTTGCATTACCTGGCCCATAAAATCAGTAAAGAAGAGCATATTGCAGAGAAAGGCGGTCCATCCAATGAGGTGACTGACACAGAGACAGCGATAGTGAGCAGGCATACTTAACACAGCTGTCATAAGGGACTTCAGGGTCATCCGCCTCTGAACCTGGCAAACAATAAGAGACACACTTCAAGAAGCAGATAAAGCAGGTGCCCTCTACAACAGAAAATATGAAATGGAATTGACCATCATGGGGTTTTCACTTTTTGGGCACCACTTTAATTAACAGCTAGACTGCAAATCCTTTCGATTAGCCTGGAATGTACTTGTACAGGTTCGGGTAATTTCACCTGTTTCACCTGTGTGCGACAATCCATTCCATTTCAGTTACTCCGTCATCTCTGATGCAGCCAACACAGTCTATATGAAATCTTCCCTTTGCCTGAACTTATCAGATGTACGATGGTATGTGAAAGGCTATCAGAATATGCATATGCAGTCTATGCATATTTCCCAGTCAAACAGGACATTTTACGGTTAAACGTTTAGCCTTGGTTGTAAAATAGGAAATAGATGCCCCACCCAAGTTGATAATCTGTCTCAATACTCAACACTGTCAGTTAATAAACACACACACTGATTAAGAAATCTTAATAACCCATTTTCTTTAATATAACAGAAAAAAGCTACACCAATGCTTTACAAAAACCAAGACAATTAATTTCATACAATCCAGGTGGTTATGAAGCACTTAGTAACCCACTTATAGATTGAGAGTCAGAACTATACCAGAATGTAGCAGCATAAACAAAAGCACAGCCCAGCACTTTTAGTTAAGTTGATTCAATGACTGAACGCAGTTCAATTCAGTAGTCGGGATGGGTGCCTATTTCCCAGAATATACCCGTGGACTCAGCTGAGCAGCCTTGTGTTCTGTTTAATGACGTTCAACCCAACATGCGAGATCCTGTTTGATTATATTAGCAGAAATTGAAGTGAATAAGATCACCATACAGTACTACTTTGAGCTACTCTGTAGAAAGAAAGGAGGTTTAGCCCAACAGTTCTCCAAACTTATTTTGTATTATTAGCATGGCTGTCTGTCTTTATTAATTATACAACAAGCATGCCAGGGTCCAGAGAACATACAAAGGCTCATTTTACATCACTACAGCATTGCAAAACTCTGCATTAAAGAATGCAGACCTAGTAAAATAATGACCTGAAACCTATCTTGTACTCCAGGAAGTCCATTATTTTTCATGTTTGAAAAACTAATTTTCATTCAATTACTGACTGATTAATGAAAGAGACTTAACCAGTACTGCAGCAGTCAAAAAGGGTCCCCTTCCTTTAATGTGTGTTACCCAACAGTGCTTCACCACATTGCTTCTAATAGGCTCTGGTGAATACTTAAATACTTCTGCATGAAACAGACATTAACATATTTGACCAAGCAGATTTCATAGTCAAGCAGTAACAAACCCAAACATTTTTGGAAAACAAAACTCCCAGAAATGTATATGAAATGTTAATACAAAACAAGTTACCTCTTGGTTTGGCTGTTTAACGCTGGGTGTAATGGAATTGGCTTCGCTCAGTGCCGAGAAAGACCTGGGCCGTATGTCTGGCTCATGGTTACCATTTGGCATTTTGACCACAGCTCCATAACCATTACTGTGGACGTTGGGCTTTAAAAGTAAGGATGTGTCAGACTCTTTACTCAGAGAGTCTTCTTTCCCCAGCGGAACTTCTGGGATGCTAAACAGGTGCACAATCAGAAATACCACCAATATCACGGCTGAAAAGAAGTAGATAACTTGATATTCCGACCCCAGCAGAGTCCCCAGGGCTGTGTGTCCCCAGTCCATAGCACCAATAAAGTATCCAAGAGCACCGCCTAGACCTTAAAGGGGGAAGAATAAACAAAATAAATACATAAAAAACACCTTTAATTTTCCAGAATCTTTGTCATTCTGACTATAGCAAATGCTATATGTCAAGTAATAAGTGTTTAGAAAGACTTTCAGAAAAGATACCTTTAAAAAAAAAAAAAAAAAAAAACACCACACATCAGAAAAAACATCCCTTTAAAAAAAAAAAAAAAAAAAAATTACCATGATACATTTTATAGTTTATCATACATTTACTATGAATTTGCTCTTTTTATTGTTAACCATATTTTTTTACAATGCTTTACCAGACTTTCAGTGGTTGCCTGTGCATTGCCAGGTTTTCAATATAATTTTTACTGTGTTCTACAACACTTTGCTTTTACTGTGGTGTACTGCAGTACATTTTATAATAGTCTCACGTATACTGTTAGGCTATTGGTTTTCATAACCTTGGTACACAAAGGGACAAATTAAATTATAAAAACCGACAGTGATATTTATATCCACTTCTGTTCAGCTCATTAAAATGGGCCTAAATTGGTTTTAGGGCATTTTCTTGATTTGGTTTAAAGGCATTCCTTCTGTTTGTCAATGCTGCATGGCTTACTGCGTCAGGATTTCTGGACTAGATCATGTCATTAAAATTCTTAACCAGATTTATTTTTGTTTTAAGTCATGCAATGGCCTCTAAACTGTTGTGATATAGGTTTGTTTTATTTGCATGCAGTTTGTTACATCGCATACTGGTAGGACATCTGTGTAAAATCTTATTATAACAAATACATCATTTGAAAAAGGCAAATGCTTTGAGACCGTTTACAGTATCTTGGTCTTGTTAAGAAGTCAATAACGCCTAGGACATTTCATGAATATCAAACTATTAAAATTATGTATTATATATATATATAATGTATTGCCATTGATGTTTAATGGGAAACACAGCCATTACGCACACTGTAGAAGTCGTTCATCTTATTGTTGCAGGTGACACCAGCCAGGCTACAGCCTAGCAGTCTGTGCAGCTACTGTCTGTAACTTGCAGGACCTCTCAAGTTAGAATAAATAGATTCATCCGCTGACTTTTCAAATCAGGTGCAACATTGCTGCTACCTGAGCCGAAAGAAAAATAATACTAATTTCGGGATGGCAGCCATGAATCTAAGCATTTTCACTTGGTTTTGTACTTGGGTATAGTCATGTTTATATTTTATTTTTGTATTTGTTTAAAATTTTACATTGATTTCCATATACAATACTCAGTGGCTTGCAATATACCAAGACACTATAAATAAATAAATAGGCTATATAAAAATGAATGCAAGATCCCAATAACAGAACATGTTTGCTAATTGTAAAAATAACATATTTATGAAAAACACATTACAACTGAAAGGTTAAAATGCACAATAAGGGTATCAGTGAATGTGATACTGAAGCTGATAAGGGGTAATACTATGGATTTCAAATATTAGGGACTACATCATTTACACATGTTTCTCCTACTCTGAAGAACCGCAGGACAGTAGAAGGACAACAATACTGCTACTGATAACAAGCACTGCTGCTTGGTATGGCAAATAATGTTAAACCATTCTGATGGTTATTGCACCCCAAACTTCTATAAGAGTATGTTACTTCCAATCTCGATTTCAAGAATCCCAGTGACACCAATAGAACAATTAGAAGAAAAAAAAATCATATTTAAAATCGCATAAGAATATGCCGATTCTAATTTCAATTCCTTTATACAGGATTGATTACATGGTGACATTTTGTTACGGTACATGGCTAGATGGCAACGTAACAACACTGTAAAACATCACAATAGCTTCACAAGTGAAAGTAAACGTAACCTTTAACCTGGCAAAAACACACTGTGTGCAAGAACTGGTCGGGAAACACTGTATTCTGTGATTTACATACTGTATGCAAATCACAACAGGGACAGCAGATCTACCAGACATTACATATCACAGGTGCCTGTACCATGAACACAGACGTTACCATTATTTGTATCCAGCGACATGTTTCTCTCTCCCCCTCCCCCCAATCAAATTCCTGCAACTAATTCCCAAGATTTAGCCTTCAATAACTCAGTTAATGTGAAATCAGTACCATAAATAAAGTAGGTCACTGTGGTCAACATTCACAGAGTCACATTTTCACATCATAAATATCAACAAAGACATTTGAAGAAAAATTATTATCACAAGTGCCCCAGAGCTGCAGTAGATGCCATACTGTAACACCATATGAAACCCTCAAAAGTATTATCCAAGTTAACTAATCAGGAGTTGAATACCCTGCAGGGAAAAAAAAAAAAAAAACATGATCCCAGCACATGACCAACTAGAGGATAAGAAACCTTTGTACAAGTCTCCCAATCACTATCTCCAAATGAACCTGCTGCCAGCTTTTCTTCACAAATGTAATGTATTCATTTCCATTATACTGTAGGATATCAGATTAATTGAACATGTGAAAAATAAATACAAAAGGAAAAGGAGACTCAAAAAGATTGTATAAAAAGATTTCAATGAATGGTCTTTTTTTTCTTCAGGTAGCCACTGAACCCTTATTACAAGTCATATCCATAATAAAATAACACAAGGAAGAAAAATCAATCAAATTGTAGGTTCTACTAGGGGTGTGACTTCTAATAAATGTTAATTGAAGATGTACAAAGTAAAGCGGTTGATGGGGTATACAGTTTAGATGTTTAAAAAAGTAAACAGCTGCTTACCAGTTAGAAGGGCATGGTAATGAAGCCCCCGCTCTTTATCCTGATGAGAGCAAACATCAAACAGATAAGCCTTTATGGGTCCATCAATAAAATCTGCTGCAAAGTCAAAAAGTACCACTCCCAACATCACGATCACTATGGCCCAGGTCTGCTTTACAGTTTTATCACTTACAATGGCTAAAGAAAAAAAAAAAAAGACATATTAGCATCATTGGATATAATTGTACAGAAATGTGGTTTACCTGATGTCCCTATATATACTGGTATTTCATCAATGTGTTTCTCTTGTGTGCATTGTTTAGAAAATCCATGTTGATCTTAAATGGGCTTGCTTTTGCCAGAGAGGACATCAATAAATACATGCAGCCATATCTAGAGGACTACCACAAGGGAGTTATACAGGAGATCACGTCCCATTGTATTAAACAAAAAAAGAACCAAAGTTCTGCCTAGAAATCAATGTCGGCCTACCACAACAGAAAACTATTTAACAACTTAAAATAGGCATGCATTTGCTACTTCTTTACCAACCTAGTACAGTATTTATGACTACTGGCAATGCTAGTCTACAGAGATTACCAAGACTGCAAATAAATTAAGAGCTTGCTTGTACATTTCCAAGATTGATGGCAAAAATGATTATGAGGCTAGTTTGTAAAAATTATAAAACACTAAATTAGTTTAATTAGAAGAAAATAAACACTAAATTTGCACCTGTGCTGGTAAGGTTATGTCACTGATTTTGCATGAATCCCGTTAGTAACGAGTCCACAATACAGTACATAACTATTCACAATTCATATGAAAGCACAGGCAATATTGATATTATTAATCAGACATCAATTTATTTTGCACTGTAGAAAACCCCAATGTTTTATTTTTTTTATTATTACGGCCCACCTTTACTGTAAATACAGTACATCTCGTACTTTACTATGAGTACTGACGTTTGATACCAAACTAAAGTATTCGTTGTAGTCTCTTGCCTTAACCCACAGTCGAATTTAATTGAATTGCCTTGTCACAGCGAACCTGCAAAATTCAGAGGTAGCATCACATTGCTTGTAGTATTTGTAAATCTGTGACGTTATATAAGTTTTCACATGTCACTGGATATAATACGTTTTATTTCACTTGCTTTTTTTCCTGAATTTTTATAGCTTTTACAAAATAAGTTACTTGCCTGAAATCACGGCGTCTCCATTAAGATACATAGTCATTCCTATCAACATCATGATACCCAGGGTAATAATATAGGGTCTTCTTCTGCCCCAACTAGATTTGCAGTAATCACTGGCAGATCCAATTACTGGCTGCAGAATGAAACCCAGAATTGGGCTCAGAAGCCACACTAAACTGTAAAGTCTTTTGGGGAGTCCGACACTGAGCAGTACAGGGGTAACAAACGCGGCTTCCACTGCATAGCAAAATTCCCTTCCAAACATCGCCAAACTATGCATTAACAGTCTACCTGTCGATCTTCTTGGGGGTTCCACAACACAAAAAATGTCCCCAGTGGATTCAGCTAATTTTGTACGGCAATCCACCGTGTAGAGATCCATGGCTGTAACTTGGACCTCAGTCTGGGATAGTTTTGCAAAGTCTTTTTCTGTTTGGAGAGTCATGATGGAAGCCCCTGCTTAGTTCCACTTCTCTGAATATGGCAAAAAGAACAGTGAAACAAAACACAGTTTTCTTCTTTAGTGCGTGCATGATCACATTTGCCCTTAAAGCTAATTTGTCAAGGCGGGGGAGTTCATCGGATGAATGAAAAGTTTATTTTTCTTTTTTTGAAGGGTGGAAGGTCACGTGTTATGTAAGGGATTATCCTTCACACGTGATAAAGATTTACTTCGCCCGGAGACCGTAGCTAAAGCGGCAACCAGTATTATTATTATTTTTTTTTAATTGCTTTTCTTAGTTTTGCCATTCTAAAATGGTCGTGGATAATTAAAGACTGTATTGAAACTCATACATTTTATTTATACACCTTTATTACCCAAGTAAAACAGTTACATTGTGGTATAAATGGCTGAAAGTTTGAAATATATATATATATATATATATATATATATATATATATATATATATATATATATATATATATATATATGTATGTATAAAGTAGATGTCTTTTTATTTTAGCGATTCTTGATCTTCTTAAACTACAGTAAGTCACCTGAATAAAGCAGTCCCGTTAACAGCTCTTACCAGCTTGCTAGTATATCCCTAAATGCATTTTTATTTCCCATACAACTGAATGATAGAGACACCTTTAAGCAGCAGGCACTGTACAGGTATAGTGTTATTTTCAGGTACACTTTAAAAGCGGTATGCACCGCACCGCACCGCGCTGCTTACACATGCCGAAACAACTACCGCTAAGAAAGTAGGGAAATGCACACGTTATAGTAAGTTATGCTGTTTTCAGTCTTTTATTCTTTTAAAATATAATCGATCATATTTCCCAGTCTTTTAAATTGTTTTTTTAATGTAATGTATCATATTTTTTCACCATATAGAAAATAGTATGCACATATTTATCATCAATACATTGGGTCTTGTACATTTTGTTACTTGTGCAACTTTGCGGTGACTTCTTTGCCTTGTTCGTCGTGAATTGTTTTTTCTTTTAAGAGAAATTGGTTGTCTGCTTCCAGTTTAAGTTTGCAAAAAAAATATGTATAATTAACAGTAAATGTACCTCTTTTTGACAGCAAAACATCCATCAGATCGCATTTGATTGCACGTGTACCAAAATCTGACAACGTACCACTTTCTGACATTACACAGGTCATGTTTCTGTACATGTACCACATTCTGATGAAGTACTACTTTCTAACACTACATCAGTCTTACGCAGTGATCTTGGTCACAGGTTAATTTATATTAAAGTGTAATTGATTTTAAACCTACAGGTATATAGTAAAAAAAAATATCTTGCAGTTTGTGCCATTTTTATGCCACTACCAATTCAATCAAACAAGGACAGAGGCACATAAGAAAATGTACTAATGAGAGGAGGCCATTCAGCACATCAATGCTTGTCTGGTTTTCAAAGGGAAATTTGAAAAGGAGAAGAGAAAGTGCATTTAGTTATAATGCCCCCAGATTGTGGAACTCATTGGCCTTGTCTATTACAGATGCTGCTTCGGTCAGTATTTTTAAATCAAGATTAAAGACTTACTTTTGTAGTTTAGCCTTTTTACCTGACTTACATATATACTTGTTTTTATCTATTTTATTTAGTTTTTTGTTGTGTTTTAGGATTCTTATTCATTTCCTGTTTTCTTCAATTGTTTGTTGATGTATTATTATTATTATTATTATTATTATTATTATTATTATTATTATTATTATTACTTTGTACATTTTACTACTTGATATTGCATACTTCTTTCAGTTTTAACCGACATATAAAGCGCTTTGCGATTCTGTTGTGTGAAAGGCACTATATAAATAAAATGAATTGAATTGAATTGAATGAATAGCTGGTTGATCTCAAAACATTATCAAGTCCGGTCTTAAAAGATGATTCATAATCCATAACATTGCCAGGTAACCCATTGCAAATTCCATTTCCTCAGCACCACTTCAAATTTGTAAAGGTTGATTGCTGATGTAAATGAGATAAAACAGGGTTTCTGAAACCAGCATGCTTTCACCAGTTGAACTGCATGAGTTTTTGGTACTAGAGCAAGATGTTCACAGCATGAAATATTTAGTTTTGTAAGACAAACATAGCAGATAAACATATTTTTTGTTGTTTTTCATTGGTGTTCTGGCATCATGCTGACACAGCTGATAAAAAAAAGCTATGCGCTCAAAAGATGAATTAACCAAGGGCTAAAAAACACATTTAGTCAATCATGCAGAGCTATTTGATATGATTGTATGCAAATCACAATTATTAAAGAACCACATGAGAAATACAATTTTATAGTAATAGGAAATTCAACAGCTAGGATGAGAAGCAGTATAATTTATCCCGTTTGATACCTGGCACAAATGTACTTGTTTCTTTTTTTTTTTTTTACAATAAATGACCAAGATATTTCAGAGCAACATTAGAAAATCCCATAGTTTCCAATGTATTCCAATATACAGCGCTCCCCCTTTATAAGGCAGACCTTTATACTGTGGTACAGGTTGTAAGGCGGTACGGTCATGGCTCCCATTTGCCCCATAATGCCATTACACTAACACAAGTATTCTCATTATAAGGCGGAACACAAACAGCACGGTCTCTTAACTATGGCTCCTGACTACAGCATTATAAAGGGGGAGCACTTTATGTGGTCACATGACATGTCATCCTCTAGCACTATGTAAAATATAGGTGAGTTGTGCAACTATTCAGCAACAATCATGAGAAAGCAGTCTCAGTGACTTCACAAGGGATAATAGATAATGTGTGCTTGTGGATCCTGCTCTTTCTCAACACAGTAGCTGCATTTACCCAAGTGTACATCAAGACATTCTTCCAGGTGTTCCTGGAATGGTAAATTAATACCAGAAGCACAGCTTCAATTGCAAGTGGGCTATGACAGATTAAACCCAAAGACAGGCTTACGACAGTGGCCAAAATCTTCAGCACTGGACATACCTGGTTTAATTTAAACAGTGTTAATAGTGGGTAGGACCACTCAGTGTATATCCAGAATTAAATTCTGCCTAGACTTTTGGTCGTGCGCTGTGGACCTTCAAATTCTAATTTGACCAGTTGTCATTATGAGACATGAGTGACTCAAGCATTTCTGTTTCTGCATGGCCTTCAGCTGTTTAAACATGACCACTTCTGTTTAATGAGTGTTTAGTTAATATAATGTCTCATTCATCTTTAGCAAAGTCATCCCAGTTTTTCAGTAAACTGTTTTTGCTGGTACAAATCACATGATCAGCATGCAGCACACACTAACATTATTATTTAACACCCAAGCAAACAGGTTTCCAGAAAAAAAAGGTTTGTTAAGCAAAGGATAATAGATAGTAAAATAACAGCAGTCATGCAAATATGGATATATTGAAAGACATTAATAACTTCCATAGGTTAACTTAAGTAGCGTGTCAAGGTAAGACACCATATGATAAGGCATGGGATACTTTGGGTGAAAGATTATGGAACATCTACAGTAAGGAAGTTTATTTATTTGAAGTTATGGAGGACAGTATTTGTTGATTAAGTTGAAAATATGGGTCTGATACATGACTCCATTTATAATTTAACTGGGAGCATTTTACCAAATATGATTTCCATTATTAGAAAATTGGAGTGATTTACTTGATAGTAATAGAGGGATTCTTCTTTGTATATAGTATGACTATTTAAATTACATTTTAAATGATAGCATTTTATTCGTTTTGTGTCATATTTTGCAAAGATTGTTATTTGTGTTGCGTGAAAAATAAAACAGGCAGCTGGATATCTTATGCTTAGCTTTTTACTGCTATTGTGTATTTTTTATTCTGTAAAACATCTGTTTGGAGGGATCTAAAACAAACCTACTGTGCAATCCAAACAAACTTTATACAGTCTTACAAAAGCTGTGAAAAGGGAATTGTATTTTTTGCAATATTTTAACAGAAATAAAACAATACAGATTTGTATTTGTTATAAGGAGGCTGTGTGGTCCAGTGGTTAAGGAAAAGGGCTTGTAACTAGGAGGTCCCTGGTTCAAATCCCACCTCAGCCACTGACTCATTGTGTGACCCTGAGCAAGTCATTTAACCTCCTTGTGCTCCATCTTTCGGGTGAGACGTAATTGTAAGTGACTCTACAGCTGCATAGTTCACACACCCTAGTCTCTGCAAGTCACCTTGGATAAAGGTGTCTGCTAAATAAACAAATAATAATATTTTAAAATAAGAAAAGTAAGGTCTTACTTCAGGTAGCAATTTGCACCATTTTTTCTTAAAGTGAGGCACAGCAATACTTGTACAAAACTATGGGAAATCAACTTACCATAAAATACCTTCAATTCTCATTGATTTTGTCACATTTACATTACATACATAAAAAAAACATAAACTCTTGGCACTAACAATCTTGTCATTGGTTTCTTTCTTGTTGAAGTTGTCTTTTGGGAAACGTTGAAAGCATGTGTGTTGTGCTCGCAGGAAAACAAGTCAGTCTAAAAATGTAGATTGAGCTGTGTGTATTCTGACCCAACGTAAAAAAGTACCTACAAGGCATAGCTACAAAATATGTAAGGAACTCATATGCTTGTACCTACATGAGGCCTCTGGGGAAAATCTTATTTCAGGTTTATTTTCACTAAAATGGTGCAAATTGCACATTGGAGGAAACACATCTTGGACAAACAGATTCCTAACATCACGAAAAAAACTACCTATTTCAAGCATGATGAAACTACAGAATGCTGCCTAACAGTACTGTATGGTTGCATTTTCTTACTCTCACACATTACTACTACTGGTACACTGCATTCATTTTCAGGAAGCAAGTTCACACTTTAAACCAATGTTATGCAGCAGCTGGCCTCCAAAAGCTTTAGTTTCAGAATCATTAACTATTCATATGTAAATGTTAAGGTTATTTACATATAGTGGTGTAGTCCTTGAGATCTGAAAACAAGGACCGCTTTTCATGTTTTGGGGGCACTTTACTGGTACATAAATGTTGAAAGTGCAAATCTTACATGAATGGCTTCTTAACACTATCAAAACTGCAGACACTGACTGACAGCCCTTTATAGAAAAACATGCCTGCTTTTTACTTGAAACATTCCTTTGAAATGTCAGCTGTCATACTGGACTGGAAGCATTTTGTTGGCATAACATTATCCCTCTTCACATTTCTATTCACATCATGCCAGCTGGCATGGCTGGTTGGATATACATATTGTTCAAATGATATCTGCTTCATTACCTTTCTTTAAGGACAGTATTGAAAAAAAATAAAAGCAAGTAATATTCAGCACTTAAATATCACATTTATATCAAATATTGCCAGTGTTCTTTTAGGCATACAATGGTATATATTTTCTGATTAATTTCCATCTTAAAACACTGTTTCAAGATATTATGCAACAATTAATGAAATATGTTCCTTCTTATTGTTGACTTCTGCTTTAAAATGCAGTTTCCAATCAGAACCCATCAATTCTTAATTGGATTAAGAAAATTCAGTGAATCTGGTAGACAACCCATTTATCAGTTTTCAAAACAAACCAATTACAGATAACCGTTGCCCTCTCGTAGTGTACTATCTGTCATCCATAGACAGATGCATTTGTAAGTGTGCCAAAAATGAGTCTTACCAGATTTATTCTTAAAAGTTCTCTGTTATGAAATGTATAATCACACACACACATATATATTATTTGTTTATTTAGCAGAAGCCTTTATCCAAGGCGACTTACAGAGACTAGGGTGTGTGAACTATGCATCAGCTGCAGAGTCACTTACAATTACGTCTCACCCGAAAGACGGAGCACAAGGAGGTTAAGTGACTTGCTCAGGGTCACACAATGAGTCGGCGGCTGAGGTGGGATTTGAACCAGGAACCTCCTAGTTACAAGCCCTTTTCTTTAACCACTGGACCACACAGCCTCCTATTATTTGGGGTTCTGATCACCACCCGCTTTCGATAAGCTGGGATATATCTATTTTGTTTTGTTTATTTTTTTGTATGTGTACATAGGGATGGTGTGGCTATGTTCCAGTGTCTGGGATTAGGATACTGTTCTGTAAGAATGTTTGCATGTTTGTTTGTTTTACTGTACTGGCGACTGGGGGACATTTTGAATGTCAGGTTATTGTGTGGGAGTTTATACCGTCCATCGCTTAATGTGGGTGAATCTATGTGGTGGCGACTGATTATTAAAAAAAAACAAACAAAAAAAACATGAATTACATTTTTACATTTATTTTTTCAAACTATAGCTTACAAATAAAAACAAATTATATATATATATATATATATATATATATATATATATATATATATATATATATATATATTTATTGCAAGGTTAGATTATAACAAATTACAAATAAATCAGATTGTTTATTAAATTATGTAAGACATAGCAAAGCACGTTTCTTAGTTGTGTTGCACATTTAACAATTAATCCAGACTAAATATACAGTATCTATACAAAACATTTCAAACATCTAGGTTTAAGTTGGCAAATTTCATATATTATGCTTGAACCCAACTTTACCATTTTTATATTACCTGGTTCATGAGCACGTGGTATTGAAATATATTAAAATCCGTAATGGTGCATTAATGTTCTGTTGGCAGAACAAACAATTTAAGGGTTACAGGAGATCATGTATATGCCTATCTTTAAAGCATTAGTGACATTCCATAGTTGCAGTGCATTGGGCAGGTCTGTCTGCAATTAATTTGTAGAACTTGCAAATGAATAATGTTAATTAAAAAAAAAAAAAAAGTTTACTCAATTTAAACAGGATTTGTTTTCATTCAGTACATCCTCCTACATCCTACAAGCGTGACTTTGTTTTGTTACATTCTATAATTCCAGAGGACTGCAGTTTGGCGATCTCATCTTTGCTGTATCCGTGTTCTGCCAGTACCAAATCAGTATGCTCTCCTATTAAAGGGCCCCCACTGAGACAGGGCATAGCCGGTGTCCGAGAAAGCAGGGGGGCTGGTCTAGGGCTAATCTCCCCCTGGGCATCGACAATGAAAGATCCTCGCTCCCTGTTGTGCGGGTGAGAGCTGACTTCATCCAGAGACAAGACAGGCGTCACACAGGCATCAGTTCCATCAAAGATCTTTGACCACTCTGCTTGAGTCTTGCTGGCAAAGGTTTCTGTAAAAATTCTCTTCAGCTCGGGCCAATCAGAAAAGCTCATCTGCAGTGGCAATTGAGAAGAATCCAAATCAAGACCTAAAATAATAATAATACAAATCATTAACAAACATGTTGATAACACACGCTTCAGTATAGTTAACTACACACATATGATGGCCTCCATATTGCCTGTCATCAGGTAGATGCTACCCATAATAATTATTAAGGATCTATAGTGCATCCTATATTGAAATGGTGCTTGTGTTACACAAAAATCATTTTAGGCAGAATAGTAATTTACCTACTGTTAGTTTCATAATGGGGTTATAAGGAACCATGCTGGGTGCTACATCATTAACCCTATGTCAGCGGCAAAGGGTGCAAATGCACTCCAGCATGTTTAAAATGAACATATCCTTATATGTGATTAAACCTTAAATCTATTACTTTTATTTTGATATTTTGATACCAAGTACGTTCTTGTCTGAAAGGTGAGTAATCCTTCTTCAAGGTGCACAGGGTAAATCTTTGGGATGCCCCCTTGCTACCTTCCGAGGGCTGTAAACAATACACACATACCACGATCACAGCTCCTGCTTACTGGGAAAATAGTATTATTTGCTGAACATTTGACTGCATATATATTTATTATAAACCTATTATTATTATTATTATTATTATTATTATTATTATTATTATTATTATTATTATTATTATTATTATTATTATTAATTAGTAATTTGGCAGATGCTTTTATCCAAAGCGACAGAGGTGAACTACGCAACTGCTGTTGCAGTCAAAGGTCTCATCCGAAGGATATATACACACGTACATATATAATATACCAGTTTTCCTATAGAACTGCAGCTTCAGCAAATCTGGTGCTTATAGTCTACAAACAGAGCTAAAATACCAGCACTTTAGCAGGTTAATGATATTAAAATTATCCAGTCAAAATGTTTAGTACTTAATATTGGTAGTAAATCAGGCTACCCTACTTGCCCGCATTTCACTACATATTATTCTTTAATAATAATAATAATAATAATAATAATAATAATAATAATAAATTAAGAAGAAATACCTGAATCTGAATCAGTGCAAGGCTCTGGCCAGCAGAATGTGGTTACATATTTTGTCCTGTTAGATGAACCAGTATATCAGTAGTCCACACCAGTTCAACAAATACAGCTGTGCTAACTTAATACATATTTTGATACAAATCTGATTTTTTTTCCTTTCATAGGTACCCATTATACAGTAGATGCTACTAAAATCTAGTGTACAATGAATTGCATCTTATTGTTAAGGGACAGAAAAGTTTAGGCTAAAGCAATCAGCTATCCGATGACCAGTCACGAAGATAACGAAAGTAAGCGTAAAGGGCTTCGTTATTTATTTATGTATTTATTGCAAAGGCTTTTTTTTATTTTTAATTTGCAGTACCTTCAGTATTTTTTTATAACCCTGCTTATAAATCAACCTAAGTATAAACCCCTCGTACTGTATGCTTATTTTTTCCCATTTGATCAAAGAAACTTTACAATAACGGATTGCTTGGCACATTGTTGTAAAAAAAAAGTTACACAAGGTTACGTCGCAAATGGGATTTTCACTGCTGAAGTCTTCTTAGCATAATGTATGACTTTCAGACTTGTTTCCATGCAAACAAACCAGATTTTTTACCCACCCTTTAAAGTCGTACAATGTTTTAGATGCACACCTCCTACAGAGTGTGGAATGTGCGTGGTGTGTCCGTGCTACGTCACATAAATAGTGACTGTAGAGAAAGAGTGGTGACTTTCTAAACTTTTATTATTATTATTATTATTTAATTTTAAGCAGACGCCCTTATCCAGAGCGACTTACAATTGTTACAAGATATCACATTATACATATATCACATTATTTTTACATACAATTACCCATTTATACAGTTGGGTTTTTACAGGAGCAATCTAGGTAAAGTACCTTGCTCAAGGGTACAACAGCAGTGCCCCACCGGGGATTGAACCCACGACCCTCCGGTCAAGAGTCCAGAGCCCTAACCACTACTCCACACTCAACCCTTTAAAACAACCATTTTTTATTTTTGTTTTTTTTGCCCCTTGGCCACAATTATAGATCAAAAACATCAATAATGTCTTTGGAATAGCAATGTTTGCAGAAATCCACCACCAGAAAGCACAACTCTGGTCACATGACGCTCATGGCGAATCAAACCTGCAGAACAGACATACTACAGCAGACCAAATCAAATACATCTTCAACAACGGGAACATAGGAACTATGAATTGTGGGTTTTGGAAGAAGGTTAGGGTATTTTTTTTAATGCATTTTAGAGTGCTCAATTATGTTACCCATGTTTTTCAGCCCAATTAAGAATGTCCAGTTGTGCTCACCACAGGAGAAATGTGGGTCAGTGAGTGTTCTCTACACACAGATGTCTGCAGGTTTCAATTGCTAATATACGATTACAGTGCTCCCACATTCCAAGTATGACCACAGCTTCCATTTGCCCCATAATGCCCATCTGCTACCACTTGGTCCTTAAAGGGTTAAGGGAAAGCACTGTTCTCTAGCAAGTTCCAAAAGTGAACACGAGTAAATGCAGGAAGAAATTAATTAAAAAAAAAAAAACATGACAATTTAAAATTGGGTATGACTGGAACAATGGATTAAAATCTCTGAGAAGAAACAATTTGGCTCAATTCTCAGAAGTCTTGACTCATGGTAAAATAGCTGGCAATAAAAAAAAGGATATTTCATTAAATCACAAATTTGATGTTCTTTTACCTCACATAAAAAGATGAATATGATCCAATCGTAATTATAGTGCTGTATAAAATATTAATAATATTATACTACTACAACTAATAATGAAACTACAACCAAACATCTAAGTTATATATTTCAAGTTCTCTTAAGCACTCTCAGAGGTGTTTTTTTTTATCATTTTTTATTTTGTAACATTATTTTCTGTACTTTATATAAAAAAACAAAAAAGAAAAAACAAACAGGGGTTAATTAAAGCAGGGGTTTTCAACCACAAAAAGTATTTAGGTACCAGTAAGCAGCAGGATTGCAGTTTGGAGTTTACAGAAATAACAAAATCACAATGTGTATGGGGCAATTTACGTACGTTACAGTGCACATATTTTGTTAGACGATCAAACTTGCCTTTAATGAGTTCCTCATAAAACTGGGGCTCAATAGCACCCACTGCCATGTACTTCCCATCCGCAGTCTTGTATGTTTCATAAAAGGGCGCCCCACTATCTAACATATTCTCTCCCCGCGATCTGTTCCAAAGGCCAAGGTTTTGGGATTTCCACAGAAAGGATCCAACATAAGCCGCTCCTTCGACCTACAATACACAAGTTGAAACAGTGGAAGATCAAAGAAACTGCATCACATAATAACATCAAAAAACTGTCAACCACTGACAAATTTGAACTCTGCAAATAACAGGAACTGATAACTTGCAAGCAATTTATTTTTTGTTCCTTGCTATCAGTGTGTTAGCAATTCCATTTTTCTTTTTATCTGGATGAACCTCTTAAGAGAAGCAGGTGGTCAGTAGTGTAATGGCACCTGATACACTGTGAATCACCAACTGATGGTGAATCACCTACTTGGTCCTTTTTATGTTGTGTTTTTTTTGTAGTATCATGCTGTTTTATCTGGGTGTAAAATCAAACTCATTACTCAAAGCATGAAAAATGTACAATTAGTCAGTGGATGGAAAGAGATATTTCATCAATTCCACAGAGCTTCTGATTTTCTCCTTATTATAAATACAATTATGTAAGTATATATTGTAAAGTGATACACTATACAGATATTGGTATTTATGTAGTTCACTATTTAAATGTATAGGAGTATGAGTAAATACAAATATTCCTTTTGTATCATTCCAGTTGAAATGAATCAAGAGGGGTTGCTTGAAACCTTACATCAAGGACTTCATCAATTCATTATTTTTTGTTAGAAATCTATTGAAACAAATGTTAAATTATACCAACATTAGTGGCTTATACCACATCAGTGACTTGGAAACTCATGAAAGCTGTCTAACTACATATTGTAAATGTATATTATACTGAATAATGGCAAGGATCGTCCTATTCATTTCAGTGGGCAACGGTATGTGACCTCATAGCCATAGCGATATCGCAGGACATCACCACTGTTCTCTTTAACCCTTTGCAGGGTCTGACTAACATGACTTGCAGAGGTTGGGCTCACATGACTTGACATGGCTTGTATCATTGCAAATAGCCAACAAGTTTCACTAAAAGTTTCAATATACCCTACGATTACCTAGTTTGAATATAAAAAAATAAAATAAAAAAAGGTTTTACAATTGACTCAATTTCTTTAGACATGTCATTGTAAAGTGTAATTTAGTGATCTCCTACCTAAACACTGTAAAATGACCAGTGGTAGCCAGAACCCTGAAGAACTAGGATCAGAAATAATGTTATAAATGCCATGTGTGGTTTTGATTTTTGCACAACTGTTTGACGGGTGCGCAGGCTCATCTACTTCAGATTCTTTGCTAGAGAGATCTGTCATGCCATCAAAAAAAGGGTCGGTAAGTACTCTTGGTTATGCAAAGCAATTTAATGTGCTCTCTGTTAATGCGTGCGCTTTGAAGGAATGGTATACAGCAATTCAAAACAGACACTAAAATGCTGCACCACATTAAAAAAAAAAAGGATCTTTATTGGCTCGGGCTTCACAGAAATGTGTTTTGATTGGCGATTGGTTTCTCATAGGAATATTTCACTGCCATTTAATATTTTGTTAATTTATTTTTGGCTTTATGAACATTTTAGGTTATTTAATATGATTTCAGGTAAGTTTTGTACTTGTGATCGCCAAATCTCAAAACAGAAAACAAAAACTTTGCTAAAAAAAAAATCTAATAAAATTGATTGTCTGGAGAAAAAAAAAACCACACACACACACAAACTAATTCAACCAAAATGATAATGAGCAGCCTGCAAAGGGTTAAACCTATTTTTGTTTTAAGCCTATTTTGTGCCTCACAATTCACCCGAGGCATAGCAATATCCCATGACACACACCCTATTGTGTTATATTGCTTAATTTTCATATATTATTATTTATTATTATTATTTATTTCTTAGCAGACGCCCTTATCCAGGGCGACTTACAGTCATAAACAAAAATACATTTCAAGAATCACAGTACAAGTAATAATACAATTAAGAGCAAGATAAATTACTTTTCAGGATGTACTGAGCTAAAACTATTACTTAACAGACTCTCGGTATTTAAAAACAACATATTTCTTTCCTGCGTTGTTGTGTAGTAATGGCTTTCTGCATAAGGTATTAATCATGTAACAGATTATGTATAAGTTTTTCATTATGTTTAGATTGTGTTTCAGTGTGCTTTTATAGTTATGTTGTCTTAATGTGTTTAATAATTCAGTTGCTTTATTAATATGCTTTTATATTAAGTTTATATGCAGTACTGTGTAAGTTTTGAGTTCTTTCATTTCCCATCGGCAAAACCAGCTACGTGCAGTTTTGCATAGCCTAACACGACTCAGTCACAGACTGGTGTCTGAGCTAAATGGCAAAAGACAGGAGACTAGCAGAGATAGTGTGAGATGGGGGAGGGGAACTGAAAGACAAGACGGATGCGCCCTGCTATGTACAACGTGGTATGCAACCCGTCATGGACAGAGCGCAACCCCCCCTCCCCTCCCCTATCCCCTGCAGAGAGAGTGTGTAATGATAGAGTGGAAACCCCTATCATTGGACAGAAGTAAGACAAATGGGAGTGGAATCACCAGTTGCTTACAAAGGTAATAACATAAAATCTTGTAAAAGTTTGTTAGTCTTTTCATCCCTTTTGAACTGACTCAGTGGATATCTGTTTTCCGATACAAAAATATGCACCGAGCTGACCTGGTCCGAAGTCAGTTTGTAACTTGTGCATATATAGGTGCTTTCACACAGAGGAATTATGACGGTTCAGAACCGCCACTGTAGCAGCTTATAGGTCTGTGTGAATTGCCTATACTGCCACAGAACCGTCATATTTTATGCCGTCTCTAAACCAACTCGCGAGGTAGTTCAGAGACAACACTGAACCGTCATAACTGCCTGTGTGAAAGGCTATACCGTCACTGAAGCGCTGTGGTTTCAAAGTCAACATGACACGTCACTATAGCGCTTAATTTGTGCCTGAGCTTGAGTCATAGTGCCGGTACCTATAGTTAAAAATCTCATAAAATGCTTTCTTTTTAAAATCTCAACACAGTTGCATTAAGTCTGCAAGTTCTTGTGTGCGCGTTAAAGAGAGACAGTCTGTCCGCTGCCACGTTTGTAGCCTACTTTAAATTACTTTACGATTTCAGCTTGAGTGCCTTTAAGTAAGATGACACTGGCTGCAACTCTATTCTCGTTTTTTATACACAAATAAGCTTACTTGATTTGAAAAACGTCATGAATGATACAAGCAACTTCTTACACTACTTGGTTTGATTAAATGAGTATACAACAAAATATGAAAGCTCAACATTAATTTCAACAAAGAACAACGGCAACTTTTTAATGAAAAAAAAATATTGTAGCCTACTTCAATAGGAACATTAGCCTGCTATATTATATTAAACCAAAACAATAAAAATAATAACAATCTAGTTCTCTTGCCTTTTTCAATGAATATAATTTAATGTGTTAGGTCTTGTCAGTGAACAGTCTGTTGTTGCCATGAGAACAATCTGTTGATTGACAGGTTTGAAAGTTGTACTCGCGCGATCTCTTTGGCTGTGTGAAAGGGTTATGACAGTATTACACCGGCATAGATTGTGCAATTTCATGCTGTGTGAAAGGGTATTTTACACACTCGTTAACGTTTCAGAGATGGCACAGTAGCTGCCTTTCTGTGTGAAAATGGTATATGATTGTATTGGAGTTATACCTTTATTTTTATATAAAGTGTTTTTGAATCAAAAAACATTTGTCATCTTATTTTTTCAGTACAGTTGCACATATTCCAGCAATGTTTTTTTTTTCAAAATAATTGAGGTTGTTTCAGTATTTTTTGTATCATATCACTGGTCATAAATCAGTTTTGAGTAGTTATTTTCATTTGATATCAGTTAGGCATCAGGTTTTCCCATAAAAATGTCAGATTAACCAAACGAATGCTGAGGAGAGGCTTTGGGAACGAATGAAATGTTTCTGATTGAACAGGTGCACAGTCAATGTTGTGAATAACTACTCAAAACTAATTTTGTATAATTTGCATTTTTTAATATCTTTATAAACTCCCTGATAATATAATTATTTGACAGTCCTCTGTTCTGCCCATACAGTGGAAGCCAGTTATTAGCAATCCTGATAAAGACAATGTTCGGTTATTAGCAAAGTTTTCCCAGGATCCAATCTCATCCCGTAGACTTTACTGTTAACGGAATTCAGTTATTAGCAATCTGCCACACCACTTATTGACAACTTCATCAGTTTCCAAGGTTGTACATGCTTTATGCAGACTTTATAACACTGAATTCACAGCTGTTGTTGGAAATAAATAGGCTACATTAAGATGCCCAGTGCGTCGTTTATTACATTATTTCATATACATGTACTAGTGGGTAAGCCTATAGGCACCAGAACAAAAATAGTTTAAATGTTCTATATCAGGAAGGGTTGTATGTAGTTGGACTCATGACAGAATGCATGTATTTGATGAACCTTAAGGAGGCTCAGGATGACTCATTTAAGTCCTTTATTGTTGTCAATTTTATCAGTCTCACTCCAAGGATAAAGGAAATGCAAATGAATTTTAATGGCATATTTCTAAATATCACCTATAAGAATGACATTACAGACTCATTGTCTTGCAGTCTTTCAGTTACAAGACAATGGGGTCTCTATCCAATTGATCTAAACTGTGGTGGATCTAAATACTGCTGCCAATCAAATCATTCTCTACCTGTCCTCTGAGGGTCAACTTTTCTGTTTTTGCTCATTTACCAGAGGATCTACTGCATTTTATCATATTGTGCATATGTTCTGCTGCATATCACAGTTTATCCCAAGCATGCGGATTTAGGCAGGATTACATCATAAAGCCTAAAAGCTGGGCTTTAAGCTACATCAAAAATAATTTTCTATCAACATTCCTTAATATCCACCTATGATTATAGGTACATTTAGAATTCTTTTTAATATTGCTAGATACATCACAGTCTTGTGGCCCAAAGGCACATTTTCTAATAGGAAAACTGTATAAAACTTGCAAGAAACAGCTTAGTTGCAGGAATGAGCAGCTATTGTTCTGAGCAACGTTTCATACCATTTAAACAATTGTATTGCCTTTACTCAGGCTTCAAAATAGAGAATGTTGTGTTAAATTGTTCATAGTGAATATACAATTTGTAAAACTACAGAAAAAAGACCTTTCAAAGTAGCTCTGCTGTGTTGCTACATTCTATTTGTATTTAAGATTTAAACTGGAAGAAAACAATACTCACCATGCTTGTATCAATCACCTGTCCTTGGCCAGATTTCACCCTCTCCAACAGGGCCAAGACAATCCCCATTGCACATATTAGGCCTCCTCCAGCAAAGTCAGCCAGCAGATTGAGGGGTGCATACGGGTTCTCATTGTGCCTCCCAAGCATAGACAGCAAACCTGGATTGAGCAAATGTAAAGACAAAGAATTTCAACAGATCCAACAAGACCTGAACATTCTGGCCCAATAAGGCATTTTACATTCTATAAAAAAAGAGAATATTCACTCATAAACCAGGCCAAATGTAATATTTAAGATGCATCATTTGTTTTTCATAAGGTGGCCCACAGGGCACTGACAAAGGCATTAGCTGAAATGTTTGTATACTTGACTTGCCCAAAGCAAAGGATTTTGTAGGCAATTTGGGTAAAGTTAGTTTTTTTTTGTTTGTTTTTTCTTGTTATTTAAAGCTGTATAAGGATAGTGGCACCCTAATGTCCTTAATGCTTTTGCTGTTTATATCTGGAGGCATGTTCCTATCACACAATTCAGCACATGATTAATATGCACGGTTGAAAATGTTGAGGTAGCTTGAGCATACTGCCCATCCATAAAGTACCTGTCTGTACATACTGCTTTTAGTCATCTGCCTTATGAGCACTAGTAGGTTAATTCCATGCCAAATCAGCTTTCTCCATAATAATAATACAAAACACAGAATGTTTACTTAAGGTAAAATACATACTCCTTCACATACTATCAAAGATCATTCAAATAATCAAACTATACATATACTGTAGTGCCTACCAGTACAGTTTACAACATATAACTTTGTTGAGCAAAATACATATTAAAAAACCTCCTTCCTACCTGCCAAGGGGTACAGCAACCCAATTGTAACTAGATCAGAGTCACTGTCCTGACTCTTGATTACAAGTATAAAACCTCCCTGTTGATTAGCCCATAACTCTTCTGCTAGCACAGATTAACCTCAACTTTCAAAAGTGACTGTGTGACACCAGCTCTTACCCTTGTCAAAGGCCTACACAGAAGACTCTCAATTGACAACTCATCAATTATTTTCCAATTTGAGGCTCAGAGGGAAGATTGCCAGGAGACAAAATTAAACCCTGTGACTCATAAACCTTCAAACATCAAATCCCTTTAGCTGACTTAATGTCTCGGTCCATTAAAATATTTCAGGAGTGTAGGAATTGATAGATAAAATGGTAGCCATATTAGTCCAGGGATGATAGACAAAGACAAGGAGATGTGATACATTTTATTGGACTAACTAAATAATAATTAATCACAAGCTTTCGAGACCTCAAGGTCTCTTCTTCAGGTGAAAGTAGGAAAGAGAGATTGATGTTTACATTTGAAAGGTGGCATCAGAACTTTAACAAAAACAACCCATTTTGAATCACTACAATTCTAATGTAAGAAAAAAAGCTGCATAATAAAATATGACAATGTACACACACACATATATAAACATATTAAAA
The DNA here is from genome assembly GCF_902713425.1 of Acipenser ruthenus. Lineage (NCBI taxonomy): Eukaryota > Metazoa > Chordata > Actinopteri > Acipenseriformes > Acipenseridae > Acipenser > Acipenser ruthenus. Next base: position 33,679,636 of record NC_081190.1, on the reverse strand, counting down.
ATAAAGTAAAAATAATAATTAAAAAAATATATACAAATACACATACATATATACACACACACATATATATATATATATATATATATATATATATATATATATATTGTAACACGACTGGTACTCAGTGACGTTCGTTGCCCCTTTTAAAAATTGACCCAAGACACAGAAAATTGATTTTAACGCGCTGACGCGCTATTTTCTAATAAACAAACAAAATAAATAAAATAAACCCCTAGCTCCTTCGGAGCGCTAATTAAACTTCCAGGAACCCCTGACTACAAAGTGGGATGGCTAAGCCATTTCCCCACAAAACAAAACAAAACACACACAGGTTTACACTCCCAAAAGGTTTCACACTATCTTTTTTCCTTTTTTTCGCCAGCACGCACTTGCAAGCGGGCTCTTCACACAGCAGCCCGAGTACACTGGCTGCTTTCTTTTTATACCTGGCAGCTGGCCTTAATTTGCAATAACAAGGCCAACTGCCAGAACAATTACCAAATGAAAATTAAACAATTAACAATGAACTAAACAAGTGCACACGCACATGTTTTCTGCAGGGAGGATTTAACCCCCTCCCTGCTGTCTTACACTATATATATATATATATATATATATATATATATATATATATATATATATATATATATATATATATATAATAATGAAAGAAAAGTTTTTTTCAGGACGTTTCGGGCAAAAGCCCTTCTTCAGCTGTTGAAAAAGAAAATTAGAACAGCTAAAATTAGACAATGCGACACACAGAAGAATAAAATACTGTAAATAGATAAATAGACTGAACACGATTATGCCAGCAGGACTCAACAGAAAATGAACTAATTAACTCCAATAAGTATATAACATTTAAATAAATAAATAAACAAAATTAATTCAAAAGTTGTGCATACTGATGCGCTGGGGAGGCCAAATCAAGCCTGATCCTCAGAGCCAGCATTGCATGATAATATAAATATAAGTTTATATAAAATAATGTTAATTAGAATTAATACATTTTAAAGATATAAGTACACCATTACATCATGTAAGAATAAATCATTCTTGGGCAGCTGGCTCTTTGAGCTAATTATATAAATAAATAAATATATATATATATATATATATATATATATATATATATATATACACACACAGTGCCTTGCAAAAGTATTCAGACCCCTGACCAATTCTCTCATATTACTGAATTACAAATGGTACATTGAAATTTCGTTTTGTTTGATATTTTATTTTAAAACACTGAAAGCAAGATATTTCAGTTTTTTATTTTTCTTAAAAATATTTCCCAACATAAAACCAATGTCACCTTACAATAATTGATTTTGAGTTTCAGTATTTTAAAATAAAATATCAAACAGAACGAAATTTCAATGTACCATTTGTAATTCAGTAATATGAGAGAATTGGTCAGGGGTCTGAATACTTTTGCAAGGCACTGTATATATATATATATATATATATATATATATATATATATATATATATATATATATATACACACACACACACACACACATATATATATATATGCAATGTATATACACAAGTACTATAAATTGTAATGAGGTAGAAAACGAGTTTCCCTATCGAGTCCTTTGTTTTTTGAGTCCAGGAATTTTATAAATTTAAGTTCCCAAGTTCTCCTCTCTTGTGTGTTTTTGAAATTGCCCTTTAAAACAAGAACCATCAGATCATGCAGAGAATGGTTCGGCATGTTGAAATGGCTGCCAATAGGAGTGCTGGTAATTCTCCTACCTAAGTCCCATCGGAGCATTTGTTACATTTAATCATGTAGATTACATTTCTGGATCTGCAGGTAAATGATCCTTTTATCTCTAGTTTCCCTTTTGTTGTGAGGATGGTATTCTGCATAGAGATATGGGGACAGGTTTTGCATCTTTTGGTATTGTAGGGTTTAGTTCCATTGTGTGCATTGTTTAGGTCAGTTGGTAGTTTGCTCCCGATGATAAGCTGGGAGAGGTTAGGTGGTTGTCTGTAGGATAGGAGAGGTGTGTCAAAGAAAATATTGGAGAGGGTGAAATCTTCAACTAAAATTGGGTGTAATTCTTTGATGATTTTGCGGAGAGGTCGTAGGGATGGATTGTATGTAACAGCTAAGGGTACTCTAATAGACACAGGTTTCACTTTGTATTCCAACAATTTTTCCCTTGGTATGCTGATGGCATGTTCCATTTCTCTGTCAGTCTGTTTTGGAGAATATCCTTGTTGGATGAAAGCATCACGAAGTCTGCAAAGATGTCTGTTTCTGTCAGTCGTTTCAGAGCAGTTCCAGTGGTAATGAACAGCTTGACTGTAAATGACAGATTTCTTTGTGTGATGTGGAGGAAACTAGAGATGTGGAGGTATCTTTGGCTATCAGGGGATGGTAATTATTGAGAGCATGGTGGAATTGGTGTAATGAGGCCTCACTTTCTGTCCAGATAATAAAGATGTTGTTTATGTATCTTAAGTACAACTGTGGTTTGTAAGGATGTTGCTCTAAAAATTCTTTTGTCCAGACTGGCCATGAAGAGATTAGCGTGTTGTGGTGCAATTTTAGTCCCCATGGCTGATCCCATGATCTGTTGATAATATTTGTTGTTAAAGGTAAAATAGTTGTGCGTAAGAATAAATTCAATTAGTTTGCCAATGATGCTAAGAATTTTAGACAGGCTGATATACCATCGTGACAAGGGATGTTGGTATACAGGGCCTTCACATCCATAGTGACTAGTATAGAATTTGTGTAGTGTCCTGGATGAAACTATCTGTTTCTATGCTGGCACTACATCCACTTGTTGGTGTCCAGTCAAAGCTTTTAGTGATGTTACTTCTGTTGTATGGAGTTTGTATAGCAATGTTGTTGTCAAGATGATGGAAAAACTCCTTTAGTCTGAGGCGTCTGAAAAATGCTTCCAAGTCTCCACAGAATTTTATTTTGTCCAGGTTTTGCGACGGGCAAAATGTCAAACCTTTCGATAGAACTGAAGTTTCTGCTTGAGTTAAATTGTGTTTAGAAAGGTTTACGACGGAGAGTTGGTTAATAGGAGTGTCTCTTGTTGTTTTAGATTTCTCTAATTTATCCAGTTTTTTTTTTTTTTTTTTTTTTAATTTTCAGTTGCATGTCTGCCTGTAGATGTTTCTTGTAATGTTCCTTAGATTTAGTATAGAAGTCTGCAGCTGTGCTGTTTTTTGTTTCTAGGTTAATATACAGTGTTTCAATCTGTTTCTTTAAAGAGTTTTTCTTTGCATATATTAAGTGGATTAGGTGGTTTCTTAGTTTCTCTGAAGTCTTTTTACAAAGATGTTCTGCATACGTAGATTTGAATGTAGTGCTCAAAGGATTGTAGATGATGAGTCATTTTGGTATTAAGTTCTGTTTCTTGCATCTAGTTAGGAAGAAAATAACTGTCCAGTTTAGCTTCCTTTCTTCTCATGTTGGTAATAATTTAATTATAGTGCTTAAAAAAATGATTGAAATAGAGAAATGCATTAAACAAGATAATGTGTTTGTTCAAAATTACAGCAGAAATCACTTCTTGTATTCGTCAGTGTTGAAAAATGTGTTATATTGACAACAATCAATTTCACAACTAAAGTAACTAACCAAATGATCCAAAGACTGCTTTGGTTTTAAACTGCTGTCAATTTAAGAGTGTCAACAGTGCCACGTTAACAATGTTGAAATGTGTATTTAAAAGGAAAATATATATTTGGACTTTGAGGTTGGCAATATCAAGCATTATCACAATGTATTATTTAAACCAATGCATGCACATTCCAAAGGTGACCACAACCACACAGTAAATGAAAGAGGTTTATATGAAAGCTATGTTTGTCTAATGTATAATTTGTATAATGTTGTTTGGGCAGAGCTGAAATGCCACAATAGCATATGAATTAAAAAAAAAACTAAAAAAACACACAGAGTGAATGTACTGGTTAAAAATATTTGTATAAAATAGTTTATTGGATTATAGCCAAAGGAGGTGAACACTGTTGCAAATATGGACAGAATGATCCAATCGGCACGTAAGGGTCCCCATTTTTTCTGTGTGTATTTTAAAAGGATATCATTAAAATATTAGAGAGTTGTTTTTCAAAGGAGCAAAATAACAACTTGGGGTCTGATTGGTACCATAGGTGAAGTTATTCATTTTGCTTAGAAAGTTACAGAGCTAGTGCCCATCGGCATGACGCAGTGAAAGGTAATGTATAGAGGTTCACTTTACCTGACATAGCAACATAGTTGATGTCATGACCTGCTACCTTGGCATATGATCCACTCTGTCCAAATCCGGTCAGTCTGGCATAAATTAATCTTGGGTTATCTTTTAAAATTTCATTTGGACCAAGTCCCAGCTTCTCCATCACACCTTCAGTTAAAACAAATAACAAATAACATACTTGTGAGCATTTTGCAGTCAGGAAGTTAAACAAACAATCTTAGAAGTCCCATTTTGGGTTTTGTGTCAGCAAAGCAGCATCGCAATGCAGTTCAATAATTACAGTAAATATGAAGATTTGTTTTATTTTGTTTGTCTATATTTGTATTGAAGACTTGGTCTTGTTTCAAACTGCAGTTTCCAATACGTCAACAGTGCAACCAAACATGTTACTATCAAAAAAAAAAAAGTATATCATCATCACACCCTACTGAATATATGTAGGGGTGCACCAATAACGATTTTCTTGGCCGTTACTGATAGCCAATGGTTATCTACCCATATCGGCCGATACAGATAGGATACCGATAATAATAGACAATACAGATAAGCTATTGTAAACTACTAGAACAAGACATATATTTAAACTGTTTTACAATTATAAATGTTAAAAAATGAACAGATATCGTTTACTTGTTGTATTTATATGACAAAAATGAGCAGGTATTGTTTACTTGTTGCATATACTTCAGAAAATAAATACATAGAATAACATAGTATTATATTGTGTGCTTGACAGCAATTTATACATTTGTTTTACAACAGAGTCACACAAAAATACTACTTTGCATTTGTACTTCTAAAAACACTTCTGTCGAAAACAATATATAATGTGACGTTAACCTTTATAGCTACTTACGTTACTATGATACCGTGCTGTACTCTTGATTTCTGTTTTGGGAGTTATTCTTTCAGCACCAAGAAAGCGTGCTTGGGAAAGTGATTAGTTTTGTTTGTTTCAAAATCATAAGCCAAGTGAAAGCCATTTGGCACATCAATGGTCGTCTGTATCCTAGTAGCAGACTGATCCTAGAACTTTGTCTTTTTTTTTTTTGGGGTCCAAATAGTTCAGTAGCAATAATAACCCAATAACATCCAAAAAGGAAAGAGTGTTTCAATGGAAACCCTGTTTAAAAAATTCATGTACCAGTTTGTTAATTCTTTTTATTAAACATAATGATATTGTGTTGCTGGAAATGTTTGTTTTTAGATTTAGATTTCAAAACAACAACAAGGTTGTACATTCTGCAAAATGTTAAATGCACTTAAAAAAAGACTAATTTCTGAGAATGAGCTGCTAGCTATCATGAGCGTCATACTAGCGATCGTGTAACCACATGGTCACTTCTCTGCAAATGATTATCTTCAAGGCATAATATCCCAGGGGGTGCATCACATGAACCAGGCTGAACATTTCAAAACTGGAAAAGATAAAGGCAGGTCCTAAGATTGGTGTCTTATGACTTTGTGCTTAAAAGGTCAGAATAATCCCATAGAAATGGGATGGACTAGTTTGTTCAAAGAAAAACAATATTCAGAACACTGTGAGCACAAATCATAAAAAAAAAAATATTTCACACACACGGTACCTAATCTCTTTTTATCAGTAATGTTATCTTCAAGTGTCAGTCCTAAACTTCTTATAGCAAGGGCTTGAAGGGTAGAGCACGTTTCCAGTACAGCATTATCTGTGCTCAAGTGAAACACAGCCCCCACTTCTTAGTTCTGGGGAAATCAAACAACGAACTACGGACTTGGAAAGCATCCTTCACAATCAACAGCCTCTTAGGTGACTCCTCTGCCAGCATCTTAACTATTCGATGGGTTGTCAAGCCTAAGTAAGATCAGGTTCTCGTGACAAAATGGGACATAACACAATGGGAAACTTTTAAGTTAATAATGTGGTTTCTCCACAAGTGATCTAAAAAAAATAATATTGTAATTCTATAGATTATGAAGTGGAAAACAGAGTCAATATTTCCCAACCAAAAGAGCAAGAAGAGGCTGTGCAGCCCATCAAGGTTTTTTCCTTGCTAGCATGCCATTTGCACCAAGACAGTATATATTGGTTTATAGATGCTAAAATAAACCAAGAAATTTTGTTGATAAATTGTTTTAAATGGCCAATCAATATTCTTATTAATATCAAAGAAAAGTATAGAAAAACTTCTAGGCAACCTGGTAAAACATGCAACTGAACGCTTTTAAACAGCTGTCTGTCAAAACAATATGATTAATATAATTCCCAAATTAAGGAAAAGCTGGTGGTTTGTAATCTACAGCACAATTTTTTTTATTTATTATTATTATTATTTATTTCTTAGCAGACGCCCTTATCCAGGGCGACTTACAATCGTAAGCAAAAACATTTCAAGCGTTACAATACAAGTAATACAATACAATATTTGTTTATTTAGCAGACGCCTTTATCCAAGGTGACTTACAGAGACTAGGGTTTGTGAACTATACATCAGCTGCAGAGTCACTTACAATTACGTCTCACCCGAAAGACGGAGCACAAGGAGTTTAAGTGACTTGCTCAGGGTCACACAATGAGTCAGTGGCTGAGGTGGGATTTGAACAGGGGACCTCCTGGTTACAAGCCCTTTTCTTTAACCACTGGACCACACAGCCTCCTATATGAAAGAGCTGATATAACACAAAGACCTGCTGATGATTTTAAGAGAAGACATTTGCAATGATGAAGTTATGGGTGAATGCATTGTAAATGGCAAAATGACAATGCAAATTTATTACATCAATCTTTGTTAAGTGGGAAATGTTCTTACCGTTGCGGAAGGGCTCAATTAAAACATCACTCTCAACACACAGCCTCTTCAGAACAGCAGCCCCTTCTGGTTTCTTTATGTCCAAGGCCACTGACTGTTTACCACGGGACTGCACATCAACTGTCATGGATGCCTTGGTCCTATCCACACGGATCACTTTGGCTCCAAAATCGGATAGGATCATGCCGCAGAATGGGGCTGGAGCCAGGCCAGCAAGCTCTATCACACGGATTCCAGCCAAAGCCATATCTAGTAAGAGGATTAAAAAATGGAAAGAAACCTGAGTGTTTGAAACAATCCCCCTAAACCCTGTGTATTATTCAAACAGGACTCAGACATGCTGTACGCAGCCCGTTCATCATCTTGCTTACTCATCTGAGAACATTACCAGCTACTCTTTAGAACTTTTTTTTTTTTTTTTGAGTTTATCTGTCCATTCAAAATATACCATATTAGTAGACAGGCAGCTAAAATCCTCCCTAAAACAACTCTAATATACAGCCTGTATTTGGATCCTGTGACATCATTGTTCCAGTTAATTAAACAACCAGCTGCTGCCCTAATGGCTGTCACAAGGTTCTTCGCGACTAGAACGACAACATATTCCATTCAAACGGAACATCTAGGGCTGGCAAACTGCAGACTAGCCATATACTGTAGGTTACATTATGAAGTGGGCAACAAAATGAAACTATAATGTAGGTGTTTTCAAACATGTCTGTCAGTTATTCTAAAATATTATACATAGATTTTAATAAATAAGTATTATAAGCCGATAAAATCCAACAAGATGAGGTTTGAATTGAATCTGCAAATCCTGTTTTCTTGTAAATATAAACTGCTGGTTTCCCAGACACTGGATACAGTAGCAATTACAGTACAGGTAATTTGAAAGTGGCGTGAGTCACGCTACCTCACAACACCACTACGTTACTTTCCTGCAGCTTTGACTATTTTCATTCTACTGTCCTGCATATTTCCTCCCACTAACACTACCTTCACTCACATTTCATGGGGCATTCTTACTGTGGTCAAGGAAATCAACTGCAGCATTGCAGTACTTGCAGTATATGATAGCAACAGCAACTGTATATTTTGATATTTATGAAGCAATTACGTCTATGTTGTAGATTTGAGGATGTAATTATTTTTTTTATTTATTTATTTTTTTTATAATTTAGTCGTCGCCAATTATTTTTACCCCGGTTTTCACCCCAATTTAGCATGCCCAATTATTATCTGTATCCCTGGCTCACCGCTCGCAACCCCCCCGCCGACTCGGGAAACGGAGGCTGGAACACGCGTCCTCCGAAACGTGCTCCTTCCAAGCCGTCATTTTTCGCACTGCAGATCCACAACAATGCTACCAGACCTATAGTGCCGGAGGACAACACAGATCTGGCGGCTCCGCTGCAGAGCCACAGGCGCCCTATCGGCCACAGGGGTCGCTGATGCGCGGTGAGCCGTGGATTCCCCTGCCGACCTAAGCCCTCCCTACCCGGGCAGCGCTCAGCCAATTGTGCGCCGCCCCCTAGGAACTCTCGGTCACGGTCAGCTGTGACATAGCCTGGATTCGAACCAGCGATCTCCAGGCTATAGGGCACATCCTGCGAGGAGCGCCTTTACTGGATGCACCACTCGGGAGCCCCACATTTTGCATTTTGAACCACTGGAGTCCATCACTATTTCCGAAAGCTTCTCGCCCTTTTCTAACCGATCGATCACACAAAGTATATAAATGTCAACATATGGAATGCAACAGGTGTTTTACCTTTTACCTGTTCAAGTCTTCAAACTGGCAAACTGATATAAAACATAGCATTATTGTGAGTGGCCTGCTTCCAGCAAAACAAGTCTGACATTCATACAAACAATTATTTTTCCAACTCATAGTTGTCTTAATCATTATCCTTTTGACTGCCCCTCTTGTATCATTTTTAAGCATAATTTTTAATTTTGAATAACTTTCGATATATAACACTATAAAGCTTCCCTGTCTCGTACATGTTTGCCAGCAGCTATTTATGATTAAGAAAATGTATCTTCCAGGAAAAAAACAGAACACTGTATTATCCCCAAAGCTGAACTAAAAATAAGGGAGACATTGAAAAAGAGTAAAGCAAATCTGACCAAAACCATTTCATGTAAAAAACAAAAACAATACCTTGCTGTGTGCTTTAGACTGCTAGCCATATATCCTTTTTTATTTAATTATGGTTTGATAATCCCATAGTGGCCATGGTGGCAGTTAAAAACAGAATTAAAAAACACATATTTCGAAGATACAGTAATTTACCAAGTGCTACAGAGGTCAGTCTAAGTTAGTAAAATGTTTTAAAATCCTTTGTGTAATGAAATGTGTTTTTCATGAGACTTCACTTGTATGCCTCATCTAGCCTTCAAGAGCACAGACCAGGAAACATCATGCGGAGATGTCAATACAGTAGCTAGAAGCCATGCAGGGAACACAATTTGAAACCGTCAAAATGCATTTAACAAGAACTACCTCACTTTTCTAGCTCCCTTTTATCCCTGCTGCAGGATACAATGCCCTCATGGGCAGGTGTGTGACTGAGGCTGAACTCAAGTACTGTTGCTCTTTAGTTGCTTATTAATTCATCAATCAATAATTTGCCTCCCACAAACGTTGAAAAGCTTATGCCAACATCAGATGAATGTGGGTAATAAGTCTTAATACCATAACCAAACATGCACAGATCATACAAAATGTCCCCTGATTTAACAAGGAAGAGTCGTCTCATCAGTGAACAGTTTGATAGAGTTTCAGAACTCCTTGCATGTGCATTAAAGGCATTCTGGTTAACACAAAATGTCTGACTTCCTTTCAACTGTCCTGAAAGGTTCCGATCAAACAACATCTCTAACCTCCTAGTAATGCACCGCACAGGTCATTATTGCAATATGGGCACAAGGAGCTATGGATTTTATACATCCTATAAATATCTTTGTAGCAAAATACCTGAATTTCATAAAACCATATCAGACCCAGGCTATGTAGGCAATGCATTCAAATGTCCTCCTCTGGAACACCTGTTATTTTATGATGAGGTAATACAGTATGAAAAGCTAATGTCAATAGTACAAGTTGAGATACTAGTGCTTAAACACATCACAGTGAACACCGGCCTAATTATAACTATTTGGTAGTTCAGCGTTTGTAGGGAGTCAGCCATGAATAACTCACTGCTTTACCTTTTTGTTGTTGCTCAATGCAGTATAAAAAAAAATACATATACATAAATGTAATGCCACGCGCAATGATCTTGTTATTTATGTTCACGTACAACTACGAACATTGTATTATTATTATTATTATTATTATTATTATTATTATTATTATTATTATTTCAGTAAAACGCTTAGATCACTTGTGGACTTTTGAACTTTGTACTTTATCGCTACACGTAAAGGAAACAAGATATTATTGATATAGCTATGACTGTGATGCAATATCCACGACCAGGGAAAGTCCTTATTACAAAAATGTATTTTGTTACAACAGTTTGTAAAAATACTAACATTCCACCATATCTTTGGAATTTAATTATATCCTGGCTATCTCGTACGTGTTGTTCGAAATCCAGACCAGCGTAATTGTGCAGTACAGTTACAATGTTTCAATTTGAATTATTATTTCCATTATGATAACATGTTTTATCACTAATTGAATTTACAGGTAAACAGAATTGTAGCAGCAAGGTCATGCATGCTTCACTTTTTTGAAAACAAAAAAAACTTACTTCGCTTGCAGCTGTCTGAAGAGGCACTTCAATGCGCTGACAGTGTCATAGCTGGCGCTTCATCATGACGCAACGGCGTGGCTTCATGGGAGTTGTAGTTGAATTACAACTACGCCGAAAGTTGCTCCAAGGTTGAGTTTGGCAGTGTGAGGTAATCTTTCATAGTTCAGTTCAAAAAACGTTTTTTTTTTTTTTTTTTTATTATTATTATTTTATTCAGATAGTTGTTTCCACTGGGAAGTTTAGTTATATACATTTATTTTGTTCAGAACTGTGCAGTAGGGGGTGGGCTCGTTCTGTGTCCCTCTGTGTTTCTTGCAAATGTGTCAATTTGAAAGGCAGCATTTAACTACCATGTTTTAAAAAGCAGTATTTAACCTTTGCTAACGTGAAAATAAGTTTTGTAAAGTCGTTTAGAAATTCTGTATTTTTGGCCATAGCCTCCCATTATAGGTTACTATTTCCATGCAAGGTTGTATTTTTTTCACAATGTTTCTTTCCAGCTGAGCATGGTGAGTTGAAACGCACATTATGGGGGGAGAGAGAGAGAAGAAATTAAATTAAATAACAGATAATAACAAATGCAACTCGTGCGGGAGGACTCGCACGATACTTGTTTTGGGGTTCGTCCACTGTTTGTTTTGTCTGTCATTAAAAATGATTCATTCTTTGGAAGAATGTAATACTGTACAAATGAGTCTTATTATTATGCATTTTATGTACCTACTAAATAAGGCACTTTGTTTTTAGTTTAGTTGCGTATGTGTTCAGTTTGCACAAGTATACAAAGTGTGTTGTCGAGATCCAGAGACAACAAGCTCAATGTGTGATTTCACAACTACCAGTGCAGATACATAAATTAATTTAGACAGAGAAAGAAAACAGAAAAGTTACAGTGACGTTACAGTAGAATTGTACTTTATGTGTGTATTCCATTTTTCAGACTATAGCAGACATGTCTTGTCTCCCTAGTTCAAGAGTTTTTATGGTGTCAATTTTAACAGTCTCACTCCTAAATGAAAGGAAATAACAAAACATTTAATGGCATATTCCTAAATCACTCTCACATTTGTTTCAAATCCGGAAGTTCTGACCTTGAAAAATCTTCTATACTGGTAAAATACAATTAACGTATTTGTAACTTGATATATCCTCCACAACCAAAGAAGAATGGACCACCACGTATTGCAACTGTTTAGCCAAATGCTAAATGTAAAGATAACTATAAATCATGCCACAACTTTGCTTCTATAAACAGAATTTGAGTTGCAAATCTAGTCTCTTCATTAATTATATGTGATCTTATTTAAGTATTAAAATATTTGACTTTGACAGGGCAGAGGTAGGTGGAAATGTATATACTCTCTGTTAAGGTTAAATTGGCAATCATTTTACAAGTTTAACATGACATTATTTTGCACAGGTTTTTCTTTCTCCTCCAATCAAGTTAAGTCATATTCACATGTTTGGTTGGCCTGTCCAATTGCAAACAAAGTACACAGCAATTTACATTTACATCCCTGCCAAAATATATGTCTATGTTCTATCTTTCCTGTCATATGCAAAGTATTTTGTTTATATAGAGAGATATTGACCTTCATGCCCATTTTAGCATACCAATATAAGCTGCATATGTTGGGTCCTCCCTCTCTCAGACCCCCGTATTTTTCTACTTGCCAAGCAATACCACATTTCACAAAAAGGGAGAAAAATGTGTGAGTAATCACGACTGGAAATGAGAAGCAGCGCATAACTGTAATGCTCTGTGTGACAGCAGACGGCTGCAAACTGCCCCCATACATTTGTTTTCTTATATGAGTACATGCATCTTTGTAAATGCAACTTTATTTTATTTTTTATTTTTTCCTCAAGTGGAGGGTGGGAAATTTGGGCTGCGTAATTTGAGGGCATCTTAAATTCGAAGGAATACGGTATATTCTGCCACGACATATCAGGAGGCTGTGTGGTCCAGTGGTTAAAGAAAAGGGCTTATAACCAGGAGGTCCCTGGTTCAAATCCCACCTCAGCCACTGACTCATTGTGTGACTCTGAGCAAGTCACTTAACCTCCTTGTGCTCCGTCTTTCGGGTGAGACGTTATTGTAAGTGACTTTGCAGCTAATGCATAGTTCACACACCCTAGTCTCTGTAAGTTGCCTTGGATAAAGGCGTCTGCTAAATAAATTAATAATTACAGTTATGACATTATTATGAGATAATTAAGATTAGATAGCAGTATACCAGAAAGAAATAGACCATTGTCACTCAGTGTAAGGTTTATGCCCTTTTTTACCAACAATTTATATTTAATCATCATTTTAGGACTGAGATATATAAAATAGCGACAACTTATATATTAATAAGTTGATAGCCTTATCAGAACAAAAGCGATATTTACCCATTCTGTTTCACAGGAATGCAATGCTCTGGCTCCTTGTTCTCTCTTACATACCCTCTGTTGGGTGTAATTTATGTTTCACATTCCCGGTTCTTTCCACAGCCTTTTGCCCTATATGGTCAGCGTCTTGCTGGCTTCTCTCTAGCTTTCCCTTCCCCCAAATATAAACATATGCTGCACCTAAATTGGTTATACAAAGCAGATGTTTGACAAATTAATAATTGTGTTTTCAAATACATGCACACATTATACAAAGTAAATGTTATATAGACAATTAATCTTATTCCAATACTTCAAACATACAGATTATACAAAGTAGCTTATTATTAAAATCTAGAAAATTAAGCTCATTCCAACACATTACTGCTGCAAATAAAATTTCTAAATCAAGCTTCCAATTAGCATCTGCTCAAGACCATCAATATTTATACAGAGATTAAAACAAAAATGTAGCTACACATTTTGCTGGAGCGCCATAAATACTGTACAGTTGAGCCCAACAGCCCAGCGTAATTTAAATGGTTAATATTCCCCAGTTTTAACATGTTCTTACCATCTTTTTCTGTTGTATAGGCTACTGAAGCTATGTGATTAGCTGAAGTGGTAGAATAAAATATATAAATATATTGCTTAGTGCTGTAGAAAACGAAAATCTCGAACACTTTTTTAGGTTTGTTGTTTTACAACAACATGGAGGTGAATATATTTCAATTGTGAATCCAAATTATTCTTCTCATGTGTCAAACTGCAATCCTATCATTCACATGGTGTAGTTTGTAATGCCTACCCTAGTGAGTGCATGTGACAAGGTAAAGACTGAAGGCACAGAAGAACATAAAGGAGGCCATTCTGCCCATCTTGCTCGTTTAGTTGTTAGTAGCTTATTGATTTGGTTGATAGTAGATTATGATTGTGGTTTTGTAACCAACTACCCCCCTTCCCCATTTACTAGAATATAGAAGATAGTCATTGATCACACACCCTGATTGCCTGCCGACAGATAACAGCTGTTAAAACTGGTTACTGCCGTTCATCCTTACAGCACAGTGCACACACTAATGGCTGAACTTAAGAGAAAAACATAACACCAATTCATCAATTAATCATTTTTCTCACCACTTAGTTTTGGGCTTTCGATATTTTGATGCTTTTAAATTAGTCGATAAAGATTTATTTACTGTGATCTAAAACTGCTGCTGACCCAAGATACCCCTTTGAAACTTGGTCACCATTAATTGAAAATATCGGTTTAAGATAAACACTTTCCCTAGTAACAGGGATTGGTTATGGAACAATGTGAGGCTTCACATAGCAATAGCAACAGAACTCCACTGTGGAAGTAGCTAACATTTGAAACAGCATTTTTTATTTCTAAATATGTTCTTATTGATTGGGCAAATGTCTTTGCAACAGGGAATAATTAGAAATTGTATATCAAGTTTGTTAAGCAGTGCTGTATTATATTGTTAGTGAATCTGATGATGTAAACACATTTTATCTTTTTTTTCTGTGTAGCAGTGTAATTATAAATCCTCTAGCCTAGAAGACTGGATTTACTGTCCAGATTCTACATTTGGAAACTAATAAAGAGCCCAGGGTCCTATTTTCTTTTTTATGCATAACTGAAGTTATTACCACATTGAGCTTACCCAAGAGTTTCCTAAGCTACATTATATCTTTGGTATTAAGAAAGCAAGAGGGTAAAACAGAAATTGTCATTTATACCTTCAGGGAAAAGCTATCCAGTCTTAATGATTTCCACAGATGCTTCACTATTTATTGTTCATCATCAAACTCGACAAATAGGTCTTATTGTTTCATTGGTAAATGAAGTCATAATAACTGTACACTTGGTTTTCTAAGGTATTTCTGATACAGTATCATAGTAGCCTACTGCCCAAACCCTTTTATATTTTAATGGGCATTTCCAAACCTCAATTGGGATTAGGGATCACGAAGTCTTGAAATCTCGACTATCTCTTTTATTTTTAAATTGTTTAAATATGTATGCAAACCCACAGTATGCATAATAAATAAATACATATCCCACTGTATTGTCACTCGGCAGTGTTGCATATTTACACTGTTTACTATCAATGTGGCATAAACATATTGTAGAAAATGTCATTCAATATAAACACAAGCAACCCGGGTAATTCTTGGCTACATAAACACAGATTACAATCTATTAAATAACAGGTTAATCCAGCAAAAAACTAATAGATCACCTACCATAAAGAGTAAAATAATATTTAAAACGAAGCAGAAAAGCCATTCAAAATATGAAAGTGAATGATTAAATGTTTACTTTAGAACAATTAATACATTTTTTAAATGGTTTCAAATTATGATCAATACAATAGCATTAGGCAACTATTTTTCTAATTCACCTGTTATTGCAACTGTGGCATTTCAAGAATGAATAAGGCTAATGTTGACAATAGTGATATTGGATGCAGTTTTTTACTTTGGGAAGTAGCCTGTCATATGTATTGCCTATAAACAATAAGTTTTACTTTGCACCCTGTGACAGAGACAGAATGATTCTTGGTGATAAATCTCCCTCCCGACCTGTGAGGGTGCTGTGTAAAGGGAACAGAGTGCCCTGGACTGGATGGCCAGACAATTAATTCCCAGGGTTAGGCGGAAGTCGGCCATCTAGAAAGGAGGCAGAGCTACGGTACACTAAATTATCGACCCGGAAGGGAAATGATGTGGTAGCCACGGACTGAAGGAGCAGTTGCACTCGTTAACCAAGGGGTCATGATTGACGGTATGAAAGGAGATGTAGCAAAGTGATCTGTTCCTTTGTTATGGTTGATGCTAACCGGAAGGAGTACCGTATTGTGAATCGTCAGTGTTTTGTTTGTTTTTGTCGTGTCTAATTATACTTTGTTATTTAGATGGCTAACATGATCTGGAGCTGTCGCTACAGGCCAGCACAAAACCCGAACAACACTGCACTTTGTTTCATGATAAATTGTATTTGCACGACAAGCACTACAGCACTCACTTTGAACTGGTGACCGTGTTTGTATATTGTGGGTGTATTAAAGACTGTTTATTGTTTTGGGACTGAACCCCTGGGTTAAACTGTGTAGTACACAGCCTTGTGTATTACCATTCATTATTATTTACCGATTGTCATCAGACTTTGGATTATAATTATCACTCCTGCACCTGCTCACTGCTAATCACTTTGCCACACGTGGTTTCAGATAAAAAGGGATGGATCACGCTTCACTAGCGGCGCTGCTGGAGGTGCTGGACAGCAGACGGGAGGTTGAGGAAAGATGGAGAGCATAGTGTTTGAAAACTATGTAGTATACTATATACTATGTATTTTTTTATTTATTAATCTTGGTTGTTTTTTTAATTCACAAAACATTAGAAACAAAACATCACAACAACAATAAATATTTCAACAATGCAAGTTGTTCAAATTAATATATAGGGTGACCATAGATGCATATTTAAAAGTAAAAAAAAAAAAAGTAATTTACATGTATAATTTAATTAACTATATACAATACATTCAATAAATACAATAAAGTTTTCACTGTACAACCCAAAAACTAAATGTTGTAGAGACCCCTATTATAATATAATTCATACTTCATTCAGTACAAATAAATAAATGAATGAATAAAATTACTAGTTTATCTAACAATGACACATTTTAGTCATTAATTGGCCTTAAATGTTTTGTTTTCAACACAGAAAGTTCCACACACTGAAAAATTGGGATGTTACAGTCTGGACAGTATGGGCTTGTCAGTAGTCTAATATTCATTCACAAGTCTGATAATTATTTTCTGCAGTTAACCCCAAAAAATGTACATCGGAACAGTGATTCAAATGCTTGCTAAACTTTATGATTATTTTTTTTTTTGTTATAAAATATAATAAAATAGAATGAGTGTAAATTGCAGATTGGAAAGGTTCTAACAGGTGTGGCCATAAAGAATAAGAATACTGTACCTTTAAAGATATGTAAATAGATGCGTGTAAGCCATAGTATAATGCAACAATACAAGAAAACCCTAGAGTTTGTTTATGTCTTCATTTGGTAAATATGTAGAAAAAATATGATTACACTTATTGATAATACAGTTTTTTTGTTCGATTTTTTTTCCCTCTCTCTTACCTCGTCTCTTCCTATCTCGCTAGCTAAACTGTCCTGAGGAGCACAAATTTCGAGCTCACTATCTTGGTCAGCAAATAGAAGACCAACAGCCTGCAGTGCAGTGTATTTTTTGCCATTCTAAAAATAAAAAAAAATAAACAAGAGGAGTAATTCAAGACATACAGTAAATAGACTACATTGCCAGGGCGATCTTATTTTCTTCAGCGAAAAAAAATTGAGGGGGTTTGTTTTGAACCTGTGTAAGTTTCCCGCGGCGCTAAATCTGACAAGCTGTCTGCTATGCCCTTCACACAGAGACACTGAAAACATACCAAGTTATTTTCTTAAGTGTACAAAAACGTACCCGCCACTGTGGTGTATAAGTATGTGAAATTTACCTGCCACAGACCAAATTTACCCGCGTTTGGCAGGTGGGCGGGTGTTAATTTCGACCCCTGGACATTTCACCGGGTCAGCAGGTGGGCACCTCGGGAAGGCTTGACAGTGATTTTGGAGTCCCAGCACTACTCCCCTCTATCCCTCACCCAACCCAGGCCAGTTTACTTACCTTAGCCACATTCAGGTAATGGAAGAACATCATATGGACCTGATTGGGAAGCTGATCCTCCTCTGTTCCACTGTCCACAGGTCTCGCCAGCCAATCTTGCGCTGTTTCACATTCTCCAATCACATCCATTCTTCCTGCTTAGTCTGGGACACTGCCTTGACACACCTCTTCCTCTCCTCCTGCTTTTGCACTTCACTAACTACCAACTTCCTCCTTTCAGCAGGAGCTGCTTTGTGCCATCTTGGGGGAGCCAAACTGAGACCAAGGCTCCCTCTTTCCTGTTGTACTTGCCCCATGATAACACTGATACAAAGGGCAGCCTTTGCATCTTCCACCACATCCTTTGCTGCTCATTTTGTCCCATTTCTCACTATGGGTGCTACCTCCCTGTGACAGAAATACAATGATTCTTAGTAGTTAATCTTCCTCCCGACCTGTGAGGGCGCTAAGCAGCGAGAACAGAGTACCTTGGATGGGCTGGCCCGACAGTTCTTTCCCAGGGTTCAAGGGAAGTCAGCCAGCTATCGCGGATTGGATGGGCGGCTGTACTTGTTTACCAAGGGGTCATGTGTGATGGCATAAAAGGGGATAGAGCGACGCAATCTGTTCCTTCACTTTGGTTTACAAGTTGAACCTAAAAGGACCCATAAGAGAACCAGTGATAAAAAGTATTGTTCTTGTTTGTTTGTTTTGTCTATAATTGTTCTTGTTTGTTATTATTAGATGACTAACACGTTCTGGAGCTGTTGCCAAGGGCCAGCACAAAACCCTGAACAGCACTGCACTATTGTCACTTATAAACCTGTATCACCCACCACGAGCACTACTGCACGCACCCAGGACTGGTGACCGTGTTAGTATATTGTGGGATGGATATTTGTGTTTATTGTTTGGGACTGCAACCCTGTTATTATTTACTCCATGCACTACACATTGGTATGTATTGCCGGGGATTATTATTTGGTCACCAGACCTGGATTATAAAATAAACCATTTCCAACTGGATTACAAACCTCTCTGTCTGTTAATCATGCACTGCATCACTAATGCACCAGTACACAATAAACCACTTTGCCACACTCCCTCACACACTTGTCATTTCCAACCTAACCTTAGTGCACTTGAATTCCTCAGTTAGAGCTGAGGAACCTTAGAACTCCCAGCCATTTCCTAAGCGGCCACAGCAACCTTGAAAGACCAAACTGAAAGCACCAGACTTTAAGCTTGCCCGGTAGTACACTACCCTTGCACTGCATGATGTCTCACCTCCCACTCATACTGTGTCCTTTAAATCCCCATCGCACCACTTCCCAAGACTCTATGGGCATTTCTGACACTGCTGGAATGGCCTTGCCATCAATATAGAACACAATATCCACTACCTTGGCTTTGATGATGAAGATGCTTCCAGGTTTGGCGGGCTTGAATTCCATACTATTAGTTTGCTTTAGTAAATATATACAGGTTTAATTCCGGAAACAAAAAGAACGCTCAAAGCAAAACAGTACAGATCACACTTTCATATGCAAACTGCATGGTGTAAAAAGTTCAAAACAAAACAAAAAATATAATGCAATACTGTAGGTTTCATCCTCCAGGACTTCTCGATCGACAAGTCTCCAATACTAGTCTTAATGAAAGAGACGTGAGCTGAGCTGAGTGCACCTTGATTAAGTAGCCACTGACCTCAGCCCCCCCTCCTTCTTTCTCTTTGTGGGTTCAATCACCCTGGGCAACCCCCTGTGGAGAGTCCCATGTATGTGTCATAAAGAAAACTGGTTCTGGCTCACACTGCCTAAGATGGTGTTACCTTGGTGTGGCCCTTTGATCTTTGTGCTTAACCTATGTTATCTCTTGAGCGCATAGGGTCCTCCAGCAATGTGTGATTGTGTTTATTGCAGCAGTTAGACGGTCGTCGTCAGTGCAATTAAATGCAATCTTGCAATCTCGCATTTACCAGTTACTATACCTCCTCTGATAATCTCCTTTAAAACTAACAGAGTGTACAAACCTGTAAACACATGTATCTTATATTGCATTCAAACTTCTTTCCATGTTATCCAACATATGCCACTTTTAGAAATAAAGATGGGGGGGTTCTACCACGACAGGGTCACACACGAGGTACCCCGAGTCACCTAATGTCCTCTTCACTGGGTATGAACTCCGTATTATTATTATTCTTTATTTTTTAGCAGACACCCTTATCCAGGGTGACTTACAATTGTTATAAGATATCACATTATTTTTACATACAATTACATTATTTTTTACATACAATTAACCATTTATATAGTTGGGTTTTTACTGGAGCAATCTAGGTAAAGTACCTTGCTCAAGGGTACAGCAGCAGTGTCCCCCATTTGGGATTGGGCCCACGACCCTCCGGTCAAGAGTCCAGAGCCCTAACCACTACTCCACACTGCTGCCCATACGCCCAAGTCTAAACTACCATGCTATGGTCATTACAATATGTGTAAGTATTTATCATGCAAGGTAGTTATGTGTCTTGTGTTTCAAGCTACAAAAATAGGGCAGCAGTGTGGAGTAGTGGTTAGGGCTCTGGACTCTTGACCGGAGGGTCGTGGGTTCAATCCCTGGTAGGGGACACTGCTGCTGTACCCTTGAGCATGGTACTTTACCTAGATTGCTCCAGTAAAAACCCAACTGTATAAATGGGCAATTGTATGTACAAATAATGTGGTATCTTGTAACAGTTGTAAGTCGCCCTGGATAAGGGCGTCACATAAGAAATAAATAATAATAATAATAATAATAATAATAATAATAATAGGACTGCTAAATACATGCTGACAAATGTCTTGCTGGACTTTGGTGTCAGAAGGATGTCTGGATCATTATCACAAATTGAAAAATGAATGATATACCCTTGAGCAAGGTACTTTACCTAGATTGTTCCAGTAAAAACCCAACTGTATAAATGGGCAATTGTATGTAAAAAATAATGTGATATCTTGTAACAATTGTAAGTCGCCCTGGATAAGGGCGTCTGCTAAGAAATAAATAATAATAATAAAAATAGTAAAATAAACCTTTATTATTATTATTATTATTATTATTATTATTTATTTCTTAGCAGACGCCCTTTATGTACAATTCACCTATCACTCTCCTTCTACTCCTTTACTCCTCCTGTGTGGATGTCAATGGCATATACTCATTCAATGCTTGGCGTCACACATACTTCAATTCCGATCTATAGCTCGAGCAAACATTTCCAAAAACAACATATCTATAAAGTTGACAAAAATGCAGCAGTCATCAGTACACATGCCCCTCTAAAGATCAGGTCCCACCAGCTATCCTCATACAGCCCCTTCATCGCTCTACTTCTCAGAAAGGTCTGTACCCTTATTTTAACTAGTTACTGATGCAAGTTTAACAAGCCTCCTATGAACCAGTAATATTATTGATCATGTGAGGGCTCACTCACAAGGCAATAAAACTATAGTTGAAAAGAGAGGAAGGAGTAAGCCTTTTGCCTGTTTCCTTTCAAGTTTAAACTGTTGGAAAGGATGTTTAGACAGAGGTGCATTAACCTTAAAACACCTTTCAAGTTGTCATACAATTTAGGGTCCACTAAGAACTTCCATGCCATCTGCCATTTGGCTGCTTCACTTAATATTAAACCCAAATTGTCTTTTAACAAACTCAATCTAAAACTAAACAGTTAATCTTATCATTTCTTAAAGGGCATGTTTCTCCAACATTTGCCATGGTAAAGGCCAGTGGAGAAATGGTGCAACCTGCTATGATTCCGACTTCAACAAACTGCCAATAACTCTGGAGTTGAAAAACAGAACTGCAAGTCCCCGAAACAGGCTTTCACTAACCCTGTTATAGTACTGGGTACACGGAAAAACTCAAATGCAGCCCAAAAGAGCAATCATATGC
This sequence comes from Acipenser ruthenus, assembly GCF_902713425.1. Taxonomy (NCBI): domain Eukaryota; kingdom Metazoa; phylum Chordata; class Actinopteri; order Acipenseriformes; family Acipenseridae; genus Acipenser; species Acipenser ruthenus. The sequence continues at coordinate 33,657,839 of NC_081190.1, read as the reverse complement.
ATGAGCTAAATCCAGGAATGTTACATGGTCCTCCTTCTCCTTGTTTAGCAGATTAAATCTGTTGCCAGGTCACACTGACATGCTTCAAGCATCCCAGAAATCCTGGGATACCAGCTTTCTATCGAGGTTCTTCAATAGCGTTGACAACTTTTGTGCTGAAGAATATCTTAACCTCCACATTTTAACAAGGAAATTGGAAGGAATTTATGGATGTTGGTAGATTCTTTTTCATGGGGATAAAGACCCCTCCTGCTCTGCGCCATGCCCTTGGGACTATCTGTTTTACCCACACTACCTTCATCAACCTCCATATGATTCTTAGGACGCCAGCACTCTTGTAAACTTGGTCTGGTACACCATTGGGCCCTGGTGATGATGAAGCCCTTGCTTTCGTCACGGCTTGCTCCACCTCCTTCCACTTAGGAGCAGAGTCCTTCATTTGGTATTGTGGTGAATTAATAGTTTAATCAGAAGGAATCGACATATGTTCCCCTTTTCCTGGATCAGTGTGTGTCTCTTCAAGAGCTCTCCAACTCATGCTTAGATGCAGTAAGTATACCATTCTTTTCACTGGTGAATAATATCTTCACAAATTTGAATGGATCTTTATAAAAGCTGGTTCTTGCATGCTCCTTCTTTTTACAGCACTTTCATAGGTGCTCTGCTTTGTGCAACTTTCCAAGCTTATGTTTTAGATCTTTTTGCAAAAGACTGAGGTCCTCGTTCTAGCTTTGTAAGAAGTACTGGTCAATGTGAGGCCCCTGTCTCTTCTCCCTCAAGCATCTTTTTCTCCCTTGATGATTCTTCAGACCCCTGATCGTTGTCACCTTGGTCCAGCGACAGGTACATACCTGGGCCTATATTTGTCGTACATGCATGCACATAGAATTCCCTTCTAAACCGCGTGTATGCACATTCAAACAGAAAGTATGTGATTTATCAACACAGATGTTTGCGTCGAAGCCGTGAGGGCGACCGATGCTAATGCTTGGTAACATTTCACCATATGTGCAAAGATTAAGGTTTTTCATGAAAAAAGTATGTACATGCTGTGATGATAGGCTTAATTTTTTTAATCATTGTGGGCGCTAATGGAACTATAATTTGTGCTGGGCTATGTGCAGCACACTCTAAAAGATGTAAAATATGCTATAGGGAAATCTAATGTGCTGTAATACATCTGTTCCTAATGCACTATCACATCCTAAACTACAGCCACCTTAACAATCAAGCCTTAGGACCTACACTTCAAAGTCCAATGATATGGAAATACAAGAATTTCAAGCTGTATGTTTCTTTTTAGTTTTAGGGCCTCATTTACAAAACTGCACTAAATTTGGAATTAGCGAGCACGTAAAGTAGTGAGCCTAACGTGTGCGATAAATCAAAATTTACTGCCCCATTTACTAACAGAGAATGCATTAATTTACGTCCACAGTATTTGGCTAATGTGTGGGGCAGCAGTGTGGAGTAGTGGTTAGGGCTCTGGATTCTTGACCGGAGGGTTGTGGGTTCAATTCCTGGTCGGGGGCACTGCTGCTGTACCCTTGAGCAAGGTACTTTACCTAGATTGCTCCAGTAAAAACCCAACTGTATAAATGGGTAATTGTATGTAAAAATAATGTGATATCTTGTAACAGTTGTAAGTCGCCCTGGATAAGGGCGTCTGCTAAGAAATAAATAATAATAATTTGCAAAGGAGGCTGTGTGGTCCAGTGGTTAAAGAAAAGGGCTTGTAACCAGAAGGTCCCTGGTTCAAATCCCACCTCAGCCACTGACTCATTGTGTGACCCTGAGCAAGTCATTTAACCTCCTTGTGCTCCGTCTTTCGGGTGAGACGTAATTGTAAGTGACTCTGCAGCGGATGCATAGTTCACACACCCTAGTCTCTGTAAGTCGCCTTGGATAAAGGCGTCTGCTAAATAAACAAATAATAATAATGTACATACCATACCGTGCTCACAACATGTATTGTGAGCGATAATTTAATGTGCACGATAATGTCAGAGACTTACCTGTGACCACCATGATATCAAAAGCCCCAGCAGTCCAGGCGTATCTTTTGGTCAGTAGCTTATTGTGAAGGTGGAGGTGGCTTACACTGACCAAAAATGAGCACTCAGTAGACACAACACTCAGCAGGGGACAGGGGAAAAGCTTTTTTCCTTTCTCCTTTCATGCATATGGCCCGCCCATTAGTTTCTAAAATTGCATTGATGTACTGTATGGTTTTGGAATTCTTTTTAAAACAACCTCTTTAATATAACACGTGTTTTTAACATGAGCAGGCTGCATTGTATGAGTGACATCCCCATTAAGCCAATCACAGCTCACAGAGCTTGAAAAATAGCCAATCAAATGGCACAAAGGGTCTGTTTTCTCATGCACACGTGTAACAGCAAATGTGTAAAATTTAAACCCAGTAGCCAAAAAGTAGTTGGAGATGTCACAGAAGCAAAAGGTGGAGGTGTAACACAGAAGATTCCAAAATCATTAGCCAGATGATTATTTTTTCACTGAATAATTTTGACCTCAAGGCACTATGTCTGATATATAGTGCAACGGTTGCAGTTATGAAATATAGATTATAAAATGAAATGTCACTATGATACGCTGCACAAAGCAATGTCGTCAGAGTTCACTGGAAATGAAACTTTAACTTCAAGAAGCCATGGAAAGTGCAGAATTACCTTGGAAGAAGCTAACTGTTATTACAACAGATGATGCACCATATAAGACTGGGCAAAAGAGTGGACTGGCTTGCAGAGTGCTGGAAAAAATTAAAGAAAGAAACATAGAAGTACCAATTTTCTTACACTGCATTCTGCATCAACAGACATTATGTTTTTCTATTATAAAATACATTAAGTAATATTTTGATTAATTGATTGGAACCATGCCTGCTTACTTCTTGAAGACTGGGAACCGTGCAGTGGGGGTAATGTGTTTTGTGTAAAGTTGTATATTTGAGTATATTGGCCTACATACAATTTCTATAGACATTTTCAGGAACATTACTTCCCATAACATTTCAGCCCAGAAAAAGAGGCTTAAATAGTGTGTCTATCAGTGGTTAAGCCTGGTTTCCATACGCACTAATATATGATCACTTTAATGTATGCACTAAAATTAACGTCCTTTACTAAATTATTCTGAGCTGGATGCTCATTTAAATACATCAGCATTCATTACAATAAAAATCACATATTCATTCTGATTACCATAGTGTGAAGCACAACATTTAGTGTGCGCCATAATATGCCAAGTATCGCACGCGATAATGAATAAAATTGCAATAGTAATACGGAAGTCATTAATGTGCACACTAACTGCAATTATCGCGCACCATAATGTTTAGCGCCCTTTTGTAAATGAGGCCCTTAGGTTAGTATTTTTGCATTTGAAACAATTCAAAATAAAGTGGCACTTAACCCTGTATTTAAAAAAAAAAGAGGAAAGCTACTATATTTATGTAACCTGTTTCTTGTACCAAAAACAAAGTTAAAGATCTTTCTGGCACTAATGTATTGCATAAGAAAATGTTAGCTTTTTGTACACAATATCCTACAGAGGGTCTTATACTGTAATTTATTTGATACACCCCATGCTTTCCACATAGTTATACTTTGCATTTACTTAGTTTACCATTTTTAATAGTCTTTGTAAGTCGCCTTGGATAAAGATGTCTGCTAAATAAACAAATAATAATAAAATACATTACTGGGCTTTACAGTGCCTTACCATGATTTCACTGTGCTTTATTACACTTGACTATGCTTTTACTATGGTGAACTTTCATAAGGGCTATGGCCTCATTTTCCATTCACAGTACATCAAATGATCTGCTGCAGAACAATTCTGCAGTGAAGTTACTGTACTGTCTTTTTCTTACTTCTTGCCCTTACTATGTAACCTTGTTTCCATGTAAAAAACAAATTCATATTATAAGCACATTTACAATGCTTGCTGTGACAAATTCCTCAAAGCAATAAATGGCAAGATATGCTTGTGGGGAGCCCGTGGTCTGGTACTGTGATTGACAGAATACTCTGGATCCTATTCTTCAGAGGATCATTGTAAGATAAATGCAGTGTATAGTTTTATAAGCATTTTCTGCACCAATCTATATCTGGGGTTTATTACTTCAATCCTCATTGGCCAGATCCAAACTCCAGTACCTGAAAAAAATGTAACTGTTCAATTGGCAAAGAAAATAAGCCTTCAAATGGCTAAGAAATAAACTCAGAAAAGGGAATAAATAAACACTGAAAAACAAACGCCCTAGTTACAAGAAATCAGGTATGTAATGCATTTCCTTTATTGCCTAATAATGTGAATACATACACTAAAACTGCAGGTGTCAATGTACTGGAGTAATGGAGTTTTTAATTGTCTGATCTTTGCTGCTTGAGACCATCTTCATGTGTGTGATTAAAGTTTTTCAAAAAAATAAAAAGAATTAAAAAGAATTGCTGTTCAAAGATGCAGAACATGCTATACGATAACAAATACTGGAGGAACATAACCCAGAAATACTGAAAACTATACTGATGCACAAAAGAAACGCAACACTCAGGTCTAGTGGATTTAATCAAATATTTTAAACATAGATATCAAACAAAAGTACAGAAAGCTAATAAAAATATAGATCAAAGAATCATGATAAGTTTTCAGTATGAAACACGACACACTGTCAAAATGAAAACATTACAAAGTTAGTATCGGGTATGACCTCCCTGAGCATTAACACAATCCTGGCAGCGTTGATGCAAATACCTGATCAGCCTCTGGATAGACTGCTGTGGGATGTCCTGCCAGTCTTTCTGTGCAGCTGCAGCCAGCTGGCGAAGGTTGGCTGGTCGCGGTTGTCTCCTGTGGATGGCACTGGCGATTTGGTCCCACAGATGTTCTATTGGACTCAGGTCAGGAGAAAAAGCTGGCCTTGGCAAGACCTCAACATTGTTATCTTGAAGTCGTGCAATTGTAATCACTGCTCTTGCGTGAATTAAAATAATGTATTTTCGATTGGCTATTTATACAGATTCTTAATCAACTCATTTTGGCAATTTTAGCTCAACTCAAAAACCAAACACTGAGCACCTGCCATTTTTATGAAATCGCATGACTTGAGCTCAGTGTTTTGTTATCCCAAGGAACAATACTACTCAAACAATCAACAAACAAAAGGGATAAAAGGTAAGCATTTTTTATTGAAAATAACAAATTCAGGGAACTGGACATTCATAAAAAAGCATTTGTTTTTTTCTGCTTTTTTATTTTTTATATCTCTATCTGATCCAGTTTATCTAATAATACCATGTTATAACACACTCTCTGTAATCACAATTGTATGAATCAATATACACTGGTAATCTAATATAGTACTATGGCACAATATCAGTTCCAAAGCTGTGCTGTATCTTTTCTGTAGAGGCAGATAGCATACCAGTTAACCAAACTGAACAACCAGGGGGGATATAAATTTAATTATCTTCATTCAAACCATATCTTTTGTAATATATCCTAGTGATCTCATAGTCTGGCAGGGCTTTGTTGGTATTGAGCAGCTTTAGTAAAAACAATGTAGTTCAGTGATTGTTCTGAATGGAAGTGTTTGTGGGTGGAGATGCATTTAGTTATGGGAAGCAGGTGGTTGTTGTTTTATGAGGTCATGCAGTGGAAAAGATTTTACTTTGAACCACTAAAGAGTTGTAAATTGTCAAGTTTTGGAAATGAACGAGGAGCAAATTGTTGTGGCACAGTAAATCCAAATAGAAAATGTTATCTGTGAAAACTTTTGACATAAATCACAAAGGTCTTTTAAAATATAAGTGCCTTTGGAATGCACTTCTATTTCAGGCATCTGAAATAGCTGTCAGATCCTGTGATTTACAGAATGCAATCATGTACCCATTGGTGTAATTTCATTCCTGGCTTTCAGACTGTAACTCTAGCAGTATACCACTCTTACAACAAACAGGCACAATACAATTGAATGCATTGATCTTCATATCCTTTGGAATTCTGTGTTCACAAGACTACACATTCTTCTTCCACACTTTTGACAACTGGGATCATGAAAAGCATATCAAATGTGTATATGAATAAATATTGCAGATTTGTAACAAGAAGCCAGATAAACTACAGAGGTGAACGTAAAAATACAGAAAACTCATTAACAGCAATGCAATCTTAAAATGTATGGAGAGCAGGGAGCAATGGAATCTATGATTGAATGCTCCAATAACAATCTTGAGTAATATGAGAGTCATCTTAAAGTGATTTGTAGCTAACAAAACAATTCTACAGCATAAATCTTACCCGTTGAGCACTTCCATTCTTTATATAGGTCTCAAATGTGCAGTTTTGATGTAATTATTGTAATTTTTGTTTTAATTTTAAAAACATGATATGTGGTACAACACTAGGTTAAAGAAATCTCTGTTTGCAAGCCATGCTTTCAGATGGTGTTTTTATCACTTCACTTAAGTGTCTTCTCTTAGATGATATCATGTTTTGTGTAAAACAGATTTATTGAGGACAAAAACAATGCCATTTAAAGGTAGTGTTTTATTATACTGATAATTATTACACCAGCAAAAACATTAAACTCCGCCACAACTGTCTGACTGTTTCTGTGCACATTTGGGGGTTATTGTCAAAGAATTTTCACTGCATTACAACAATTTTGTGGTCTATACTTCATAGTGATGAATATTTCAGACTAAAATGTTTTCCGTTCTCATAGTTTTTTCTTTTTTCTTAGGAATATTTTAATACCAGACAGTTTCTTTAATGTTTTACCCAATTTGTTGAAACAATTTTTCATCATCACTTCTCCTCTAATCTCTTTTTCAGAGGACACCTGTTCAACATATTTCTACATTACTAATTCCGTTTATGATTGCTCAGCCAAGTTAACCAGATGTTACATTTTGTTCCTGATACCGTGTCTACATTTCACTAATCATATTTGACCACCCATTATGCAGGTCTTAGTCCAATTATTTTCACATTCTGGCACCATACAGCCCTATTATCCTTCTGCCTTTAAATATTCAGTTTTATTACTCATCCTTGAAATTATTAACATGTAATGCTTATAGTCAAAGACACAAAAATGACTTTGGCAATGAAGAAGTATTGACAAAGAAAATTATCACAAAAAAATAACTGAATTTAATTTTTATACAAATACAAAAAATATCTGTATCTTCTGGCACTAAATGTAACATTTCTGAACTTCAGTTGTTTTGGTTTATAAAAAACATAACTCAGTGGTGTCTATTCATTGGTCTAATGAATGATGGATCTAAATACCTCTGTAGTTTAGAAAGGGGTCTTTAACAAATTCAACATCTAAAAGTTTCGGCGTCTCTTAAGTATATCTTTTTTTGTATTTAGAAGTATGTAAAATGACAGGTTTGGCCCTAATTTAATACTTAAACGCTGTCAGTGTTGCTCTCTCCACTGTTCATCAAAACACAGTATGTCCTTTTAACTTTTTTCAGCACTGTAGAGGAATATTATGTGGCTGGTTTATAACTGTGGATTCCAAAAAGCAATGGTGTGGCAGGGTGGAAGCCTTACCAGTGTAAATAAGTGTAGGATTGGCAGGGATGGGGTTAAACCTGTTCCTGCCAACAATCACAGGTGTGGCCATTCTCCAAGTAGGTTATTGAGTGCTACTTGAGGAATGGCCACCTGTATATAAGAAAGACTACATGCTTTGTGTGGTGAAGGGAGTTTGGGTGTGTTGTAAGGTTTGTTTTCTTCTTAAAAATAATAAGTCAGTCTTTTTTAATCAAAGGAGTTTTAATTCTGGAACAAAGCAAATTATTATTATTTATTTATTTCTTAGCCAACGCCCTTATCCAAGGCGACTTACAATTGTTACAAGATATCACATTATTTTTTACATACAATTACCCATTATATAGTTGGGTTTTTACTGAAGCAATCTAGGTAAAGTACCTTGCTCAAGGGTACAGCAGCAGTGTCCCCCACCTGGAATTGAACCCGCAACCCTCCGGTCAAGAGTCCAGAGCCCTAATCACTACTCCATACAGCTGCCCTGCAAATCCAAAGACAGAAGCTGCTGGTCAACCTACAGGTCTCGATTATTATTATTTATTTCTTAGCAGACACCCTTATCCAAGGCGACTTACAATTGTTACAAGATATGACATTATTTTTACATACAATCTAAATTACAAATTACAATCTAGGTAAAGTACCTTGCTCAAGGGTACAGCAGCAGTGTCCACCACCTGGGATTGTGATAGGTAGTATTCGAGCAACGAAGTTATAGACATTAATATACAGGGCAGGTTACATCCCACAGGCAGTGGAAATCTCCTGCTTTCACCAATTAACAGAGTTGCCCCCCCACCCCTTCACTGGAGGTGCGCCAGCACGTGCTCTGAGACACGGCACCAGAGGCACAGCGCGCCACTCCTACCAGAAGTTTGTGTATTAGAACCAGCTTTAGTTGGGTGGGTTGATTGTGGTTCGCACCTATGATTTAAAATCAGCATTTTAAGTAGAAACAACTCTTCATTCAAACCATAGAATAAACAAGGGCCGTCCGCCTGAGGTCACAACTGCTCTTTGAGTCATGAAAAAACAGTTTCTTATCATGATTCTCAAACATGGAGACACCTCTAGCTGGGTGCAAATGTACTTAACTACAAGGACAGGGCAGCGCTAAGCAGTAGATTCAAAAGAAAAACCTTACATCAAACACAGGGAAATTACAGAATGTTCAGAGACCCTTCTTTACCATTTAGAGGGGCATAGAAATGTATTCCTCTTTATATAAAACCTTACAATGTAACCTGTGGGTTTATTGAAGTGTTTAGTGGAGGCAAGAGCCCAGACTGTTTATGACCTGCTTTATTTTGTTTGAACCTTTCATTTTGGCTACTGTGCCTCTGATTATTTATTGTTCTATTTGTGCTTATAAATGTGTGCATACATGCTTAAACTGCAGTTTTCTGTCTTTGAGTCTCATTCTTGATGCTATCCTGCTACAGTAGAAATGATTATTTAATAATAGAAATAATTAGTGAATGGGATTTTGGTATTTTAATGAAGAGCATGTAACAATGCATATTTAATCCTCCAGCTAAGACAATTAATGTTAATGAATACTTGGGGACAAAATGCTTTTGTAGTATTTTTCAGCTTCTGTAGGAACTAATTAAAATAACAAGTTGTAACAAATGAAGCATAAATAAAACTAATGTTTTGACCTAAAATAATCAAAGGAGTTAGAACAAGATGATTATTTTAATTGTTAATGCAAAATATTGTATTTGTTTGTTTGGAGACAAAGAAAACTTTTGAGTCACGATATGAGCAAGTGACAGGGCTGTTTAAAGTGGTTGTAGCTTGCAACATGATTTCATACATTTTCCAGAATGCCTGTGTGATCCTGTACAGGTTCCACTTACAGCAAATACGTGTTAGGTATGTTACCATACATTGGTGTGATGCAGATATAACATACTCAGACATGCAATATGAGTGAGAACAATATTCTATTCTATATTTTATAATAAAAATTGTTACCAGCGTTTGTTTGCGTCATTACACCCCATAGCCGTCTGTGGCTTTGTTTCTTTATGGATTTCTAATGTAAAAACCTTTGTGATATTCTGTACTGGGTCTGTATATAACATGAATAATCAAGTAGCAGAGCCTGGTTTCTGAGGGGATATTTACACGTGGCCAGCATTTGTAATCACGAGCCAAATGCATTTACGGTTCCTTCCATTTCTGCGGTTTCTGTGTAACGAGTTCAGTGGGGACTGGTGTTGCGCAGACTGTCTACTCAGGTTGAAGGAGACAGCTTTTAATGTAGCATTTTAAATTTCATTTACAAAAAGTTATTATATCAAAACAGGAATCTCTTCGCTTTCATTCAGATTCCTAAATAATTGTATCCTGCAATTAAACAATATGGTTGAGTTTGGATAAACAAACTTTAAATCTAATGATAGCAAAGCAACAGCAGCCTGCTGATGAGCTGAGTAAGTGGTTCGTTTGAAGTCAGTCTCAGAGAGGAAGAGGCACTGACTTATTTTTTTTTATTTTAAACAGGGTTGACTTTGTCTTGGATGTTATCAGCTCAGAAGTCTGGTTTTGAGATTAGATATGCCTTAGATCAAAGCTTTCACCTTAAGGTAGCACAAATTACACATCCTGAGGTAAGGTATGTGTAATTTGAAGTTGAATCTTTAAAAGAGGAATTTACCTAAAAAAATGAAAGAACATGCACCAAAATGCAATGTATTACGGATATTTAAATAGGAATATTTTCTTTGTTAAAATTTGACACTATTGCATTCTACCTTTTAAAAGCCCAAGGGCTGACACATTATAAAATAATAATAATAAAAAGATGACCAGGATATATTTCTCTGATATTCTGGATTTCACTACAAAGCCTACATTATATCCTTTAGGCTAGTCAGACCAGGTTGGGAAACTAAAGTCCTATCAAAAATTACTTTACTGCAGATGGGTTATCCAGGGTACACTGCCTCTCGGCTAAGGTTGCTCATCCCTCCGGTTTTGAGCTGGGGACAGGGTTGTGTAGTAAAGTGTGTGGAAGAGTGAGGGAAGGAAAATATATTAATCTTTGGTTAAAAACAGCAATGCTTTGTTATTCAGGACCGGTATGAAGCATATTTGGGCTGCAGTACTAGCATGTGTAGACCACTGGAGATTGGTCCGCAGGGTGTGTGTGTGTGTGGGAAGAGTGAAGAGTGAGCCAGTTGTAATTGCAATTATAAATCTGATTGGAAAAATCCTGCTCTTATTGGTTAGCTGTGTTCTACCAGCCATAGGTTAATCCCAGAAAACCTTTCTACAGGAAACAGAACTCAATCAACTCAAACTTGACCAAAACAAACAAAAAATACAACACACAATCAAGGCTTCAAAACTGGCTCCAAGAAAAAGGTAAACCTCTTACATTTAATTTACCTGTATTCAAAAATCTATAAAAGATCTATAATTAAAGTTAATAAAAATGTTATCAGATTTATTTACTAGTTTTAAATATGACTGTCCAGTAATTAAATAGTATATTAGCATGTACTAGGTTATATAATTGATATACATAAGTTATTTACTTAATACACATTTTAATAACTAATCATATATGTGAATAAACTGATGTTTATTTATTAAAATAAAGCACTTTTAAACAAATGCTGTTTACTTTTCACTGGAACTATTTTCTTGTGCATAGTGATATTTATTGTTATTGGAAAGATATATATTTTTTTTTAATTTGCTGTGTTAATTTAAAAAGTAAGTAATTATAATAGCTTTTGCATCATGCCTTGTAACGCCTTAAGTGTGCAGTTATATCATGTCAACCCATCCCCTGTCATGCCTTAATGCTTCACTGATAACAGCTTTAGCTAATTTGACTATAATTATATAGCCTAGGTGTGCTATTTAAAGGCTGTTTGTAACAGAGTTTGGGGCTGGATGAAGTTAAGCAAACTCGTTGGTACGCTGAAGTTCAAACCACTTGGCGGTGGGGAGAACAGTCTGTGAAGCGGGGAAGCGGTCGGTGGAGCGGATGAGCGCCCTGGGAGTTGTGGGTAATAATTTTGATCAGAGTGGGAGAGAGATACAGAGGAGAAGCAGACGGCAGAGAAAAGTATGGTGTTGTGGCACAGAGGGATATGGAGAGAGGTGGTGATGTTGGAGAGGAAATGGAGACTACGGGAATTGATGACAGAAAGGGGAAAAGGAAGAGCGGTGTAGATGGGGGAAAAAATGAGGAAAGAACAGAACTAATGGATAAAATAATGAAATTAGCAGAAACAAATAGGGCTGGAGGAAACGGGGAATGGAGAAAATAGGAGTACGAGTCAGATCAACAATAAAAGGCAGGGATTTAACTAATATAAGTCCACTGAAAATTGCTGAATGGATTATAGAAGGAATAGGAAGTGTGTAAGTGGTGAAAAAAATAAACAAAGGAGGGTTGTACATAGGATCTGCGAGCAAAACACAATACAAAAAAATCATGAAGTTGGAGAAACTAGGTACAATTCCAATTGCAAGTTAAGCCCCAGAGTTTAAGTTTGCCCGGTAAAGCACTGCTGTCTATGCTCTTCAACCCTTGCACTGCTTGTTGTCTCACTTCTCCCACACAAACTGTGTCCTTTAGGTCCTCATCATACCATCTTTCAAGGCTTTTCACAGGCTTGCCATGTAGTGGTGAAAAACAAAATTGCAAATCTCCGAAGTAGGCTTTCACTAAGTTTGTTGTTCCTCGGTACACTGAAAAAAACAAAATGCTGCCCAAAGAAGCTCATGTGGTACTGAACTGTATGCATTAGCTAAATCCAGGAATGTCACATGGAGCTCCTTCCTCTCCTTTTTATCTGTTTGAATTTGCTGCCAGATCACACTGATGTGCTCTAAGCATCCTGGGAAATACCACCTTTCTGTACTGAAGTGTCAATGAAGCAGTTCTTCAATAGGTAAGTTGACAATCTCTAAGCAACAATGCTGAAGAAAATCTTGAGGTGTTACGTACATAGTATACATGTATAATAACTAACAACTACAAACACAAATGGCACTTCAAACATTTATAGCCTACAATCGTACATACTAAAATACATACAAAAGTAGATGCCAACATAAGAAAATAAATTCCAACCAATATAGATGGCTTAACCCCCGTCCCATCCAAATTATATATATATATATATATATATATATATATATATATATATATATATATATAATTTTATTTTTTTGGTTTAACCAAATGCACATTAAAAGAGTTGTATATAGTAAGCTGTGGCAAAATATCCCCCCCAAATGAGGTTAAATGACTGGTGGGGTTTATTATTATTTTTATTTTTTATTCTGTGCCTTCCGATTTTTACCCACATGCCAGATAATCATAAATCAGCATTTTATATTTGAAGTTTTCTAAATAAATGTACATTCTGGATGACAAAATGCACAATTTTAAATGTAGTTTACAAATTATACACACACTAGATATTCCCATTATTTTTAAATTCCATTTGACTGCTGCTCACTCAACATAAAGTAATGAGCATGATCCCATTACTTATATACATCCATCATTTAGTGAATTGGTATTTTTTTTTTTTAAATCAGCCAGTGATTGATTATTACTTAATTATTCTTTAGATCAGCTGATTAAGTTGCTATACAAACATTTTGAGGATTGAATTCTAGGTTAGTCAGCTTGTGCAAATTCCCCTATGGATTTCTACAGGCCCTACGTATGATCACAGCATACCAGTTTAAAATGTTGAGATCCTGACGTAATTTACCTTGCAATCTCAACTGTTTTTTCCTTCTAACGCCACCATAAACTATATATAATATGAACAAGAAGGGAATATTTAAAACTGTGAATAGAATCAGTGAACAATTCCAACATAAGATATGTACAAATATATTCTGATAAAATAACAAAATACGAAAACAAAACCCAGTATATTATATATCCCGAAGTACAAAATGATACATACTTGTTTCAATACTAATCAACATTGAGAAATTGTGTCTTTGAAAAAACCTATGAAAATGAATCAAAGGCTTTCTTTTGTTTTTTAAAGCAATTTTATTTATTTATTTTTTCTTTTGTGAGTTATGATGGGACATTTGGGCATTTCCAGTAGGCCTACTTTTAACTTGTAATTCCATTGCATGAATAATTCAATACATTGTTACTTTCTAAGGAGCTACTTTCTAATTCTAAACCATACATTGTTTGTTTACATAGAGCAACGTTAGACATACATTTGTTTTACATTCTTGTGTTGTATCCCCACGTGGCATTTGGATTTCAATACAATCCTCATTTAAGCAGTTTGTATTCTGCTTCCAATGTGTTAACAGCAACACGTTTTGCATGCATTTCAACATAATCTACTCATAGATATGTAAAACACGACCACTCCATTATAGTTCAGAAGATGTATCAAAACAACTACAACCATTGTGCAAGACTGCAAATTAATAAACGTGTCTTGCTATAAAGACAAACTGAGTACATTTATCAGTCAATCTGAGCTTCTCAGCCCTTCTAGAAACCTTCAGAAAATACCATGAGAATTGACTAAAACGGGTGACATACGGATGGGGAAACAGACAATGTTCGCCTGATTTTGATACTCTTACAAAAAAACATGTGCAAAAAGAATGTGTTTTTCAATTTTCATAATAATTAGGCAGGCGCGTCAATAGATAAATGCAATGTAAGTGTGATATACAGACAGTCAGATGGACAGACAGTTATTGAATATCCGTTAGAATGTATTCTCATGTTTTTTAAAAAAAAAGCACTGGGATAAAAAGTTAGGATTAAAAGTTTTAGTGAATCTGAAAATGAAACACAAATAGAGAATGTGACAGAAATTATAAGTTGTATGCTTGCCAATTAAACCATGTTGAGAATTAAATTGAATTGGAAGCTTGGATCTAAGACCAAATAAAAGTTGCAAACAAGCCCAACTGGAAGACAATTGATAGAAGCGAAGTAACTTTGGCATCAGTTCCAAAACCTTTGGAGCCTTCGGACCACCACCACCTGGAGCCCCATGCCAACAAATGTGGGTCTTTGGGATAAAAGGAAGGGGAAGTGGAACTGACCCAACACCCCCCAGGAACATGATCCCGCTGCCCGTTGCATGGCGTTGAAGGGGAGAAGGAATTTAAGGACTTACAAGTGAATTTTAGAACCTTGCAAGACTTGTATTTAAAAAACAAAAAAAAAAAAAAAACTCAGGATCTTGAAAAAAGATGTATTGGTATAATCAACACACAGTAAAAAAATAAATGTACTTACATTGTATTAGTGTTTAAAGTTATGTCTAAAAACTTCTCTTGAAAAACAGGTTTTGTGAATATGGTCTTCTGGGTTAATAGGTCATAACTGTATGGGCTCTTCAGCACACTACACTAACGGTATGGGCTCTTCAGCACACTACACTAACTGTATGGGCTCTTCAGCACACTACACTAACTGTATGGGCTGTTCAGCACACTACACTAACTGTATGGGCTCTTCAGCACACTACTCTAACGGTATGGTCAGTTTGTTGTATGGTTAGTTCTCAAAGAGCAGGAAGCCAGAGAAGGTACAGAAGCGCTGGTGGTCTCCATGAAGTGCCCCTGTTCCCATTCTCACCCAAACCTCGTCGTCCTTCACTAGCTTCAGCACGGCACTGTTTCCTGCTGTGTCATGTTTGCCTTTGGCCTCGTAGCTGTAAAATAGAGGAAAACATTTTCTTTCAATAACCTATCTTTGCTTTGTTTTACCAACTGAATTCAAAACTGAAATGTTTGTGGGTTATCAGGTTTTTCTACCACATTTACACTCAATTATACATACAGTACATGAATAATGCATATTTTATTTAAAACCCCTTTTCATTGGCATTAAATGTATAGCTGCACACGAAAAAAAGTTGCACAGATATTTTTATTTTTTATCAAACGAAACAAAAGTTTATATTTCTATATTCGACTTCAAATGACTACGAAAACATCTAATACATGTAAGTAATTACTTGTGTGATATTCGAAACTATTGTGTGATATTCTAGAAATACAGATACAGTAGTCTCCGTGTATAGGACCACATCCTAAGAGAACACTTTACCCTTGTGGTGAAACTGAACTTCACTTAAAAGAACACCTTTTTGGCACCGCTAGCGATTCGTTCACAACTGATACAGCACTGTTTTGTAATCTGAGAACTCATCATCATCAAACTTAAATTCAAATGGTTTATCAATCTTTTCAAATGTGACTTTGAGGCACACTGATTGGTTTATTCAATCTTTCCAGAACTGCTGTCATATCATTGCCTCATTTTGTATTCTGATTTCCTCGAGTGCACCTCATCGCTACAAAATGGCATGTAAACAAATGATGAAACACGCCGCTGTTTCT
Source organism: Acipenser ruthenus (assembly GCF_902713425.1). Taxonomy (NCBI): domain Eukaryota; kingdom Metazoa; phylum Chordata; class Actinopteri; order Acipenseriformes; family Acipenseridae; genus Acipenser; species Acipenser ruthenus. The sequence goes on along the minus strand of NC_081190.1, from coordinate 33,641,864 downwards.
TTTGTACAAAATGTTGTAAATTGTTGAAGCTCTTGAGAAAAACCTGAATCAGACACAAGTCGCCGAGCAATTTTGTGTTTTCCGTTCTGATGAGATGCTTCACCATTCTGTTAAATAATTTTGTGCATGTCTTGAATATTACTCCTGTACAGGTATTCATAATTAATCTAGAGCTGCTGAGGCATTTAAAAAAAAAAATCTCAAGTATATTTTATCAGTTCAACATTACACACTTCAGCTAAAATGAGTCAGTGATTGAGACTAATTAAACCATTTAAACATAGGCTATTTAATTGTTATTTAAATAGCCATCCTCTCACTCCTGGGTGTATCACTTGTGGCTAATTAGTTTAACTTGCCATATTGTGTTATATACATATTGTTACTTTTTATTGAGTTGTTTACTATTATTATTATTATTATTATTATTATTATTATTATTATTATTATTATTATTATTATTATTTATAATAATAATAAATACACTTACGTTTTGGCATTTTTCTTTCTTTAACGCACTGCGTCAGGATGGCTCTATTTTATTGATGATGTTAAAGGGTACATAAGGACCTTTTATTTTATTGTGTTACATTTTCCCATGTGTTGCTACAACTGTTTTATGTAAGGTGTGTGTATCGTTTTAAAACCATTTTCAAACTTTTATATTGCATTCCCTGCCTCAAGATGGCTTCACATGTACCTGCATGGACCTCTCAGAACTACATTTCCCATCATCCTCTTGCTCACATATGTAACTGAGATGGATTTACCAGTGAGCAGGAGGATGATGGGAAAGGTAGTTCTGTGACAACACACTCATTTTTATAACACAAGGTATGCTTTATTAATATATTAAAAGTATCGCTGATAAGCAATGCAGTGCTTTCAAAATGTTATTATATTTTTGCAAACACACATTGGAACAAATGTAGGAGCCATAGTTTGCTCTAGCAAGGGCCTGAAACTACAGCAGGAAAACATTGGCACACAACTCTGATCAAAAGAATGAAACAAAGTGAGAAAACTGGAATGAGCACCAGCCTCCGACTTTATTGTGCGACCTGCTCCCAGGTCAATATTACCACAGCCATCAAAAGCACAACCACTGAATTTAACTACAGACTAAAACGTAAGTTTGAATGCCAAACCACCAACTGTGTTTGCATTATTTGTTGGAAAAAAAATGTACAGCTCAATATATTGGTGAATAGCAATTAGCCATCAGATTTGCCCAACATAAATATGACTGAAAACCCTGGGAGTGCAGACTCACTCCAGTCTCATTACATTTTAACCAACCCTACCACGATTTCATGTTGCGCACATGCATATCAGTTTTATATGCAACCCAAATGCTCAATGAATGAAAGAACAAAGAGCAACAAGCAACAGCACAAGTAATGACTTGTAACCCGTGGATTTATCTTTGTTTAATTAAGTTCTTTATTTAAAGAGTCAGCACCCATTCATGAAACTGTGTCAACCGCTTAGATCATTTATATGCTCGGACAACTCCCATTTGTGAATCACTCAACATCCTTGACCCATTTCACACTATGACTCCTACCTACAGCATCAGTGTACTGTATATGTAACTGCCGTTCCACTTACCTGTACATTGTGATAACTGTGTTCCCATTGTGCATTAAGTAAACATGCACTTGATCAACATCTTCATGCTTCATCATACTGAAGGTGAAAAAATAAGCACCTAAAAAAAAATTAAAAAATAGAAAACTACAAGTTATAGATTATATACAATGTATTAACAACATTTAACCTTCTTATTTATTTTTTTCTTAATGCTTTTTTAATTTTTTTATTTTAAAAGGTTAAGCCTGTGGACATGGTTGATATGGCAGCACGGTTTATCTGTGTTATTATCTTTGTGCAATGTATCATTTTTCCAGTAGCACGTTCAGATGATTTTGGCTCTCTGTTTACAGTAGTACCGCCAAAGTTGGCATCTGGTGTATGCTGGAGCCAGGGTCCATCATCACTTCACATTATATCCAGAGAAGTGTGCCCAGGGTATGATTTCATGCAATGAAGGCTACATTCAATTTATATTCATCTGTAAATTCAAGTGTTAACACTGCTGCAGACCACATCTTTAGCAAATCTAAAATCAATACAATGCCTAATAAAAATCAGTAAACAACAATTGTACGAGCAAGTATTAATCCTCTTCATGACTTAAGCACTAAAACATAAAATCTGAGTAAAACTAGAGAAACGTCTTGGTTTGGTCGACATATGTCAAAAATGAAAAGGCCTGTTTCATCATTAGTAAAAATTTCAAGTCTTGGGGAGCTGCTGAGCAAACGGCATTTCATGAATTCAAGTTGTTTCCAGGGACAAAAGTCCAGTGCCTAATAACATAAAAGCGGAACCGTAAAGATGAACTTCCTTATACATTTCTTGTTTTCAAAATTATTTGTATTATTGACAAAGTTGTATTAATTAAATAAAAACGGGTCTTTTCAGGATGTTGAGTCAATTCTAGTATGCTACTTTGACTACTATCTTTAATTCTCTGTTCCTCCATTTAATTTTGACCTTCTGTTTCCAGTAAGGGGTTTGTCAATTATTTTACTGCCTTACATTTTACTCAATACTCACTGAGGCTAACTTGATTGTGAGTGAAATTTAGTAAGTACTGTACATGTGACAAGTATCCCACCACCTGATTTCAGACGTTTATGATAATGCTTAACTAGTACGTTGCATCTTGTTGGTGAAATCTGGGACTATTGTGTCTTGAATATTTCCTTCAGCTCAGATAGATTGAATACAAAATGCTTGGCTTCAGCTTTTTTCAGATCAGTCCAAAGCAATTATATTCCAGAGCTGATTAAGCCATATGCTTTGGGTTGTTATCCTATTGGAAGATAAACTGTGCCGATCGGCCTAATAGTAGATGGTATCAGTGTACTGTTTAGAATGTTTTGATACATGGCTGCTTAATTTGATCTTCAAATCACATGAATGTTTTGAAACACCCGCATGATCAAACCACCTCCATGTTTAAATGTAGGTACAAGGTCTTCTTCATTGAAGACATTCCCTTTTTTTCTGTGGTCCATTTTTGGGGAGAAGTTCTATCTTAGTCTCATTGGACCAGAACATTTTGTTGAATGCTTGATTGCTGTTTATATTTCTTGGCAAATTTTAGACAGTGTGTTTTATGAATTTTCTTTAAAAGTGGTTTGCAGAGAGGTCTATATGCATACGACTCTTCTGTGTTCAAGTGCCTTTGTACAGTTATTTTGCACACTATTATGCCTGATGCTTCTAAATCTTTCTTTAAGTCTTTGGCTGTTAATCTTGGATTTTTAGCTGCTGGGACGATTCTCCTACCTGTTGTGCCTGCAATCTTCTTGTTCAATTTAGTTAGGTAAACATAATGCTATAAATCACATTTTCCGTGGCTGTACTGTAATTGTTTGACATTTTTATTTTACTCCTAAATTAAATTTGTTTTTTATATTGACTATCCCTTAAACTGTGATTATATATATATATATATATATATATATATATATATATATATATATATATATATATATATATATATATATGTAAGTGGAAAATCCAGGCAAGTGTCACAGTTCCTTAACCTGGTTGTGTTGTGGTCTTGCTTTCCCACTCAAAATAGGTTTGTCTTTTTGTATTGATTAAAATGACATTTCTTAATGGCATTTCCATCATGTTATTTTTCTGTAACATCAGTCTGCACCAATAAAGGTTTACTGAATTGTGACATCTCTTGCTGACCCCCTAAGCACTGTACTGCCTTTCTGTCATTGCAAATTATGATTAGTTTCTGATAAAAGTGAAATTAGAAACATCCTGTATTGTTGCTGCATATTAGACAAAGCTAGCATTTACAGTGCAACAAAGAGGGCTTTGCTTTCTGTAGGAAAAAAGCTGACATGGGTTACATCTGGCATTGTTGCTTTCAGAGCTTTTGCTGTATAAAAGAATCTCATCGATTTGAAGAAAGCTATTACTTAAATTGAGCTAAAAAATATACCTTTACTCAAAACTAATACCTCTTAATCAAACTAGAGATTTAAAGAGATAAAAACAATTTTAGATTAATTTTTATTTTATTTTAGACTTTTGTATTTACCTTAGAAATCTTTGTCATTTCTAGTGAGCTGGCTCAGTACACCCTGTTCAACACATATTTGAGCTGTAATGTGCTTGAACGGAGGAGGAAGATGTATTGAAACAGTCCATAACATTCCCAATCTTATTTTAAAATAACAAATGATATATAAGTTAGCAGCAACTTCTTTGGGGAGCCATTATGAAACAGATGAATGCCAGTCCCCAGAATTTAAATGGTTTTATGGGTGATAAGATTAGAGCAGAAATACAGTAGGTTTCTTGGAGGGAAAGGAGGAGAAAATAGGTTCCCCCCTATATCAGAACAGTAAGTAATATAATCTGATTCAACCCCCTCACTCAACAATCACAGAACAGCTTAATTTCCATTTAACTACTGAGTCTCATCATCTGTTTGATCCATTTTGCTACCCAGTTATATGGAAAGGTTTACCATTTCGTAAACAGCACAACTACAGTACCTATCATTTGCACACAGTGGGGTAGAGAAGTTTTATTGCCCTCAGTGCAAAATAACACAGTATTTACCTGTTTAGGCAGACAAAAAAAAATGACCATTATGATAAATTAGTGATGCAGTCGGCAACCTAATTTCTTATTCGATTATCGTATTGGCATTTAACAATGATAACACTATGTAAAACAATTTTTGTTCCTGGGTAGTAAGTGTTATTTCCTTATTGCTTATGCCTCAAAAGTATAGAAAATGGCTATTATTCCCCACAAACTTTGCTTTTGTGACCAGGACAGTGATATTTTGAAATGTACCTATTTCCAATGAGAAAACAGGCGAATTTGTGTCTTTTCGTTCACATAAAGTCAGAAAAAAACAACATATGAATCCAAATTAACATGTATTTATACTAAAGTAATACAAAAATGACTACAAAAGATTTAGAAGTGAGTAGTCTTTTTGGTTGGGGTAGTATGGGTTTCTCTCCTCAGCTCCACCTCTGAAATTGTCATCTGGATCTACAACGTCTTCTTCGCTCTCTGACTTGCTGCTCTCTTCTAAAGATGACTGCTCTCTCTACGGAGGAGTGGGTACGGGGAGCTCATGGCAGTGTGGCACCGGGGCGATGGATGAAGGAAGGTCCGGATACGTGATAGCAGGTGCATTCTTGCCAGTCCGACGTTTGGAAGGGTCCACCATGCAGAAGTAGCAGTTGCTTGAGTGGTCAGTGGGTTCCCGCCAAATTCTTGGGATAGCGAAAATACATTTATTTCACCCATGACTAATGTGTAAGAGATTCTCGCAACATTTTTCATATATGATATATTTTTTCAATAACATTGAAAATTGTAAAACATTTTAAAATTAAAAACTTTTACAATTTTAAAAATTTTAACAAATTTTATAACATAAAATTCCGAGCAACAATTGTCCATCTTGCAGTGCTCGCAGGTGAAATGAGGTGCCCAGGGTTTGTCTTGATCCCCGACAGGCATGCCGAAATATGTCTTGTAGGCCTCACACATCTTAGCAGATGCTTCCACGGAGTACTTTTTCGCTCTTGTCTTGATAAATTGGCCGCAGACATAGCAAAATGCGTCTGCCGGATGCTTGCAGCTTCTTGATGCCATCTCAGAAAAATGCAGATATGTATCCACTTAGGCAGCTGGAACTAAACGAACTGGTGGGCTTAAGGCCCCTGTATTTATACTACTATTTATATTACTGGAAAGTTCTAGAAAGTTCTAGAAGTTACTCCAAGTTTACTCAGCACTGAATCTATCTGGAATGTTCTGGAAAATAGGTAAATTTCAAAATATCACTGTCCTGGTCACAAAAGCAAAGTTTGTGGGGAATAATAGACATTTTCTATACTTTTGAGGCATAAGCAATTAGGAAATAACACTTACTACCCAGGAACAAAAAAAAAAAAAAAATTGTTACACGGTGTAATCGATGCATTGACGTTTTATTTTTCAAATAAAGAACAAACATTTGCTTTTTTTAGTAGAAGATCCAATAACTAAAAACACTGTTGTGCATAATAGTTAAACAAAGGCACAACTTACATTCAAGTTAGAACACTTCCGATTATAAAAAAAGAACTAAAACGGACTTGAGTTTTTAACAACTGAAAAGAATATGTGTGCATCTGCATCAGATGCCCCTTTAACATTGTAATAGTAATAAAAAGATACTGTATTTTAACAGAAGTCATTTCTATCTGAACTATGGTTGTTCATTACTGTTAACATGTTATGTCCAAAGCAAAACATTTTAATTAATCTCACAAATCCTGACTAATTTAACTACCGTACTAATTTAGCATATTTTTTATATAATATTGCCATATAATCCAAATACAATATGCTTTGAAACAAAAGGTGGTAAATCGGTAGACTTAATATTGGCATTCTTACGCATAACATATGTTGTGTTCTTGTCACTTTTTAGTGCAAACAAATGCACAAACTCACCAGTGAAGCAACTGAACTCATTTTACACGTGGTATATCCAACGCAAATGTAGAGGCCTAAAGTGTGTATCCTAGCAACGCGCTGTCGTTGTTTATCTACCATAATATCAGTAAACGAAGCGCACCCAATGTTTTAATGCAAACCGTCAACAGGAGACTTCACACTGGGTTCGAATTTGATGCATCGATTCACCAATATGTAATCGAAGCTTGTGAAATTTAAGACAGATGATCAATAATCAATGCATTGATTAATTGTTGCACCACTACAATAAAGTGTTGTTTTAACCCTCCCAAATTAACCACAAACAAAAATAGTGTCTACAACTGTTACACTTACCTGTTACAGGTGCATGGAATCTTCCAGTCATAACATCAAAAAAGTTTCCAATATTAGTTTCCACACTGCTAAAAATGATTCCACTGTTTTCATTGGTAAAGTGAGTGGCCAAGGATGCCATAAATGCAATCTAAGGAAAGAAAAAAAGTAATTTACAAAATGAAGACAGTTCACCATCACTACAGCAGTTGAATCCCCACAAATATTTTTTGACTACTTTTAATGCATGCATCTTCCCTACATGCCATGCCACTGGTTTATAGTCATGTTGAACTTAAAACAAAGTTAGAATAACTAAGCATACAAAGCTGAAGGGACTTTCTTCAGTCACAGAGTAAATCACTAAAATGAAATTCAGAACAATGATGTTCCTTGCGCCTTGTTCTATCCGGAGAGCTTTAAAGGTTAGATAAAGAATATTAAAGACAGGGCACGTTCAAAAGGCCAGGTTATTAAACTGTCCTCAACCTTTTTGTGTTGTTTAAAGCTGACCGGTATTCTATGGTGCTTTCAATTTCACATATGATTGATTTTTATACACCACAGTCCAGAACTGGAATGACTTATTTGTAAATCAGTTCTTGCTTTACTGTCGGGACCACAAAATACACAAATAAGCACCTTCTGAAGAGATCTACTGTATGGCAGCTCCTTAATTTCTCAAAAGAAAGAGAATTACAAAGGAAAAACACATTAATAATATTCTCAGTTTTTAAAATCACCATTTATGGAAAAGTCATTTCCCAAGTGCTATAATTATTATTATTATTATTTATTTTTTTTAATCAAAATTATACAAATAAATAAAAACAAAAACTACTACTGTGCTAGTTGCCTGTTCTTGAGACTTGATTCCAAAGAAATCACGTGATGCAGTGACCTTTCAACTCTGAAGGCCCCACCTTCTTCATACTTATTACTGTAGACCAGCAGGAGGTCACAACAGCTAGGACTACTCTACATGCACTGATGGGTTCTGATACAGAGAAAAATGAATGCAATTATAATCATTATTGGAGCAACAAGTATATTTCATATATTAGTGTTAGTGTTCATAGATATACCAGATTCTGCCAAGTCAACACCCCAGTTTGAACGATCACCCCACCCCAACTTTTAGCTGAAAGTCAAATTTTCACCATTAATTTCTGGGTTTTAATAACCAAACAATGCCTGAAGGGAAATATCGCAGCTCACATGAAAACTGCCTAGAAGTGCTGTAGTTGCTCTGTGCAATCCATATTTTTGATTGGTTTTTTTTTTAGATACTGCAAGAGCTTGTAACTGAGGCAGCATTTTTTTGTATTCAACATTTTAATGCTATAATGCTACATTGGCTGTTCATTTATTATTTTGTATTGTGTTTTCACACTGGACACTGCAATTTCTTACTTGCAGAGATTACATAAAGCCCTTTATTTTAGTGGACAGAAAATGTCACGTGTCTATATTTTAAATGTAGTGACTTTTATTTTAGCATTTGTCACCTACAAATGTGTTTTTTCATGGTGTGGTTTTGTACTGGACAGGACACTGCAGCTTTAAAGTTTAAGGTTTGTTTTGTGAAAGATTTGAAATGACAAAACAGTTGTATTTCACCAGTCATTAAATATGTTAACTGTGATTCTTGATTCTTTATCGTGACTGTGTGCTGTGCTCTACCTTTTGAATTTTAAGTATGCCTAATTGTAAACTTAAAGGGTACATCAGCACTACATGAAAGATAAAACATAAACGATCCCACCTTGCTGTTCCGAATGTATTTGTTCATTGTATAATAATCTGTATGCGCCCAAACATCTGCATAATGCCACACTGCTATGTCCAAAATCACTGTTCTCGAGCATCTCTTCTGGACATAGCAGTGTGGCATTATGCAGATGTCTGGGTGCATACTGATTATTATACAATGAACAAATACATTTGGAACAGCAAGGTGGGATAGTTTATGTTTTATCTTTCATGTAGTGCTGATGTACCCTTTAATCTATCTACCTAAAGTTAAAAATATCCTCTGCAATAATCCTCTGCAGGGGCCTGTAATTTCGCCCCTGCCTGAGTCAGTATAAGCAAAACAAAATACTTATAAAAGAAATGCCACATCTGCACCAAGGCAATTGAGAACATATTTGAGTGAGTGCATGATGTTGACTATTCAGTTCATGCTTGAGTCATCGGTCCTTGAGCTTTGTTGAGTACTGTATGTAGGGGGTCGGGGAGAGGGGTTAAAGTGTAATTATCTGTGGGAATATCACTGGTTATGTTGTGAACTAAAGAAACTGGCATACAATTCCAGAGTGATGACTGGATAAGCATGAACAGGCTATCGGGATTGAGCAGAAATAATATGTGTTTTCATATTTCAAAGATTTAAACCTCTAGAAGCCTAGAAAAAAAATCCACTCCACATAGCAGACCAGTAAACTGTGCCACGACTTGGGTATTCCCTATGGCTTTTTTCCCCATATAGGACACTGTTTAATTGGTAATAGTACCATTGTGTTTTTAGAAAAGTGACCCTTTTTATTAACTTTTAAGCAGGATACTGCTATCATTATATAATCATTGAAACAGTACTAAATAACAAAACTATGATTTGATGTGTGCATTTATTTATTACTAACACTCAATAAAAAGAAAACAGTTCTCTTTGTTGTTGTTTGCTTTGTTACTTGGTACTTAGTTACTTGCAACAGTGATATAATAAAACCCTGTGGTTAATCCTATCAACTGTTTTTTCAAAACTTTTGTGAAACAACCAATAGAAAGTGTATCTGGTTTCGTAAACTGTAGCAATTCCTGTCTCAAATTAATTAGGCTGCACTTCCTAGAACTGTGATGATTGAAGGCCTATGTAAACTGTGGTACTGTATGCTACCCTTGCCATTACTTCCATGTCTATGGTACCCGTCTCCATTGACCCATATAATGCTGCTCTGGTGAAACACAGCCCTTCTCTGAAGTTTCTTTGTACACAAAGCTCCTTTCAAGATTAATCAGAGTCAGCCTAAATAATTAATAAATGACATTTGTTTTGACATTTTCACAATTTCCGTGATGCCCTTTCATATTTTTCACCTGCCTCTAGATGTCACTTTGGATTAAATCTCCCTGTGCTTTTTACCTGTCTGGTGCATTACACACCATTTCTAATTAGATCAGATTACTTCTGGAACTGATTTTATGAAGAGGAAAATCAATTGTAAGTGAGCTGGGGCCATTTTTTTGTTTGCAATGAGCACCTGATCATTCTGTAAACTATCTACAAACCATCAATTTTGGTTGTTTCCATTAGAATTACAAACATTGATGTAGGTACAGTAGAATTGAATAATCCTGGCTTTTGGAAGCCTGGAAACAATGTCTGTTGCATGGTGAAAACAGTACTAGGGTTACAATGCAAGATTAATATTTAAATACAGTATAGTTTACAGAAAGTACAAAGAATACTATTAAAATACAATATGAAATATGATGCAACAAGTTAGGATTAAAAAAGAGATTATATCTACAATTACATAATAGTAGTGCAATAGTGCAAGGATTAGCTAAGGATCCAGTAACGTGGTGCATAGATCAGGGAAGTGCATAGGAGAGGTAGATCAAGAGATCTACAAGTGTAGTCTAAACATTACACACAAAAATATTAAATAAATATAAACTTAACCACAAGGTTAAACAGGAAAAAAGTGATTGTATAATTCTCTACACTGATGGCATTGCACTATTTTGACAGATGTTGTTTACCATATAAAATTTCAAGCAATACAATTTTAATACGTTATGATATCTCTGGATAGAATCGCCACGGCAACACATTTATTGAAGCTGCTCACGCAATTCACGCTCACTTTACTTGTTCGTGTGGGAGAAGTTAGACAACAAGCAGTGGAAGGGTTGAAGAGCATAGACAGCAGCGCTTTACAAGGCAAACTAAAACTTTGGTGCTTTCAGTTTACTGCCGAGGATGCTGTGGCCACTGACTGTGTACGAGGTTTCTTTGACAACAGTAGAGAAGCTGGAAGTTTTAATCAGTTCGTACATCAGGAAATGGTTGGGAGTTCCACGCTGCCTCAGCAGAGTTGGACTTTATGGTAAAGGAATACTGCAGCTACCAGTCTCTGCTCTAACCGAGGAGTTTAAGTGCGCCAAGGTCTGACTGGAAATTACATTAGTAGAGTCACGTGACAAATGCATAAGGGAGGCAGCACCTGTGTTGAAAACTGGAAGATAGTGGGTGGCAAAGAAAGCTGTGGAAGATGCAAAGGCTGCCCTTCGAATTGGTGATATCATGGGGCAAGTTCAGCATGGAAGAGGAGTTCTTGGTCTCACTTCAGCTCCTCCTACATGGCACAAGGCAGCCCCAGCTCAACAGAGGAAGCTGGTAGTTAACGAGGTGAAAAAGCAGGAGGAGAGGATGAGGTGCATAAAGGCCGTTTCCCAGGCCAAGCAGGGAGACTGGATGAGATGGGAGAGTGTGGAACAACAGAAGATTGGCTGGCAAGACCTATGGTCAATGGAACAGAGCAGGATCAGTTTCCTCATCAGGTCAACATATGATGTTCTCCCATCACCAGAACCACCAAGAAAAGGTGTTAAAACCAAGCCTCACCCAGGACAACTGGATGCTGCTAGAAAATGCTGGCAGATGTTGGTCAATGGCTTATTTTTCCACTGGAGACTGCCACCACTAACCTTCGACCAGATATTGTCTTGTGGTCTGGATCAGCACACCTTGTTCACCTGGTAGAGTTAACAGTGCCATAGGAGGATGCTGCAGATGAGGCGTATGAGAAGAAGAAACTGCGGTATGCTCAACTAGCCACTGAAGCAGAACAGCGAGGATGGAGAGTCCGAGTTTACCCAGTGGAGGTGGGTTGTCGAGGATTTGTGGCACACTCTACAACCTGGTTTCTCAGAGACGTCGGATTCAGTGGCCAAGAGTTGCGTCGCACAGTGAAGAACTTATCTGAAGCAGCAGAGAGGAGCAGCAACTGGCTGTGGTTGAGACGGAAAGATTCTGGTTGGGGATCTCAAGTACAATAGAAAGAAAGAAACGCTAATGTATGGGTAAGTAAGCTGGGCTGAGTTGAGTGGGGGACGGAGGGGGGTGATGCTGGGATGCCATAATCACCATCGAGCCCTCTTGAGGTGTCGTGGGCTAGTCGACGAAACTTCGAGGATGGAAGGTGCCCCCTTGAAGACCCCAGAGATGTACCCTACTTAGCTCAATCCGGACGGTTGTCATGCTGATGCAATGGGGAGACTGCACTGTGGTTGATCCCCGGAGCCAGCATCGCAGCCGTTGTGTGTGCTGATGCGCTAGGGAGGCAAATAAGCTGATCCCTGGAGCCAGCATTACACTTCAGCCATCAACACCAGGCAGAAGGATATCTACATCGTCATATGGAAGGAAACGCAAATGGATGAAGACACAGATGGATCACATTAGTTTACTGTAAAGCTATGTCTTATTTAGTGCTTATCTTGGCGAGAGCAGAGTTCAAATCAGCAAGTTTTAACATCTACTCTCGTGTAATGGAAATCTTGTTGATTTAAAATCAACTGATTTGTGTTTTAAAAAAAAAAAAAAACCTGATCTGTCTCAGTGTCCCGGAATTATGGGGCCAGTTGGCAAACACGAACAGAGAAAAAAACAGCACCAACTCGATTTGTTCCCAGAGAAAGTGGTATCATAATATGAAACTTTGAAGCTATATCTAGGGCTTCTGTTTTTCGGTTTTTATTAATTGTATTTTTCGGTGCTTAATTTTTTTTTTAGCTATTTTCGAGTTTTATGTAAATCGTTTTTTTCGGGGCTTTCGTTTTTGATATACTGTATGAAATTAGTGTTTTCAGTTACTTTCCAAAATGCTTGAGCGTTTTGTTTGGTTTTTTTCCTGTCAAAATATGTATAGTAACTCAACAGTACTTGCATACTTAAATTGTACCTTCTTACTTTGCTGTCTTCCACAACGAAATCCCTATGGTCACGGGCACATTCTTCTTGGGTTTCTGTGTTTAGGCTTTTTTTTTTTTTTTTTTTTTTTTTTTTTTTTTTACATTTTGCCACAATTCTGCTTAAAATCTTCTGTATCTTAACTGTATGTAATACACCTTTAAATCCTGCTACCAAGCCACCATTCTGGATTGTAATCTTGTTTTAAATTTCACAAGCTAAGTCTCCATTAGAAATGTAGGAATGTGAAGAAAAGCCCTAAATACCGTATATCTTACTTTACTGACGCTCTCAGTGTCACAATGCAACAGGCATATGGGCGCACAGTCTTCTGGGAATAGTAGTTTGTCTGGCATACGCTAAAAGGTTTTTCCAATTAGCAGAATTGTCAAGTTTTTAAATTTGTCCTACCGTTATGATTGATTTCTTTTTTTCTCCATCACTTTTAAAAATCGCCTTCAGAAAACTGAATACGAAAAACCAAATTATGCAATTTCCATTACTCAACACTTCACTCTTAATCGAGCACGCAGCAGTGCTTCAGCAGGGGGCGGGAGGGTATGAGCTGCTCCTCCAATTAAAACCAGAGCTCTAATCTACATCATCTGTCATTGCCAGTACTGTGGTTATAGAGATAGGGGTTTATAACGAAGGCTTGTCTCCTCTGATGAAAAAAACTCTCTGGAATCCTGCAATTAAAACCGGTGCTCAGATCATGTGATCTGCTATTGCTAGTACTGTGGTTAATAGTAGATAGGAGTTTATAATGGAGACTTGCCTCCTCTGTGGAGCCAGTACTGCTGTTAATATAGGAATGTTGAATCTTGGGTTTTGGTTAAAATGTCATTTTTTTTCTTGCATTTTATATATATTAGGGCTGTCACTCGATTTAAATCGGTTAATTTATGGGCATTAATTGATTAATCTGTAGATTAATTGGTAGATTCATCCATGCACATGTTTAATAAAGGTAACAATCTTATAGCGTCTGTCTTATATAATCTAAAAAAATAAAAAAAAGCTCAATTGGAATTTGGTCATTTTAAAAGCATTTATTATTATTATTTTAGTAAATGTAACACATTTTCACAGAACAACCGTTCTTTCGGGTCACTGTCAGTCACAAACCTGAAAACACAAGACAGCTGAGCTGCGTTTCCATTGTCGGAAGTTTAGTCTACAATTACAGCTACATACTTGGCTTTCTGTAGTTCTGCTTTTATTCGTTCTGAATCTTGTTAGAGGTACCCGAGAATACTGTGGCTATTGACAAGTGATTGCTCAAGATTCTGTCATAGTCAGAAATCAAAGAAAGTAATTCCACATAATTACCTGTATTTGAGGAATTGGTGCCTTTGTGCCCCTTGAATGCCGGTTCTTGTTTGCCAAGGTAAACAACAGAATCAATCAAGTGTTTAAGAACCTCATGATTGTTTCTTACTTGCTCATTGTGATGTATTGTATCCCTACACTTCTGCTCATCCAGTTGAACATCAATCCGGGTTTGTCCAAAGGTTTTGAGTGTTACAGAGGCTCACAAGTGACTTTGGGAATGCTCTTGTTTTTGTGCTGACTTCATTAGACTAGATTCCTAGATTGCCGTAGCCAGTGCTGTTCCATATCACCTTTTCTGTACTGAACAAAAGACAGTTCCAGCAGTATTCTTTTTTTAAAGTGCATTTGTTCTGTATTTGATTTGTTATACTTGTAATTTGTTCTTGTGGTTTGTTCATTGCATTTTAAACTAAAATATTACTGCCTATTTTCATCATGACAGCACAAATGAGTCTGCCTTTATTCCACCCATTTTATGTAATATATTTGGGGATGAAAATCCAGAGAACTGATACAGCACCAGCTTTCCTAGTGAAGACAGTAATCCACATGGAAAAAAGAGAAAAACATTGTGCTACAGAACCTGTCAACAGTAGACACATAAGATTACATGAGGCACAGGCAAATGAAATGGAAGAAAACAAAAGATGAAAAAATACTAAAAAGGCTACAACGTGGGCTGTTAATGTATTTAAAGACAAAAATATTGTCTTTGAAGAATGTATTTGAAGAAAAAAATATGGGCATTCATTTTAAGGAAATAAGTCCAGAACCTCAACAACATTCTGAGGCCAGTGCAAGAAGTTCAACTGGCAACCAGTATTCAAGTCTCCAGTTTTTTAACACTGAGATCCCAGTTGTCAGGTGCAGAGCTTTAAAAAACATTTGTCAAAATGCCCTCCTGATTTAACAGCCTGTTGAGCAGAATCTGTGCAAGTCGAAGCCACGTTTTCCCAAGTTAGTTGGTACTTTGCAAACGTTTAGGCAATCGCTGTGCTGACGGAAATAATATCTACAGAAGGTATGCCTGCTGTATCCTAGGATACAGCTGCTTATTACAATGTCAAAAAACAGCATTTTAATCAAAATATTGTGTATTTCCTAGAAAATAGTACTGGGAAAATATTGAATAATAGACAAAAATTGGGTACAAATCAGTAAAAACCGACGTCAAGGTAAAAAACAATCCTGTAATTTTTTTATAAAATTCAGAATAAACCACAAACTTTGGAACACTATTTATACCTTACATATATTTTTTATTTACCAAAACATAACCAGCATAAAATCTCTTGATTCTGCATGACCAGTTAAAATAACAGCAAATTACCAGCTCTTCCCAGGATTGGTCTGGTCATTGCTAGGATTTCCAATAGGAAATCAGTGACTCTTATATGGTAGATGTGTGCTTACCTGGACAAAAAAAGATAAACTGCAGAATAAAAAGTGATTGCAATAGATACCAGGAAGAAACCATTTATTTAGTTATTCATTTATTTATTTAGTTATAAATTGTTGTATTTGGAAAATATGTGTATTCTGACTTGCAAAGAACCAAAATATCTTCAACACAAAAAGGGGTGCCAGTGATAATGCTGCTAATGCTAGTAAGAGGTAACAAATTAATGTTAAAACCTTGGGTAGTACTCTAAATAGGTCAGGTTGCTTTGGGGAGGGAAATCATGTTGTTATGGATGTCAGATCATGGTAATACAATGCTGATATATACATCTACCTGAAGCTCGGATGGAATTCCATGTGATCCTTTTTCTCCTTTTAGACCTTGAACTCCACGCTCTCCTCGGGGTCCTATCTCGCCTTTGTCTCCATTTTCACCTTTTGGCCCATCACGGCCAGGTACTCCATTGTTCCCATTGTTTCCATAGTTTCCTGAAAAAATGCATGAAATTCAGTAAAAAAAAACATTTAAGTGAAGCATAGATAAAATTCAGGTTTTCCAATACTTCTTTCTGAATAAATAAATATTATTACATTTCTTAGAAGTACATGTTTTATCCTATTCCCAGACAGATCATTTTCTGTTTCTGACGTCCCTAACAAAAATGTACTTACTTGCTGCTGATTTGAAGTATCTGACAATTGATGTCTTTCCATACGACATTTGTGCTGGAAATAACTTAAGTTAATTAACATTTTCATGTGAAATTGGCATCTTTTATGAGAAAGTGACTAACAATACCCAGTAGGGAAGCTGTTTTGTTACTTTTACATTTATTGTAATTTAAATCATTGTAGAACAGTATTTTGTCAGGCTAAAATGATAATTAAGTTTTATTCCTTGATATCGTATGTTGAAATAATATCAGTTATGCAGAAAGACTTTCTTAATTAATCCTTTCACTGATGATATATTTTATCTTGTCACATTTAATTCACTGTAAGTGGTAGACCTTTACAAGTTAAACAATGATGGCATGTTTATTGTAGATCTTTTTATTAGAACCAAGAAAGGAGAAAATCAATGTCAGCAATATGAGAGATTCTAAACCAAGGAACATATTGAAGATAAGTTGTATGTGACAAAACTCTTAGCATCCAATCCAAATCCAATACAACTGGAATGCTTTTTTTTTTGGTTTGTTTGTCTTAGGAAGATGAGTTAGTTGCAATTTAAAACATAAAACCTCACCATTTCTGCTAATGCAGTTATCTTATCACTATGATTAGTATGGTATCAACAGGATGTACAGATTTATACAGAATAAGAGTTACCAAGTTTCATAACAATTTGATGAGTGATTCTTCAGATATATGTAAAAATGTAAGTGTGATGTACAGATGGGGGGATGTACAGACAGACAGACCTCCCCATTGTAACCCCCAAATCTGCCAATCAATAACCTAAACTAAGTCATGTTAATACCAAGTGTCCTGCCAATTGGATAAGCAGTTCTCCAGATATATGAAAACACTGAAGTGTCACATACAGATGAATGGATGTATGGAGAGACACCACTATAGATACCCAGAGTCTGATATCCTCAATAATGCTAATTGGTTAATTGGATACTTAGTTCTCCAGATATATGCACAAATGCAAAGTGTGACATACGTTTGAACTGACTTCTGTAAGGATGTACCTATTACTGTCTCCACTGTATCCCAATTTGCAGGGGATAATAAGTCATGCCTTATCATTACAACACAGTAGAAAATAGATAGTGCCTCAGTAAAATGGCTCGTTTTCACTGGACAACACCGGTAATGGAACTTGACTAAAAGATTAATGGAAAACAGCTGTTTACCAACTGTAAAGACACTGCCGTCTAATCAATTAAACTAAACGGAGGCAGATCTAAACACTCCTGTTTTTTATATAACTAAATATGATCTTGTTTATACCATTCCTGTGAGCATGCAACCATCTGAGGAAAAATAGGTGACACAACACACCTGCCCATCTGTGTCACAACAACAGTACACCTGCCCATCTGTGTCACAACAACTTAGGGTTACATCTTTACCAGTTGGGTCTCGTTACAGATATTTTATTTAGACAGTGTGTTATGTAATCCACATACAAATATGCACTTCCTTCTCTACATCCACAAACTGAATTACTTTGACTTTCCACAGCCACTCTGTTTAATACACATTTGCACCGAGAGGCTAAAGTAGCAACACGTTGAACTTGACCGAATTATATTTGTTTCTATGAACAGGCAATGTAATTACAAGAATAGGAGTAAAGTCATAGATGGTGGACATTGCAAGATCCATCAATAGAAGTTCATTACTATTTTTTTGTTGGTTCAGTAGAAGTGAATATTGATACAGTATCTTTAATGAAGTTTCATAAAACTGAAGTTCGGGAGGAGGGACGGCCCCCACGCATTACGTCATCTAATTATAACCTATTGAAATATATAAATACCCAAGTAACTCACCCTCTCTCACATTTAATTCATTCACATCCCTCCACCTCCCCATCTCTGCCAGGAACTGATCCTAATTACAATCACTATGGGGGGATCTCCTGCCTCGTCCAAACTCATATTCTGTGTAAAGGGGGTTTGTCCTGAAACAACTGAATTTGGTTTAATGGTACCAGACAGCTCAGTTTAAAACTGTCCTCCTGTTTTTGTCATCTCACCCTCCACCTTCAGCATTGACACCCTTTGGAAAAAAGTTTCACGCTCTGAGATCATGCAACCTTTGCCTCTCTACCACCTTTAGCATCCCAAGGTGTGGCTGATAAGTCCTAAAAATAATAGTTCCAGACAACAACTGTGCTACCTTGCTCACCTGCTGCTACTGTTCACCACATGTTGTATCAATCAATCAATCAATCAATCAATCTTTATTTTATATAGCGCCTTTCATAGTGGACCACCATCACAAAGCGCTTTACAAGATGCAGTAACAACAAGAGAGTCCATAATACTTTAAATACAGAGAAATGCATAATACATGCTATACAGGAAAAAACAAACAAAAAAACCCAATGCATAATACATGAAATAGTAGCAACAACACAGCCGCTAATAGCAGATATCAGGCTTAAAGAGCATGGAAAGCAAGAGAGAACAGGTGGGTCTTGAGAGTTGATTTAAAGCGAGCGACGGTGGGAGCATCACGCACCAAAGCTGGGAAAGAGTTCCAGAGAGTCGGAGCCATGAAGCTAAACGAGCATTCTCCAAGTGTGGTGCACTTTTGCTTGGGGATAACAAGCAGGCCAGAGGACCTCAGCTTGCGGGCAGGGACACAGCGGGTCAGCAGGTTGAGGAGGTACTCGGGACCTGAGTGACTGAGTGTGGGCTGGCTTTAAAAGGACGAGTGTCAGGCAGGAGCAAAAAATAGATACATCAAATGAGTGCAAATTCAGATCAATGGTTTTATACATATGACTATACAATTAATTGTATTGCATGTTTTGGTAGCAGAATACACCAAGGCACCATAACTAGCAGGTGAGGAAGGATGTAGGTAGTTTAAATTTCTTCATCCTAGCTTGTTATACATCTGTCATCAAGGTGTTAATTACAATGATGTCAGCTTAAGGTTTAGCACTCTTAAGTCTGCCTCTTCTCCGAGGATAGAAAGCATCTCATCAAAGGAATGATTATTCTTCTACTGGGCTACATTGAGAAGGCTGACATGTAATATTCTTTATCTGAACTTGACTTACTTATCACAGGTTGGTTAGAGCTTTTCTCAATGTACACACCACCATGCATTAAAGAGTAAGTAGCAGGTTTCCAAAAAAATATAAATTAGAAGTCACTGAAGTAATTTATATTTTAAATTCTGAAGAAAAAAAATAATAATTTGAATGATAATGATTATACAATGTCAAGGATCATCCTGATATTCATTTCAGCGGGCTATGGGAGTAGTTGGTTTAAATTACATTGTATTATCACAATATGGTGTGTGTCGTAGTGGGACATATTTTAGTGCTTTATTGAGAGGAAGGAATTGGGCTATAAAGGTAAGGTTATACTAAGCTAGTAAGTTGTGAAATGGTTTTTATTATTATTATTATTATTATTATTATTATTATTATTATTATTATTATTATTATTATTATTATTATTATTATTACTGTATACTGTAAACGTTCTTAATCTTAGTGTTTATAGACATTTGAATTCAAATGCTTCACTTTCTTAAATAAACTTCATTAAGGATTTTAGTAAAGTTTAGACTTTTTTTTCTTAGAGTAGGTTTGATAGAAACTTATATCCATGGTAACACAATTGCTTTCATTGTACTATAGTGAAAAAAACAAGGGCTTGGCTGACGACTGTCATACAGTACTGTCATACACTTTTTAATGTCAGGCTGTTTTTTTTTTTTTTTTTTTTTTTTAAGGGCTCATGCCATTAATTGCTTTTTCCATTAGTAAAACAAAAATAACTTCCATACTAAATTAGACACACAAATTCATATATTTTCTATTATATCTTTCAGGCAATTAGAGTACATATATTGCATTTATAAAAAAAATATGGGCGGGGGGTTTCAATATAGTGTGCCACTGTTGTACAAGATATTTTAACAAATAATGTTCAGCCATGTATTATTACACTGGCTGTACCTCCTCTAGTTAAACTCGCCCACATTTCCTGTCACATGTCAGTCCTAAATGCAGTGCTAAGAACATCTGCTGGTGAATGGGTACAAGATCAAATGTGTGCTTTTATTTTCTTTTGGGCTGGGCTTTTTAAAACAGTTTTTATATTTTTAAATTGTGCAGTCCAGTATTTACATGCATCAACTTTGCATGCATAAATGAATTGCTATAAGTGCCTTAAGCGATAAAACAATATATTTACCTGGCAGTCCAATAGGACCAGGAGGGCCAGGTGGTCCAAGATATCCACGCTGTCCAAAATCCCCCCTGCAGCACTGTGTGCAATCCGGTAAGTGTGGTGGAGCATATGATTCCTTTAGACAAGAAAACATAGTGCATCTCAGACTGACAATCCAAATGATTACATAATATGTGTAAAGCAAAATTATCAGGGATTGAACATGCTGTCCAGACCTATAAGTGACCTAGGATAGGTGACAATAGGCGAATAGATAAGAGACAACATTGATGAAGGAATTAACTCTAACATTTTCTACTATGTCAGAGCATTTTTTTTTTTTAAATCATATATACTAGCGAGTAATTGGTATTTTAAATATGCCAGGGTCAGAATGCCACAAAATTGTTGAAATTAGATATTTTATACCAGCAGCCATGTGAGCCCAGGGACCCGTTGGAATGTATATCGTCCCCTTGTGAGACATTTTGTTGATGCTATTGACCCAAAATTCAAAGCTTGATAGTCAACCCATTTTTTGTTATGAAGAGACCACACTGACCTTTCCAACAGAAACCCTCAAACACGGATTTGTGAAGACCTTATTAATGCACTCAATGACAAGAGCATTGCATCCCACAAGCCATCCCCCATCTCATCAGTAGCTTATTAAACCATTGAAACAACTGCATTCTTTTTTGGCAGTAAAAAGCAACTTTAACTGAGATTTTACAGGGTTACATAACTGCAGTGTTTACTAAACATGAAACTATTACTTTACCATTGCTGTGTCCTTTATTATATGTATTGCAACAAAATATGCGATAAAACAGAAAAAAACACATCTCATCAAGAGTGTTTAAAATAAGAAGACTTAATCATAAGCAATAAGACCCGACACAACAGGCATATTAAATAGTTTCAGGTATATTTGTTAGGTTAAAACAATGATTTTAAAAGTTCAACATTTGTTTTGGTTTTATTCCACAGCTTTTTTACGACCAAATGATGTGTGTATATAAATGTACAAAATGTACATATTGCTTTCAGGTTAATTTATTTATTTATTTGTATTATTTTGCATTAAACACAATATTTCTGATTGACATCTAGAAAAAGAAATGGTTTGAATGTTAAAATAAACAAGCACTTCCTTTTGTAGATACTTAATTAAATATAAATGGAGCTATATTTGCCAATTTCTCTGTAATTCTTAGTGACAGAGATGAAAGAAAAAAAAAAGATTGTTGAGTGATTTAAATGCTGTTTCAGTTGTATGTTGACATTTTTAACTACAGAAATGTTTAGATAATTGTTACTATTAAGGCGTGGTAACATTAATAGATCAGGTAAGTAAGTTGGTCTGCGATGTCATAGCCATGCGGTAATTATTATCGCACAGTCATGTGATCTTGTTCAGCCAATCATAGCACTTAATTTATCCAAGCCATTTTCTAAAAGTAATTAAACTATTTTAATCAGTGGAAGAATAGCTTGAGATCCCATACCCATTTCGAACACTTACGTCCATTTTAAGCAGACAATAATAAGCATGCATTTTAAAACAAATAAGTCAGATGAAAATCTTCCGGTAATAAAACTAAGACTTGATCTGCAAGTGGCTCTAAGTACCTGGTCTCTGTTTCCCGTTGGCTGTTCTAGTACCTGTGTAACTTTCCCTGGTTGTCCCTCTGTTTGACTTGAAGAAGTACCAATGCCATCTGTTCCATTAAAAGTCTCACTCTGCCCTCTTTTAACCGCCCTCCTGGAACCATTATCATCAGTCTGCTGCCGACTCTGAACTACTTCGGCTTTGGCTCTAGCATATCCCTTTCTCACCTCCGTGGTTTCCTCTTGGCTCAAGCAAAACTGCAACAAGATGAAAAACAACAGCTGCCAACCAGTGTATCTCCTTGGTGCCATGTTCAGTCATCAGCAGCTGTATCCCCACTGCTTGTTCTTCTTAAGGAAGTTTGAGTATTTTTCATCTGCATGTTTTTATATCTCATCTTCTGTTTGGCCCCAGTACCCTGGAGACTCAGGGTGCATTGGTTATACCATAAGACATTAGTGTAACAACAGTGAAATCAGTTTTCACAGAATGATTACCCTGTGTGTCATATGTCGTCATATTTTAACACACATGATTAGTTAAGGATCTTTATTCACTGTGTTTTTACTTAACTGTGAAAAATAAATGTAGTGACTAATACATACTTTGGCACAGTGTTGATTGAGATGTTCAAAAACAATATGCTGTCCGTTCTGGGAAATGGTATCGATTAAATACGTCATAAGCCAAAAAAAAAAAAAAAAAAAAGCCTTATGTCTGTAATGTGCTTGGTTTAAAAAATATAATAATAATAAAAATGAAATGTACAACAGAAATATTTGTTTATACTCAGTTACAATCCTCATTAAATAAAAATCTCTCTTTCTTCACCTCTATCTGTCAATCACATAAACAATCCGGTGGTGAAAGAGACTTTTGTTTTTGGAAGTACAGTATAGCGTGGATAATTCAAAGCAGACTCACAGATGCAAAATGCACATTCATCCGATCCCTGCTCAATCCTGCCAAGATCTTTATACTGTTGATATTATTGCTGGGCATTTAAAAACAATGTGTAGATGGAATAAGAAAAGAGACAATGAAAATATAAATAAAATAGATTGTTCAAATTGTCAGTATAGTGGTTTAAATAAACGCCATTTCTAGCCATGTAGCTGACTAACTGAGCGGCCATCAAAATTAATAACGTTGATAAGTGGAACTCGTTTTCAGTGCCTTTATTAATGTTGCAATAAGTAGGTGAGATACATGTTGTAGTGACAAGCTATCCAAAATGAAGCAAGCACGACAATGATCCTCACTAGAACTTGAAATGACTGAAACAAAAACCCTATTCAGCAAATAAACCGAAAAAATGCTTAAATGGCAGATTTCATAGACCCTGGCTAGTTCTTGTTCATTTTTTTCTAATGATCGGGTAAATAAATGTTAATGACCACTGTGGGTTTTAAAAAGTAACGTGAATAAAATATCACTGTTTTATATTTGAAATTAGAGTTGTCGCAGACTAATGCATTACATCATAGCAATGTGTTTATTTTTCAGACCGTTCCGTTATTCACTTATGAGTTACATAGGTGCAATCCTGCACCCTGATTGGCTGAGGCAGTGTCAAGCCGTCAGGTTTATAATATATGCTAACATATTTATAAACAGTTAGAAAGTACAGTTGTCTTTAAAATGCCATTGAACAAATGTAAACCATTTCAGTTTTTGCAGTGCATTTTTGGCCTGCTGCGTGAGGCTCTTTTCCTCAAAATGTATTGCGCATTAATAAATGGACCACCTCCTGATATAAGAGATTACATCCCATTTGACCATTTCTTTAAGACAGAATGTAGTATATCAAAAGTAGACCTAATGGCTAAATGCTTTTCCGCCAGGTAGATGTCTGTATGTGATGGCAGCAAACTGAGAGTACAGATAATGGGGAGTGTTGTAACTGAAATATTAACAAATAAGTAATAAAGGATAATAGATGGAACAAAAAAAAAAGCATTAACGAATGCTGTATTATATTTGTAATTGTCAGCTGCTTTCAGTAGTTTGTCAGGATTGGAAGTGGAAAATTGAGCTTCATGAATTGTATATTTATTCTCAGGCCTTTGTTCAGAACAAAGAATAAAATCAAACCTTACTGGGGTTTTAAAAAAAAAGGTTCTCCTTAGTGTGCATTTTAACCCTTTTTCACCACTCACCTCAGGTCCATGTGTCTCATCTGAACCTGCCTGTCAACACGACTCCAGTGCTTTTATATATGGCTTAAACCAATAAAGCTGAGACTTCTCAGCTGTTTTAAAAACAGCTCAGCAGATACAAATGCCTGGACTGGTTTCACAGACCTTGATTAGCACTAATCTTGGACTACCTTACCTAAAGTAAAATTAGGTAGTCCAAGACTAGCGGATACCATCGTACCTGGACACATTTAAAAGGTATGGCAGGAATTGTCAAGATGAATTTATAAATGTTCAGCATCAGATCACACAGCTGCGCAGGGGGTGGGTCCAGTGGCGGCAGGCAGACTGAAGAACGGACAGCAGGAGCAACGGCAATAAAACATCTTTAACCCCAAAGTCTCTTTTACGAGGGACCCAAATCTTTTGTGAAAAGCTGAAAGTACAAGAAGCTTGATAACATACGAATTCGAGCTGTGCAGCAAAATTGCTATGCGGAATATTTACACATTCCATTTAAATATCATACGTAATTAATATTTTTTCAATGTGTAAAACACCCAGTACGCAGCTTATCTGAAGCACTGATTGTACACTGAAAATAAAATATTGACAGAAACTAATAGAGAAGCAATGACAAGTGTATTGCTTATTGTTCTGTTCAGCTTGAAAAAGAAACTGCATAATTAAAATAAGAAAACTGTAGTGGTGCTAGATAAAGCAGAATTTCTGAAAGGAAGCCACTCTGATTATAATCAACCCAATTAATGGAGCATTATCAAGTAATGTAATCCCATCTGAATGGGCCTGTAGGCACCTCCTACCTGCTAACAGGTCAACAGCAATGATTAAATTCACTTTACATTACAAAAGTGCCCCTTTTTAATGATAAGCTCCAGCCAAAGTCGAGAATTGTAAAGTAAAATAGAAGTGGAAGATAAGGTTGTTAAGGGATTCAAATACTTTTTCTGTTACTAAAAGTATGCGCATTGATTTAAGCAAAGTACTGATCCAATGTACAAAGTGTTAATTAAAACCTACTGCTAGGACTCGCGTCCTGGCTGTGCGAAGTCACCAGTCTTCACTAGGGATTCTGGAGGGAGCATCGCATTGGCTGTAGCACTCCTACAAGTACGAAGGAAAAGCCGACAGGGATTATTTCTCCTCATCACGCTACAGAAGACCCTGCTAGGTAGTCACCCAGTGAGCTCAAATGGACACCTACAGGGTTGGCCTTTGTCCTCGCTGACATCCGCTCTCCAGTTCCTGAGTGTAAAAGAAGAAGCTGGCTTGGTCGTGAGATCGGAGAATGCGCACTGACCCTTCGGTTCTCCTGTGTTATGTGGGGGATTGCTGCGGTGATGAGAAAAATAATTGGACATTTTAAATTGGGGAGAAAATCGGGGTTAAAAGAAATAAATACTCAGGCTGTGAAAAATGACTTAATTCATGTCACAACTTTGTTTTTTATCCAACGATATGAATGAGTTTAACCTTTCAGTTTTCACATTCTTATTTTGTTGTAACCTATCACTGCTTGCGACCCATTATTCATAGTAATGTACTACAAACACAAGTGTACATAAAGCACTTTATTTAATATACATTGAAAAAAAAACAGGACCTAAGTCTCTTCTGCCAAAAATCTATGTAAAATCGAACTACAATCTTACTGTGTTGAACAGCAAATAAATGTCTAAAGTTCAAACAATTAACTATCTCTTGAAAGAAAAGTTGTACTTATCAAAAAAAAGCTTCATGTTTACCAAAACCAACGCAAAATGAGAAGTGAAAAATAAAAAAAAAATCGCAAGGCAAACCGATTCAGACATTCTGAAAAGAAAAAAAATAGCCTACTTAAAAGCAACTTGGAGATAACTGGAATGCCAGCAAAAAACGCCTGAATCCCACATGCAGATACCTTACGAACAAGTGAAGTCTTTAATGGTTTAATGTGCTGTTTTAACCATTACCATTTGTTGAGGCTTTGTCATGTTTAAACTTTGCTGAGACATTATTGTGTTTATTGTAAGGGGTGTGCAGAGAACCCATTACTCACACTCATAATCGTACTAGTACTCGGAAACCAATACTCGTACTCAGATGATGTCATTGGAAGTGGGCGGGGCTAAAACCACAAGTGCTAGTAAAATGCATCTCTGACCCTGATTTTCATCCAGAAAGTGACCAAGCAGTAATGTAATGTTTATTTAACAAAGATTTTGATTGATTGAAAACAAAATTAGTTTCACAGATGTGTGAAATCCATTTTCTAATTGGGGGCTGACCTATGTTGGGGATACAGGAAGTGAGAATGAAAGAGAAATGTGAGTGAGACTTGTAAGCAAGACTAAACAGCTGCAGTACCTTTTGATCTGGACACATCCTCATACTGTGTACTCTTCCAATAGAGACTTTTGAACCCACGTATTGTGTATCAATAATTATTACACAAGCCTAGTGGTCATACCATGCTTAATGCAAGAAGATGTATGGCTCCTTTCAAAAGCCCCATGACCTTGACAGATTCTTTAACAATCTTCAGGCTTGCTAGATCACTTAGCTGTGTGACACTGATTGAATCCATCGGTCCCCAGCGGCCATAAGGTCCAAGACCTCAGTCTGAGCCCCACGGTTCTTCATCATTTCTGATGAGTTCAGTGGGTGCCTGTTTTCTATTACCTAGTATCATTGAAAAAAAACAACTCCCTGGTTAATAAAAACCCTGCTTAAAGAAGAAATTGGTATGGGTATTGTATCACAGTAATCTTGACTAATGTATGCTTTTTGTTGTTTATAATATTTTTGCTCAACCTCAGAAGTTAAATGCACCCACGTTGCCTTAATAAAGCTCTTAGTAACATGCCTTATCTCTAAACACAGCTGGTACACCAGAGTTGTTTACTTGTGTCAATAGAGCTCTCACATGTCTTATGTGGTAGACCAGAGTGAAACTATTAATGTGCTAACTGTCATATTTCATACACAAACCAGGTTTTTTACCTAACCTCATCATCAAGTGTCTCCATATATCCATTCTAGATCATAGATTAACTGTTTCTAATACATTTGCCAAGATTGTTAATGAACATGTGAAGAAATACCTGATTATTTTTTAGAAACAATATATAACATACATTTAAATATGTATTTACAGAATAAACTGCACTTAAAAGACAGAAAAACCTAAACTGTGAAAAGTAAAATAGGATGACAATATTTACTATAAAGATATTTGTATTTCAAAGTAATACAAACTCACTGTTACGTTTTTTGTTTTTTTTCTTAGTTTTTAGCCAGCTAAACCAAGTACGTGGGGAATTAACTTTTTTTTATCCACTTTAGGTTGAAACATGTTTCCTTTTAAAGACCCAAGAGGAATACAAAAAGAAAAAAGTGAATCTGTTCTTTAAATTTCACCTGAACGGTACCTTCAAGGCACAATTAATAAAAATACAAGACATTTATATTGCTGTGGTTTATGAGTTTTAATTTGAAGCAGCTGCTTGTAGCAAATAAATATGTATACATTATTTTGGTTGGACTTATATTCCTGTCTACCCATCTGCACCTTACAATATGCTAAGTTCATGATAATAATAGCAACTACATTTCAGAGAAGGGAATTTACTAATTTACAGCCACAGGCTAATGGTGAGTTTAACTGCTTAACGCTATTGCCACAAATTAACTTCACATAAGTTAAAATCGAAAAATATTTATTACAACCATTTTTTTTGTTTAAATTTATATATATATACTTTTTTTTTTTTTTATCAACTTCTTAAAGCACTGTTTTTTTGTTTTTGTGTATTCAGCCGATGAAGGACTTGTAGTCCGAAACATCCTGATAATCGATTTGTAATCAATTATTTTACCTTTTTAAGTATCTGAAATATCCTTTTCTGTCTGTGGTTGCTTGTGTTGCCTTGCCTCTTCCACTGCTCGTAAGGGAGTGGAAGGGAATGCAGAGTTAGGGTTAAAAATCCTAACATCGCATTTCCCTACTTTTGTCGTTTTAATATCAACCCTAACTGATCCATTAAGAAAGTTTTTTTGCAAAGAATTTCCTTCCTTTTTGAGAATATATTTATAGCTAGAAAGCCTGTATATTTTATTATAGAGCACAAAAAGTAAAACTGTCTATATTTGTAAACTTGATTAAACACATACACAGGTTTATATATAATACACATAATTAGTTTTTCTTCACCTATTCACACAAAGTGTTTAGCAATCTTTTTTAGCCCCACCTCCCATCCAGTGCTGACGCTAGGATTTACTGAGCCCTGGTGCAAGACTGTGAAGTGGTACAGTTGTAATTTATCATTAGTAATGTTTGCATGTACAGTTGTAATTTATCTATTAGAATACAGTGAATTAGCAATACAGTTATGTCCAAAAGTTTTTTACCTCCCCATATATTTTTAAATCATTTTGCTTTACAGAGCCGAATGAAGTGTCTGTGATAATGCTACTCTAACATACTGAATCACATACCGCTTTGCAATTTTCCATACTTAACGAAAAACTGAAAACAATTTAAAAATGTGACATTTTGAAATCCAACATGCCTCCAACTGTACACTGTTATGGCTTCCGGTAGATATTGTTCTTCTGTAGAGAGCAATCACATGACCTGAACACTGACCTATTGCCACTCTGCGTCCCGCCTCCAGACAGACAATCTGTCAGCTGTGATTCGGGAATTTGTGTTTTGATTGACAGTCCGCCAATACTACCTTACCACATTTTGTTTTTTCTGATCCCAATGTTTTTTACATCAAGTCATTAAAGTGGGCTCAGAAAAAAAAATTATATATATATATATATATATATATATATATATATATATATATATATATATATATATATGTATTTATAATCCAGGTAAAACCATGGATAAAAAAGAAAAAAGCATAAATCATGTTTAGGTCAAAAAAGTATTTGCTTTTTATTAAATATCCTTACACCAATAAAGTAGTCCAATGTATAACTTTGACCTACACACTAAATTCAGCTGAGTAAATTAAATTTAATTGAAACATGCAAAAGTAAGTAAATCTTAATTTCTGATATTGTGTACATTGTCATTGAAAAGATACACCAGGGGGCGGAGTTGAGTGAGTTATTTTTTTTCCTCTCAGTGCAAGACACTGTTTGAGCAGAACAAAAGGAGGGAATAAAAATAAATTCAACGCCGTCTCGGATTTCAATCATTTTTTAAGGTCTGTGTCGGAGAGGGGTGGCTAATGTGCAGACGTGTTTAGAATCTGCTAAAAAGACACTATTTGTCGGGGTGAATGTGTATTGAAAGATTCCCCAGTTTTGTTTCCATTTAGACAGCGGTTTATTCCAGCTCAGAGACTAATAAAGCTTGAAATTTTATATTTTTCTCCTTGGTCATTTCTTATATTTCTATAGAAGTTCCTTAGTATTTTATAAAGATTTTCTTACGATGTGCATTTTCGACAGTTGAGACAATTAGTTTTTTGTTTTTGTTTGTTTCAGCCAGTCCTGAAAGACAGAAGTGTTTTTTGGTATTTTTTCCATTTTGCTGTCTTCCAGTTCATTTAATTGTTCTTCATCCAAATCGGCATGTCTGCTTAATAGTTTGGGGATTTATTTTCTGGTAATTGGTCACTCAGTTTTATAGTTACTGCACATCTGTAACTGTAAACAAGATGGCTACTTGTACTTTAAATTCTGTGCGGCAGTACAGTGATTTTGAATATGTGACACAGATGCACATATCCATCCAATATATGGACACCTGGAAACACGACCAATCACATTGCTTGTTTCACATTCCATTGCCAAACCAGGATTTTAAATGTATATTGTGGCAGGGCAGAGGCCCTGCACTCTGGGGAATGTGTGTTTTGTAGCTGTTTTAACACAGCCACATGTTTAATCGATTAAGAGTTAATGGTTTAATTGATCATTGTTTTATTGAGCCAGAATCACCTGGCACTAAGGTAATTAAGTACATCTGCCTGTGTCTGTGTGAATCCTGTTTTGATGGTGAATGTAGAAAGCACAGAAGATAATTATAGATACCGCACTGACAATTGCAGCAAGATCTTCAGATGAGTTTATATACTCTGTAATATAATTCTGTAATACTGCAATACTTTGTTTTAAATACAAAACTGTGCACAGATTATTATGCCTCCTAAAACCATATCAATGGCTGGATAGTAAAAATCACATATAAAAAATGTAAACCTAGGTCTATTCAACTTTTTCCAAATAGTGAAAGCTATGGTAAATAATTTAAAGCCCTGAGTCGATATGCATTCCTTCTCAGACTCCTTTAGACAAAGGTTAGCATGGCTTACCAAGGAGAATTGATGTATGCCTTTCTCTGAAAGGGCTGATTGATTTTCTCGGTCACTGGGCATTGATTTTTCACTGGAAGTCATTCTCAAGATGACAGATCTCAAATGGATACATGACGAGTGGACAGTGAAACAGCCCTTTAGGATATCAAGTGTATTCTTTTTTCTGCAAAACACATTTTTATGAAGCATTCTTCTGTAGGATAATACATGTTCTTGTGGTTTCTATAACTGTGTTAAAGTGAAAAACAAGAAAGTGATGATACTCTGTATTATAAGTCTGCCATAAACACCACTGAAACACTGCATATTATTATAAAATAGCTTGGACATTTTCTGCATTCTGGTTGGCTAATGAAATTGCAATCCTGTGGTTAAGGTCCAATCTCAATATATTGATTGTTTCTCAGAAAGATTCCTTCCATTGCAAGCTATTCAAAAAATATTTTAACTTTTAAATATATTTTTTTTACGTTCTTAAACCGCATCCCATCAAAATGCATTACAAGTTACTGCTTCCTGGTCATTCTCCTCCTTGTGTCATGTTGGTATGTTTTATTCATTAACTATATACTCATGAGAACAGTATGAATAAAATTGTAAGTACTAATTATAAGATTTTGTCAATACTGCTTTCTGATTGCCACAAAAGATCTTAAGCCCCTTTCACACTGGCGTATCCTACCTGGGTCGCGACCCGGTGTCATGCGGGTCGGCTACGCAATTTGGATTGAATCGTTGGCCCAAATGTTGATTTGAGCAAATGTTTCTTAATCTCTGCTGCAATCTGGTTCATGTTATGTGTCAATCAACAAAAATATGGCTAAACAGAATAAACAGAAATGTTCCTTCATGCAGGCATGGCTGTTTGTTACTTCCTCCGCTTACAAGCGTCTACCATGCATTTTGTCTTACTCGACCCAGGTCAAAATGTATAGACCCACATCAACCCGGGTAAGACCCTGGTGTGTGGTTTCACACTACAGGGATTGTGACCCAGGTAGCCAGAACCCGGGTAGGAGCGCCAGTGTGAAAGGGGCTTTACATTTAAAGTTACACTTTGACTGTAAAGTGGCTGTCAAAGTTATTTAGTGCTAAAGGACCCAATGGAAATTGAAATTGTACTTTAGATTAAGTTCTGTCTTTACAATCAATTTTCTTACCTCTTGTTAGTATTAACAACACTGTCAATGGTTGTTTCTGTTGTGCTGAAGAGTTTTAGGTTCTTCTCTTCCCACAGCAGTTAATCAGACCTGCAATACTGATTAAGTACAGTACCAGGAAGTACCAAGCAAAATGAACAGAACATAGTACACTGGTTACATCACTGTAAATCACAATTTTACCCAAAACCTTTACATTAATCCAAAACCAGTTGCTACCATAGTGCAAACTTGCTATTTATTCATGAAGTGGAACAATTGAAAAACAAAATACATCTATACAACACAGATACTATTTCAATGAGCATTTATTAACTGTGTTATTCTAAAATGTTCTGCTTTATTCATTTGTTTTTACTTTTATTAAACCTTTGAATACATACAAAATAGAGGAAAGTGCCAATATCTGGGATAAGGCAAATTATAATCCTTCTGTACAGTACAGATAGGTCAGCTAAAAAGAAAAAAAAAACACTTTTTAACAGTCCGGGTGCACGAATGTGGTCTATTAGGAGATTAAATTGGTACAATTCGGTCATTTAGGCTACAGGTGGGAAAAAAAGAGTAGGAGGGCTTCAGACCAGAACTGTGCACCAGAACTTAAAACATTTACCAAACAACTTGATATGCTCAACCCGGGTCACACAGACCATGATTTACAGCAGGTACATTCCTCTGCCACCACACTTTACTATCAGATGAATTATATCAGTCTCTGCAGGCTCCTGATATTTACCATCACATTCATGGAACTTTACTTTCTTTGTCTGTTATATGCCTAACCAGCAGCCAAGTGTTTTTATTTCTTCATGCAGTGCTGGGTATTACTTTACAAAGGCTTCATACATTTGTCAGATTTCAGTTGAAGCGCTTGGAATAAGGGCCAGTTTAACCTCAATGTCAGAGAGCATGTTAGACCCTTTGAGCGATGGTAGGGATTTTAAATAGTTTATTGGGGAGATTGTATATGGAAATGAACATGGATTAGTAAATTGGCCATACCCTATATAGGTTATTGTTGTCAAATCACAATTATTTTCTTCAAAACAAGTGTTGGTGTTTGGAATAGTTGTATAGTATATACTATACTCGGTTTGATGTGGTATGTCTCAGTAATCACTGTACAAAATGTGATTTCATTGTCCAGCAACATAAATACATAGGAAACAATCCTATAAAAAATCAACCTCCAGTTCATGCTCCTACAGTTATTATTCTATATGTCCTCCATTTTTGTCAATAACAACCTGTAGAAAAGCAATGATGATTTCTTGTGCATAGCAAGTGTGATTATTGTTAAGGGTAGGTTAGGGTTAAGGCTAGGGTCACTGTAAAAAATCTCCCAAAAAGTGCAAAATTTCAGCCACTATAATGATTTCAGACAAACCGTGAATTGTGCATATGGTTACCTGTCAATATTAAAGTATTTTTGATCTATTTGTAGTATGTGAATGTGCATCTGTGATGTTAAATGAGGGT
This sequence comes from Acipenser ruthenus, assembly GCF_902713425.1. Classification (NCBI taxonomy): domain Eukaryota; kingdom Metazoa; phylum Chordata; class Actinopteri; order Acipenseriformes; family Acipenseridae; genus Acipenser; species Acipenser ruthenus. The sequence continues at coordinate 33,608,659 of NC_081190.1, read as the reverse complement.
GCCATGTCTGATTGTTTCAGGTGTGAAAAGAAACAAGTCCAGCAGTTAATTTACTGTGAAAGTTCATAACTAACAGTACTTTTTCATGCAGAAAAAGCTCCATACCTAACGTGTCTATTACAACTGTAGTCAAGTCAATAATTGTCAATTGAAAACTACAGGAAGCAGTATTGACTTGTAGAATATAGTGATTCTTGCACATGATACATTTATTTTAAGTTGATGTGGTTTTCTGAAAAGCTAGCATACTCTTTGTTGATTGTGAATGGCTAAAGAGAATAAGTCACGTCCCCATGAAAACCTACTGATTAGGTAGCAATTACACTTATAATTCTCTTACGGGTTTTGGGGTTTTTTTATGAAAAAATTCCACACATACAGCTATCTGGTGGTAGTTTAAAGGGGTATTAGGTATTATACAACCCACATGAGGTAACGCAAGTCCCTTTTTAAAGAAAGTGTGCTTGAAGATTCCCATTTAAAAATCAGTAACACAACATATACAGTAAATTTAATATAAAATGGGCATATATATATCATACCAAAGTACACCAAACACACTATAGACTATGCAAGTTTAAATGATGCAAAACTTTTAGGAAAATACATACATTTTTGTACTATGTATTGCGTTTTAATTATTTGAAGAAACAGTAACAAAATACACAGTAAAGCCTGTCTAAACCTGCCTCTCTACATATCGACATTCTGCATCTACATCATTGTAGGTTCTTGACCGAATCCTTATTGAAATTAATGGTGTGATACCCTCTGCAATCCGGAACCTGACTAATACAATCTAGCATGATTTGTGTCTTGTCCCTTTACAACCAATTTAAATCTGACTGTACAATCTGGCTTCATGTGACATGCTTTTTCTTTTCTAAGTTTCTAATCACGTATATTGCGTAACTACACATATGTCCCAACCTGTGAGGATGCAGTGTAAAGGGAACAGAGTACACTGGACTGGATGGCCAGACAATTCATTCCCAGGGTTAGAAGGAAGTTGGCCATCTAGAAAGAGGGCGGAGCTACGGTACACTAAATCATCGACCTGGAAGGGAAACGATGTGGCCGCCACGGACTGGACGAGCGGTTGCAATTGTTAACCAAGGGGGGCGTGATTGATGGTACAAAAGGGGACGTAGCGAGGTGATCTGTTCCTTTGTTATGGTTATTGTATTGCCAGTTAACATTATTATTTACTGTTGTCAAGTGACTTTGGATTACAACAATAAACCATAATTTCACCCATACCATTGTTGTTGTCATTCTCTTGAGCACTGCATCACCTCTACATCTGCACACTGCAACCACCTTGCCACAGTTACAAAAACAATTCGAACCTGCAGTAGACAAAATTTATTTGCAAACATACATCCCTTCCAAAAATAAAACAAAAGAAAAAAAACTAAAGATGTTATTCATCTTTGTTTTTGTTTTTTTGTTTTTTTTACCTATTATTATTCTGAAATGTAAACGCAATCTAACCTGTGTGAGTAGTATTGTTTGATATTATAATTAGGGTTTCTGTTTTTCTTTTTTTATTAATTTCATTTTGCGGTGCTTATTTTTAGCTGTTTTCAAGTTATATGTAATTTTTTCTACCGCTTTTTATATACTGTATGAAATTATTGTTTTCGGTTACTTTCGTTTTTTTTCAGTCATAATGACAGTACTTCCACACTTCAATTGTCAGGAAGCAGGGACATTGACCAACTGCACTGGAAATTATATATATATATATATATATATATATATATATATATATATATATATATATATATATAAGCACAGTCACTTTTTTATTCCCTCGGTCCCGCCCCCGTATATGCAAATGAGGGTGCAGAACCTCACACACATGCTATTGGCCAATCACATCACAGCAAGCCAGAGCAACAGCATAACACAGTGAATGTTACAATAATATAATTGTATTAGAGAGATCTTTTTGTGGGTTTTTTTGTATTGCTTTATTTATTTTAGATCAGGTGTCTGATTTAATAGTACGGTACTAGTAGGACTGCATTATACATAGGCACCACTTCCAAAGTTAAGTGTGTGTGAAACAAATCATAATTCAGCTTTTAATTGTGCTTTCTGTGTTTTTTTTTGTTTTGTTTTTTTTATTTGTATCAGTTATTTTCATGAGTTGTGTGTGCTGCCTAAAGGCAAACACATTTCATTTTACCAAACAGAGAAAATATTATAGGAAGGATGGTGTTTCTCATCCATTTCACTTAAAAAAAAAACAGACATTAGGGCATCTGGGCTTGTTAATTCCTACCACCCAGACACAGATGCCAATTCCCGGACTGTCCGGGTCAAACTCAGACAGGTGGCAACCTTAACTGTCAGTCTGTCACCAGTAGTTCAGTTAATTCAATGCAATTGAACAACCTTTAAAACTGAAAATTAACATGACTGTGGAAGGGTGGTGGGCAATTCACTGACACACACAGGAGACAGAAGTTTTATTTGAAAACACTGCACTGGTGCCCAGGTATATTATTTTTGAAGTTTTTCCTTTAGCCCGCAGAGGGCGCTGTTCTCACCCTAGGGACAGTAATGAAGTGTGCATATTTTCATTATATCGCAAGATTTGCAATGTGAGAATTACAGAATATCAGAATGTGTATGTTTGTCTCAGTAAGATGAAGATTCTCCAGTTTGTCCCTGGAATCTGATGGATTTTGACCCAAGGTGCAGTTATTAAACAAGCAAGACTGGCACTGGCAAGGTGTATCAAGCTAGGAACCAGCATTTCAAAAATCTAGAAAAGTATAGTATGATGTCTTCGTAATTCTATAAAAAGAACGTTCTATTCTGGGTTCCAAACACAGCCAGGTCCTAAACCCGTTCTCTCAGGTTAATCTAGGTCTCAAACATATTGGCCAGATCTGTTTTGAAAGGTTTCCAAAAATAAATTCACTATATAATCTGATTGTGGCAGGGTGCCCCGCCCTTGTGCTGATTTTGTGTTTATTGTTGTATGTGGTGTGTTATTGTTGGTGTATATATATTGGTGCACTGGATATAATGTGGAATATGTAGCACAAGTGATGTAACTGTATATTCGTATTTAGGGGTGGCACAAATTAGTTCACTTGCTGGGAATCAAGTGAATGATTAATTAGCAATTGAATCCTGGCACAGCTGTATGTATAGATGCATCAATCACTCTCTCGGGGTTGGGTGTTCAGTGTGGAGAAAACGGGAGAGAAAGTCAGGAGTAAGCGTTAAAAGCAAAATACTACAATTGCTATTCGTTCTGGTTTTACACCAGTGCGACACTTGTTTTATTCAATATTTCTCCAGTGTTTGTTTTGTCTGTTTATTTTGGCCAACCTGCCATTTATTTTGTGTGTGAAGTGTTTGTTTTGTTTAAATCTTTTATTTTGTTCATTTACAATAAACCAGAGCAACAGCGCACTCACTCACTAAACATGCTGTGTCCATTCTCTTCCTGGCCTGACGAGCCAGCTTGACACACTGATACAAAAGCAATACCAAGATTAGCCAACAAAATTAAATATACCAAGAAATAAGACAGGCAGTTCAAGTTCAGCTTGCATTATTTCAAATTGGGTTTAAACACACAAGCCCACCAGTTCCTCATATATTTTGTTTTGCAGAAAAAAATGTTTTAATTTATTACAAGACAACATACAGTATGTCATTGTGATTTACTTTGACAGCGTCTCAACTAATTCTAGCAATGGTCTTGTCAATATGAGTTACCTTTGCTGGGCCACCAGTTAAATGGTATCTATTCCTGTGTGTCTGGTATGATATAAAACAATGTCATCAGCTCAGCTGCCTGTGGAACATTTTTTTTGACATTTTTTTAATTTATTTTTTAGCATAGAGATACCTTTTCCTGTTTCTTCATTGCATTTGAGGTTTCATTATATATATATATATATATATATATATATATATATATATATATATATATATATATATATATATATATATATATATATATATATATATTGGCCAACATGCCGTTTGTTTTCTGTGTGAAGTGTTTGTTTTGTTCAAACCTTTTATTTTGTTAATTTACAATAAACCAGCGCAACTGCACACTCACTCACTAAACATGCTGTGTCCATTCTCTTCCTGGCCTGGCGTCACCACACGAGCCAGCTTGACACACTGATACAAAAGCAATACCAAAATTAGCCAACAAAATTAAATATACCAAGAAATGACAGGCACAGTACACAACAGCATGAGACAGATGACAAGCAATAATCTTTCAGCACTTTAGATATGCCAAAAAATATCAGCTTGCATTATTTCAAATTGGGTTTAAACACACAAGTCACAGACTATGAAACATGACACACTGTCAAAATGAAAACATTACAAAGTTGGCTATAACAAAACCCTTGTTCCACATGCTGCATAGTGTAGAAGCAAACCGTATTTAGCACTTTGAAGCAGGTTTAAAGACAACTAATACGGGTTAAAGGTATAGTGTGGATATTGATATTGAATGTTGTATTTTTTTGTGGAACTCTTTCACACTTATGCCAATACTGTATATCTACAATCTATTTAATAAAAGCCCACACAGACTAATGATGATATCTCCCCTGCAATCTTCCTCCAAAGCAGACCTTTGTGATGTTGACTTTTGCAATAGGTAGTACTGTGAGCATTCTTAAAAGAAAACAGGTGATACAGTGGTAAAAAAAAGTATCTTTATAAACTAGTTGTTGAGTGTTCAGGATTACAGCGAAGTACTATGGGGTATGCTACAGCCTACAAACATATTAAAAGCAAAAGATTTCAAAGAAGACTTCAGTAGCGAGTAGATATGCCTCATAGACAAAAACAGTATGTGCTAAATACAGAATACATACACACATCACTCTGTTGAACTGAATCGTTATAATGGGCTTCCCTTGGTTTTGTTAAAGACCGTGCTGTGCTATTTTGTTTTGCTCTATGGTTAACAGTAGGTTTATTTCATATTTATTTTACGATACTGTAAGTCCTAAGTGTATTGTAACTTTAATTACATTAAACATTAAACTATTTAGCATAGCCCAGCCTCAATTAAAATACAGTGAACAGTATGAAGTTAGTTGCAGGAATGTATCTTTGCCTTTTTTTCTGAAAACAATTATTTAACTGCTCCTACTTGCAAGTAATGCCTTGTTTCTACTGCCCACGGTTAGCCACAGAAATCAAAAGCGCTTCAGAGCTTTCTTTCCAAACCTGGCTAACCTCTGAAATTCTTGGCGTGCGTCAAAGCTCACTGGGGGATTGTGGGATTGTATTGTGTTTTGTTTTAAAGAAACCTCCTGGCTACGTGATGACACACTTTCTTTGTATCCAGTTTGGCTACATCGAGTATGAGATACAAAACATGACTAGGATGAGCAGTGGAAACACCCTGATTTGTTGCCGTGGGCAACCATAGCCGGGAGCACCAGGCTGTGAAAATGGGCCATAAGTTATTTCTTGCTAGCTTTATTATACTTAATTACATTTTTTTTTTACTTTAACTATTGTGGCAAGCTTAGCACTTCATAATCGGGCTCATTATTATTGGCATGGCTGCAGGCCTGTCAGTGCACAGATGATGGAGAAATAATGTGTGTGTTAGCAAACGCTTTTAATTACTGTATTCCTTCAAATTTCAGACACTTTTTAAACCATGTTTTTCTTCTCAAAAATGGCCTGCGTCTTAAATTCGACTATAGTGAGTAGACAAACAGGAATGTGAAAAAGACGAACAAAAACGTTATTGCACGATCTTGAATCATCCATGACATACAGACAGCCATTTTCAAAGAAAAGCGTGATTAGCTTACTGAGAAATTTGAAGAGACGTTTTTTCAGTTTCATCGTTTCGTTATTTAGCTCCATTCTAACAAACAGTGTCAGCTTAGACAGACTGGAAATGCTGATTAGACACCTGTATTTTTCGACATGCTAAGCAATACCACAATTCACAAAAGGGATAAAAACAGGTGCAAGCATGTTCTTTTAGGGTACGTTTTGTTCTTTTCTATCAGTGCAGCCCTTCTGGCATCCGCAGAATCCCTTTCTACATTTGAATTTCATTTTTTTAAACCGTTTAAAGGCAAAACCAAATTTATAATATACATGTAGGGGGGCCAAGTGCCCCTTCTGCCCTCAGGGTATGGTGCCAATGAGGGGTGAGCCAGAGTTAAAAAAAACATATTCACATTTGTTATGAATTTGGCAAATAAATCTCAAAATCTCAAGCACTAAACAATTACATGTTTCAATAATCATTTTTAACACAAAATGAAGTTGAGCCCAACTGCTTATAAGAATGTTTTGTCACCTGATGACCCCTGCGAAGTGTCCCACTCAGCCCATTCCAGACGCTTGCCATACTGAGACACCACATCCCTGAAGCCAGGATCAGCGCCGTTGTGTGTGCTGAGGCGTCAGCGAGGCTGCAAATAGGCTGGTCCTGGTAGCCAGCATTACGCTTCACGCATAACCACCGGTGCAATAGGAAATCCACATTACCTGGAGGAAAAGTGCTGAAAGTTCATATATTTCTGCACAACCATGTTTTGGTTGTCTTTCTCGGTTATCTCATTTTATCTTGGCGAAATAATAACCATGAAATAAATAACAGCTACTCTCATGCAATAATAAAAATATATAATACATGGATGAAGGCTATATTTGAATCCTGAGCCATTAAAAAAAGGCATAATACCACAGTAGTGACGTCAAAAAGTGATAATTCATGAGAATATGTTTTAAAAAAATGATGTAAGCTGGTGCATTCATATCTCAGAGAAACTGGAGAGGAGAGGTCTCGTAATTTATGATGCCACAGAAACCCTAGATGGAATTATTTTCCTGTAACTCACTGAAGCATCTATTATTCTATATGTAATATACCAATCACAGGCTGTGGAAAATATAGAGCGGGTTTAAGTAGCATATTCATATTTATCTAATTGACATTTAAAGATTTGTGCAGTAAATCTTGATACCCACCCCGATGTAGTTACATCCTCTCTCAATTTACACAGCTTCATTTTTCTTCAAAGGCTGCTATTACAGTATATTTAAATATGAATCTCTTACTCAATGGTGGCCTGATGAAGTACTTTGGGGACCCTTCAAACTATAGCAGACACTTTCCATTATGAAAAGAATGCAGTATGATTACAATTATTGTCTCTAGCCTCTTCGTTTTAATATAAAACCATTTAAACCGTGCTGGGCTCTAAACCAGAGTAGCCTCCGTATAGCTCACCTCTTTCTGCTTCTTGTCTTCATTACTCATAGTTATTACAATTTTGTAAGAGGCAGGTGGTCAGTCTTTCATCTAATGTAAACAAACAAGGAATTAGAAAGCATACTATTGCCCTCTTCTGGGAACCTGATGTCAAAACTAAGAATGAAATCTCCTTTGAGTTTTGGGAGCCATCGGTTTCAGATTGATGTATCCTATTTCTTATAACTTCAAACCAACACATTACTGGCCATTGTTTTCCTGTTTACTCAACCCTTGAGACATATCTTTGCTAACAATGATCTCGTAGAGATGCAATATACAGTAAAAGCATGACACACACCATTCATATGAATACACATTGGAACCAAAAACATCCAGATAAAACCCTACATTTCAATATGTATACTTTCGTTTTATATTTGACTTTTAGATTAAATTGAGTAAAGAGCAACGTTCACTCTTTCAAGCTGTAGTTTCTTTATTAAGCATTACTGCCTGTTGCCTTGTTGATAAAATATACTTACCCATTTCAAATAGTGTCAAACCTGAAACTTGCCTTATAAATAACTATACAGATTATTCAATTGACAATACGGGCCCTATTTGGAAGCAAATGCCAAGTTAAAAGCAAGTTTTCAGAGGAAAGAGGAAAGTTAATATTACAAAACTAGCACAAGTTATTTTGCATCTTTCTAAGACCTCCTGCACTCAGTTTCTAAGATTTTGTCAATTCGAGGATCATTTCAAGACTGAAAGTGTTGCTTCAGGCAGACACTGAGGTAACTATTATGCCTTTGTCAGCACATCAGGTGTTGACTGTTGTAATTCTCTGTTGGGTAGCCTTTCGGAGGATAGGCTGCAGCTGATACAAAATACAGCTGCCTGAATACCCCACTCCAGTTCTTTGTTAGTTCAATTTAGCTTTGAGCTCTTGGAGATGATTAATTGCACATTGGTAAACTAGGGGTCCAATTCAATGAACATTTAGCGATTTTTAAAAATGTTTTATTGTATTTATTCTGTCACAGTATTTATTAGGTACTGTAGTGTTTTCACTCCTCACACGCACATAACTTTCTCCCTGGTTCAAGGAAGTATAACTGTAATGTGTCAGTATGTTTGCTAGTTTGTAAAATGTATAATTAGTAGTAACTGTTCACATCATTATAAACTACATTATTTACAATGGTAGTGCAGCCCCTATAAGATAATAAGACTGCCACCCAGTAATAAATATACACAACTGTCTTTGTTGACTTTCCCCCAGAACAGCTGCACAATGCAACTGGCAAATCAGCAGGTCAAAATGATGTCCAGATTTTATACTATTTTGATTTATGGAAGTAGACATTAAAACAAAAAATTTTCAACAATGAAATGTAATGTCAAATTCATAAAATTGTTTATAACTAATTAGAACAAATCATAACAAATGAAGCACATACTACTGTAAATATAAGGTTCTGTAAAATTGGGTGTACATTTCTCCTTCTAGTATTATTTTTTAATCTTCTCTGAAAATGAAAATTGGCCTTTGCAATTAATTTAATGAGTACTATAATTGGGAGAAGAATTCAAATTATAAAAAGAACAATGGCAGGTTTGCAATATTCCTTTCAATGCCCTTGCATGGGTCCAAAATGAATGAATGAATCTAAACTCCCAGAACAGTGCACAGTAAGTCAAGAGCTTTTGTTTCATGCCTAAAGGGTCTCAGTGCTTCACAGTGGCCAGTTTTAAAATAAAATAGCTTAATCTTTTTAAGCTCTTGTGTTTTTTTTTTATTACCAGAGCTGCTTATCATATTAAAGCTGCTTATCATATTTGGTTTAGAAACCTGTATCACTTGTGGGTTTGTGAGAAAGGACAAAATGTCATCAGAAAGCTATATTATATATTTAGATTGCCTTATGGAAATGCCCTGTATGCTAAGGTGGCATCTAATCTTTACTGCCCACGGGCTCAATGTCCAGGGAAAATAAAGGCAGCCTCTACTGACAACTTGTCTACTGAACCCCGAAAGAGAAAATACCTACATTTATTACTACCTGAGACTTCAGAGAACAGTTTTACCCCATGTAAAAAAAGAACTTTAGAAAGTAAGTTGCATTTTTCTAAGATATGTAGTCATATTTAGCAGTCGCTTATTATAAATTACTTCTTATAATACAAATTCATTTAACATGAATTTCCTGTTAGTGGGAATTATTTTGGAGCCCCCCAGGGGGGAAAAAATTAATTAAACGAATTGTCATGATTAGAACAACTGACTGAATAGGATATTAGGAAATGTATTTACGCATCCAGATTAGCACCTCTGTACTGTTTTGGGACTGCTGATCCTATGTTGAAATTCAAGTTGCCATAGACACAGTTTCCGAGGTAATGCCATTCCCATATTGAAATGAGTGACCAGCACAAAAAACATGCATTATATTTGCAGACAAAAGTGGATGTATTGAAAGTGGTGGCTAATACCCGCTGTACAAGAAAAAGAAATATGTTGCTGCAGATTTCTACACTCCTGTGAACACTGTTAGTCATTCTGAATAACTGGGATACAATAATACAGGCCTATGAACAGCAAACTGTGGATGCAAGTCGTCAGCGTTTCCAATTTGCTCAATACCTGATGTTGAGGACGCTTTACTTTTGTGGTTTAAATATGCCATTGTGACGGAAATATAATGAGTTCTGGTTGTAAATCTCCCTCTCGACCTGTGAGGACACTAAGTAGCGAAAGGGAAAGGCTTTGGACAGGTTGGTCTGACAGTTTATTCTCTGGGTCGGGAGGTCAGTCAGCCTGGAAAAAGATGAGACTCCGATGCGGGAATGTATTGACCTGGAAAGTAAACGAGGTAGCAGCTGCAGGCAATGGAGTCAGCTGAAATCGTTTACCAAGGGGTCATAAACGCATAAAAGGGGCCGGAGAATTGTAAATCTTTTCCTTCGCTTGGGTTTCAGAGTTACGAGGAGACTGGAAGGACTGGGAGATATACCCAAACTGAAATAGAGAGTTTGTGAGTGTTTTGTTGGTATTTTCTGTTTAGTAACTGTCTGGGTTTGTTTTGTTAAATAGCACTAGACAGCTAAACAAATCCAGAGCTGTCGCCAGGGGTCAGCACAAAGCTGGATCTCCACAGCACTTGTTTTTCACCAATAGCACGTAATATATTGTACTTCACCACAAGCACTGAGAGCACTCACTTTGGACCTGTGATCGTGTGTGTCTAATTGTGTGTGTTTTGTACCGTGTTTATTGTTTGTGGGACTGCAACCTTTTTTTCATTACTCAGCTCATTATTGTTTTCTGGCTGGTCATCAGACAATTGGATTTTTAATCATTAAAACCCTTATTTCACCCGTACTTTGTTGTCTGTTTGTTATTTGGAATTACTTCATCTGCACCACACCTGCTATACACCTGCTACTAATTACCACTTTGCCACAGCCATTGATCACAATGTGCCTGTATCTGGGACCATTCTAAGACACAAAGCTGAGAAATTAGCACAGCAGCTGGAACATGCAGATTTCAAGTGCAGTTCATTTGCAATTTATACTTTTTAAATGTTAACTTACAACTGTATGTTTCATTGTACTATAATTGATTTTCAGTATGCATTTGGCTCAGATAATAAGAATTACTGTAAAAACTTTTTTTTTTATATATGAGCTAATCACACATATGTAGACCCATGAGTATTAATTACTCTGTCAAGTTTTGAAATACAATACATTTATTTTACCACTCTCTAGATCCTAATCTCATTGTAAAATATTGAGCTAAACTGATATGTTGTAAACTGCAATAAGATTCAGAGCAGTCACACCATGTTGGTCTCAAGGAAACCATGTGGTGGAACAGAACATTCCAGAGGGCTGATGAATCATGAATAAGAGAGAGCAGACAAGAGAGGAGATCTGCAGAACAAAGAAGAGGAGCTAAAGCTTACAACACAGTCAGCTTATCAAGTAATGTTGCAGCAGAAATGTCAGGACAATTTTACCTCTACCGTTGAGAATGTCATATGTGGTTGCTGAGTACAAATACTCATCAACATTAAGAAATGAGGCAGGAGAACCTGAACCGACCTATCCTATGACAGACATGCACACTAAGCACAGCAACAGCATTCAGAGGAGATCAGTGTGACTAAGATGTGAATGTTTTTTTTAGTTTTTGTTTATGTGAAAGCAACTGTGGAGAATAAAGTATACAAATACAAATAAAAAAAAATCTAACAATATGTTTGTATACAGTTAAATACACACGTGTGTGGGGATGAATTGACACTTATGGATTTTTTAAGAAACAAAAAAGGAAAGACTCGAAAGCTAAACATTTTCACATTTAACGAGTACAAAATCTGTTTAAAAATAATAATTTGGAGCGTTGATGAATTTATCAAAATTAAATAGATTTTAGAATGAGTCCTTGACGTTATTATTTAGAATTATCAGCTGCAGCTACTTTTAGGAGCTGCAGCCGATTCCTTTTTGGTAAGGAGTCAGTTTCACCTGTGGGTCTGTGAGAAAGGGCAAAACAGTATCAGCATAAAGAGATATTACATTTAAATTCCCCATGGGAATGCCCTTTATGCTAGGGTGGTATCTAATCTTTTCTGCAAATGGTTCAATGTCCAGTGAAAATATGGAGATAAAGGCAGCCTCATCTACTGACTCTTGAAAGAGAAAATATAGAATAGGTAACAGAATTTGATACTACACAGTATAGTAACTCCATGTAAAAAAAAAAATTGGGACCAGGTTGTCCTCTGTCAAAAGATTTTTCCACATCCAGCAAGAAGATGGCTTTGATGTAACACTGAAAAAATGACAGATGCTACTAGATTACTTTCTATTTATTTATTAGATTTAGAGTGCCACATTATTTTACCCCTGACTTTATCCCCAATTTAGAATGTTCCATTATTTTTTCCCCTTACCGCAGCAATTCCCCACACAGCTCAAGTGGGCATCCTCCAATCCACCTACCTAGCCAGTTTCCTCTTTTGCACCCAGGAAATCGAGAGTGGCAATCAAGCAAGACAATGGTCAGACCTCTAGGTGTCCACCTGACCTCACTGGGCGCCTGGCTGGTAGGGTCCGCTGTAGCACGATGAGGAGAAACAATCACTGCCAGTTTTGCTCTTAACCTGCAGGAGTGCCAGAGCGCCAGCGAAGACCAGTGACTTCGCACAGCCAGGATACAATCCTGCGCTTCTATGACTGAATGACTCACCCTGTACACCACGTGGCCGTGCTTTTACCTCGGGGACCCCAGCCGAGGCATTTCTATGGACGGCATATAAAACAAAAAACCTTACCTGCTAGTCAGTGCTGTGTTAGTGAGCTGTATGATAGTGAGTCACAGTAATACAGGGAAGTCAGGAGTTCCATTATTACCTCGTAACATGACAAAGCAATGCCATTTTCCTTTCATTATCTAGAAAATCAGGAGATCAGAGGACATTGGAGTAATGGCTCTTTGTAGCCATTTTTGCTTTACTGTCACCAGAAGGAATACAAACGTTTTAAATTCATATGCAGAGGCAATATACAGTACTTCTAATTACACTGAGATCTAAAACCAAACTTTTCCATTTGTTTATTAGAATTTCCAAACTGAAACTAAGGATTTTGCATAGTCAATAAAACATTTAGTGAAACAGGTTGATTTTAATTGGTTTCAGTTCTCATGGTGTGAACACTGGTAAGGCGCAGCAGGAGGCATAAATACATACATACATTTAAAATGATCAACATAAAACAGTAGTCAGTGTACACATTTCACCAAGATTAAACGGTATATCCAGGGACATACATTATTGAGTCACAAAAAAGGCTCATGCAGTGCAACTTTTTTGTTCAAAGGAATAAATGGCATAAAACAGTTCCTTGACGTTATCAACTGCAATATTCGTATGTTAACCCCCCACCCCTCTTTTTTTGCAACACACACAACACACAACTCCTTGGCCATGTTTTAGCAAAGTGAATATAAAATAATTATGAATATTCAAATTTTAGTCAAAGAGAAGAAGCAGCATATATCAGGTTGAACTTGGTTTTAGTACTACAGGGCTTTGGTCAGATACAAGTCAAAGCTGTAGTATTTACAAAAGCAGAAATATCTGCAAAGTGCTCCAAGTTAATAATACAGTTTGCTCAATAAAGATGAGTTGCAAATGGCCAGTTTTAGACAAGACATAATTGGAAAGAAAACTGAGCAGCACTTTCTAACTAGATTCCCTTGTTAAGAACACAGCATTACATCAAAGTGCAGTTTGCTTTTACTGCATATTATAAATAACCAAAAAGAAACGACTGAGATTACAGCCCCCATTCCCCACATTCATAACATAATATATATTTTAAAATTACGACTAATATTTTATTTTTTTAAAACAAAACAATATCAAAATGCTAAATGTCTACTGCATTTTTTTTTTTTTTCAAACCAACATCGTTTACACTTTTTTCAGAATTTTATCAGCAGATGGCTCCCTCTTGTGGATATTGTACAAATTATATTATCCAGATTAAAAAAAAAAATGACACAGGATATTATTTTGAACACATTTAAGAAGTCCTGTTTTTGAAAACCTGTAATTATTGTACATATAGGGCAGACATTTTAGATGGCATAATTGTAAAGTAGGTGATTGTGTAATTGATTCAACAGCTGCCTTCAATTAAACAATCGGGAGCCTTTTAAAACGGGCAGGGTCAACCTGTTGGTGGAGAGAGAGTTGGAGAGGAGCTGTGAGCTCAGTGATGGTGGTAAGAACGGAGTCATTGTGCAAGGTAGGACTCAGAAGTCCTGGTGTTTTGGAGCCGGTAAGCAGCTTAGCTGCCTGGACTGTTAGTTAGGGAAACTTACTTGTAATCTGTTAAGGAGTTAGGATTTTGTTTGTTTGTTTTGGATGGGGTTTTTTTTTTGAATCACTGTAAATAATAAACACACAGGTACCACACAGTTTAAACTGCATTCCTGGAAGTCTGAATTTATATCATGCTAGAGGACCGTGTAAAAGGTCTGGAAGAAGTGATCAAACATCACTTCTTCTGGACCTTATTAAACATTTCTAGAGTTGTCACAATATATATATATGTGTGTGTGTGTGTAGAGAGAGAGAGAGAGAGAGAGAGAGAGTGAGAGCATGTTGTTTCGCACAATATTAGTCTCTTTAGTGACTTGTACATTTTTGTATTTATTGGGGGCAACATGTGCCCTATTGAATATGATCTGGGCATCTGCTTGTTAAATTTATATTTTTATAATAATGTATTCTGGTGTAGGAAATTATATCCTTTAATAACTGAACATGTTCATAAACTAAAATGAGTTTTCAGTATCTCAAGGCATGAAGAAAGGTTAACTACACTGACACTCTAAAAGACATTAATACCTTAAGGTAGCTTAGCCCCAGTAGGACATATTTACCAAGCATTTAAGTTTGCCCTCAGAGTAAGAAAAGCCATCTTAGATGATTAGAAAGCAAACACTGGTAATACCAGTTCAGTTTGGATGACATCTGGTCTCCACCTCAGGCTTAGTAGATATATTATCTGCACCCTGTTATTAAAAAAGCTACAGAAAAGACATGTATTGCCAGTTTTACAGATATGTATTATATGCATCTATAGATATCTATAGAACCAGGTTTGATATCTGTAGAAAAAGTGCATAAATCCAATAGCTTTTCTATAGTAATCTATTTTTTTTGTCAAGGTAAGGTCATACACTTTATTGGTGAAAAAAAGATCCCCTGTTTTCTATGAACTTCTGTTCTAAAATGTTTTATTAGGTGCTTTATTATTATTATTAATTAATTAATAATAATAATAATAATAATAATAATAATAATAATAATAATAATAATAATAATAATAATAATAATAATAATAATATTGTGAAATTCCAGGGTGTAAAATCATTTAAGACCATCTGTGGCAGGGCCAAAGCCCTTCATATATATAGTGTGTGTGGGAATGTAAGTTTGGCAGGGACGGGGTTAAATATATCCCTGCCAGCAATCACAGGTGTGGCCATAGAAGGAAGCAAAATCCTTTGTTTGGGGGAGGCGCGAGGCTACAAGTAGTTATTCTTTTTTATTTGAACCTTTTATTTTGGCTTTTTTTTTGAGGATCTTTGACTCTTCTGGACAGACGTGACCCGGAGACAGTATTCAGTAAGCCGTATGTACAAGTACATTTTTTTTATTACTCAAATAAATAAAAATGTTCTTTTCACAAAACAAATGATATGAAAACATACCAATCAAAAAACTAACCCTTAACTGGGTATTAACTATCTCACTTTTCTGTCCCTCTCTAGACTGAAAAAGCTAATCTGAATGAACAAAACAAATATGAGAATGTCCCACAGGTAAGTCAACACACAGTCTTTGACAGTTCATCTGTGTCTTAATTTCTTCTTATCTGTTAAAAAGATTTTCGGTGGATCTCGGGACAAATCAGAGCAAGCACTAGCATGTAAGCATGCAACAGTTTTTGTTTTGGCTGATGGGCAGAGCCTTCTGTGTCATCCAGTAGCACAGATGAAAATATCCCAACAGTTTCTGCATATGAGACTAACAGAAAGCTTGTGTGAACGTACATTTTAATTTAGGCGCACGTCTGCGACGAGAAATTCCTAAAGGTTGACTATAAACAATAAACATGATTTATGTTTTCAGCTGAAAAGTATAAAACAAAAGAAAAAAAAACTCACGGTTGGATCTAAACTCATAGCTCAATCGTAATGTACTCTGGGAATGTAGTTTATTGGTGTCCACTGCCCACAGTTAATCACACATTAAAAACTACAAATCCCATACCCCGCAAATTTCACTGATTTATCAGTGCGATGGCTATTGGTTTTTAGACAGTTTGTCAAACTAAGATGAGGAAAATAACAAATTCATATATGTCGGTGTTTTTACACGAAATGAGCAGTACAGGTATGTCAGAAGTTAGTTACAGCGTGTTCATAGTTGTAAAATACAAGTTCAACCAACAGTGGCTAAAAGATTACCCCTGGCTTAAGTTTGACAATGTTAAAAAAATCCATGTTTTGCACGTTTTATCAAGATGCAGGGGAACTGATGGCAGGCAAGACTGCATTTTTAACAGGGAGCCAGAAGTTCTAACATGAAAATATATTAAACACAGTGCTTCAAAACGGCACGCAAAGTGCGGAGAGGCAGACCATCCCGCTACCATAACAGGCAAGCAGCACATTCTGAGGAACATGCTGCCAGGCAGTTAAAAAATAAAATAAATAAAAAGTTGTCCCTTTTTATTTGTTGATGCAAAAGTATTCAACTGCACAAGTGTTATGAAAGAAAGGAAAAAAATCTGTCGATATTCAACAATACATTTGAGCAAAAACTATTTTTTTTGTGTGTGCTGCTAATTTTTTTTTTTTAAAACTTAGGCTCACATGTGCCTAAAAAGGTTAGCGTAGAGCGTTTTGTTACATTTTTGTTGTGGTTGTTTTGTTTTATTATTGCTATTACATACTGGACACTATTATAAGTCCCGCTAATAATTGTTGGTCATAACTTACTGGTGGATCACGGAGCCCGTTGAGATCCACCAAAATGGATCGCAGTGTTTGGTGTATTGGCCACCACTGTGTTAAACAGTTTGTTTGTTTCCACAGGTGGCTACACCTGTTCCCGGTCCTTGTCGCCCTCTACTGGAGATAACAGGCAAAACAGGTAAATGTGCACAGCTCAACGGTCTGGTGTCTCCCTCTGCTGGAGACTGCAGGTGTAACAGGTAAGTATTAACAGTCCTGAGGTCCGTTGTCTCCCTCTGCTGGAGACGGTAGGAGGAGCAGGTAAGTATGCAGCTATCTCAAATGCTGTTGTCCCCCTCTGCTGGATGTGGCTGGTAAGTATAAAGGACTTCCACAGACAAAGCTCCTGCCCCGCCCAGGATCTAGGAAAACCGCAAGAAAGTACAGACCGACAGTCCTTTGTTGTTTGTTCAAGAAACACAATAAAACACAGTTCAAAAATCTTCTTTTGTTGTCCTTTGTGGTTTGTTCCAACAAGACACAAAAGGGGTTTGATTCGCACGTAATGTGTCAATTTCCCCACACCGTAGCAAACAGTCCTAAACAAAGGTTCTACAAAAAAATATTTTGTACTTCAACCCATTAACACACAGCATGTATTTCTTTGGAGTGTCCACAAGCACTTTTGGGTTCGCTATGCTGGCAGTGATTTTACTCACCCACTGCACAATTACAGACTATTAAACTATTATTACTGGCAAAAGTATTACTATTGAGACAAACTTCCATAGTTTGAATGTAAACCAACACATAACCTTTTGCTGGTAATCTCTTTAAACAAATTTGTCTTTTCCCTTTTCTTTGTTTTCTGCAACCACAGTACACAAACCCTGTTTCATCCTCCCCCTAAGCACCCTGGGAATTGTATTTTTAATGCCACCTGCCTTTCTTGAAGAAAGAATGCCCCATTTCTCACTATATATATATATATATATAGCACGATTGTTTCTAATGCCGTTCATTATATTTTTTACCCTGAATGGAATAATAATAATAATAATAATAATAATAAAATGACAATTAAACTACATCTACCCACATCTAAAATACCCTCTTTTTATGGACATGTTTGTTTACAAATTATTTTTCTTCCAAAAAATAATTAAAATTAAAATAATATTACAGGCTGCTGTGAGTCTTGCCATGGATGAGAGAGATGAGAGAATTTCCTTTTTACAAAATATGGTTTGTGATTAGATATGGGGTTGTGGCAATGCGCCCCGCCCGTGTGCATTTGTGTGTTATGTGTTGTATGTTGCGTGCATGTGTTAATGTTGGTGTATAGTCATTGGTACACGGGATATAAACGGGTCTGTGTTTCACGTATATTTAAAAAGTGTAGATTTGTATTTAGGCACGAGGAGAGCACAAATCACTTCACGTGCTGGTTAAATGTAATATGTGGTCACGGGAGTACACTTAACTAATTCACGTGCTAGGATTCAAGTGAATAATTAATTAGTAATTGAATCCCAGCACAACAGTATATATAGATGCACGTTTCTTTCACTCGGGGTTGGGTGTTCGGTGAGTGGAGAACGGGATTGGAGACGGAGGTATTTGTGTAAAGAATAATAGTTAAAATCTGCTCACCATGTTTTGTTCGTCTGTCTGTGCACTGTCTAGTCCGTTTTGTTCGTCTATTTATTTTGGCCTCAAGTGCCGTGTGCTGTGTTTTGTTGTTTCAAACCTTTTATTTTCTGTTCTGTTTATTAAATGCTGAGCGAAAGCATTCGCTCAGCTTCACCAAACCACACATCTCTGTCTGTTTATTTCCTGCTTCTGGTCTGACGCCACCCACTCCGGCCGTCTTTGTGACGGGTACATTTTGGTAAAAAATATTTACTGTAACACAAACCACTAAAAAGTAATTGGAGGGGGGCAAAGTGGCATTGCAGACAGAGTGTCAAAGAGGGATTGTTTTGTTATTATTATTTATATATTTATTTCTGCCTGGTTATTCTCGCTGCCAACCTGTCAAAAACCACTTATAGTCGGGCATTACAGTATTTTTCAATAGGCCTACTGGGGCATGGTCATCTTAGAAAAAGTTAATATGTGATATGTTTGAAGTAGACTGGAATATTGAGTGCTTTGGAGTTGTGAATTAAATAATTATAAAGTCTAACAAAGAAACTGAAACAAGTATTCGTTAACATTTTAATATCATTATTATTTACAGTATCTTAATGTTAGTATATGTAGGTGCATATGATTACATGATGCGTCTATATACTAACTTTAAGATACGGTTGCTACTGAAGCATTCACTTGATGTTCTGGACCCAGCACTTAGTCATCACCACCTAGGGCCCTGCACAGATACAACATAACAAATTTAAATATAAAAGTAAAGCAAAAATACACTTATCAAGATTTGAAAATCAGGTGGATAGAAAAAAGTAGAAGTATAAAATGAAGGAACACAATGCAATGTTCATTAAGCAAATTAAACTAAAGGGGGCAGTATTACCTAAAACATAGAAGAAGAAAATAGCCAATATCAACAAAAGGCACATTTACAGCCTTGCAAAATGAATGACCTAGAAAAAAAAAATCAAATTGAAACCTGACTATTGCTGTTCTAACTTTATGGTTTAACAAACAAACCAATAAAGAGCAACTTGGTACGGCTATGACATATCAAATGCATCTGAAGTAATGTTGACTTCTTGTCGCTTTACTTAGTATTGTTTTGTGTTTCAGTCATCACACCCTGGTGACTTTTTAAAAATGAAAGCACCCCTGTGGTCTCAATACAGAGCTAACCTCAAAGATTATCAGGTACATCAGAGTGGAGCCTTGAACTTGTCCTGCAGCAAAACTCCTTGTGTGTGTAAAAAATAGTAAATGTGTTCCATGTGATATTTCTAACTGGGGAGGATGGGACACAATAGCAGAGGTGGGGGAGGAGCAATTACGCAACCCACACAAAAAGGGTGAGGTGTCGTGAGGATTAAATAGGGAAAATGATTAGCAATTGAAGGGAAGCCATTGCCTGCCTATGGATAGTTTTACATAGGGCTTCTCACCCACTATGGCCATAAATTCAAAATTAGAGCTCTCAGTACAACAAAAAAGGCGATGACCATGATCAGCTTTATTGGTGATGTATGTTACTAATAGGTATTTTCTTAATCTTTGATCTCTTGGTGTACGAGCAGTCGTAGACTTTGTTATTGTTTTAATCCTGGTGTCTCAATTGTAGCAGACGTGTTGTGCAACTGGATCAAGCCTAACCTTCAGCAAAATAAACACAAACAAAAGTACACCTTACTCACTGATGATTAAGGGTCTATCATAGCTGTCTGACTGGGTTTTCCCTAGAAGAAATCTTACATGCTGGTTACACCTCTTTAATATTCAACACAGGTCTCCATCTACATGAAATACAGTATATCTTTTTTTTCACACAAACTTCCCATAAGGCACACATCTTAAGACACTGCCAAAAATAATATCGTTTCCATAACAACAAAATATACAAGTGCTGACAAAACAAAGGGAGGAGACCCTTATACAATGCTGTTAACGAACACATACTGTAACTGGCACATTTTCAAATGAATGAAAGCCAGTAGCCGGCAAAACTAGTACCATTGTAGTCAAATCAAACTTTTCTAACGTCCTGTTGTTACGCCAAAACTGATTGATTTCCAATAGATCCCTGTGCTCTCACAGACACAGGACACGTATGTGTGATGTGACCAAATGCCCTAACCACAATTTGCTTTTATGTTGTTTTCGCCCATGTCTTACATGACACAAACAGCTCCCGGTGCAACATTGTAACTCAACGTCACGAGGGCAGGGCTGACGTCATTCTCTGAGTTTGGCAAAACAATCAGAGCGCCCAAGCTCACAGGGCACAGAATGGCTCTGCAGAGTTAACATATTCAACACGGCTCATTATTTGTGACTGAAACTAAAGGTTCTTGTCTGGGAAACTTACAAACTTCTCAACAGGTTTACCAAGACACTTTTTTTGCCGCTGCTAAACTCTATGGGGTAAGTTTGAAAACCGTTTTTTTTAACATTCTTTTTTTTTTTTTTTAGTTCAGTAGTGAAATGAAAGGAGTAGTGCTGTGCTGTGCTTTGCTTGCAAGGCTGTACTGGAATGAATAGGGTTATTGTTTTGTGGTGTTGGACACTCCTGGACAGGCGTTTGTGGAAAGTCTTTCGCGAAAATAAATAAATAACCCGATAAAACAAAAGTTCCTAACATAGTTTGAGTCACAATTATTAATAAAACAAATGCTACTGATCGAAGGAGAAACAATTACAGTAAAAAAATAAATAAAATGGGGTTAACTCAGGCTGAATTTGCAATGTGCTGACTCGAACCAGACAGCGTCTTGAGTTTGTGGTACACCAGACCTCTCCATTTGAAGAATTTAGTGCATGTCAGCGGAGAGAAAAGTACAATCGAACAAGATATGCTATAACTGTACATTGTGGTGAATGTGTATTTTCTGTATACATTTTCACTGTATACTAAACTCTTTGAATATATATATATATATATAAAATTTGCATCGTTGCAATAATGTATCCCAAGTACAAAACATGTTCGACTAGGGGCCGCTATATATGCGGGTTTGAGACTGCTGTTTATGCTACTTAAATTAAAATACAATGAGAGATGATACTGTATATTGCATTACTGAATAGTGGTAAATGATGTAACAGTTCATGCACTGCACGCTTAATTAGTTTTGTTGAGCATACAAATAATAGTAAGTTGTGAAAATATAATACTGCTGGTAAATCAAAGGGTTGGAATCACACCCCACACTTTCTATTAAGCAGAACTAGTCGTACCCTTTTACTGAAGTGACGCTTACCAATAGTGATTCTGCTAGTGCAACAGTATTGCACAAAGTGTTTATACTTTATTATTTTAAATGGAGTTACTATACAGATTATCCTTGATGTTTGAAAATGAAAGGGAATGCTGCACCCGCATCATGTTGATGTGTTGGAACATTCTATCTAGACACTTGATGATTTTTTAATTTTTTTTTTTTTTTTACAGGCTTTATTGACGTCTAGGAAATTGCATGGAATAAAATGAAGAGCCTAAAAGCAAAGTTCAGGAAGAGTGATGTAAGTACAGTAAATGTGAGCAATGTATCTGGCAGATTAGTAAATGTTGACAGGCAGGGCTGTGAAAGCTGGCCTTGACTCGTGCGACTGTTCAAAAGTGGCACAATAATTCAGTGTGAACTTTACTGTGTGCTAAGCAGCCATTTCAAGGCATGTTGAATGTCATTGCTTGACACATAAAGTCCAGCATTTATTGCACGAGCTATGCAATACACAGGTAATACACAAACATGCAAGTCAAATGGAGTGGTTTCAGAGAAGGGGGAAAGCCAGCTTGATCAGTGTTTTGGCATGCAAGGACCTCCCATGGTGCAGGAAAGAACAAGAGCAGGTGGTCCTGGTCTGCTGTAATTTGCACGTGGTTTTTAACGTTTTCGGCAATTTTAGATTTTTATTGTTTTAAGAAGGGGAAATAATGGCCAACAGATATAAGATTGTTTAAAACTGATTGAATGAAAGACTAACACAATGAAGTAGGGTTAGTATGAATTTTATTCAGTATATAATTATATACGGTGATAAGAAACACTTTTCGGTTTGTTTGTAAGTGATAAAATAGAATGGAAAGCAGTGTAATCTCGGGTTTGTTTAAATTCTGCGGCCTATCAGACTGTAATCCGCCATTGCTGGAAATCCCTCCTGTGACGTCACCGGTTGGAGAAGGCAGCAGGAGAATTGTGTGTGAAGTAAACGAATATCAACAATGGCGAGCAACGCGTCATTAAAGAAACACCGTCAGGTGTACATTGTGTTGCCCCTGGTTGCACAAAGATTCAAATGTGCATTACCACCGTCTCCCAAGTAACAGCGATAACCTGTTAAAGTGGCTGCAGGCAATACAAAGGAAAACTGTCCCAGACTTACAACATGCCCGCGTACGCAGCGTTCACTTCCTTGACAATGATTACATTTTTAAAGGCAAGTTCAATGCCGATGGAAGTTATATTAATGTCAAAACCAGAGAATTAAAGCACACAGCCTGCACGAGTGCATTTAACTTTTCACAATACGACCACACAAGGTGTGACTGTTCGACACCATGTGAAAAGGTAAAACTCGATCAAACTGTCTTTAGCAGTGCCGTTTCCACTAACTGGATTTTTTTTAAATAAAATTTAAAAGAATAATAATACATCAACAACTTGTTGTTTAATTTAAAACATTAAAGCTGTTATGTATTTTTTAATACCTTTTGAAGGGGGATTATTATTATTATTATTATTATTATTATTATTATTATTAATATAATAATGCATACAAGAATTATGCTACCCGTGTATGGCTGTCACCCGCGGCCTGATGATTGTGTTGCAGCCAAGTGGTCACATAAGGGCTTGGATTCCACTGTCTCAAAGGGGGTCCACGAAGCTTGATAAACATTAGGGCTGAGGCATGTTTGATTAAAATTCTGGAATGCTAATCGGTTACAATCAAGTTCATTTGTATTAATCCCATTTCTGCACAGTATCACACATGTACAGTTAATAAGTGGAACTAAATCATCTGGTATTCTTCAATTTTCGTCCTTAAAATCTCGAAATGTAATTTTTGACAATGCGTTACTTTAACAAAGCGCTGACACAGTCTTTCGACTATTTTTTCGCCATAACTCTGGGGTAGTTCTGCAGGCCAATGGCGTGGATCATATTCTTCTGTAAGTATGCATAGTCAAACCCGTGTTTCTGAAGACGTTTAGTAAGCGCTAACACTATCGACTCTGCTGACTGATCAAAAAGTTCAATTAACACTAAAAACATGAAGTGAGAGTCACGTGTCTTGTCTGTCTCGCATTCGAGATGCACAGTAAGTGCTGGGGAACCGTTCAGAGCTGTTGATTCATCAATTAATACAGCAATTTTGCCATCAATGTGTATTTTTCTCTCACAGGCTTTTTTGACCATTTCATCAGAAATGTGGTTGATAAGTTAAGTGGCACTGTATCTGGAATTAAGACCGGTTCCCACATTAACACCATGTATTTCTTGCAGTTCAAGTAAGGCCTGGTGATCAGAATAGTGTTGATTTTGTTTTGCAAGGTAGTAAGCAGTACAAAATATTTTACAGGTATTTTCATGATCATGCCTTTTTGCATTGTCAACACATTTCCCAATAAGATCCTCTGTGTTCTGCTGTAAAAGTGCAGTGGCCTTGTTATGGGTGCTGGATTTCTTGTGTTCAACTATCTTTTTTTGCAAAGATCTTAGCTGTTGCTCTTGAGTCTTTCCATTATACCCAACACTAATTTTTCCACTCAGCAGACAGAGAAAACACCCTGACTTTTCAAAATTGACAAAGTAGAAACATGTCTACAAACACTACACCCCAGATTACCATCCGCACAGTCAAGGAAAGTGTAAAGTTTTTTCTTTTCTTCCCATACCGCAGAACTCCAGATGTTTGGCCATGGACTTTCTGAAGTGTCCTGTTTTTCCGTGTCTGTCTTCCTCTGCTGTCAGTTTTACCGTAACACTACCGTCTGCAGTGCCTTCCATTAGCAGTGTTGTTGTCTCTTCACAATCTCCCTCAATAGCGCTTGATGTCGAACTACACAAAATATCATCAATCTTCTGTTTTTTTGTTACTGCTGTTTCCAAAATATTCCATCAAAGATTCCTGGCGAGTTCGTTTCCCACTACTTCTGGACATTTTAGATTTGTGAAAGTTGTTTTTATTGATTTATTTTACTGTAACTATCACCTCACATAATCACTGTGTATTTCAGTCAGCAGATACCAAGGAACGGCTTTCACAGACATTGCTACCTGACAAAGCAGAGTTTATATTCTAATTGGCTAAAAGGCCTTTACTTAATATGGAATAATCCAATCATAACCGTGAACCGCTTTTCGCAGGAGTCTGTGAAGTTTCCAAGACGGTTCATCTCACACAGTGATTGTGTGCTTCATTGCGTGGACACACTGTTTGACAGAAGTGCTATATGTAAATACTTGTGTAAATTGTTACGTTAACAAACGTTAATAAGCGGCCTTTATTAATTATTATCATCATATTGTTTCAGACAAAAATTCTAACAAGGAAATATTTTAAACACATTTAATAATTTTTTAATATTTGCAATTGAGAAACACGGGACTGAAAAAGTGGCGGAGCACCGCTCCGCCCCGCACCGGCTCCACTACGCCACTGGTCTCGGGTACTAAAATATCAGGTCAAAAATGCAACTCTAGCTAATTTTTTTTTAATATTTTAACTTATCTTCTAAATGAGCTGATGTGTTTGGAAAGAGTAACAACCCAATGCCCCCCCAATTGATTGCTTCAAAGGGTCAGAATTATCTCTTGACCTACATGTCCTCGGGGTATAGTATGTGCATGACTAACATAAGGGCAAAGTAACCTCTGCATACTACTGTACACTGAAAGCTCTATTTTGAGGTTTTGGAAGATGAAAGATTTTACTTTAAGAGTAAGTTGTAGAAGTTGACCCAGCTTGCCCCCCCCCCCAAGCACTGGAGTGCTAAATTTCTGTCTGCCCTCTGTTTAAACAAATGTATTACAAGCAACTTGGTGGTTGAACATATATTGCTGACCTACTATATATGAAAGGCAGCAATTGGAGGTAAGATTTGCACGTAGTGCTCTTAGTAGTATTAATTAACTCCTGAAAATATCTAGAAAGAATGCAAAATATATAGACTGAAACAATTACATATGTTTTATTTTTCACTTTTTCATGTTGAACATTAAGTTGTCAAACATTGACAAGATAAGGAGAGTTGCCAGCAGTAATCAGTCCAGTAACTTCCTACCTACTAGACGGCATACAAACAATTCAAGAACAATTTAAAAGTTGGGAGTGTACAGCCAAGTGTGTGGTCTTTTTTTCCTGTTAACAATATTAACTCCTTGTGGTTAGATCTATAGCTTTATCTATAAACTGAAGTGTATTATTAAATGAATTAATGCTCTATAAAATTATTATTATTATATTATTATTTAGTGTTTAATCTAGTCTTATCGACTCTTTGATTTTTTAAATTTTTATTTATTTTTTAATCCCAGTCTTGGGTATATATATTTTTTTATTTCTATATACACGTACAGTATATTAAGGATGACTTTGCTTATGTTGAAAAAGTTAAAATAGAGAGGCCCATGTGTTTAGAATATGTGAAGTGGACCATGTCATTCTACATAGGCAACTTTTGAAGTGCTGTAAAAATGATTTGGGTTTGACACAAATCTGCAACGCATTGTTTCTTCTCACAAATTCATAAGGGAATTATGTCTTGAACTTTTGCTTCACTCTTCAGAGATGAGCCCACCTTTATATGTACAGTATACATTGATGAACTGTGCTTGTGTTCTGAAATTCTATTGCATGTGTGGATGAAGGTCATGGTGATCAAATTTGTTTATGGTACCTACTGTACTGACACCTGTTTGTGTCATTTATATTCTTGGTGGTATGTTAATCACATACCTTGTTTATAGTGACCACCAATTCAGCTTACTAAAGAATATGTTGAATGAGAGGTTTGTTGCTCAATGTGTTCCTTTTGGATTTTAAAAGTTTGAATTTTGTATACTGTACATTATTGTATAACAGTCCAAGAACCTTTAAAAATCTTGTTCATTCAAGGATCGTTCTGGATATTTCATTATATAAATACTGTAAAAAATAATTTCCACTTTTGCTTTTTTCATTAGAATTGTTGATACAACCATAGGAAGTGACTCCTGTTCCCACTCAAATGACTCATATTAATAAACTTCACAAGTCAGGAGTAAGAGGCGTTAGAAGAGGGGCAGATGTTGCCTGGTTTTGTTTGCTTTTTTCATTAAATACTCATTTTGAGTTCTTGCGTACAGTTTTGTTTAAACTGGACAAGCCATTGTCAGAAATTTGGAAATTTGTATGAGCTATTCAACTAATAATAAATAAAAGTAGCAACAAGGTCTTACAATTTAATTTGCCAATCCAAGAGATTGTAGAGGTCTTTCAAAAAAGATATGTTGGCATTCTTTTAAATAGTTGTAATCCAGCCTTTCTAAGTAAAATTAACTTGTCTATTGCGTAACATTAAAATACCATTCCCCGTATTCAAGTGGCAAACAATGGGATTGGTCCAGGGTTCTTTCTACTTGCTGTGTATATAAGTTACATATCCTTTAGTAAGAAGTCACATTTTCAGTAAAAGAAAGGTTTATTAAAAAGATTTGTAAACTTGGTTACTTTTCTGGAAGGAGAATCTGCCCCTAACCAACACGTCATCAGCAAGCACATAAAGGTTCTGTGTGTTATTCTCCCATGTCGCTTCTTTTGTTTCGGCCCCTCGGTCACATGCTGGGAAGCCGAAACGGGAGTCAACCGCTTAGAGCCTCGAGGAAGGGCTACCCTCAGCCACCGACTCCCTGAGGTTTCCCCCTACATCAAAAAATTAAATACGTGAGTAGGAGTTTTTTCCTTACCTGAGTGCTGAGCGGTTCTTATTTAGTTCTGCTGGGTGTGTGGTCGGGTTGGAGAGGCTGGGCTCTCTCCCCCAGCGCAGTCATGCTCTGGGGGACGGGCCGTGTCTCAGCTGCTCATTCTCATAAATTTTTCATTATTTGGGGGGGTAGGTGGCAGTGCGCCACTATGGGGTGCTGTGACAGGATGGACGTAGTGGTGACGTCAAGCCAGTTGCTGGAACAAAAACAAACAAAGGCAGTACTGCAGGCAAAAGACGCGGCGTGTGCCGTTTATTTAAATAATACAAAAATAAAATAAATATTTTAACAAAGAAAACAGTGCTCACAGAGCAAAATAAATATTTAAACGAAACAAAGTCACGAACTCAAAATAATAACCAAACCTAGGTCAGGCTGGGCAATCGCCTTCACCGATCCTATACGTTCTCGTTTTAAATTTCTCTCTCTCCTTGCTCGCTCTCGTACACTCTCGAACACCCACCTGGAACCGAGAGCGCTGCAGGTTTACATGCAGGTGACCATCTCCCAGTTTAGCAACAAATTAATCACTTAATTTGGGAGATGGCCACCTTCTGCACAAGGTTTTTAATTACTCCTGGCAGAGGACAAGCTACCAACCTTGCCTCTGCCAGAACACGTTTTAAATAAAAACAAAACAATAACAAACATGGCTCCTCTGTCATTTATAAATAAACCATAACACGTCATTTAAATCAATAATAAATCATAATACAAAAATATAAAATAACACAGGGGCGAAGGGGGAGACCCCGTTCTAAAAATAAATAAACAATATATTTTAAACACCAGGGCTTTGCCCTGCCCTCTTTTCATGTACAGGGCTCCTGGCCCTGTTACAGGTGCATTAATCATTTATTATTATTTTTCATTCATGGTTTGGCGGCCTCGTCTTTTTGGGGGGAGGTGGGCCATAGCCACTTCCTGTCTGCGGCACTGGGATGCATGCAACTGTTCATGTCTTTCCAGCCAGCCTCGCGCAGGTAGCTGTCGAGCACCCACGGATGAGGCCTCCGGCCAAATTTATCTTTCACTCGAGCGCTCATCACAGTCATCGGCCCCTGAGCGTCCATCACAGTTCATTAAATCATCTGCAATTGCAATCAATAAATTATTCATTCATTGCGGATTCTCTGTGCTGAAAAACTGAATCGCCTAATATTTAAAAAATAAAATGTTTACAGTAAAAGCATGTTAATAGAATTGTTTTGTTAAGTCTGCCTTTGTCTGAAAAGAGAACTGCAGTATCAAAAAACTGAAAAGGAGCACAAAATAGAAAAGGTAATGGAAGCTTTTAAGTTCTG
The DNA here is from genome assembly GCF_902713425.1 of Acipenser ruthenus. Classification (NCBI taxonomy): domain Eukaryota; kingdom Metazoa; phylum Chordata; class Actinopteri; order Acipenseriformes; family Acipenseridae; genus Acipenser; species Acipenser ruthenus. Next base: position 33,579,958 of record NC_081190.1, on the reverse strand, counting down.
CCATGCCCATGTTATATTAAACATAACATGGCATTGACTGCACATGACAGAAGAGGAGGCTGTTTCATTTATTTTCAATAAGTTTATGGGAAACATGTTTCTCTCACAATATTTTGACTGAGGTGTGGATAATTTAAGGGATCTGGCTGTTCAGACAGATGCATTATAAACCAGTTGTGCAATTTTGTAAATCCACCTACAGAGAACCTCATTGTTCACAGCTTAATTGCAGAGAAAAAACAAGACTTGATCTGAATAGTTGTATCAAACAACTTTTGGTATTAATTAGAAATGTTTGCTTCCCCCCCCCCCCAGTCATTAATTGCTATCCACTCTTGAGTGTTCTGATTTCTGAACAATAAAAACTTTTTTTGATTTAATTTCTACTTTTACTTGGCATTTGTTCAACATTAAATCCATATTTACTCTGAAGAAAGTGTATTGGCAATGATTTTACTGTTGTACAATTGAAAGATAAAAACAAATACTTACCTGATGTCTAAGGCCTGTTTTTATGAGTCAAGTGTACCATAGACATTAGAAGAACTGGGCTTCCCTTCACTAACCTGCAGATTTGGCAAACGTATAATTTAAGAATAGAGTACGAGTTTTAAAACTTTTTTTTTTTTTAAAGTTCTTTTAATAATTTTGCCAAAATGCATTATGCTTCTCCAAGAAAGCGATTGCATCATATTTCAGAGAGACAAGTGAAATCGGTTAGCCTACGTTTAATGTAATTCCTGGTATTCGCAATCACTTCCTTGAAATGTTTTTAGAGACCTAAGTCTCGACTGTAAGTGCAATAATTTATTACACTCTGAAAGATCAGTGACTTGTTTCCTGTGTTGTTGCTTGGAAATATGTGTTTATTTATTGTAGGTAGATGGGATAATTCATCAGCCTTCTATTTTTAAAATAAAATATTCTTTGGTGCGTGATCAGACTAAATACATAATTTTTTTTTAGCTCTGTAAAATTGAGGAATGGAAGCCCAAGTACTGCCAATACTACTAATGCCTGCACTTAACCTTACTTAAAGAATTTCACAGACTAAATTTGTTTGGTAAATATATTTTAATTCTCTGAGTTGGTCCCTAGATGTGTGCTTCTTTGTCAGTTTGGCTCCAATCATTATGTGTATACGATTACCAGTTTAGTTTACTTCAGTTGATATACTACAGTACATTTCCCTTTCATCTTCATGTCCTATTGTTAATGCACCCCAACCTTCTTAAATTCCACAAAGACAAAACTTTAAAGATGTCGCGGACACAACACATCTTAGAACCAATACATTGTTCTACCTTTGTGGAATGTTCTGTTTGCTTTTTCGATTGTCTTTGATGACTTGAAGTCTCTGTCCTACTCATGCTATACTTAGTAGGCTTTAAATCAGGTGAAAATGCAGACTAGGGCAGTGTTTCATGAGCATCACAGGCATTCTCCAAACTAAAAGAAACATTAAAGTAAAATAATTTCATTTAAGGTACTGTAAAAAGCCAATTTGACTAGCAATTCTATATCGCCAAATATAGAAAAACAATATATAGCAGACCCTGATGTTGATGTGATCCAGCCTAAATGTATTCCTGTCGGAGAGAAATTGTCGCATTAAGATTAGCAATATTGTTTTTGAATATTATTTAACTGTATATTATTACAAAATGTAGCCTAGGGTGCCAGAAATCCCACTTGTTGCTGTGCATATTTATAGTTTGGGATTTACTATGACTTGAGAATGTGTGCAGTGGTGATATCTTTCACTTCTCTATAAGATTTAGCTTTCCACGCCCCTGGGTTAGTTGCTCCTACACAACTGGTCTCTGCTTCCCATTGTTGAAGGTTGGATCCTAACCAATGTGGAGCTCTGCAATTTAGCCGCTTGACAAGCACTGATGCCACCTCTCAGCATACCAGTAGCCTAGAGAGTCTCTCCGACTGACAAGGCATTTTGGCAAAAAAATCTAACAACAAATTCTGTCTTTGAGTTTGTGCAATAGTATACAGATGATACTGTTCTTTTAACAAAATGATTGTATTTGGGTCAAACAAGATTATTTATACACAATTGGTGAATGTCTCCGGAGTGGTCATTAAGTCTGTGTTGTACAATACTGGGGAATACTTTATATGTGACAATTCATTTAACTAAATGCTGTCCAAACGGTTAGTAAAGTAATTGTACTTGAACCGTGATGGGACATGACAAACCTTCAAAGTTGTGACATTTTTCACTTTAGACAAGCTGTGTAAGTAGAAGATGGCAAGCAGTTTTACAGACGCGTAAAGTAGATAAGATGGCTTTTCAGAGTAAAAAACATCCTGTTTCTAATTGTCTTTAATCACGGTTGTTGTGTACCATATTATCCTTTTCCATATACCACATTTTGCTGCCTGAAGTTTCAAACTAAACCATCTAGTATGATTACTATGATTATTTGACAAACATTACACAATTAAAATCTGCAGCCTTTGTGCAAAACTGCAATGCCATGATATGTATTAGATTAGATTGTAACTTATTGCAACAAGTTACACTAATGAGCAGGCGCTGAACTGACATTGAAAAGGCCACTTAAGCTGGCAATTTGGTCCTTTTAATATAGGTGAGTTTACTGTGGTTGCTTGCAATTTATTTGGGGTGTGTAATGGGCATAAAAAGCTGTATATTTTAATGAAAACTCAAATGGTAGCATTAAACCAAAAAATAAATGATATAGGTTAATGCTGTTATGAATAAAGAGTAGTACATTGTGGGTGTACCATATTGAGGCAGAGTAAATTTGCAGAAACTTGAAGCAATGATCTTAGTAAGTTTTATTGATTTTTATCTTAATATCCAGGTGTATTTCCCAGCTAGTGTCAAACATAAGAGGTTTCCTGTTGAAAGAAAAAGATAATTTTAAAAGAATGTGCATTGCTTTCAATTGTACAAAAGCCTAAACCTCTATTTTCAGCACCATCACATTTGACAAAAGAAGACTAACTGTTTCTTATAAAAAATGTGATCTATTAAAAGCCATATTCACCTATGTCCTAATTTGTACCAACATTATGTGTATTCCAGAGGGTTGTGTCTGTGAACAGGGGCTTGGAGTAGACGGGAAGTGGCCCAGTCTACGACCTCTTTTCCAAAGGGATGGAATCATTCTTAAAAGAATGAAGAAAAAAAAGACTCATCAGTGAGTCAGTAAGGAAACTGGGCAAGCGCAGTCTCAGTTTCAGTTTACAAGAATTCATACTGACATGCCTTTTAATTGCATCCATAATGTTTCCTAACAAGAAAGGGTGGTTCGCAGTGATGTTCAAGCCACAGCAGGCCGTGGAGGTTTTTAAACAGGAAGGCATCTGAAGAATTGCTAGAATGTCTCTGTCTAATTTTATAATTTGTCGTCCTTGTTTTCTTTGCCAACCTCATATTTCAAATATGCACCAATTTTAGCTCATGTAACATTATGGAGATTCTTTAGGCAGCTGGTGAATTGCAACATTAGGGCTGCTTTTCAACAGAAGTAATCATGAAAAAATAACTTCTGATTCTATTTTAGGCATTTTGTACTGGGTATCAGCCTAGAATTGGACTGGCATTTGTCAAAATGCCATTTGACTCATTACTTTTTTTGCAAATACTGGGCAGCAAGAATACCAAAAGTTACAATGTTTTGTAACCAAAACCAAGGTGATTCAATTTCAAAATCCCTGATTTAAGACAAGTTATAGCTGCAAACATTCAAGTTTAATGTGGTTCATAAGAAACAAGCTAGTCTTTTAAGGCAGTTGCTTAGGTCAGTTAGGTATTAAGCTATAACCTTGTTAAATGTTGACCTTTGAAGTTAATCAAGCTTGACTGGTTCTTTGTCTTTTATTCTTATTTATTTCTTAGCAGATGCCCTTATCCAGGGTGACTTAAAATTATTACAAGATATCACATTATTTTTACATACAATTACCCATTTGTACAGTTGGGTTTTTACTGGAGCAATCTAGATAAAGTACCTTGCTCAAGGGTATAGCAGCAGTGCCCCCCAGTTGGGATTGAACCCATAACCCTCCGGTTAAGAGTCCAGAGCCCTAACCACTACTCCACACTGCTGCCTTGTCAACATGTTTTATGAAACTGTGGACCAACTTAGGGTTTGAGTGAGGCACAAGTATGAGATTTTCGCTATCCACAAGATAGTTATTAATTTGTCAATTCCTTAGTAATTTAAGGTCAAAAGTCACCATAATCAGTAAATTAGAGTTTCTGTCATTTATATATTGTAGGGTTAATGGGAAGAAGCTGTTCATCTTATAGCGTACTCATATGTGACAGTTTTTTTTGTTTTCTACAAGAGTAAATTTTGTCACAAAAGTTGTAATATTTGACGTATTAAACAAATAAAAAAATACTAATGAATATAAAGAAACGGCACATAAATGGTATATTCTTCACATGTGGAGGTTTCCAGTGTGCATTGTTTGTCTCTTTTAAATTCTTAACTGTGGCAGACTTGCCACTACCATTATATAAACCCAGCTGGGTGGACCTACATTTTCATAACGTCATATTTTGTGATTTTAATTGACCTAGAGACATTAACCATTGGTTTTATTTTATTTATTTTATTTTTTTTGGAACATGTCCACCACACTCATTTGGGTGTTTGACATGGAATGGTCCGGTTAGTACTGGATAGTGTCAGGTCTTGCTTTTCTTAAACTGTCAGAAAGGGAACAAAAGGACAAAGAACCAGGATGTACTTTTTGAAACTGATAGCCTTTTGTAATAACAAACTGAAAACCATCACTCCAGGTACTAGTGCGGCAGTAAATCAGTCAGTGCAATTAGCCTGTTTTACATACCCTGAATCTTGAATCAATAACTTGAAAGTTTCAGAATTAATACAATTCTTTCCAAAGGTTTCCATTATTATAGTTCTTGGAATGACAGTGGATGATTGTTCCTGTGTGATTCCTTATAAAGCAGAGCATACTTCTCTCCCGCTTGTGTTAAAACTAATACAGAAAACAGTGAAGATCATGGACATCTTCTGTTTGTTTGTGCATTAAACACATTGCTGTTTTCCATTAAGAGGCAAAAATGATAAACATCAAATGTCTTTTGGTAACAGAATCTGGATAATTTAAAGCATTCTTGCTAAAAAAAAAATTGATACCAGTGTTTTCACTGGGCTTGCTGCCCTAGTTAAATTTATGTGCACCCATTATACTGCCAGACTTCCCACTTAATTAAAAAAAAAATTGCAAAACTTCTGATATTCAGTCCCTAACTAAATTTCTAGCTATGTATATTGCTCCCCATTCACTGTGTGGGTCTTCATTCCTCCCTGCTGCTAAAGACTAAACAGGAAACTGAAAAAAGTTGACAGATTGCTAACAATAAGTACTGTAGCTAAACTCAATGCTTATCTTTCACCTAAAAAATGCTTTGGGATATATGGCAATATGTGGGCTTCCTTTTCTGTGATATTGCTCATTCCAAATAAAAAACTGTTTTAAAACTACTGTTAAAAGCCAATTTCAGATGGCCATAATTAATAATGTAATGCACCAATGTATGTATGTATGTATCAATACAGTTTGCATAGTATAGACACCCATCTTGACAAGAATCCTGTTATGAGTAGGGATTTTTGTTTCTTTGATAAATGCATTTATTAAATTTGACAGATTCCACATTCTTTTGGTCTAGTTAGGTAGTGTTACAAGCAATTTCTGTAAGCACCACTGTTTAGTGTTCTCTTTCATACAAACAATAGTTTTTACGACCGTGTGTAAAGAGAATAGTCTACTTTTCTACCTTTACCCCAATTAACCTTATGTTTGGAATTCCATGCCTTATTCATTTTGGTTTTGATTTTGATCTCCTTTCTGCTCATGTGAAATTGACTGTGAAGATTGATTGCTTTCCAGAATCACAGGTTATGAAACAGCAGAGGAAGCCAAGATCCTGGTACAAAGAGAAAACAGTAAGGGATGGAGGTATCAGTAATTTGTATTAGATTAGGTGGGGCTGGAGAGTTGAAAGGTCACATTGTCACATGATTTTAATGGAACAAGGCTGTTCAGTCCCGACACGTCTTTCCTGGATTTTCCAGATCAGTTTAAAGTGAATAATTACAAGTGTGGAAGTTTAACAAAACAGAGCTTATCTTTGTTTTGTTTAATATTCCCATTACTGTGTGCAATTTTACCATGACAATTTATTTTAAGCGTCTCTCCTCAAAAAAATGTAAACAAAATATCTCCATCAAACATGGCTGTGCAATGTTTCTTAGTCTGGCGTAATGTTTTGCTGACCCCAATCAGACCCACTGTGGAACAGCCCTTCCGTCACATAAGGCCTTTCTGCAGCGCCTGTGCTGCTAAAGGAGCCTGTATTTAAAATAAGAACTCTGTATGTCATGTTCATGTATTTTAACTTTTAATTGTTCGAGATGTGTAAGCAGTTCATTTGATGGTGAGACCTGCCAGAACTTCTTGAATAAATGTTAACGTTCAGCAACTTGCCTTTGTAGTAATTCATAAGGTGATGTTATTTTGTACTGTACTTGGAGCACTTTCACTGATTGATTGATTGATGTGGATTGAAGTGTGGGATGCGCATTGAACCAAGATCACTTGAAATAGTGGTCGCGGTTCGCTTGGAACGAGACTCGGTACGATTGCCACTGCTCCATTTCAACATTTTGCAATGTGAAACAAAACGTATTCCCGTTCACTTGGAAACAAATCGCTCCAAACAGCAAAGCAAATCGTGGAAGTGTTGTATTTCAGCAGCACCAAGGAAAGTGTCTCTCCTTGTCGCACATAGGCAATGCAAGGATTGTCAAAAAACACACATACACGGCAGACAGTAACACCATAATGTCATGTACACAACAGCACAAAAAATAATACTATGGGGCTGATTTACTAACTGGCGCAATAGTGTTTGAGATTTAATTACTATTGCAGCAAGCGTGTTCTTTAAGTATAATAGCAAAACTGTCACAAACAAAGTAAAGCATCAAATGACAATTGAATAATGATTTAGCACATGTATTACATCTGGGTTTATTATAATTGTGCAATATACACTCGCAGGGAAAAATTGTGCCAAGACAAAGTGGTATAGTCTGTACAGACATTAGTCTGATGCATTTGCACTGCTCAGTCTGATTTTAGTAAACCAACTTTTGTTGCGTCTGTATCTCACCACACTGTCATGCGTACAACATTTACAACAAGCTATTATTATTATTATTATTATTATTATTATTAATAATAATAATAATAATAATAATAATAATAATAATAATAATAATAATAATAATAATAATAATAATAATAATAATATCTAAATTGCAGTTGGTTGAATGTACAAGTACATCTTTTTCACAATCATGATTGTCTCTAGTATTTCCTCCAAAAGAACAGTGTTTTTCCAACAATTACTTGACACAGCCACAGCATGTAATGTATTCTCCATGTTGAGCATGGTGGAAAATGGTTTTTCCAGGGAGAACTTCTGCTCTAGTAGTAATCAGCAACAGAGCCGAGTGTGTTTGGAAAGTGCAATGTGAAACCAATAGCACTCTACTCTGGGTGAAGCTGCAAGTGAGCCAAAGTCCTGGGTTGGATGGAGAGAGAGATGAGGGGAGGCATGCAGGGAGTCCTCGAAGGCTTCAGCCAAGCGGACTGCTTCCTCCAGCGTGGTGGGCAGGTGTCGGCTGACCCAAACTTGGATCTCTGTTCCCAACACTTGCCCAAATTGCTCAATGGCAATTGGCTCCAGCATCTGCTCGGGCGTTCGGGTGCTGGGGCAGAGCCACCGGGCCATCTAATCCACCAGTTGTTGCGCCACCACGCAGGTCCTGACTCTTGGGGATCGCTGGTATTCCCTGAACCAGCGACAATGCGTCTCCTCCGTAATATCTAGCTGCTGGAGGATAGCCTGCTTAACCAGGTCATAGTCTAAGGCGGCCTCGTGTGTCATTGTTTGATAGCCTACCTGAGCTTCTCTGATTTTAAGTTGGGGCCCAGTTGGGTAGCCCACCATCCCAGAGGCCATCAGCCTCTCAAAAGCAACCAGATAGATGAATGGTGGAAAAAATAATGATCGATTTCCAAAAGTAGCCTGCTTGGCCAGAAGCATCCTCAGCGACTGGGTTTTCAGCAAGATTGGGCAGATGGTAAACAAGTGGCTTTCCTCTTTTAAGTATATAAGAAATTGACACTTTACAGAACAATTTTTTTTGTAAATAAGTTGTTATTGTTGCCAAAGATTAACCATCCATTACTTAGATTTACTTGTTTAATTATTCAATAGGTTATATTTGTGCTTCTACCACCACTTGGCACTAATCAAGACAAAAAGTAAGGTAAGACATTTTTTTAGAGGAGCTGTGCATAAGCTGATGTAATCGTTTTCAATAATTTAGTAGCATAAGCTATTCAGTACATTATGTATACGTATTACTTCTGTTAGTTTTGATGACTTTTTTTAAGGACATTGATGCATCATCTGTTTTTGGAAAACAATACATGGATGGTAAAAAAAAAAAAAAGGGGGGTGGGGGTGGGGTGCGGCATGGCATCGTCCCAGCCTTATTCATAGCATGCCTTTGTGATACAAGGTGCCGTCAATTGCATTCATTCATTTGTAGGCCTATGCATGCACAGACCAGTCATATAACATGTTTAAATACGATTTCATATAGATAAAAGTTCTCTCATACTAGTATATAATGTTATAGAGCCACAACTCAAATTGTATTGAAAACAAACAATATACTGTATAGAGCTTTTTTGGAAAAAAAGGGTTACAGAGAGTGAATGTGTACTAGTCAGAGAAATGGAGAGAACCTACAAAAATGAAAAAAAATATCAGAGTTATAATGGGTGCATTATATTATCTTTTGAAAGTTTGAGTGACCAACATTTCAATTCAGGCTATAGTGTCAAGTCAAATCTATACATGTCATATCTTTAATTTTGCAGATGTAATGACTTCTGAGGTCTTGATGTGTTTTTCGTGGACCGCTTGGTGTCAACTGATTCAAAGCCACCAGGTTATATTGGGTGACATTTTGCTAAGCAACGGGAGTGAGAATGATAGAAAACAGTGACAGAGTTTCAGAAGTGCTACGCTGCTGCTATGTTTTACCACAAGATATAAGCTGGTGACTTAATTAGATTTATACAGCATGAAAAATAAACTATGGTATTTTTAAAAATAGTTATGTTGTTTCTTTGCCAATACATACTTTCAACATTTGTTACAAATTTACTAAACATGAAGTTCTCTGAGGAAACTAGTGCCAGTGCATAAAAAAAGCTATTTAAGTAAGTGTGAAGTATGACCGGGATTAGCTGAAACAGGTTTAAAAAAGAAAGCCTTATGAAGAAAACTAAGTATTGCATATTGAGGTCAGATATTTCTGGAATGACAATAAGGAGCCATTACTAAGTCTAAAAAGCCCATTTTAAATTACGAATTCTTATTCTTGCTTAAACTGTACCAATCGCTTTTAACAACAACACAAAGATGAACAGTAATAAGCACTTGCCTGATAAATGTCAGGAATACTGTTTTTTATAAAGGTCTATTAACGTCTGCTTCATTACCCCAGCTGTCTGTGTGGAATTTGAGAGTCTCACTTTCAATTATGTTACACTTCCAAGCAAAATATTTCAATACTGTAGGTTAGGATTCTTTAAAGCAATTAGGCACTGGTAGGGAAGTAATAAAATACAATTTATAATTTTGTATTTGTTACTTTCAAGGGTCATCTCCTGAATCCTTCGATTTAACTGATTACATAAAGGTCTGTAGTATGTGAATTTTTCATTAAGTTCAAGTGCTGCATTAAATTGTTGCAGGTAGAATATTCACGTTTTAAAGTTGGATAAAAGCTTACATTATAATAACCTTGTCCTGCCATGCCTTGCATCAATCACCTTTTATACCCCTGAGCAATTACAGCAAACGATCCACGATCGGGAGTGGTTCAGATCAACTGAAGCTTTATGTGAATGCTTCCAATCAACCCAGCTCGTTTGTCTTTGCCAATTCCTCCTCCTGTTGCAGACTTTATCTCAAATCTGGGATGAAGTGTGCTGGGCCTCAAACCTGGAGCAAAAGAGCAATGCTAATTTATATGATGATAATTTAAAAATACATGGAAAAGTGAGAGATTTAAGTTATAAATGTATTAAAAAATAAATAAAAGCAAGACGAATAAAGTAATTTAACTTTAAAAAATGTATTTGCTTGTTGTATTACTGATGTGAAAATCTATTAATTGACTTATAGGATTAGTGTCTGAGCTGACATTTTCTCCCCCCCCCCCCCCCACCTCTTTTTCAAAACAGTCTAATATAACATGAGCAGATTTATCAATACAAAGTTCCCAGTATTTATCCTTCCGCTTGGGGCACTAAACATCATTTGTGAAGCAGGTGTTGCTACAAGTGTACAAAGCCTTCTGTAAGTAAATGTTTATATTTTTATATAGTTGTATATACATAAACAGTTTTAGGTATTGTTTCTCATTTTGATGTCACTGAAGTGCACAGCAGATCTGGGTTAGTCTTCAAATTTGAAAGTGTTCTGTTTCTGCTGGTGCCATTGTTATCTTGTTTTACCCAATTAATGAGTTTATGACTGACTTTTCAGAACTTAGACTCAAGTGCTATAATATGTACGTCCTTCATCTGCATTTTCAATTCATATATTCATTAACCTTTAGGGTCACGCTAGCAATAAATGATAGTATTTTTGTGCTTTTTCTTAGAAATAAGTTGCAATCTTTCAGAATCTTTTTTGAAGGTTAAAAAAAAAACACATTATGCCATTGTTCATACCGATTTTGAGCAAAAAAGTAATCCTTTTTTTCCCAAATTAGTAAAAAAAATGTTTTCAATTGCTACACAGTATCTGTATTTTCAAAACCAAGCCTTGATGTTTAAACTCCAGTGGTTACTCAAAGTACACTTGATGTTGCAGTGTAATGCTTTGACTCAATTTGCCAATTGAAACAACTGAAACTTGCGTCTTACAAAAAGTTTGTCACAGGATCGATCGAAGTTAAAGATGATATGTCAGTTTTATTTCTGTGTTATCATAGTGATACAGCTAGTGTCTTTCTGTGTTTTTTTTTACCATCGGCCCATTCCAAGAAATGCCCAAGATTTTTTAAGCAGATAATTCAATCCTTTTACATTTTCATGGAATGGTTCATCAGCTTGCTTCACAAATACAAGCAAACAATAATTGTTAACATATATTTCAAAATGTCTCGCTGTACATGGTTTTCTTATGGACGTTTTATCATATCGCTTCTTTATCATATCTGCTGATGGAAAGGAACTAGATACTAAAAGTAGAATGGAAAAGTAGTAAAACAAAAAACAAAAAAGAGATTGCTGTGAAAGCATGACCTTCCTGCAGCACTCCTGCTTTCTTAGTCTCTGCTGTGTGCGTGTCCCAGAACCTCTCGTGTCTGAGGCTGTCACTAAAACACAATTGAGGGTCAAATAACCAATTACCCCCCAGTTGATGCATTTGGGTTTTGAAATGCCCACATGCATATTTGAATGGCTCCAGACATTCGTGGGCGTGCTTCTTTAATGAAACCGTATACAATAATTATACATTTCAACTTGTAAATAATATGTTTGTTATATGCAGTACATGGCACTAGCACAGACTTGGCACTACCACAGTCAGCCTGTATTACCATTATATAAGACTGTGGCCACACACTCCGTCAGAAATAAATATTTACTCAAGTGCTGCATGTGTCTGGAGAACCACTTATCCAATTGTGATCAAAGTGGCTAATTTTTTGCACAAAGTATGTTGTGTATTAGAATCTAGGGGTACGTTATATACAGGGGTTCACATAACTGGTATGCATGCGCACCAATAAAAAAACTAATGCAGACTTCCATATTGTTTTTACACGCAAATGCGTACCGTCAGAACATTAACAGGAAAGCTTTTTTTTAATGTAGGCAGCAAGGGTGTTCACGCTTACAAGGTCAAGCATATTATCTGGCTGTGACCCATACCTGCCTAACCTCCAGATTTTCTACTGTCTCAAGATCTCTGGGATCTGTCAAGGATCTCGAAGTAACTGAGTTTATTATATAATTAAATACTAGTCCCCATATTTCAAGGCGGGAAGGTTCCAATTCAATAAAAAGTCCATCCCTGCTAGCGCTGTCATTGGCTGCTTCAAGGTTTTAAAAAAATAAATTTAAAAAAGGAGAGCAATAGGTGAAATTACTCCAGTTCATAATCCATAACATCAGTCATTTTCCTTTCAATGGACACTTGAAACAACCAATGATAGCAGGATCTCAATTTAGCTGTCCATTCAGAGAAGAGGGATGTAGTTACGGGGATTGGCTTTGTGGAAGCTCGCTGACTCTTCGCTTCCCAAGCACGGATGAGAGGAGGTGTCTGTTTGAGAGCCATTATGTTTAAACATGAGCTTAAATATATTAATTTCTTAAGCATTTTACTTTAAAATAATATTTTACGTATATCCTTCTATAAATACCATTGTGCGGTCAAGCTAACGTGTTCATCAATACTAATAAAGTGAAGAAGTGTTTTGTTTTTTGCTTTTGAATCCCCAGGCCTGGAATTTGGTGGTAGGCTATTGAAATAAACAGCGAATGTCTGATGATTTGTTAAACATTGTAATAACCAGCAATCCGGACTCCTACTTAAACATTCATAAACTATTGTTGTTGTCTCTGACACTGCCATTAAGCAGTGCTGCTTGTGAGCGTGGGTTTACACATGTCAACATTTTAATCAGCCCCACGCATTTCTGCCCTGATGCATATTCATGTGTGTAAAATGACCACTGAAACCTTTGATCCTGAACCAAGCATCCTTGACAGGGGTGCAAATTGTTTTGAAAATTGGTGCTAAACTGTTTTGAAAATTTAGCACCAGAGCCTACTGGTGCTAAATTATTAAATACTGCCCTAATCAAGCCCCCCCCCCCCACAACTTCTCACACGACACAAACCTTCTCTCCTGTGTATGTGGATGAGTGTGGGTGGGTCATTTGAGTAGTCCAGACCCAATGAGAAACTATCATCTATGGTTGCTAACAAATACAAAATAATAGCAATAAATTAAACATGTCTACTGGCGCCAGAATTTAATGTCGCTCACACTATACGAGGTACCGTGACGCAAGGAATCTAGCTCCAAATTTGCACCTCTGATCCTTGATATCCCAATTGTTTGAATTGTTGGAAGGAGGTGGAGCTAGACAGCGACTTGGATAATGACCAATAATCTGGTGAGTACCAAACCATTTGTGCTGGTAATCATGATAACCTAATGATAAACGTTATGTGAACCTCTGGTTATATAATTTAAAGCATTTATGTCTGTGTGTGCGTACAGTGGATGTAGGTCATGGTGATCTACTTTTTCATGTTCGTGATTGGTCTAATTTTGTGTTTGCATTTGGTTCTGGGGGATGTTTGTCACTGACTGTTTTAGGTGGAATAAAAATATTGCAGTGTTGCCAAACTATAAATTGGTCATTCATGTTAATTCAAGACATATATGTACACTTTTTTTTATTTTATTTGTAACTGTTGCAAAATGGTTAATAGTGTGCAGGTGCAGGTGATTGAAGAACAGACAGACAATTGTAATCCAGGTGAAAAGGTTTGTTTTATTTGTTTTTGTCCAGTGCCTGATGGCAAAACAAACAGTAAACAATAATGAAGGTAAGTAATACAGCGGCGTGTATTACTTAATTTATAATCCCCGGGTTTGCCCCGCAAATAATAGTGCTGTTTTTATTATACACCCACACAAAACACAAAACACATACACAAGTCTGTTAGTGCGTGAATTAGTGCTAGTGGTGTAAAATACAGTTTATAGTGATACGAGTGCAGTGCTGTTCCGGGTTTGTGCTGGCCTCTGGCGACAGCTCCGGAACGTGTTAGCTGTCTTGTGCTATATAACAAAAACACGGACAGTTTAAACAGACACGAACAAACAAACAAAACACTCACGAACATTTTCCCGTACGCTTTCTCTGCGTCTCACACGGTCCGTCCAGTCGCTCAATAAAAACCAAACGAAGGAACTGATTACAAATCTCTGTCCCCTTTTTATGCTGTCACGCATGACCACTTGGTAAACGAATGCAGCTCCCTTAACAATCAGCTGCTGCTACATTGTTTACCTTCCAGGTCAATACGTTCTTGCAACAGAGTCTTGCCTTCTTCCAGACTGGCCGACTCCCCGACCCGGGAAAGAACTGTCAGTCCAGCCCGTCAAAAGAACTCTGTCCTCGCTGCTTAGCGCCCTCACAGATCGGGAGGGAGATTTATTTCTGTCACAGTAACTTATTTATTTTTTGAAGGGGAAAACAATTATTTAAATACCACTCACGTAAATACCTATTAAATATGTCTCCATTGTTTTTAAAGAAAATAATGAAATGTGGCTATTCTATGCCTTAGTCTCGCCATAACAGCATCAAATCTGAAGTCCAGACATTTCCTATGCATTGTAATTCACTTTCACCTCATATATTTTCTTAATTGCTGATTTTATCAGTGGCTGACAGCAATTTTGAGGGTTGGTGCTTAATGTTTAAGTATTTTTGGCAGTTACTGCAAGGCTGAGGCAAATTGATCAAATGTACCACCAAGGAGCACATGGCTTTCAATTGCAGGAAACTGATAAGGCAGTTGTCTGATTTTTAAAATAAGCAAATGTTAGCAGAACCACATTTTTCAGTCAAGGAGAGTATTGTAAAAGAACAACATGGAGCCTCCCCAAAGACAACAGGAAAACGTACTTCGAATAACTTTCTTTTCTGCTGTTCTACGTACCCTGTGGGAATTCATTTTGGCAGTTTAGGAGTAGACAAAATGACCATTAATATGAATTAAATGTTTGCTTTAGCTTTCCTCCCACACTGATCATGTTTCTCTGGTTAGGAAACCCTACAGTCCTTAATGACAAGCAATCAATATTTATTTTATATAGCGCCTTTCATAGTGGACCACCATCACAAAGCGCTTTACAAGATAGTGAGGAACAATGCAGAATACATTAAATACAGTGAAATACAGGACATAGTACGTTAAATACAACATTAAAAGCAATGCAAACACATTAAATATAGGCATAATATTGCCAAGCAGAATCATACAGATAAGATGGAGTAAAAAAACTGAAATAGCAATGTAGACAGCATCTAATAAGATACCAGACTTAGTGTATTAAAAGCAAGAGAGAACAAGTGAGTCTTGAGAGTTGATTTGAAGAAAGCGATTGTTGGAGCTGCACGCAAGCTGGGAGAGAGTTCCAGAGAGTCAGGCCATGAAGCTAAAAGAGCACTCTTGGAGGGACTTGTAGGCAAGCAGGAGAATTTTGAAAGTAATCCTGAACTTAACAGGTAGCCAGTGCAGCTGTGCAAGATGGGGTAATGTGATTGTTTTTTTACATCTGGTAAGGATCCTAGCAGCGGCTTTTTGAACCAGCTGCAGTCGGTTTATGGCGCGTGACGGAAGACCACTATAGAGAGAGCTGCAGTAGTCTATTCGAGAGGAGATGAATGCATGACAGAGTATCTCTGCATCTGGGAGGGAAAGGTAGGGACAGACCTTTGAGATGTATTGAAGGTGGTAGAAGGAGGATTTGACTACAGAGGAGATTTGGGCATCAAAGGAGAGGTTACTATCCAGAAGTACACCAAGGCTTTGTACAGTGGGGGAAGGCAACAGCAGACAGTTTCTTAGGTTCAAGGCAGCAATATTAAGATTCTTGAGTTGAGTTTTCGATCCTACTAGAAGTAGTTCAGGTTTGTTGGTGTTGAACTTAAGAAAATTGGCAGACATCCAGGCCTCAATGTCAATGTACAGCAAAGCTCCCATGACCAACTATCTCTGATATGAACTTGGATTGCCCAAAAGCAAAGACATGTACTGTGTCAAACGAAGACAGTGTGCAGTTCTATTACATTTTGAAAATAAAACCACGTACACTGTACTCCTGCTATTTTTGTTTTGTTTTGTTTTCAATCTCACTGAGTTGTTTGAATCGATAATGATCTGCTGCCGATGGAAACTAACAGGATTGATTTTAACTCTGTCTAAGACACACAAGCTTAAATAGACACCAAACATAGTTTTTGAAGTTAATTTTAATAATGTGACTGGATTTGTCTCCGATAACACCGTGTAACAATTTTTTTTTTTTTTTTTTGGTTCCTGGGTAGTAAGTGTTATTTCCTAATTGCTTATGCCTCAAAAGTATAGAAAATGGCTATTATTCCCCACAAACTTTGCTTTTGTGACCAGGACAGTGATATTTTGAAATTTACCTATTTTCCAGAACATTCCAGATAGATTCAGTGCTGAGTAAACTTGGAGTAACTTCTAGAACTTTCCAGTAATATAAATAGTAGTATAAATACAGGGGCCTTAAGCCCACCAGTTCAGTTTAGTTCCAGCTGCCTAAGTGGATACATATCTGCATTTTTCTGAGATGGCATCAAGAGGCTGCAAGCATCCGGCAGACGCATTTTGCTATGTCTGCGGCCAATTTATCAAGACAAGAGCGAAAAAGTACTCCGTGGAAGCATTTGCTAAGATGAGTGAGGCCTACAAGGCATATTTCGGCATGCCTGTCGGGGATCAAGACAAACCCTGGGCACCTCATTTCACCTGCGAGCACTGCAAAAAAAATCTGGAAGGTAAGATGGACAATTATATGTTATAAAATTTGTTAACATTTTTAAAATTGTAAAAGTTTTTAATTTTAAAATGTTTTACAATTTTCAATGTTATTGAAAAAATATATATGAAAAATGTTGCGAGATTCTCTTACACATTAGTCATGGGTGAAATAAATGTATTTTTGTAGGATGGTACAGAGGGGAAAAGAGAGCCATGAAGTTCGCTATCCCAAGAATTTGGCGGGGACCCACTGACCACTCAAGCAACTGCTACTTCTGCATGGTGGACCCTTCCAAGCGGACCAAGTTCTCTGTGGGCAGGAACAACGTCAAGTGGGAGCCACTGGTGGACCCCCGGAAGGTGCTGATGCCACCACTGCACATCAAATTGGGCCTTATGAAACAATTTGTCAGAGCTCTAGATAAGGAGTCGGCAGCCTTCGAGTACCTTCAAGACTTCTTCCCTAAGCTGTCTGAGGCAAAAGTCAAAGCCGGTGTCTTCGTCGGACCACAGATAAAGAAGATCCTGGAGTGCAATGAATTCCCCAAGAAGCTCACTAGTAAGGAGAAAGCGGCTTGGAACAGCTTTGTCGCAGTGGTTCGGGGCTTCCTGGGCAATCACAAGGCCGAAAACTATGTGGAGCTGGTTGAGACTCTGGTGAAGAACTACGGCACAATGGGCTGTAGGATGTCCCTCAAAGTCCATATCCTTGATGCTCATCTTGATAAATTCAAGGAGAACATGGGAGCGTACTCAGAGGAGCAAGCCGAGCGCTTCCACCAGGATATACTGGACTTTGAACGCCGCTACCAAGGACAGTATAACGAGAACATGATGGGAGACTACATTTGGGGGCTGATTCATGAAAGTGATTTACAGTATAATCGTAAATCTCGAAAAACTACTCACTTCTAAATCTTTTGTAGTCATTTTTGTATTACTTTAGTATAAATACATGATAATTTGGATTCATATGTTGTTTTTTTCTGACTTTATATGAACGAAAAGACAAAAATTCGCCCGTTTTCTCATTGGAAATAGGTAAATTTCAAAATATCACTGTCCTGGTCACAAAAGCAAAGTTTGTGGGGAATAATAGCCATTTTCTATACTTTTGAGGCATAAGCAATTAGGAAATAACACTTACTACCCAGGAACAAAAATTGTCTTACATAGTGTAATGCCAGTTACATTATCAAGGCATACAATGACATTCTTTGAGGTTTACTGCCAAATTCAGTACATTTGACTTGTAATGCACACATAATAGCCCTTGCCAGCAATATCTGGGCAAATAATTTTCTGAAAGCGGACAAGCTGTTTGCAACCGTTAAAAAAAATTGTTTAAACATTGCCCAAGCAGAAAACTATGTTTTAAAGACCACCTGACAGAAGCCATCTAACAAGAAGGTTGTACTGTACCCATACAGTTTCCACCTGAGCCATGCATAACACGATGGGGCACTTGGTATTCTGCTGCTGAATATCATTCCAAATGCATCCCTTTTTACGCAGGCTTCGTGGAAAAGGAAATTTCACCAAACACTGCAGTGTTAAAGCACCTCCTGAAATTGCTTAGAGATGTGCAAAGTTTAAAATCTCAACTCTCCCTAATTGCGAAGCATGCCAAGGGACTGGTGGATCTGATTCAGTGGTTTGAAAGCCGTGAAGTGAGAGTCCATCAAACATATAATAAAGTTGCAGAATTAATAAATACATACTGAGCAATGGCACAAGAGGTACACAACACAGACACCACAATAAACAAATTATGTGTAAAAACCTTCCATGATGTTTCTGAAAAACTGACTAATTATTACAACCCGGATCAATGCAAAAAGAAACCACTTTTTTTTTTTTTTTTTTTTTAAATCATTTCATAACTTTCTGATGGCAGTAAGGATATTCGACCCACAAGAAGTGTGTAGTTTGGATCTGGAAGCCCTCCCATTACATTCTATTCCAGGACTTGATGCTGACTGTAAATCAGAAATGGACAAATACCTCCCATATGCAAAAGAAAACGGCAGGAGAATGACTTTGAATACATTTTGGATTAAAGCTGAAGAATTATTTCCCAATTTAACATGAAAGGCTAAAATATATTTGTCAGTTGTTACCAATTCTGTAGATGCTGAAAGAAGTGTTTCTTCTTATGGCCAAGTTTTTACAGAACAACATCAATCAGTGAAAGAAGGCAGGGTTAACCAACTGACTGTGCTTAAGTTTATTAGCAACATTTAATGCATTGGACATTTTCTTTCATGAAACTGTAAGTGACACTTTATGTGCTGCTTGCAAACAACCTTGCATTATGATTATGATGTTATATTTGTAAAATATATTACAGCATTGATGTTATGGTTTCAGTATTTTATATCAATTGTTCCGGGAATCCGTGCTGTTTTTTTAAATATTTTGTTGACAAATTCCTACTAATAAACTGAAACATTTAAATTATTTATTTACACATTCTAAGAAATAATATTGAATAAGATGTATTCGTAATAAAAGGGATGCATGACTAAATAAATATCTGTAGCTGCTGCTGCCGCCTAATCAACGCGCCAATGCGCGTTAATAGAATGACTAATTGAGATGAATAAAGGAACTGGGAGATTATTAATCATCAAGTGGTTTAATTAAGCAGACTACATGACCACCTTTCGGTGGGAGGAATGAAGTAGCCTAAGAAAGCAGGTTGCATAAAATGCAGGACCCTAACTATAAATAACTCCGCTGTGCAATTCAGGGCATGCCGATATAACCAGACTTTCCATAACTCTCTATCAGCATCCCTTATCTAGGCACCATACATTGGATTTTGGGGGATATGAAAGTAATGTGTGTTTACTTTATATTATAATATTGTCTTGGCTAAGGGTTCTTATCAGTCTGACGAACTTGATTTGTATGTTTTATTGAATGTTTAAGCTGAGGATTTACTGCATGTGGTTTTATTTTATTTAGTGCAATCAACATATGTACCAATGTCTTAAATCCTGAGTAGATCAGGTTCTTACCTCATCTGTTGTCATTTCAATGTCTGAATTAATCTGCTTAGGCATGTTTTTGATTTTCATTTTTTCTTTTGTTTGACACATTGGATTGAGTAAATGGGAGCAATGTATTTTTAAAATTATTACATTGATTGCATCTTAATGTATTTATACATAATTATATATTTCACAACCTCTTATCCAGGCAAACGAATGTGAAAATTGCCAAGTTACAATATATAATAGAACTGCAACTATGTCCAATACATTTTGAAAATTGCATCCATATGCTTTGCATGAGATATTTTGTCAAACAAAATCTTAGGTGATGTGCCAAACCCTATAAGCAAGGCTGTCTAGCATACAGGAAACTAATTCAATATGAGGTCAATTACAGTACAAAGCAAGAGAAAGGGTTTTCTTCAAAATACCTACCGTATGAACAATTTGAAGGGAAATTCCATTTTCATATGAACAGCTTTTTATTCAATACAGAATAAAAGTTTTAAATGCCTCAATAGCAGGGACAAGCGACTGCAGTGGGATAGCCTACTTATTCTCGTAATTTACAGTATATAACTTTTTTTAGGTAAGTGAAGAAATCTTTTTTTGTACAAACTCCATATGTATAATAGTCATTAGTAATAACATGGAAGCTTGCTTGTGGAATGTTACGTGAACTGTAGATATTAAATATTAAAATACATTTCTAGCAGCGATTCTCATACATTTATTGAGTACATGACTGAAGATGACCAAATAACACATGAGACACAGAAGTGTGTCCTGTAAAGCTGACCAGTAAGAGAGTTTGTTTTTTCTTCAGTTACTCTATACCAGCAGATTACTAAAGAAAGAAGACAAGAGTGCCTTGATACAAAAATAGTTTTGGTTAAAGGCCAGTACATATCTTTTTCCAGTTCCATTCCAAGAATAGCATAGAACTGTTGGACACCTGTGGTATTCTTAATTTGCTCTGCCCTCTGTGTGAACTCCACCAATTTACCTTGTGCTCAGTGCATGATGAAAGGGATTAAAAGTCAGAACCCTTCTGCATCATTATTGTGCAAATCATGTCAAGGATATTTCGCATACTGTTGAATATGGCAAAAGGCAATTTACCCACCCTTCTTGGCATTCTCACATTTTGTCAGAACATCCAATCCCTTGTCATATCCATTAAGCTGCATATGAATACAATGATATCATGAATCCATGGCAAGTTGATGCATTTTAAGGCATAATGTAAAATTTAGCCAGTTGACTGAAACAACATTTGGTCAGTTTAGAGACCAGCAAGTCTGAGTGCCACACGCATGCATCTCTGGTGAAAGGGTTGGTCTGTTTTGTAAAAACGACTTTGATTCATGCTGCATTTTAAAGTTATTGTATCAGCAACTTATGAGAAACTGGTTGACTCTATGGCCTTCATACAACTGGAGTTCTTATCATCCTGTAGTGTTTCACTTTATTTTCCAAAGAGTGATGATGTGTGTGATCTGGTATTTTGTGGTACTTCATTAGTCTGTTATCCCTGTAGAGGGTGGATTTTACGGGACAGCATATTGTACATGCGTTGTTGGTAGATACCGTGCCACAGTCAGTGTTGCTAGTGAACCCTCTCTGTTCACATTGTAAACCTATTTCATAAACAATTTGTAAATCCTATCTTTTCTCCATTGCTCTTAATCTCCAAACTTTGTCTATTATGACCCCAGTGTGGTTTTTTTTGTATAGTTGGGAGTTTGTAAATGAAGCAGAGGAATGTACAAATGTGATAGACTACTTTATATAGGCCTAACCTCCCAGTGAGGTAATTCTTTATCTTGACAGCAATATTACAGGATTATTAATGGCTCCAAGTGTCTGTGAAGCCTGACCGCTGTGAATAAACATTGTTTTAGTTGTGTGTGTGTGTGTTTTTCCACCCTGTGGAATGCATGCTAACACTTTATATTTAAATGTACTAGAATGAATAAATATCCATATATTTCAAAACAACAGAATAGGACCCCATAAGGTATGGGTACAAGGATGATTTGATCAGTAGGCATGCAGATGACACTGCAATGTTAAATGTATTCATGTGCTAAACTAATCGTTTTAAGAAAATGTATTTATCTGGAAATAAAAATAGCATCAATAAGAACAGTTCAATTAAGTTACTTTTTTTCATTCCCCACATTTGGTTGAAAATGTAAAATGAATGATTTTTGAACAAACTAATAATTTTATTGATTTTTATAAATCAGCATTATCTTGTAAATCAACTGTTGTCTTTGTACCACACATAGCAGATGCACTTCACTGAGCTATTCTGTGTGATCACGTCTAGGTATAAGTGCATAACAGTCCTACAGGTTTCTTAAAGGGGAGGTGTGGCAGGATGGCTTTGTGGTGACGTCCCCAGATCAGGAAGTTGACACACACACACACACACACACACACACACACACACACACAGGTACTGTGAGTTGAAGTGCTGGTGCGCATATTTATTAAAAAATAAATAAAAAGGACAAAACAACAACACAGCTCACAGAGCAAAATAAGTTTGAACAAAAACAAATCTCGAAAACACTGACACAAAACCAAGTACCGTGCTGGTCCTTCCAGCACGAGTACCAATTGTTTTTTATTTTAAATCTTTCCCTCCTGTCTGTCTCTCTCACTCACATTCTCCACTCTGAACACCCACCATGTTCAGCCAAAGCTGCAAGTTTTTATACAGGTGGTGGCCAACTCCAGTTTAGTAATAAATTAATCAACCTGGAGACGACCACATTCTGCATGCATTTTAGTGGGATGGGGCTTTAACCCCATCCACGCTGCCAAACAACAAACAAAACACTATTTTAAATTAACACAAACCAATACATTTAAATCAACCAATACAACACACAAACCATTCATTTAAATAAACCCAAAATAATACATTAATAGTAACAATAACCCATTATTTTTCAAATCATAAACATACAACAATACATTTATAAGCAGGGCTTTGCCCTGCCTCCTATTTACGTGCCACATACCCCCCCCGTACGCAGCTCACATGGCCCCAATGGCCACCTCCACCTTTAAAGTCCCAAAAGTCCTTGCCCAGGAACAGAGGCAACTATGGGTCTACGGGTGGCGGCCACGGTGTGAGGCCCTTCTCTAATGACAACGAACAGGCTGGCTCCACTGGCAGGGGCAACGCTGGCAGCGACAATGCTTCCAGTGGCAATAACAAATCCCGGGGCAGTGACGAACAGGCATATCCGGGCAATGCGGGTAATCTCCCTCTGGCAGTGGAGGCGGGAGCAGTGGGTAGTCTTCCTATGGTGGTGGTGGTGGAAGCAGCGGGTAGTCCTCCTCTGGCGGTGGAGGTGGGGCAGTAGGTAGTCTTCCTCCTGCGGTGGAGACTTGCCCTCCCCCCTCTTGGGCTTCGGACGCTCGGCCTCCTCCTCTTGGGTGCTAGAGACACAGGCTCCCCCTTTTGGGTGATGGATGCTTGGGCAGGTGGCCCTTCATTTCCCTTCTGGAAAGGACCTTCACCAGAGCCCCACTCTTCATTCCAAAAAAAAAAACACTTCTTCAAAAACAATATTACCCACAGTACCTGTTTTGGCCTGGGTGCGTTGAGGCGCTGTATCCCACTGCTTCCATCGTGTGGCAGGACAGCTTTGTGGTGATGTCACCAGACCAGGAAGTTCACACACACACACAGGTACTGCGAGTTGAAGTGCTGGTGCACATATTTATTCAAAAATAAATAAAATGGACAAACAAAAAAACAACACAGCTCACAGAGCAAAATAAAAGTTTGAACACAAAAACATTGATGCCAAAACAAGCATCATGCTAGTCCTTCCAGCACGAGTAGCAATTGTTTTATTTAAAATCTTTACCGCCTGTGTCTCTCTCATGTTTTCCACTCTGTTCCGCCAGAGCTACAGGTGGCCATCTCCAGATCTGTGATAAATTAATAAATCTGGAGATGACCACATTCTTGACGCGTTTAAAGGGATGGGGCTTTAACCTAAAATAATACATTAATAATAATAATAACCCATTCTTTTTCAAAACATAAACATACAACAATACATTCGTATCCACAGGAGGATAATAATGCTTATCTAATAATGCTTATCTATAGGAGGCTGTGTGGTCCAGTGGTTAAAGAAAAGGGCTTGTAACCAGGAGGTCCACAGCCACTGACTCATTGTATGACCCTGAGCAAGTCACTTAAGCTCCTTGTGCTCCGTCTTTCGGGTGAGATGTAATTGTAAGTGACTCTGCAGCTGATGCATAGTCCACACACCCTAGTCTCTGTAAGTCGCCTTGGATAAAGACATCTGCTAAATAAACAAATAAATAATAATAATAATAAGCTTAAATGGGAATTGACTGTTCTGAAACTCTCATATGGAAACAGTGTTAAAACATAGCTGCTTTTAATATGAAAAAGTGCCTTTTATATTTATTTCTTTTTTCACAAAAAAGATTATGGACTGCTCAAGCCACAACTTGCCACATTAATGCAGAGACTAGCATTCTCAATGGAGTCTTTTAGACAACCTGTACAGTTGTGTTACTAGATGCTGCAGTCAGCTGTTTTCAGTGGTTTTATCCAGCAGCTCAGCCAACAAAAACATATGAGACTGACCATCACTGCTGAAAAATTATACAATGGATCTGGTGCTGCAGGAACTGAAACTGCTCATAGAACTGTGTATCAGTTGTAAGGTCTTTTTGCATTATTATTATTATTAGTATTATTACTGCTATTATTATTATTACTACTATTATTATTATTATTATTATTATTATCATCAGCAGCAGCAGCAGCAACATAATGCTTGCTTATATTTAGTTATGAAGGTTATGTAATAATGGAGAATGCTGCAGTAATGATGCATTCCTTTTTTTTCCTACATGGTGCAGGATTCATTGCACAGCAGCAGTAGCTGCAACAACATGTCTGGTTTTGAGCATGCTTTAGGATTTGTGCTGCAAACCTACGCAGATAAAATCTTAACACTGTCTGCTCAAGGAGAAACATTAAACATCTATGTTTTCTTTAATTATTTTGCAAGAAAATAACAAACCAAATCTTTAAACAAGAGGATTTTTCTTTTGTGCTTTGGAAACTGTTAATATATACAAGAATACTCGTAGTCCAAAATGACAGACAGTGAGACTTTGTAATACTGCATTTAGAAAGAATGTCCTTGTGAACAAAAGTCTTCTAAGAATTGCCTTGGAATGCTCTAAAAATTTCAAATTGCATTCTTAATGCTCGTTTCTTGTTCTTCTCTTCAGGCCCACGAGTGGAGTAAGAATGATGACCGACTGCTGCAGGCTGTGGAGCATGGCGAAGTGGATAAAGTGACCTCGCTCCTGGCCAAAAAGGGAGTCAATGCAGTCAAACTGGACAGCGAGGGCAAATCAGCGTAAGTCTTTTACATGCTAAAATTCTATGTAGTTAAGAATGCAGCTGTTTGCTGATATTCCATAACAATGAGAATGATTGTATTAATGTAAAATTCGCAGATGAAAATGACTGTGTTAATGTGTAAAATTCATAGAAAATCCTAGGCATTGTGCTGTGCATGTGTTTCCTAATAAAAAGCAACTAAAAAGCTTCTCTACTGTAGAAAAAACAATTCACTGAGTAAGAAGGTTGGAAGCCCACTGTGAGATTAATTTAGAGCCGTAAATGCAAAAGCAATTATAGGTGCCTGCTACAGCTTTTTGCTTAAAAGCAGTCCAGGAATCCTATTGCCTATTTTTGTGGTTCCATCGGCCAGGTATAATTATTGCTTTGTTTTTGTTTTTATTTTTTTCACATCAGCGCCATAAAGAAAGCCTCCTTAATTTTTCTGCTTGTCAATAATACATGAAAATGGATTTAAATACAGGCTACCAGCTAGTAAGGTAGAGTAGACCGTCGGAGTTACGAATACCTTGGGAAGGAGTGTTAGAGTGCTGCATGCTGACTGGTCCTTCAGTGTTCCAAGCCGTTACAATATCCAGCACAATTAGGAACTGCTTAGGAACAAAGGCAAATCATTGCTGGTACCCTAGTGTCAGTTCTGTGTTGAAAATTAAATCTGCTTGCCAGAGCGGCGTATCAACACCAGTGCTCTGTGTCTGTCAGTGTGTCAGTACTACCCACACACGTAACACATCACCCTGTTACAAAGAACTAGCAGTACATTGCTGGATGCATGACACACGGGCTGACAGCCTATAGTTCCCTATAGTTTGCATGTTTGCATGTTCTGCATGTTCTGCACTGGGACTGACACCTCGCCAGTACGGGAAAGGTGCACATGGGACTTGGGGTATAAATATTGGGTGAAATCTGTGCTCCACGAGCTAGTTTAGAGATTGGTGGGAGCTTTTGTCCGACTGGAAAACGATAAAGAAAGTGTAGTGTACGAGACTTTTTGTTTTGTTTTACCCTTTTTATTTTGTTTTATGGTTTTGGTGCACACCTCCTTTTATTTTCTATCCCTCCCTACCCAGTATCTGTCCGTGTTCCTTCTTTTCCAGCAGTAATATTTTGCTACAGTATTTTAAAATGGAGCGTTTTCTGAAGAGTATTATAAACGTTAGTAATGAAAGGGAGTCAAGCGGCACTACAGGCAAAAGAAGTGCTGACAACAAGGATCCGATCCACAGCAAAAAACCAAAAACCCGAAAGTATGATCAATATTTGTAATACGGTTTTACCTGGTTTGGTTCTGAAGAGGAGCCATGGCCACAGTGCGTGGTGGGTGGTGAAGTGCTGGCTAAGGAGAGTTTAAAACCATTGAAAATGTTGCGACACTTGCAGACAAAGCACGGTTCTCTTCAAGGGAAACCTAGCGATTTCTTTCATCGAAAGTTAACAGAGCTAAGTGGCCAGACAAAAGTACTCAGGTTGGTGGCTACAACTAA
Source organism: Acipenser ruthenus (assembly GCF_902713425.1). Classification (NCBI taxonomy): domain Eukaryota; kingdom Metazoa; phylum Chordata; class Actinopteri; order Acipenseriformes; family Acipenseridae; genus Acipenser; species Acipenser ruthenus. The sequence goes on along the minus strand of NC_081190.1, from coordinate 33,553,304 downwards.
CGAGAAGGCTCTCTGTGCATCTTTTGCTGTGTCACACTGGATAGCCAAAACCCGTAAACCCCACAATATTGGAGAAGCTTTTTTTTATACCATGTGCCAAACAGGTGGTTTTGATTATGATGGGACAAAGTGCTGCCAGCCAGCTTGATTCGCTTCCCCTGTCTAATGACACTGGTGCCAAGCAATCGTCAAGGTAAAGCAAAGTATTTATTTATTTATTTATTTATCTATTTATTTATTTGCTATTCAATTGGATAAAACAACTGATGTGTCAGATGCTGACCTACATTAAATTTGAAGATGATGAAAGCTGGATCAAGAAGCTGGCCTTGCAGTATGATCGTGTAAGTCGTGGCAGTCTGGCAGCATTTTATTTTATTAGATAACTTTTTTGATGAGAGCCCCTTTTCAGTGACTTACAATCCATTCTCACCAGCCACCTGGAAAGCCTTCAGCTACACTTTCGAGAGTACTTCCCTGAAAAGGATCGGAAAGCAGAGGGGCGGATTAGAAACCCCTTTATTACTGAAGTGACTGCAAGTGCTAATTTACCACTTACAGCAGAAGAAACATTGATGGACCTTTCTTGTGACGAGACACTGCAGCTCAGATTTTCTCAGCAGCCTCTTGCTAACTTTTGGATTTCTGTGCGACAAGAATATCCAGAGCTATCATCTGCAGCTTTGAAAGTGCTCATGCCTTTCCTGTCTACCTACCTTTGTGAATCAGGTTTTTCTGCACTCACTTTACTAAAAAACAAGTACATGCCCTGTCTCACTGTTGAAGATGACCTTTGCCTTTACCTCAGCCACACAGAGCTTTAGTGTTCATCCATGCAAGCTCACCCCTCCCATTAGGTAAGCAATGTAATTTTTTAAAAAAGTATTATTATTTTTTATACTGTTGGCTGTAAAAATAAGCAATGGCTGTATTTTAGTTTTGATGATATTGCCTTGTAATGCATATTTTACTTAACAATACTAACTATTCTGCAGTAATACAGGGCAGTGGGGTCATGAAGTAATTTTTATTGGTAGAAGGGGGTCGCAGTGCCACGAAGATTGAGAACCGCTGACTTAGCACATTCACAAAAAAAAAATGTGACACGGTTTTGCATTTATACTTTTAATTCCAAAAACATTCAAATAAATGTTTACTTAATGAAATCTGTCTGCTAACACAGTATCTCATTTACAGTAACTCGTTATAGCATCGACAATGTCACTGCAGCAACCTGGAGAACAACAAAGAAGGCCTTCTAATCAGTGTGGCAAAGTGGTTAACTGTGTGCATGTAATGCTGCAGTGATTAATGAACAGACAGAAATGATAATCCAGGTGTAATGATGTTTTATTTTTACAATCCAATTGGTCTGATGACCCAAGTACAACAGTAAAGAATAAACAATGATAATGAGAAGCAATACAGTGGCGTGTATTGCTTTATTGTAATCCTCAGGTTTGGCCCCAAAATAAACAGTCCCGTTCTTAAACACCCACACGTAACACAAAACACAAATACAAGTCCACAGTGAGTGATAAAGTGCTCGTGGTGTATTTACAGTTCTCCATGATATAGTGCAATGTTGTCCGGGTTTAGTGCTGGCCTTTGGCAACAGCATTAACTGTTACAAAAAGAACAGATCACATCGCTCTGTCCCCTTTTGTACCATCTATCATGACTCCTTGGTTAACAAGTGCAACAGCTCCTCCAATCCACGGTTGCCACATAGTTTCCCTTCCGGGTCGATGATTTAGTGTACCGGAGCTCCACCCCCTTTCTAGATGACCAACTTCCACCTAACCCTGGGAATGAATGTCTGGCCATCCCATCCAGGGTACTCTGTTCCCTTTACACAGCGCCCTCGCAGGTCAGAAGGGAGATGTATCACCAAGAATCCCCTCCAGGACCAGAATTGCCCACCCCTGGTCTAGAGAGACTTTGACCATTAACATTTTGTATTTGACCTTTTGATGGATGCATTTGATAAATGAAACATTTGAAACTATTTTTGCTGCCTAAGTTTTGATTTGTAATGTGAAAAGTGCCTTAAATAATGGCTATAAGAAACTGTAGCTCTCATGCTAGCAATTTGTAATAACTTTAAGCCTTAGAATGTATCTGCAACATGTTGAAAATTCCTGATGAAGGCTGCCAGCTGGTTTTATTTCCTTTTTACTTTGATGTACAAAGGACTGATGGGATACAAATATTTCAGATATTTACATTAAAATGTAAATCATTAAACATGCATTACAAAAAAGTGAATGACCAAAAGAGGATTTAGAGGTGGCCTATGTAAACCTAAGAATGAAACCATAGCTGTCTCTAACTAAATATTCTGGTAAGATAAATATTGGTATTGTTTGAATCACTATTGGGCCTTTATCATGTGAACAATATGTTCACATTCAACTTGCATTGGTAGCCTGCAGTAAAGGCAACCATTGTAAAATGTCCAACTTCCAAGTAATGGCAGCAATGTACTTTGTGACACATCCTTGCATGCATTCAGTGATAAAAATCAGAAGTGTAGTTTTTCTAAAGCACTTGACCCGAATTGATATGGGGCATATTCTTCTGCAATACTGCGTTAATATCCAGCAAGGCTTACAACGCTCTTAACTGTGGTTGTTTCTTCCTGCATAGCTACTATTGGTCTGCACATTGACCACAAAAGTTGTGGTATAATTTTGTTTTTTGCAATATGTTTTTAAGCAGCGTTAACAGTGGAACAGAAGTGGCAGGTGATTAATGGACGACCAGATACCTTTTTAAGTAAAAGAAAAATAAAAAAAGAAAGAAACGGCTGTTAATTTTGTATTACAGGATTGTTAGGCGTTGCTAGTGCACTTGCACATTTCTTTGTTTGATGTTCATTCTATATTTAATGATCAGAAGTCCAGTTTGCTGTTCATGGTCCCTGATGCTGTACAAAAAAAATTGCTAGACTCCAATGAATAGGTGTTTTAGAAAGAGGTTTGGAAGGAAGATGCATAAGCATGTTCATAGGATCCGAGTAAAAAGGAATGAAATTCTTTGTTAATGAGACAAACCTTTAAAAGACTGCTAACCAATACAATTTCAAATCTGTTTTCTAAACTCTTAGTGACTTTATTAACAATTTTACTAATCCCATTTTATTGTGCTAAGAGTCCTTTGGTTATTCACATGTCGCAAATTAATTTTACCCTGCTTTTCTCCCGTTTGACATATCCAATTGTATTTTAAGCTCAGCTCACCGCTACCACCCCTGCGCTGACTTGGGAGCGGCGAAGACGAACACACGCTGTCCTCCGAAGCGTGTGCTGTCAGCCGACAGCTTTTTTTCACTCTGCAGGCCCGCCATGCAGCCAACCCAGAGCTTCAGCGTCGGAGGACAACGTAGCTCTGGGCAGCTTAAAGGCAAGCCCGTAGGTACCCAGACAGTCTACAGGGATTGTTGGTGCATGGTGAACAGAGGACACCCTGCCCACCCCCCGAACCCGGACCGGCAGTCTATAGGGTGCATCCTGCACTCCATGCGGAGCGCCTTTACCGGATGCACCACTCGGTAGCCCCGAGACCTTGTTTTTTTAAACATACTAATCTGTAATCAGTATAAAGTCAGGGATATATTAATAAAATAATCTGCGACACAGGTTTTGAATTCTTCCTTGATTTGTATATTTTAATGTTTAAATAAAGTAAAACCACAACAGCATTTCTTATTTACTTGTACTGCTATTATATGCTGTTATACAGTATGTTATTGTAGTATGGCAAATAAAACAAGTTGTGCCAGTTGTGCCAACAACTGTGGTGATGATTTTCCAATTGACTATAGTTGTACTTGAATCCTGGCAATTTTAGATTTGATCATCTTAACATTTGAAGACAGAGCTAATCAGGAATCCTGTGGACATCCTACGGTAGCATATACAGTAAATTAACCACAATGTATATTAGGGGGCAGGATTGTTATTTCAGGCAAATGATCTTCATACTTCTGAGTCTCCTAGATTTCATATGTTTGATGTACAGCAAGCTTGATGGTATTTTTTCATTGCACTATTGGTTTTAGAAGACATATGTGGTAATTAATCTATTTTATAGTTGTCAGTGCTTGCAGTGTTGTGTGCATGAAGATTCTTGTACTAAACAAACCATGGCAAACACAATGACACTAGATGAGGCAGTTGGTCAATACATTCAAGGTTCTTATTGCCCTTTAAAAGCTTCACCTGTGTACTTTAACAGTGTTAAACTTTATTTCATATTCTGACTGTAACAATTAAAATAACATTGTATTTTCTACTGTTCTTTCAGCCTTCACTTGGCTGCAGCAAAAGGGCAAGCCGAGTGCCTGGGAGTGATTCTTTCACATGGAGTCGATGTGACTGTACTGGATGTATCAGGTACATTTTCTTGTTTCCTGGATACTGCAAAGTGTATTTTATACATTTTGTTTTTGTTGTTCATATTACATGTCCCTTACATTTGAATATGTAAATTAAATAGAAGGATACTTTCTGCAAGACCAAGCTGCAAATTCTGATCATCTTGACTTTTTTCCCAACCAATATTTAACTCGCAATACTTTAATTTAGGTTTTAAGTGCACATCTACTGTATATCACTATATCTATAGTAATAGCACGATACATCTGTAGTTTGGGCTCAGCAAGTTTACATTTAATACTGAATTAAGTTAACATGAACTGAATTCTGTCCACATCCTAGGAACTGGGTTTAGAGCCATGTGATACAGCATAGTTGTTTACAGGTTTTCAGATGTTTATTATCATACTCTTATTTTTTATTACCTAGCCATTCTACATTTTGAATAGGTAAACATTTGCTTATTCTATGAATTCTATAAATTAATCACTTTGTAATTCCTAATCTTTTTGATGTGTCAAGCTTGGGCATGTTGCAGAGACTAGAGTTGGCATGATTCTTGCTGGCATTCATAGTTGTAATCTGATGTATGCTTTCTGCCGCATGTACTGCATGACTAATGCTGTTTGTGTTCTGAAACCTAATGACGTCTTATCTTTTTATATAGGTTGTACTGCTTTACACCTTGCGGCGAAAAACAACCACCAAGAATGTGCCAAAAAGCTTATTCAGGTAAATGTACATACAGTATGGCAGTAATATGAATAATTGTATATCAAGCTATGGGAATTTGTATTTGGTTCATTCCTGCTCAAGTGGAGCAAGAGTGGCGGCCACTTTCAGAAATTGTGTAATTATTCCATAATGTTTCCCTAGATACAGCATGTCACAATTTGGCCTGTAAGTTAAAAGCAACAGGATTTAATTTTTTTAATTGAATAGAGTGACTTAATTTTCTATGTGTGTATAGGATACTGCATATGGGTCAGTCTCCAATACTTAGTACCAAAAGTGGGAACACAAGGTCAAAATTCAAAATTACTTTATATCTTTTAGTTATCAGATGTGTAAGGTATGAGTTTATATAACAAATATCGTGTTTACTCAAATTGAAGTCGTCCCTGAATTCAAATCGCACCTCCAAATCCAAAGACCAAAAGAAAAGAAGGTAGTGACAGACAAGTTGAAAAAGGCATGCAAATAATAGAATAATCTAGCTAGAAAAAATAAATTGAAAATCTTTTTATTTTTATTTATTTTTTAAAATGATTTGTGTATTTTTCCTGAGGGATATCAGACAATGTTCGTTAGGTAAACTGTTCCCCCACTACTACCACTAGTTGAATGAAAATTTGATTTGAGTTTGTTTCAAGGACTCAGACTATACGTACGTACATACGTACATACAGTCAACCTCGGTTAACTCGACTGGTGGATAACTCGACACCTTCGCTTAATTTGACAGACAGTCTTGGTCTTGAATTTTCTCCATGTAAAATGTATACACCCTGCCTCTTTTTAATTTTTTTTTATTTGACACCCACACTTTACTTGTAACTCGACACTTATTCCTGGTACTGAAGGCATAAAAACTATTAAAAAGACTAGTGGATAACTTGACGCTATCATTTCACGTGACTGACCTCTGACTGGAAACGGATTGTTCATTCATTCGCAATAACCAAGTGCAGCTGGTTAGTGTCAGTTCATAATGAGTGAGAAGCGAAAAATGCGTTCTCGTTCAATTGGCTTTAAAGCTCAGGTTATTTGTGATAACAAGCTTGTCAGCAGAACTTTCAAAGCGCACGTTTGCATGCGAAACAATCCCCAATGTTTGATTTCTGTGTGAAACTGTAAGTTGTTTATTATTGTCTTTGTTCACCGAGTTAATTCTGTATAATGTACATTTGTTAACTTTTCCTATTTAAACTGTCAATTTAGACAGTACAAGCTAATACCTAAAAGTATAGTCAACAGTTTGTGGTTGGATTATTTTTGTAAAAGTAACGTTGTAGTTATTTTATTAATTGTTATTTCAATCGAACTATACGAGTTGTACCAGGTTTGTACTGTATACTGTAATTGATTCATTCACTGCAGTTCTTTCAACTGTTTTCATAAGGACATTTCACTAAAAAATAAACTTGTAAATACTGTAATACTGTAAACGTGGGAGTTCTATTACTTCTATGCACATTAATGCCATGGCTCATTGCACCCGTGGTTAACTCGACACCTTGGATGTCCTTGTTGGGTGTCGAGTTAACCGAGGTTGACTGAATGCACACACAGAGTAAATCTCAGGATGTACAGGTAGTGGACAAAAAATGGGAACACCAATGTAAAGTCACTTAATATGGCGTTGGGCCACTATGGTATCCCGCTCTGTGGAGTTCTCGGCGGACCGTTTTTGATGAAACTGGCTGCTCACACCTAAGCCACACCTGTATGGAAGCCCTTGCTTTCAGTATACTTGGAGTCCCTCATTTACCCAGGTGTTTCCATTTTTTTGTCCACTACCTGTATATTAAGCTATATGTTTAGCATGTTTTTGTTTTAAAATTTTAATTCAAAACTAATGAGTAACAGAAATGAAATATATATATATATATATATATATATATATATATATATATATATATATATATATACACACACGTACACATACACACAGTATATTTATTTATTTATTTATTTTTTCCCCCCAACAGAGCAAATGCACAATTGAAGGCGGTGACAGCTCAGGAAAAACAGCATTACACTATGCAGGTAATTTGAATGTAGATGGAGGAAATTTCATAACTGAAAATAATAAATTCTTATTTAATTCTCATGTAGACGAAACAATCATACATTCTTTAAGGTCATAGTTTGGAGTACAGTGCACAGTGTTTTTTGAATAGCAAAGTAGGCCAACTAAATCCCCTCACTGTGTACATTTTAGTTTACACTTCATTAAATGACCAATAAAACTTTACTGTTTGCGATTAACATTATCTATGTTTGCTTAAGTTAATGGCTCTTACAAGACACAGCTTAAACATTACATTTTGTGTGTAGATAATAAAAGTGCCCAGAATGGAAAAACAGATTTTGTTGGAACTCAGTCAACCTTCATATACTGTGTGAAAAACAGAAAATCACTGACTTATGGAATTTGTATTAATCTCAAAGGGAAAAAATGGGTCTTAATTGAGTGTAAATTGTTCAAATGAGAAAATAAGACATACAGAATATTTGGATTTTAATCAGGAAATCTTCAAATTTTGGCAGATCTTTTTTTAAATTAATAATTACTGAATTTGGCCACAAAATCATGTGTTTGGCATAATATGTATATCTGTGTGGGGCATGTGCAGCCTGTGCTCGTAAGTGACTTTGACAGCTTGTTTAGAGGAAAATAAGCTGGGGGGTATATGGTAAAGCCAGCTGGAAGAATACACACTATTTAATTTAAGTAGGTATCATTATTGGAAGATACACTAAAATGTAAATAACATCTATAGCAGTCACACCACATTTATTTTGATTGCATGGCACCAATTTTTGTGATGGATAAGCACCTATTGCAAGTTCCAATTTTAGATAATTTTAGCCCTAAATTGTCTCTTTACAGTTTCAAACACATGGTTTACATTATAATTAAGTGAAACCACATTAAAACACAGAAAAGTCTTCAGTTACATTCGTTGCAGCCTTTTAATTCAAGAAAGTAGACATAACAAGCAAAGAACACATGATTTATGGTGCTAACTTCCCTAGCAACAATAGCTGGCTTAGATCTTTGCTTTTTGATTATGTTTGAACGGGCTTAATTGAAATGAAAACCAGTTTGTTTGGTGGTTTTCATGTTTCTAAACCACCCACAGCAAGCATCTGTCCAAAAAAACTACACAGCTGTAAAATGGATGAGGGCCTTGAGGTATATGAGGCTGTGTGGTCCAGTGGTTAAAGAAAAGGGCTTGTAACCAGGAGGTCCCCGGTTCAAATCCCACCTCAGCCACTGACTCATTGTGTGACCCTGAGCAAGTCACTTAACCTCCTTGTGCTCAGTCTTTCGGGTGAGACGTAGTTGTAAGTGACTCTGCGGCTGATGCATAGTTCACACACCCTAGTCTCCGTAAGTCGCCTTGGATAAAGGCATTTGCTAAATAAACTAATAATAATAATAATAATAATGATAATAATAATAATAATAATAATAATAATAGTAATAACTGCCAAATCTTCAACTGGTTTATCATCTGGTACAAGACCCAATAGTCCCACAGCCCTGCCAAATTGTTCAGGTTACAACAGTAGAAAAAGAAGACAAAATCTTAAATATAAAATATACCATGATCTCCGTGATTATCAAAGGTAAACTGAGCTTTATATTTCCATGCTACCTGTAATTTGTTTCCACCATTCAGCAAGTAAGCAAAAATAATGTTTGTTTGATAACTATTCAGGGTGAAAGGGAGGAAAAAAGTTCCTGTTTCTTAAAACACCAACACAAATAACTGATAATATTGTCACCCATGGCTTACTGTAAATGGTATGGTTTCTAATATTTAGTCAGTCTTAAAGGGTAATCCCTCCAGAGTTTAACTGAGAAACTTTCGGAAAGCAATCTTGGGAATCCTGATTATTTGAAGGGTCTGACAGTCTGTGATTTGTAATTATAAGTGAATAAGTTCTTGGTCAGTCAAGGTGCTATGAGTACTGCTCTGATGCATGTTTCTAGATATTAAACCTGAGTTTGTCTGGTGTTAAAGCCACTTACTGTATTTGGAAGATTTTGAGATGTACCAGCACTGATGACTTTAATAAAGAAAATGATTAATAATTGAGCAGTAATGTTTTTCTGTGGTGCATTAATTGATTTTATTTTAACTTTCAGCAGCATGTAGCAGTGCTCCAATTGTTCAGCTGCTGTGTGAGCAAAACTGTCCTGTGAATGTCAAAGATGCGGTATGTAGTTCCTTATTTGGGTTTCTTTTACACATTGTCACACTTTGTTTAACTGGTTAAGCATGGTTTTTAATGCAACATGCTTTTCCAATCTGTTCCTTTAGAGAGAGGTGGTATGCTTTAGATTGTTGGCTGCTATAGGTTGATTCCCGAACCAATCAGCTACTGTCCAGATGTCAGGGAGTTCCTGTGATGCATGTGCTGGTAATCTTCTTTGCATCCTGGCTGGTGAAAGGAAGCTGAAGCAGTGCATCGTTCCCACAGCCGTGGTAGAGTTAATGTCTTGATGTGGGTTTTATTGTAAGTGTTGCAAATCTCTGCAAGATTAATGCAACTGGGCTCAAAGAGGATTATTATTTAAATTCCTTGTCACTTAAGTTGATGTATGGTCATGGATTCAGCAATTTGAAACATGCCTCCCAACTATGCAGGAACTATTTGGAATGTCATCAAAGTCAGGTGTATTGATCCGCTACATTTGGCTGGCTACCCGTCTCACTTCAATTCTTCTGACAGGTACTGTATGAGGCAGGAATTTAAAACCAATGTTTGGTTACCATTGGCAGGAAAAAAAGAACAGTGCAGATAATTTATAGAAGAGGCTTCACATGCTTTGAAAAAATCATGCTGTGATTTAAAGCTGTGACTCAGAAATTCTACATATACAAGCTGACCCTCACAAATTGGAACAAAAATATGCAAAACAGAGTTAATAATGTAAAAACACTTAACTCTGCCACACCAATCGCTGCATATGGGTACCAACACTTTAAATTGTGTGTCTCTAGTAAACACTTTCCCATAAAACTACCCTTAAGACCTCAGACTTGCTTGAAACATGTCGGTTCAAAGACAAAAGCTCCCTACATTACACTTCAATTGTCAACCTCAGCACTTACCTCATATAAGGTACATACATGTATATATTTTGATTTATATAATGATTGGTTATTGGCCATTTCAGCCGTTCAATATCAAAGCTATCCCCCCCCCCCCCCCCCCCTTAAACTTACAGTAATTCCATGCACAATGTATTAAATTCAAAGTGGCAACTGCATATACACTTCCAAATGAAAATATCCAGCTGCCAGTGCTATTAGGGTTGCTCATGGGTAGGTAGCATATAGAAACTTTTCAAAGTTTGAGGTATCCATAGTTCACTGTTTGGATTTGGAAATGTGGCATAGCTTCAAACGAATTAGGATATGCACTAGAAGTACTGTTATGTACAAAAAAGGATGTAACAAGCAGTCTAATTCACTCCTTGAGCAAACTTGATGGATTAAGCATGCATGGTTTGATTTGTTGGCTTTGCCTTGTCCACCTGAGACTTCAAGTACCATACATCAATAGATTCTAAGTAGTGCTAAAATACTGGAACAAGCATGTTGGACCAGAATATTATAGTACTGATTCTTTGTAATTTTTCCAAAGAAATGTTCACTAGATCTCCAAATCCAGTTGTTTAAAAACAGACCCAGAACTCCTCCAGTAGAACTATGAACATTTTCCTGTGACTTCAGAATATGAATCATGTTGGGTTTAAGTCGTGAATGAAATTAAGACCTTGGTGTCCTTGCTGAAGACAAGTAAATGAAGCTGAGTGGAGTTTAACGTTTAAGTGGTTATGGGGCTGGTTGGAGTCTTTCTTCATTTTTGCTTCTTACCAAAGGAAATGCAATAACATAATAAATCTAGTCCCAAGATAGTCGTGCTGATGGTTAAAATTACGTTTATTCAAACTTCCTGTCCAAACAGACTGCATTTTTTTTGTTAATTACGATTAACTTGTTCTAGTTAGCTGGCAGTGGCGCCATCTCAAAATGAATGGGTGTCAATTTTGAATTTGTTGCATAGCTCTTGGGGCTTAAAAGCCAATGAGTAGTCTAATGTATTACTTTCAGCTATTAGGCTGTCAGTATTCACATAGCTATTAGTTTTATTGACTCATTTTGTGTTTAGTTTGTAATCCAGGTCTTGTGGAACATATTGAATAGTTCACTAATACACTGTACAGCATTTAAACAATTCTATCAGTTAGTAATGACAGAACAAAAGGCACATCTGGACTGCATTGAACAGTGGGTTGAAAGAAACATGTACCATCTGCCAGAAGTTGACATACCATTGGCTTATAATCATTTTTTGAAGTCTACTAAAAGAAACCAAGAAGTATATTTTTTATAATAAAATAAAAAAAATCAATTAATCTTAAGCTTTAAGATGATGTTTAAAAGAAAAAAAAAGTTTGATACTTGATGGCCCCTTCTTGCCACAGAGAAACCTGGAAAAAATACACAGCAATACTTGGTAAATCCAGATTGCCAAGAGCTATTTTATTTTTATTATTTTTGTCTGTTAAAATGTGTGCTATATTTGGAAATGCTTCTACAGTAGATTTAAGACTGCAATCCTGTGGTGGTGGGGAATTTACAATAAATAAATAAATAAAGCATCTACATTTTGTGCATTGAAAAAAAAAGTAGTTAAAAGTGTTTCATGTCTGTTTATACCATTTCAAAACCACAACTCAAGTGGCTTTGTGATGTGCCAGTGTTGCAGCACTGCAGCTTTGAGCCAAGTTCTGCACATTAATCAATCTAAAGCGTTGATCAAAAAAAAAAAAAAAAAGTGCTATGAAGTGGACTATCTGTGTTTATTTTGAAGGTTTTCAAATTAGTGTGGCACAAGGTTCTTCAGAATTTGCAATAATCAACCATCTAGGGTGAGGTAGATCTAGTTGGCACTAAGAGTGATAGTGGAATGATACCATGATTGAATACTACAGTACATGTCTCTCAGCATATGTAATAGTCAGTGGAGAATACTAAAAAATTAAAGAAACTATTGTTTTCTTCTTTTAATACCTGCTTATCTCATTCCAATTCCAGTTAGCAGTGGTAAGTTTATTTCACCCAACCTACAGTACCGAACAGTTTAAATACCACTGTACCGGTACACATTGTGTGTGTGTGTGTGTGTGTGTGTGTGTGTGTTTTTTTTTAAAGAGACAGTTGCTTTTTGCAGTAGGCATCTATAAATGTTTAAGTCCAAACGCACAATAGCATATATGCCAACAGTCCCGATTTCGTAGCAAATGTCCCGTGTCTCGATGCACAGGAAGAAAGTCCTGATATTTACCCATAGAAAATCATTTATTCTGCACAGTAGAGTTGGTGAAAACCACACGCTGTGCTCTTTGTGCGGCTGACACATCTGCTGATCACTAACTTATACAAAAGTAAGAACGTTTCATTATGTCTATTTTTACTGTCATGATGGTCGTGTCATGTTGAGTTGGGAGGGATACATCTGTTATATGATAATGAGTGCTTTTTGTGTATGACTCCTCCCATGTGTATGATGCGTATGACCCCCACCCCCCTACCCCGGGACGAGCGACCTGCTGAACAGTTTCCAAATGTTGCAATAGGCAGCAGTGCTCGAATACATGTGGCCTTGCTGTGAAATTACCACAGCAAAAATATGTATGCTGATTTGGACCATTAATAAAACTTTTATTAAGTGTGGCAGAATTTTTTTATGAGTACTCCGTTACCTTTTCCACTTCACCACACCATCACTAGATTCCAAGGCAGAATGGATATGCTTTGTCAAGTTTTAAAATGTGCATCTGTTCCAAGATGTTTCTAAATGGCTTTGAATGCTTCATTTATATGAGGTTCTACAGTGTATACAGTAAATATACAGAAATTCAGAAAACATGAGAGACCATTGAAATTCAACAATTCTGGTTTGATTAACTTGCTACTTGGTAGAACTGTATAGCACACTAGTCAGTAATAGTCAGAAAAATATATTCCACTTTACTTGCATAGGGGGAAAAGGATGCCTGAATCTTAATCTTATGCGTTTTTAATTTTATTTATTTATTTATTTATTTTTCTTTTCCTTTTTTGTTACAGGAAGGATGCACCCCACTTCTCCTTTGCTCCCAGAATACCCACGAGGAGGTGTGTAGATGCCTGATAGACCATGGAGCCGACATCAACGCATGTGACAAAAATGGAAGGTATAATCCAGATATTATCTGATTGAGGTATAATTCAGATATTACTTGATTTACTGCTGTTTTGTAATTGTATTTAAACATGTACAGTGTACTGAACCGACTACTGAATATGAGAGAATTAGATATTTTCTGATATTTTATTAATGTGAGGGGGAGGGGAATTACTGCCATTTCTTCTGCAATTGCTATATCCAGTTTCCAAGCTTGTCAGGAATACAGATGTTTGATTTCCAGTTGGCTAAGGAGGGAGTCTGGCCAGCACATGGTGTATATTGATTGGCAGTGGATGACATCATAATTTTATAAACTCTACAGCATTTTAAATGACCTGCAGTATTGTATGACCCTGAAACAGATGGCAAAAACAGAAAACAATATACAAACAGAATCATCAGGGATTTAGGCTTATTTATGATGCACAAAAGAACCTGTGCCAAATGCATTCCCTGTACTGTAGAAAAGATTTAGGGGACACTGTTAATCCGTGCTTTCATTTCAGATATATTGCATGGGGGAATTATGATCCTTTCTAACACGTGATTTTGTTGCATTTTTATGTTTTATGTTTCTGTTTTTTCCTACAAGTCTTCTGCTGTAAGATTCTGGACTGATCATTGTTGTAACATTTCATTCTTCAAAAAACTTTGAACACTCAATCAAAGTCATACAAAAAAACAAAATAATAATAATAAAAAAAAAAACATATAGACATCTAGTCAATATGGTTAGTGCTGATTTCTTTTTACTACGAAAGCATTTAATTCTTGAAATGACTGCTTTCTTAACCCAATCTATCTATTTATATATATATATATATATATATATATATATATATAGTATTTATTTATATATATATATATATATATATATATATATATATATATATATATATATATATATATATATATATATATATATACATATAGTATTTATATATATATATATATATATATATATATATATATATATAGTATTTATTTATATATATATAGTATTTAAAAATGTTTTCATTACAAATTCAATTGCCTCCATGAATTCTCCAACGAGTACAGATTTAGTTATCACTTGCTGACACCATAATGTATGAGTAAGATTTAGGCAAACTGCCATTCTAGTAGTCTTCTTTTAAGCAGTGATGTCAAACACTAAAGCCTGCATTAAATCATAATCAGTCAAGACATCTAATTAATGCTGGGCTGGTGACATGTCCAGAATTTACACCAATTACCTTATCTTGTTTTACACAATAAAGCCTAAAAATTCTTTTACCATGTTTGTATTGGAATTTCTATATTTAAAGAAAACCATGAACCCATTTAAAGTGTGTTGTCTGTATTATGTACTGGTTTTTACTTCTAGTCTGATTTTAGTCCAAACTTCAGAGGAAAACAGATTTTATTTGCTTAAACTCTTGTATTCTGCCTTGCAGTAGTTTAAATTTCCTTCTTCCTGTTAACGCCCAATGCACAGAACTGCCGTAATGATGGCCTGTGAGAGCAGCAGTTTGAAGACAGCAGAGATCCTGATTCAGAAGGGGGCTGACCTAAGGCTGGTGGATACATTGGGCCATGATGCGCTTCACTACTCAAAGCTATCCGGAAATGCAGAGATCAAAAACCTCCTTCAGGCGGCACTTGGCAAGTTCTCACTAGAATCTGGTGCGTGCCCAGCCATCTTTCGTGTGCAGAATATGTTTAATTTATAAACCTTCTCAAGATTAACATCAATCACCCTCCCCTTTCTCCTGTGTTCTTTTTATAACTGCATTTCCTGTGTTTAGGCAAATTATCCAAACAAAAATATTGCATTCAGTTTCGGACTGACAACATGTTGTTCTTGTTCTTGTTCTTGTTCTTCTTCATGCAAGGTGACTTACAAGTGTTACAGGGCAGTCAAGGTCACAATGCAAAATTAACATTTAAATACAGTATAGTTTACATTAAGTGCAAATAATACTACTATGCCAGTGTGTGTTTAAAAATGCACTGTGTACAACATTGATATACCATTTCAATTTCAAGACCACGTCACTAACATACTTTGCAAAAAAAAAAAAAATCTAAACAAAGTTGTTCTGGCAGGAGAAAGGCAGACACAAATCTTATACTATAGACTTAATTTGAACACTGCTGGGGAAGGGCTAAAATAATATAAATACAACATCCAACAAACTCGAAGAGAGAAAAAAACAACACCAACAACTAGTGTTCTTGTTCCCAGAGAAAGGAAGTAGTATCATAATATGAAACTTTTTAAATATAACTTTCTTTACTGATGCTACCGGTGTCGCAATGCAAAAGGCATACGGTCGCGCAGTGTCTTCTGGGAATAGTAGTTTATCTGGTACATGCTGAAAGGTGTTTCCAATCAGAAGAAATGCAGCAAAAAACTACAACTCCCGTCATCTACACATGTCAACAACATGCTGGCTTCGTATTTAACTTTGTCAAGTTTTTTTCTGGTCACTTTTAAAAATCTTCAGAAAATTTAATGCGAAACCAAATTTCCATTATTCAACACGTCACTCATAATCAAGCACACTCTAGCAGTGCTTCAGCAGGGGGCTGGAGGGTTTGAGTTGCTCCTCCAATTAAAACCAGGAATCAGACCACGTCATCTGCCATTGCTAGTATTGTACTGTACAGATAGGAGTTTATAACCGAGACTTGTCTCGTCTGAGCATAAAAACCTCTCTGGGCTCCAGAATTGCTGTTAATATAGGAATGTTGACTCTAGGGTTTAGGTTAAATTGTAATTTTTTTCTTAAATTAATTTTATTTTGTTTTATTGAATATTATTATGCTACACAATAGTATGTATGTGTCTGTGTGTATATATGTGGCCCTGATAATGATACATTATTAAATAACTATCTGTATCTACACAAAGTTAGTCTGTGCCCTGTAGACAGCATTCTAGTAATTGCTGCAGGCTCTGCTAGTATTGGGGTAAGCTGTTGCAGTCATTTGTTTACATTAGCTGACCTCCACCTCTCATTAAAGGATTGAGTGTGCAGCAAGACATTTTCCAGAAAACAGTTTGAAATCAGCATTTCTGTTAAGTACTAACTAAACAAATATCTGCATCCTGTGGATTATGATTGAACCTCCAGGGAGGAAAAGCATTTAAATAATAAATTAAAGCTCATTTATAGTTTGTGTGTAACGCAATTTAATGATAAGGAAATGTTTTATCCAAGTACTGTGTCTACCAAATCAATGGGCTTGACATTTTACCACCCGTTTGTACAACACATTCAACCGCTGTGGTGTTAAATGAGTGTGTTAACTGTGATTATACTTCTAAAATAGATTATCTGTTACATTTTTGTTAAATGTGTTACAAGTAAGCCGTATGGAAGCAAATTTGCTTTCTATTTAATGTGCATAGGTTAAAAAAAAAAAAATTCTGTGTTTTTTTTTAGTTTAAAGTCAAAATACCCACACCAAGGAGAAGACTGACTGTAAAAACATATTCTTCCAATTATTTTATGGGGAGTCGTGCTGCTTTAAGATCAATTCAAACAGTTCTGCTGCCCCCCTATGGCACCAAGTGTAATAGCAGACATGAGGGATAAGCATATTGTATAGAGTTAGAGTACTGTAGCTGCCCAATTGTCTTCCCACTAGGACACTATACAGCTTGTGTCTGTGCGGGAAGTTACATTTGCTGCATGTGCTTTGAAGAAGTCCAATTTTCATTTCTCAACCATTTTTTTTTCATGTTGTTCATGAAACAGATACGAAGACGACACAACTAAATCAGGTAATTTTATACATACATTGTACTTATTATATTGGGATATTCACTCAGATATAAAATGTCTTACTCTACTAAATTAAGTTACTGTCCATTTAAAATATAAAAAATAAATTCATTTCCACCCTAGATGTAAAGTATTTATATTGGGTCTTGAATACTTTTTATAGGGTATTATAGTTTTTGTTACTTAAATAACAATATTTAGTAAAACGTTTTTTTGGTTTTTTTTTTAAAATATCCCCCAGTAACATATGCTAGCATTTGTAGTCAGTTTGAAATATGGTCCTATGTTTCTACCTATGTTTCTAAGAGTTTACTCCAGCTTTTAATTAAATCATTTTTATTTTTTTTTTAAAAGAGAAAAACACCTATTGACTTCATAAAACTTGTATCAAACACGTAAGTGATGTAATTTGAGGTCTCTTATGTACTCTGTTGCATGAGTTAATTAAAGACTGGAGTAAATCCTTTTAAAAGGTAGGTAGGTACTGCTTCTCATCACAGGTACACATACCAACAAAGGAACCTTGTAACTAACCAACACATCTGGCCACATGGTTTATTAAAACTTTCTTTGTGCATGGACATATTTACAATTCTCAAGTATTCTTTCTATGCTGGTATTTTCAATAAAAGGGAGACTTACTCCATGAGCATGGTTTAAAAATATATATGTCTATAATATGGTATGAAAAAGAAAAACACTTTACAAAATATGGGGTTAATATACGTTGTGCATGAACCCTTTCCTAACTTTTGAAGTTTCATCTACATTAACAAAACTAACAAACCTTGGTCTTTTTTTATTTCTCTGGCTTTCATTAATTTTTAGCATGACCAAGTCTCTAGGTTAAATGCGGAAAGAAGCACAACTCCTAAAAAAAGAAAAGCTCCACCTCCACCTATTAGCCCTCCCCAGGTAAATGCATGTTGAACCGTCACTTTCTGTATCTAACCATGTCTGTGTTTCGGAAACCTGTGCGGACCTGTTAGTGTACAGATATGCCCAAAAGTTTTGCATCACCTAGAATTTTAGGATTTAGACATAATTCATATATATATATATATATATATATATATATATATATATATATATATATATATATATATATATATATATATATAAATATAAATACCGTGTTTACTCGAATTTAAGTCGCCCCTGAATTCAAGTCGCACCCCCAAGTACAGACACCAAAAAAAAAGACCCTGAATGCAACTTACATTTAACTCTTATTGGGGGAAAAATAAATAAATAAATAACGGTTAAATTACTTTTTAATTTAAGTGCCATCAGGGAACACTGTATTACTGTGCATTAAAGCATCAGAGTACGTCACCTACTATATTACAAACTCACGTTCGCAAGCAAACTTAGTGCAAGACAGAAATGTTTATTTTAGGTTTGAGTTGAGAAAGATATATAAATAAATGATTGTTCATTTTGAAGCTGGACCCGCGTTGATCTCCATCTTATGACACCTCTCACTTTCTCTTTTCTTCAGCAAAAAAATAACTTTTCTTTTAAAAGCTGCATCAAAAAATGTTCATGAAGTTCGCTGTGCAGCCATTTTAATATACTGGTACTGTACCAAGAGTAATATCTGTAGTGGGCAGTACTGTGTACAGTTGGTCATGTTCAAGAGCACCAGAATAATGGACATGCGCCAATGTAAATTGGTACCCTAACTAAAAACCTCGAATCCAAGTCACTCCCCCCAAATTTGAACTTTTATTTTGGCCACAAAAGTGCGACTTAGATTTGAGTAAATACAGTGTGTGTGTGTATATGTGTGTGTGTATATATATATATATATATATATATATATATATATATATATATATATATATATATATATATATATATATATATATATATATATATAATATTCAGAGCTTTTATTTAACATCATGTAATCAAAAAAACTACAAAATTATATTGCAAAAGTCTATCGGAGGCCATAGTAGTAGTAGTGTTTCATGTTAGAAATATCACATTGTTGACAGTTTTTCTATAAGTATATGGAAAACTACAAAGCGGTTTGTAATTCAATATGTTAACGTAACATTATTCAGCAGGTTTCATTCAACTTCATGAAGCAAAATTAATTTTATAGGCTGATGCAAAACTCTTTGCCATAGCTGTATACTGTTTTCTAGAAACATAGGGCTGACATAAAATAAAACTTCAGTGTCACGATGAGTCTATATAGTCTGACGCAGATAATCAAGATGCAGTAATGACCTTAACAGAAGGTTTCCCTTAGAACTGCCTTCAAGCCAGTTGATGAAAATTGGCCAGACAGTCAAAAGTGGAGGCATGTGTCTCTGTAGATGTAAAATGTTTTAGCAATAAATGTTGAGGCCTAGCAGGGATATAACAAGTACATTTGTTTTTTGTTTGTTGTAAAATTAACTGATAAATGTATGTGAGATTGCTGTGCTGTTATACTCAATGTATTTAATGTTTTATACAGTTTTGCAAAAGAGAGGGCTGGATTGACTACCTGGGTATCATGATGCAAGCAGTTTTTTAATGAAATTGTAACAAATAGATGCATAATCCCTGTATAGGAAATAATGCAATATTGATTTGTATTATTATTACACAGAGTTGTGATTATTCTTCTCCGCCTTTTATGACACCAACCCAAACTCCACCATCTGGGGGAGATCTGTCATTCACAGAATTTCATATTAAGGTAATTTTATTTACAGTAATATTTTGTTTTTTAATCGTCTGAACTGCATTTGCTAATAAGACTCTGACAAAGGCTGCTATTTTCTAGCAATATAGATATAAGTCTCATCAAGGAAAAAAATCAGTAAAATAGTTTTAATGCAGTGGCCGTTTTAGTTCTTATTAATTCCTACGTTTGAGTAAGCCCTTAAATATGTCTTGCGTGTTCCCCTCTGTTTGAGGAGCGTGTGCACAGGCATTTGTTATGAGATTCTGTTCCACAAGCTGTGAATGTATGTCAACAGACACCTATTAGGAGTTATTTTTATACTTTGTGGGCAATATGTCATGTGCTTTCTATTTTTATTTAATTGTATGTATGTGTTAATTTTATTACAGGAGGAGGAGCAGAAAAGTATTGCACTTAAAGAACAAATTGGGGAGTTGCATAAAGAGAAGGTTCTGCTATTGGAGACTATACAAGATTTAAACACAATTCTTAACCAACAGCAGGCACGTATTTCCAGAATATTTGATTCCATATTAAATAAGGAAGCACAGTAAAAAAATAAAAAAAAGTTGATCAGTTTTGCCTCATTTCAGAATGAGAGTTTGCATGAAATAATAAAAGCATTATAGAAGAGGAAACAAAAAACACTGATAAAATGAGATTCCATATTTAAGTATAATACCTGTATATGTTTTTAGATTTTGTCAGAGTTCTAACCTAATACTGCTTACTTTCTGCCCATTCCAAAAGCAGTAGGGATAAAGAGACATTGCAGACATTTTTAGGGGAATATTTAATCTGTTGAATGTTGAAAATGTGAGAAGAGAGGGAGATGACATCCATATGGTTAATTAACTAAATATTATTATACCTACATTTTTATTAGGCTGAGCAGAATGGACCTGAAGAGCAAAATGTAATTGCTACATTGCAAGCACAAATCACTTCTCTTTCTTTGGAAAATAAGAAGTTGACACATAAATTAAAGGTACATATTTTAGTGAAAATACTGTATGCTAAGTGAGCTAATGCAATAGAAATAGGCCTGTATTTATTTATTTATTTTTTAAAAATTTTTGTGGCTACATTTCAGTTGCATTGTCTAAAACAATGGACGTGCAAACTTATGTGGTATACAGTGCAAGAAAAAAATATCATTATTAACAATCTAAATGTTTGGCTCTCCTAGAGAACACAGGCCCGCCACAGTGATGAGGAAAACAATGATTCTTCTTGCCACAGCAGCTTTGACTCCAATGCTTCTTATCATTCCACGAAGGCTGATTTTCAACAGTCCTTGGAAGTACATGAAGCC
Organism: Acipenser ruthenus; assembly: GCF_902713425.1. Lineage (NCBI taxonomy): Eukaryota > Metazoa > Chordata > Actinopteri > Acipenseriformes > Acipenseridae > Acipenser > Acipenser ruthenus. Next base: position 33,532,172 of record NC_081190.1, on the reverse strand, counting down.
TCTGAGACAGAAGCTAAAGGAAACTCAAGAAAGTCTTCCTTGAAGAATGACAGCGCCTCAGTAAAACAAGACGATGATGAGAAGATGGTGGTCGGAAGCGAAGAAGAGATTAAGCAGTTACAAGTGGCCGTGCAAAACATCCAGATACAACTGCAGCAGTCAGAGGTAGAGAAACAAAACCTGCAAGATAAGCTTCTATCCATGACTTCAGAAAATGTGCAGCAATGTTCCCAGGAGGTGTCTGAAAATTGTTCTGATATCCTTGAGCAGAAGCTTAAAGAGACCCAGAGGAAATATGAAGAAGCTACAGAGGAAGTTCTGTCACTTCGGGCCCAAATGAAGCTGGAATCAATCACTTCAGCAGAAAAAAATTCAATATCCAATGTTCAAGAGCTGAAATGTTTATACGAAGAACAGATAAATGAACTAAAAGGTGAACTTTCAAAGTCTTTGGAAGAGCAGGAGAGAGACAAGAACATCATTAAGGAGCTTGAACAAAAGCTTGACTCACTTGATACCAGAGTGCCTGTCGAAGAATATGAAGATGTTAAGAATTCTTGCAGCATGCTTGTAGAGAACATTAACAAAGAAAAGGCCCTGCTAATAGACAAATATAGGGAGGCACAAGAAGAAATTAAGTTGTTGCAAGAAGCCCTGAAAGGAACAGTGCCTGTAGAAGCTGCTGCAACAGACTTTGAAGAGATGAAGGCAGAAATGAACCAAACAATAGATGGGCTACAAAAACATTTGTTAGAGCTGTCGCATTCATATAGCGATGCAAAAAGCGAGCTGACCATAGTTAAAAACAAACTGTCGACATATGAGAAAGAAACAGTGTCAAGTGAACAGAGAGATAAAGATTATGTCACTATAGAGCACCATGAAAGAATTGTCCTTGATTTTGCTCATAATATAGAAGAAATGAAAGAAAAACTTTTAGAAACGGAGGCGAAGTATCATGAAGCAATAAAGCAAGTAGCTTTACTCCAGGCAGAATCTGACATTCAGAAGCAAAACTCTATTTTAGTTTGTGATCACGCACAAGTGGTGTCTGCTCTGGGGAATGCTGTCAAGGACCTGGAAATCCAAGTGGTGGATCTGAAAGAAGAGCTTAATCAAAAGGAACTGGAGGTTAACATGTTACAAGAAAGCTTGTCTGCAGAAAAAGCCAGCATTCATGAAGATACTATAACCAGAACTACACATGAACAACTCAAGGCATCCTTCGAGACTGAAGTCAGCTTGCTTACCGCTGAACTAAAAGAAGCCATGAAAAATCAAGATGAGATGTCCCAGGACATTTTCAAAGCAAGGCATGAAGTGTTGCAAGTCAAAAATGAAAAAGAAACGATTGAGAGTCTAGTTGCATCGAAAGATCAAGAAAATGGCAAGCTGAAAAAAAGATCCCAGGAATCTGAAGACCTTATTAGTGACCTAAAAAAACAACTCAGAAACTTCTCAAAACTTGAAGACGATAAGGACAAAAAGGTACACACTTTGATTTGTTGTTCTTACATAGTAGAAAGACTGAAATTTGATTTTTTTGCTTTGTATTTAGTGATTAGAGTTCCACCAGTTGGAACAATTTTAGAGATTTTATTGGGGATCCAACAAACAACCACATATAATAATGAAAAATAAAATTTTATAAGAAATGTGTTTGTTGATAAAATTTTCCACTAGTGTGTTAATAAGTTTACTGAATAAAACTGTATGTAATGATGGTATCTGTATACTGATAAAGGCACTGAAAAGTATAAAGTAGATCTACAGTAAAACAGTTAGGAACTCAACGGTCAACCAAACACTACTAACTACTATAAAAATAAAATAAATAAACTGTAACTGAGCATAGGTTGGCAATTCATTCACGTAACCAATGAAGCACAGTTTTGTTTTTTTTTTGTTTTTTTTTTATCAGATTGAGGATTTGACTAAAGAAGTGAGCAAGCTGAAAGTTGCACTTAACAGCCTTTCTCAGCTGTCCTACACTACAGGCCCACCAAAGAGACAGAACCAGCAGGTCGATACTCTTCAGCAACAGGTCAAACAATTACAGTTCCAACTTTCTGTAAGTTTTTATTATTGTGTAATCTATTCCAGCATGCCAGTGGCATATTTATTTACATAAAGGGGGTCCCCATAGTGTCAAACAGTGGTATCCCTCTAGAAAAGAGGTGTCAACCACATTACTGATTATGGGTTTCTAATGTAGTCATTTTTGTGTGTACCACAACACCACATAACTCTGCTGGGGCCAATAGGAAGCTCTTATGAACTAGACCTGTAAAGGGTAGCTGATTCCAGGATATTAGGTACGATAATTATTAAATAAGTGACAGTGGGGCAAATATTTATGGCAAGCGAATGCCAGTGGTGGTAAAAAGAATTTGATAAATACTGTACCTGGTAGCCTTGGATCCGCTCCTATTTGTACCACAAGTGTGTTGTATATAACATCTGTTTAATTTGGTTTATTTTGTTGAAAGACAGTTTGATTAACTGTAACCTAGCAACTGCCAAGGTTTCTCATTGATGGGCGCGGGTTGGGGAGATAGAAATCATACCTGTTGTACAAATCAAAGTTTACACCCAGTGTTTTATGATATGGTTTCTGTCCTCTTTTAATAACTATTAAGTTGGCAGTTGATTGTTGGCAGGGACAGTATTAACTCCATCCCTGCCAACTTTACATTCCCACAAACACTATTTATACAAAGCGTTCAAGATATAAAAACACAAAGATTGGAATTATCAATTCTTCAAGACATTGGGAAGATTTACGAAAAACATGTTTTTCAAATTGGATTTTTTGTAACTAATGGATATTTATAAAGCGGGGTTATAAACACATGTTACAAATATAAAAAGTGGATGCAGTTGATTTGGATTTCACATGTATCATCTTTTAACACTTTTTAAAACTATTTTGTATTGTTAGAAATTACTGTGTCATTTTCCTGGAGCCAGTCGCCTTTGAAACCTAAAATTGTTTGTTTTTTTTTTGTTCTGTTTTCGATCTACAGGAGATGAAAAAGCAGCACCAGGAGATAGTGTCTGTTTATAGGATGCACCTTCTTTATGCAGTTCAGGTAAGAAAACTGTCCAGTTCTCTTCTGGAGTTGATTAATTAACAATCCCTAAAGTTATTGAGACTATCAGATTCTGGGAATATAGGCCGGGTCTGTCTCTCTCACACTTGCATGTTTGCATATATCGAGAGAAAATATTATTGTGATTAAACATTCCATTGCCATTTCTTATTGTAAACTATTTTATACATACTGTTGATATATGCCATCGCTCCTCAGCTGTAATTCTGAATTTACAACCAGAGTGTATGTGACTGACTTGCTTCTTACTGTATATTTGGCACCACTTTAAGTATCTCCTACCTCATTAACTGTTTAAAATACAGACTTCCTATGTTCAGTATTATGATCCTCTTGCAAATTTTTATAAAGGCTATCAATACAGTTAATTGGGCATCATGGGAATTTAATATCAGACAAATAAAGTTGTATTTTTTCTTTTTAAACACCCATTTCTTTTAACCTCCTGCCATATATTTAGTACATTACAACCATTATATCCGAGGTAATTCCTTGTGCATTCTCTCCAGTGATCTACCTAATTCTGTTTTATTTTGTAACTTTTACAGGGACAAATGGATGAAGATGTTCAGAATGCACTCAAACAGATATTAATGATGTGCAAGATGTCAACACAAGCAAAGTGAACAACATGAAGCACTGCAAGGACACCGAAAACGGGATTTCAAGAACAAACTTTCATTTCATTAACTGTGGCAGTGTGGTCTCATTGCCCTGTCATATTAAATATACATTTCTCAATCCGTCTGCCAAAATGTACATGCGCTGTAAGTCTCTAATACTTGCAAAACATAACTTTTCTTCTTGACCCAATGGTATTAATGTTCCAGGGAGTGTTATCTGATACAAGATAGTTCAGAAAATAGAAGTTGTTGTTTTAAACATAAATGCATGTGCAGTAACTCTAAAATCAGTATTTAATGCTAAAATAAGTTATCATCCCATTGGGTTGTAAAGAAAAAACAACTTTTAGATATTGTGCGTTGAAAAAGCTAGACCATTTTCTTTAGGTTTATTGGTATTTTCTTCAAAGCATGTTTTCTAGCAGTATGCATGTTTATATATTCAGCCTTTCGTAAATAATAATAATAATAAATGTATTGTTGACATTTGCCTTTCTTTGTCAATAAAAAAAGTTATGTAGCTATGGCATGCTGTGAAAATGCATGAAGTACTGACAGGTTTTTGTAAGTATGTGTATGGCATTGCTTTACACTTTTGATAAAACCTTTCAAGGCCAGTTTTGATATTGGCATATTGATATTTTACAAGGCTCTCTTTGAAGTGGACAAAACTATATAGCTAAAGATATTTATTAAATATCATGTACTTGAATAACTACCTACGGTAATTACAAAGCACACTGCAGACTTTGTAGATGAAATGTGTTGCATCTTAAACATATTGTTACATTATAGATGAATATGTCCATTTGAGTGCTATTTTTACAGATTATTCTGACTTTAATACACTACACTTAGTTAATAGATGCAAACATTTTAGGACTGGGCATTGGATACATTTTTCTTGCGCTACATGTCTAGTGTACTTTGATCTGTTTTGGGTGGGACGGTTTAGGCACATGCAGTCTTTCATACAAGGAAACCACATTTCTAAATGTCTTTGTTGTAGGAGAGGGAATTGAAAAAAAAAAAAAAAAAAAAACAAGCTGCAAAGCAAACTCTCTGTAAATGTATTTGACAATGATGGTCAAGGGTATGTACGTACTTTATAATGTTATTCAACCCCTTTGCTGAAGAATTACCAGTAGCTGTTAATTATTTCCGCATTTAAGAAATTACGATTGTGGAATTTAATTTGACAGTGCAGGATATAAAAACACTAGGTTTAGTTAATTTTTACAATACACCATGTACTGACTTAACTATTTGGGAGTTATAATAGTTAGAACTATAATGAGAATAATTGTAAAAACTCTCAGATTAACTGTTTAAATAAGGACACTTCTGGGTATTGCATGTGCCTAGGTTAAAGAATACAAGCAAGATTCTGAACTGTTTCTCAAGTATCAGTCACTTGATGCAAGTACAGTAATCCGTCGCGTATCCGTCCTAACCGTTTATCCGCCATGATCAATCTTTTCAGCTACCTTAGTTTATTATTGAACAAAGAAGATTAGTTCAGAGATTGTAGATCCTACCAAAGTTTTTGTACACTGTGTTATATGTGCTCCGTGCACAGCCATTGCTGGTAGTGTTACATGAGCTGTTCAGTGTGTTGATATGTAAATAAAGCCTGTTCGCCTGCGGCCAGATCAACTTCAGCCTCTTCTTTGATCTCCTGTCTGTCACTCAGCAGCAAATGCATGCATCCACACGGCAGACAGCTACTCGTCACAAGCATTAATACCCTGTATCTTTCTAAACAAGGGATTTAGGGGAGCTCCCTAATAAAAGCGGAATCTCAAAACAATAATTGTGTGACTAGTAATTGTTACAGCTGTGTATAATGGTATTTAAAACAGTATTTATTTATCTGCCTTTTTACATATCCGCCCTGACTGGTCCCACAGCAGTCTGATACGTGACGGATTACTATTAACAGTATATCTTTGCACAGTTGATTGGGTCCTGTCCATTTAGATTACACACTAACACTTTTTTTTGTTGTAAATCTCCCCTTAACAATAATATTATAATTGCAATTATGTTTTGCCTTAAAATATTTGTATGCATCACTTTCTCAAAATTTTATGGTTTATGAAATAATGAAGGCTGTGCTGCAAATAAACAGAAAAACTGTTTTTTTGTTTGTTTTTAAAGTCATTTTGTTTACATGCATGTACCATGGGTAAAAAGCCTATGTTTTGGTTAGAAAGTACAAATACTTTTCACTTGTATGTTTAAAAAAAAAAAAAAAAAAAAAGGGCTAGTAAATCCAAACTAAATCAAGTTTTCAGTTTTGTATTTTTCACGGAAATTTACAAAGGATTTTTTGTTGACAGATGCTATTTAAAACAAATGAATATCATCTAAATAAAAAATGGTAATGTAGCTTTGTGCTTTGTCTTTTTTATAGTTAAACTGACTTTCCTTTTAGAGGTATTTTCTACTGAATTGCAAACAATTTGTTAATAATTTCAATAGGTAATAACTACAAATCACAGAGTTTACTTGTACCTATAATACAAATATATTGGCAAGTTCTGTTTATGCTAAATACCATTTCTGGATTAGTTACTATAGCCTAATCCATAAAGAACAATTTAACAACATTTGTTTATTTAGCAGATGCCTTTATCCAAGGAGACTAGGGTGTGCGAACTATGCATCCGCTGCAGAGTCACTTACAACAATGTCTCTTACAACCCAAAAGACCGAGCACAAGGAGGTTAAGTGACTTGCTCAAGGTCACACAGTGAGTCAGTGAGCTGGGATTTGAACCGGGTTACAATCCCTTTTCTTTAACCACCAGACCATACAGCCTCCTATACGCAAACATAACCAGTTTTGAAGAGGAAAGAAAGAAATGGGCTTCTCCTACAGTTGATGAACCATACAAGACTGCTCCAAAAGCTGTCAACATAATTCGGGTGTTGAAATGATGGCTCCCTGCTGGCAGAGTGGTGGCTATATTTTTTTTTGCAAGTTAATAATGTGTGTGCTGTTATATACACCAGCTTACAGTCAAACGTTCTAGAGGTGCATTATACATGTAACATATGTGGTGGTATTTGACACCTCCTATGACTGGAACACCATTGCACTGAGTGCAGCACTTCTTGATTGAATCTACCCCTAAATGGAAAAACAGTTCTCTGCAGCATTTTGTGCAACAATGTGTTTTAAACAGTAACTGTACGAAAGAAAATAGAATAAAATTGTTAATCAAAATTAGACATGAATGTCATAACGTGCAACATTAAAATATGGTTGTGCTATAGCTGATTATCAATACACTTTTTTTTTTTCATAAAAGCTTCTCCACACAATTGGAGGCCTCTAGAATGAACAGCATGAAAGGCTGCACTAACTCGTCTTTTTTTCAGATGGTACATAAACATCATATCATTAGCTGCGTAAACTTCACTCTGTTTGTTTAAGTATAAGATTAAACGTCCCTCTGTTAAGTATAAACTTCACTCTGTTTGCTTAAGTATAAGATTTATTTACCAGGTGAGTGGCTAAATTGATTAGCAGTTGATTTTGCTATTTGATTGGTTTCCACACAGTTTAGTTGGTTCTTTTGCCAAGCAGTTGTAACATTTAATCAAGCAGCTTATTTCGGCGCCAGCAAACCGAAGAGCCTCAACAAAAGAGCCGGGAGTCTAGCTGTGGGAGTCCAGCAAGGGGAGGCCTGCACTGAGACACTGTTCGCATATATCCGAACCTAACGGCGCTCTGGAAGAAGCCATCTACGAGTCAGGTCTGTAGCCGCCACCCCACTGCTCCTACTGTGCCTGTCGTCTTGCCTGTCCTGCTGTGCCTGTCTCACATCCCTGTTCTGTCCTCCCGTCCTCATCCTCTGCCTTCCCTCTGCTGCTGCTCCTCCAACCCCTCTAACCTCATTTCTCTGCCTCTCCCCCCCTCCCGCACACTCTCTGGTGCACTCTGGAACTGTCACTCTTCTGCTAACAAAGCTGATTTCATCTCTGCCTTTGCCTCCCACCTCTCTCTCAATTTCCTTGCTCTCACTGAAACCTGGCTGTCCCCTGATAACACTGTTACTCCTGCTGCCCTGTCCTCTCTCTACGTCCTGTCCCATACCCCGCGTCTCACTGGACGGGGAGGTGGGACTGGTCTTCTCCTCTCTCCCTCCTTACTCTTTTCTGTCCCCTCCGATCTCTCCTCACTCTGTTAATACCTTTGAATTTCATGCAGTCCAACTAACCTCTCCCTGTCAACTCCTGCTCATTGTTCTGTACCGCCCCCCTGGGCCTCTCACTCGCTTTCTGGATGAACTCGACTATCTACTCTCCTCCCTCCCCTCTCTGTCTACCCCAACTGTCCTGCTGGGTGACTTCAACATCCATCTCTCCAACCCCAGCCACTCTGCTGGATTCCTCCCTCTCCTTCACTTCTTCGACTTCTGTCTCTCTCCATCCCCTCCTACCCACAAAGCTGGCCGTCAACTGGACCTCACCTTCTCCAGGGCCTGCTGCCCCTCCACCCTCTCTGTCACCCCCCTGGACCTCTCTGATCACTATTTCATCTCTTTTTCTCTGTCTCTCCCCCCTCTCCCTGCTCCTCCTACCCCCACTGTCACCTCTCGCCGGAACCTCCGATCTCTCTCCCCCTCTGTCCTTGCCTCCACTGCTCTCTCTGACTTCCCTCCTATCGACTCCTTCTCACAACTCTCCGTAGACTCTGCTACCTCCACCCTCTTCTCCTCCCTCACCTCCTCCCTCGACTCCCTCTGTCCCCTCACCTCCCGACCTGCTCGCCCCTCCCCTCCCCATCCCTGGCTCTCCTCTGCGCTCCGCTCGGCAAGAATCACCCTGCGATCTGCTGAAAAGAAATGGAAGAGAACCAAACTCCCTGCTGCCCTAGACCTTTCCGCACTCTCCTCTCCTCCTTCTCCTCTACTCTCTCCTCTGCTAAATGTACTCCACCATCTCCTCCCGTATCTCTACCTGTCTGTCTGCTATTTCCTCCTGGATGCACTCGCATCACCTCAAACTCAACCTCTCTAAATCTGACCTCCTTTTCTTTTCCCTCCTCCTTACTTGTATTGTAACACTTGAAATGTATTTGCTTACGATTGTAAGTCGCCCTGGATAAGGGCGTCTGCTAAGAAAGAAAGAAATAAATAATAATAATAATAATAATAATATTTCCAGCCCGTCATCACCACTCCCATTGAAAAGTAGGAAGCAAGAGTATGTTTCTGTATATCCATGTTGTAATGGATAGTTCCTGGAGATGCAGTTGTAATGTGGTGGCTATGAGGTTTCTTCCATAGACCCATCAGACTAAAGCTAACAGCACCACACTGTTCCACTTACATCCTATGTTTCACAGCTTCTCTTTAGGTATATTGAATGAAATATTACACATTTTCAGAGAAACGTCATGCATTCAATTTCTGAATTAGTTTGAATATCATTATAATTAAGAAAAAACGACCGACAGGGCCTAATTACTTCATATGAGCATGAGCTGATATTATGACGACCTCTTAAATTTAATTGTGTTTTTAAGGCGTTCTCACAACCAACCACTAGATGGGGCATTCCATACAGCAGTAGAAACTACATCGCATAGCAACTGCTAATTTCACTTCCCTGCTTTGATGCCTAAATTTCTGATTGACAACAACAGTAACCAATCAGGTGAGACTAAGATGTTTCTGCCCAATAATTGTCGACAGGAGGTTGCCCTTTTTTGTTTGTCTTGTGGAAGAGGAAGACTGGCTGAGCTGCAGCGTGTAAGGTGGGTATTGGCTTTTGTTAATATTATTTTGTATTCGAGAATTTGCGTTTGTAAACTGCCGACCACCGTGAAACCTGTTGATTCTTTATTGTCGTTAGATATTTCAACCATTCGTTAACAAACAGCCAATTGGTATACGTTTTTTTTCCCAATGATCACAGACCCAACTGTATAAATGGGTAATTGTATGTAAAAATAATGTGATATCTGTATAATGTGATATCTTGTGACAATTGTAAGTCGCCCTGGATAAGGGCGTCTGCTAATAAATAAATAAATAAATAAATAAATAAATAAATAATAATAATAATAATAATAATAATAATAATCATAAATATAGGTGAATAATAAAAAATGTCACGTTTCTGACAGACTGCAGCAACCAGTCAATGGTCAGTCAAAAAACTGTTATTTTTTAAAATAATAATATTCATTGGACTGCATAAATAAAGCCAGGCCAGTCTTTGACTTATTGAAGTTCTGTGAATGACAGTATATTTAATAGACGGAATAGCTACGTTACATAATTTGGATTTGTCTCTAGTCTAATCATCTCAGTCGGCGTTGGATAAAGAATCCCATACATTCAATTCAAACTCGATACACCAAATGTGTTTTAGTTCGCACTTATGTCACATTCGGTTGGGATTATTTTCACTATCTGAAAAAGTATTATTAATAATAACAAATAACAGAGCTGAAGCCCAAAGTTTACTTGGAACCTCAGAAACATGATATAATAGACACGCTAGCTTTCACTGTGCCCTTAGAACCCCCTGCAGTGTCCACCCAATGGAGTCTGGGAGGTGTAGTACCGCTGAGTGCCAGTGAGCAGAACACTTTGAATGCGCTTCGGACACAAACGTCAATATCATCACAAGAAAAAGCAACACTTGGCGTTTTGATAAATGATGAAGTACAGTACAGTACAATACGTTATGATAAAATGCATGCGACATCTTCAGTAAAAATAAGTAAATAAATAAAGCGCAGAATTAAAATGAATAGTGCATGTCTTTGTTTTTGTTTTTATTAAAAAAGAATAATGCCAGGAACTGCAAACAGTACTATAATTAGGCAACAATGAGTTTTCAGTTTCTTTTACTGGGTGGAGTAGAATGCTGACATCTTTTTACTCTGAAAAACCTAGCTGCTAGTTTTTGATTGGCAGCACAGAAGCAGCCATCATGTTTCCCATTACATTTGGGCTAGCTTTCACTTTTTGTGTTACAGAATGATTCGATACTAAATTGCCATGGATGACGCCTATTTAATAGAAAATTCAACAAGTTGGAAATGGCTGCGCTTACAATGGCTACAGAGACAGAAAAGGCCCGTGCCCTCCTGCAGACCTTCAGCACTGCCTCCATCATAGCCAGCACAGGACTGGGGATGTTCTGTTTTTTTGCGGATAGGTTTCTGGAGTTTTCTTTCATCCAGCACAATGATTGGCTCAGGGCTCTTTCGGACAATGCGGTTCACGGTGTGGTGGGCCTGTGGTCTTGGGCCATCGTCATTGGAATACGGAAGAAGAGTGACTTCTGTGAAGTAATTTTTGCCGGTTTTCTTGCCTCTGTCATCGATCTTGACCACTTCTATTTAGCTGGCTCTCTTTCACTTAAAGTAAGTAATAAACACCTTATTTGCTTTTATTATATTATGTTTTAAAATTGGGTATCTGTTACAATGTGTTATGCCAACACTGAAATGGATACAGAGACTGAGGAGAGTTATGACTACCGTGTAACAATTGGAAATTGACTGGCAACACTACTGTACCATGTGAGGATTACAATAGCAGTGGTTTGCTTTGTGGGGAATATTTCAATTAAAGCAAAGTTTAGCAAGAACAAGACCATAACATTGGAATACATCTGTTTGCACCAGATTCAGTGCGCAGTTCTTTGTATGCAATACTGCAGTGCCATAAAATCTGTTGCCAAATGAAAATGTACCTATAACAGTAAATTAATCAAAAAATTAAATACAAATATGTGTGTGTGAGTTCTATTTTTTAAATTTTTATAAAGCATCTTTTTTTTTCTTCCTAGGCTGCTCTGCATCTTCCTCAAAGACCCCCTCTTCACTGCTCCACGCTTATCCCAGCTGCATGCATCTCTCTAAAATTCCTCATGTGGATTTGCAAGCTAAAGGACTCCTGGTGTTTCCTTCCTTGGATGCTCTTTATTTCCTTGGCCTCTCACCACGTGCGAGACGGTATCCGCCATGGACTTTGGTTCTGTCCATTTGGAAGTACAGCTCCTGTGCCCTACTGGCTGTACGTAGCAATCACTGCATCATTACCTCACCTCTGTTCAGTACTCATGTACCTGACAGGCACCAGGGAAATGATTTCCACAAAGCACGGCATTGCCATAGATGTGTGAATGTTCTGGGTTATGAACTTTCTGAGTGTTTATTCCCTGTCCGTCAAAAAGTAATGTGTTGGTAAGCTGTCGTGTTGCAATTGCTGGTGTGTAAAGGTTGGTTTGTGAGTGTATTGCTACAGCACTGTACAATAGATTGTTTCACTGGAGGGATTTTTTTTTAAAAAGATGTTTTAAAATGTAGGTTTGGGAGGCTCCCAGTTAACCAGTAACTTAGAAATATAACCCATTTTATTGTCCTTTCCTTTTGCAGCCCACTACCCCCCTATCTCCTCCCTTGTCGTGACCCCAAGAGTGGGTAGTCTAAATTTCATAAACCAGTGCACTACTCCGGCAATAGCCCCTCTTGATTGAGACAAACATTCCGTGTAACAAACACTATTAATTCAGTATCTTCATAATGTCATCATATAGCAAGTTGTTGGTGTTGTGACTCCTTGTGTGTTATTTCATTACATTCTAAGTGAAGCACAGTTCTTTTCACTGGGTTTAGAAGATAGATTGCATCAAGGTTCACAATGGACACAAACACTGTAATTAGAACTATAATAACACAGGTCAAAATGAAGGAATAAACTACCTAAAGGAAGTTATTTGGGTAAATCTGTTCCTCCTTATTAATTTATACAGTATGTTGATGTGATTTTTATTCAACCAGAGTAATAAAAACATGAATACAAAAATAATTTGCAAATGTGTATTTAATATTCTGATTGTATTCTGAACTATTCTTTATAGTTATTCTAGAATATTAGGTGTATGTAAAAAACCTATTCCGATGTTCCATGTTTTCAATGATATTCACTGTTTATCATTGTACAGTTGATTTAATTACGGAGGAATATGCTTATTATATTCTAAACGTATATAAAATACCAAATACTGTGTTGTGAATAACAGAAATGCATCAGATAGCATTATCTAAGCCTCTTGCAGAAAAATCTAGGAAAGAAAAACTAGCAGAACAGTACGGCGACTCATTGAGGCCATTAAAAAACGAACCAATCTTCATTGTCAAGATCACTTGATCATTTATCTTAGGATCTCAATATTACCATTCCTTCACCCCGTGATCACAAGATCATTTATCTCAGGATGTCGATATTACCATTCCTTCATCCCGTGATCACGAGATCATTTATCTCAGGATCTCGGTATTACCATTCCTTCATCCCGTGGTCACAAGATCATTTATCTCAGGATCTCGATATTACCATTCCTTCATCCCGTGATCATGAGATCATTTATCTCAGGATCTCGATATTACCATTCCTTCATCCCGTGATCACGAGATCATTTATCTCAGGATCTTGATATTACCATTCCTTCATCCCGTGATCACAAGATAATTCATCCCAAGATCTTGAGAAAACGGTTTTGACAGTACAAGTGATTTTGTCGAGGTCATGACTGAGATAAATGTAATTATCTCAGGAAGACGGAAGTAATGACTTCCATTTTCTCGAGATCCTGGGATAAATGATCTTGTGATCTCAACATAATGTTTTATTTATTTTTCTGATGACCTCAACGAGCCGCTGTATAAAAGAGCACAAAAGGCAGTAAGTAAACAACACTGAACATTACAAAATGACACCTTTCAAATTCCTCAGCTGTCATGTAAACAATGTGAAATAATAGAAAGGCACAAATGTTCCATACTACAATATACAGATCACCATTTAAACGAAGCATTGATATACAACACTATGTTTTATTCTGATCAAAACTAAATTGTAATAAACCCTTACCGTGTGTATACAAGTATACACTTGCTTATACAAAGGGTTGTGAAACAATATGTGAAATAAAAGGTTGTCTCCAAGTACATCTGGTGCAGCAGTGTGACCATTAACCTATCCCCCCGCAACACTGTAGGAAATACATTAGTAAGACATACTACATAGAACAAAATGTACTTATAAGACTAGAGCAGGGGTCTCCAACCCCGTTCCTGGAGAGTTACTGGGTCTGCTGATTTTCATTTCAATTGAGTTCTCAGTTACTTAATTGCACCAATTATTGGCTTAATTAGTCGATTAACAGGTGTTCCAGATCTTTAGCCACGGATGATGTAAAGACACCTAGAAAACCTGCAGGATAGGGGCTCTCCAGGACCAGGGTTGGAGACCCCTGGAGTAGAGGCAGTGTTCTGCAGATTAGAAATGATTTTGAGAGCTGTATTGAGGCCACAGGGCTGCGTTAAACTACAATGTTTAAAAAAGTCAACAGAATGCAATAACAGAAACACATTTCACACCCATATCAAATTTGCCCTTTTAAGCGCTTCAGTGTTAGAATTGGTTTGGGGTATTGCACCTTTTAAAACCCCGGATGAGCTTCAATTATATTGTCGTTTCTTTGCATTGCCATCTGAGAACAAGAACATTTCTACAGATAACAACAAAATCCGCAGACCATACAGGCTACGACGAAACGAAAAGGTTCAAACCTCAACTGAAAACCAATTAGTTAGCATCATCTCACAGCAGTAAAGTTAAACAAGGTAAAAATCCACGTTTAGGAGTGTTCCTCGAACACAAGAAACAGCTCAATGATCCCATTAGCAACCTTGTTGCAGCCTATAGACACAATTTTACAATTTATTTATTTATTTATTTATTTTGCATATGCAGAGAAAACCCATGTAGAGTAACATGATCACATTCAGGGCCTGAAGCCCAGCCTGCTAAACAAGGTGCATGAAGAAAATCATATGTATTGGCATTCACCTCATGCTCCTGCTGACATTAGTTTGACAGTGGATCTCTCAAACCCTCGGACAGAATCCAGGGCTTCAAGTTTACATAGCTGGTGTCTGTATGTACAGTAGTATTCGGTTAAGTATTAGCTTTTTGCAATTCTTAATTTGTTTTCAGTGTTCCTGTTTCCTGTATTGGTGGTACAATATGCAGTTTTGAAAGAAATGTTATAGCATTTGTATTTTAATTTTAGAGAATTACATCTGTTACTAAGTTAAATAAATGTAATTGCCTTATTTTCAGGAAGTCTGTTACTATTTCACTTCCTAGGTCATTTCACCTGAGCAGTGTCTCTGGGATCTCTAATGATGTGATCATTTGTAGAAATACCTTGTTGACATGTTGAATGTATCTGAGAGTTTATAGAGCAGGCCTAGATTGGAATAGGGGGAACTCAAAGGTGGCTTCCAGAGTTTATGTTAGTATGTGTTAAGAAGTTAATATAAGTACTTTCCTTTCATTCCTCATGGAGTTATTCATGAACCCAAGAATTATAAATACATAAGGAACAACACAGGATCAACACAGGTTTCTGGCTGTAAAGTATGTTAGTCAATATAGGAAGTAGCTACAGTAGTTGATTAGTGACAGGAAAGAAGGTGTCAAGGGGGGGGGGGGGGGGACAATTTAATTTTGGAAATATTTGAATACCTAAAAGCATGGCTTGCAAGCAGATGCATTAATTTAGTGTAAGCTGCCCGGGAGCTGTGTTGTCCTCTGACGCTGTAGCTCTTGGGTGGCTGCATGGTGAGTCCGCAGTGTGAAAAAAAGCGGTCGGCTGACGGCACACACTTCGGAGGATAGTGTGTGTTCGTCTTTGCCCCTCCCGAGTCATCGCAGGGGTGGTAGCGGTGAGCTCAGCATAATAATAATTGGCCATTCCAAATTGGGAGAAAATAATAAAAATAATTGGCAACAACTAAATTAAAAAAAATAAAGATTGACTGTGTGGCCCAGGATCTCGCCTTCTGGATCAATAGGAACCGCCCTCTTTTGAGGTGCGATCTCTGACGTCAGTCAGAGGTCACCAAGGCTGGGTGATGGAGGACCACCGACCCCCAGAAGGGAGATACAGTTGCAAAGGAGTTGGTGTAGAGGAGAAAGACTTGCAGAACAAGTATTGGAAGGTGAGCCTGGACAATACACTTTAAGGAGCCAACAGGATCAGCATAGCAAACTGAGCCTCGCCCCCAGAACTACATGCTGGCACTTTCATAAAACACAAACACTTCAAACATATACAAATGCAGTGCTGTTGGGACACACTTGATAATTTATTTTAAATAATTTTGCTTGCTTTTAAAACCCAGTGAGACGCAGCATCAGTTGAAGTACAGCAACGATAAACCAAGGTACTGTCAGTGTAGCTGAACGAGTATGTTAATGATTGTTATGCATTGGAACCTTTAAAAGCCTGTAAAAACAACAGACTCAATACAACCACACACACAAGTGCTGTGATGCCGGGTAGCGCACCTTTTTTTATACTCTATTTTATATTGAGGTCAATCTTTTTTTTTCTTTCAGGTTTAAATTATAAATGTTATGCACACTCTTCAGCTTTGGTGTGTTTCTCCTCAGTACCATGGTAAAATAACTGAACAATGTAAATCCCACACTTAAAAATAGCCATATCATTTAATTTATCTAACTGTCACTGCCAACTGTGTGTCATTTTTGGAATGCTAGTCTTGGCATGAATTGCTTAAAACTCCTTCTGTCATCTTAAACCACATACATCAAGTGGTTTAATCATTATTGCACTACAGTGCCCTCAGAGCACTATAATCAGCTGCTCTCAAATAGCTTGTAAAACTAATTCAGGGAATCCAAGAGTTCTGTTACTAACAGTAGAACAAAAAGAAAGTTACAAACTAAGCTGTCTCTAGAGACCGCCAATGAATACAAACAATCATCAATTAATAATCTCTATCAATAAAATTAGGGTTTATGATCAGATGTACAGTTAACAATAATAGCTACATAATGTTAAGTCTCAGTTTACTAAAAAGTTTTGTTTTACAATCATAATAAGGTTCAGACTTCAATGGCTGATTTCAGACTGTTTAAATTTCGTTTTGATTAAATATTTCCAAACTGTCACTCCATGGTGTCTCTGCATTAGATCGCTAAAACACCTACAGTATACTGTGTGTTTGCTTTAATTAAGATATATACAGTACAGGTACATTAAGCAACTTCATTTTCACGTAATTGAAGTCTAATAGTGTCTCTGGAAATATATATATATATTTTAGTTCTGAATTATTTTGGAAACTGTTTCCACATAATGCAGGCACTGTAATTAATTCAGCTGCTAATAAAGAATTGCAGTAAACTCTCATTTCATCCAACATGCCCAAGAGAGATGGGAACACATTTAGGCATTTATAGGAAGTTTAATCCCGCCATTCACTGTAATATTTCTTGAAGAAAAAAAATTGTCAGCATTGTAAATTTAAAATCCCTGAATCAGCTCATTAAAATAAACAAAGGTTGGTAGGGTATCCATGGGTTATTTCTGAAGTTTCCATGTTGCCTATTCTGTAGTTACACAAACTGTATTCTGAAAAATGTTCCACCCCCTATGCTAATGTATATTTCCTCAAAAATATTAACAGGAGTGGAGTCCAATAAATCATGATTAAACTGATAATACACACGATTTTGCATGGGTGCTTTTTCATCTGAAACCAGCAGTGTGAATGGAAGTCCATTCATGCACTGCAGTGCTCCATTGTCTCAGAGAAAATGCAGACATTCTCAAAAGAGCTCAGCATTGAGATAACTACCCAGACTGCATCAATGTGTCTGCTTCTTATTGTGTTCATAAAATGGCTTGCTGTGTTCTTGTTAAATCAAACCTTTACAATTTGGAATGCAAAGTTCAGCCATAAAGATCCTAAAGCAATTATGTTGCACATATATGCCTTTCAGGTGTTTATTCCAAAACATGTTTTCCAAAATGGGTTTTTCACTGTGCAGTTTATTTTTGTAGAAAAAGCTTGTTACAGATAGAATGTGCCTTGGACTAACGTGTTAAATGATAAATCTCTTGGACACAACAGAAAATAAAAGTGCAATGAAAAAAACAATGTCAAGCAAGATCCATAATGTAGTTAACTAGACAATGTGTTATATAAATATCTGTCCAGTTGGTGGCGTAAAAGTTAAAGAGTACTGTTGTTGTTTTTTTTTTTTTACATTCAGCAATGTAACTTCTTAAAATAATAATCTGAAAGCTGCTTTTTTTTTTTTTTGCAACTGCATTTGGTAATGGAAACTAGCCTTTTATTAAGCTTTGCAGACAATGATTCTGATCATTTACTTTGATGTTACAAGGCTATCTCTGCACTATTCTTTCCCTCAAATAATTACTATTATAATATACTTATAATAATCATGTTAATTGCTTAACTCTTTCTTGCTGAGAACTGAACTTTTTATACAGGTAATATCTGTGAACTTTTAAGAGAGGCAGCATCTGTTCTTTATAAAATGAAGGAGTTACTGACTTCATGCCAAGTCAAGATAGGCCAGAACATATTCAAGGTCTATATTGGAGACGGGAGAGATAATGAAGGGCACATTGAATATTTGTGGGAATGTGAATCAGGAGAAATAATTGAAAGGTCGACGCAACGCACTGCCACCTGCTGCTTCATCCCAGCCAAGTAGCTGCTTAGGGTTGACACAACTCAGATAGAAAGTAAAGGCGGGTTAGCAAGATTGTGACACAGACTTGGAGAACAAAACACAGAGCTAGCTGTTCGTTTTCAAAGTTACCTACTGTTGAAGGGCAGCTGCCTGCCCCGTGCTCCTGAATTTATAAAGAGATACATAATAAAATGGTGCGATTCAGACGAGCTTCCATTGTTGTGTTTTCCTCCTTCTTCCTATACCTTCTTTGGCACTTATTCTGACACCATTAAAAGGTACAGGCACCCGACTCCTAGAACCAGAGTCTTTTTGGCAGCCTCTGTCAAAATAATTGAGGTAAGCAGTCAGACATTGTAAATAACACCGTGTAACAGATTTTTTTTTTTTTTTTGGTTCCTGGGTAGTAAGTGTTATTTCCTAATTGCTTATGCAAATTGTGTTACATAGTGTAATTTATCTGCTCATAACGCATTGTAGTTAAACCCATTTTATTCAAACTGCTCCACAAAGCTATCTCCCCAGTTAATTTGCTTGAAGAAACTAAAAACATAACAATATTATTGTCCACCATACACACCTTGAGAAGGGCTTTCATCCTTGGTATAACTCATCACAAGCGTTTCCACATGGGTGACCAATTCCACAGCATCATTGCAAACACAGTTATTTATTAGTGTAGATTGAGATTAAGTACCAGTTTCAAGATCTAAAATCACTTTTATTACATGAAAATACATACATGAATAGTAACAAAATCAGCTTATTCGGTCTGTTGTCCTGCGCACAACACACTGTACAGTAAGTGTGGTCTCCTCCTTTTTTTCTTTTTACTCACAATGACAAAACTTGTTTTCTTCTGTTGATACCCCATACCTCAGATTGTGTATTACCCACAAAAGGACATTTCAAAGAAAAAAATATAGGGATGCCACATGCTCTACATTTTACTGAAGTCTAATGAAAAATGCACACCTTGGGTTGTTACAGCTTTCATGATGTATTTAGCTTATAATGCTAAATGCACAACATTTCTTTATTGATTCCAAATTCAAAATCATGACAAGGGAGGTCAACAATATACACTGAATTGTGCGATGATGCAATTGTCTATAAATAAAACAGATACAGAGCACTCTGCAATGGAATGCATTTACTGTGGTATGTGAATATTGCATCTTTTCAGCCAAGTTTTACCATCAAAAATATGTTTGAATGGTTTTTCCCTTTCTAAAATATACTGGACAAACATCTTATCATTTTAATGTAACTCCATGCAATTCCTGTGTTATGCATAACATTTAAAAACAAAATATTGAAGTCTAAATACTTATTTGTTCATTTTAAATCCATTGATTGTTTCAGTGAGTTTTGCAGGGTCTAACAAAAACACTTAAGTAGTATCAAATCAACCCTTTATTTAACAAGGTGGGACCAGCTGAGTAAATTGTATTTTTGAATCATATTTCCTTACATGCTGTAATAGAGGTGTGTATCATGATGCCCAACCAAAAAGCACTGCATCTAATTTAAGTTGCGCCTTTTAGTCCATTATTAAATTAAAATGTCATCATAAATCATACAAAATAAAGACAATTTGATCTGTATAATGACAACACCACTTAATGTGACCTAGATTTTGTGACTGAGACCTTATTGTGACCTCAGTGTATTATCACATCTCTTCTGGAGACTTACTAGAGAACTAAGAAGTGGCACTTAGCCAGGCCCGAAAAAAACAGGTCACGTACTCCTGCTCATCTGTCATGGCATCATTCATATCCCGGGTATAGAGTTTAACATCTCATCCTAAAGAAACCAGCCTGGGGCCCAGTGAGGACCCTGACCCCTACTAAATCAACAACACTTCATTCAGAACTCCATTTTTCTTAGAAGGTACCCCGTCCAAATACTGTCCAGGCCCAGCCTTGCATTTCATAGTCTGATGAGTTCAAGTTCCAAGGCAGCAGATATTCACTGGCCAATTCATGAGCCCATTCTTGAAGTTTTCTTTTCAGAATACTGACCTATCTAATGTCTAGGCATTTTTGGTTGAATGTTAATATTTTATTAAAACACCCAAAATACTAGGAATTGATGAAAAATACAAATATTTATGGTATATCAGCTGTTCCATCATAAAATTCACTCACTGACAGCTGATAAACCTCTACTGCCCTGGTATATTTTACACTTTTTATGACCTTCTTTCCTAAAACTCAATAAACCAACCTATCATCTGTTAAATTTCCCATGTATCGCTTCACCATATTCTGTAGTATTTTGCTCAAAAAGCCAGCTGCCCCGTTTATAGTCAAGTTCATCCAACTGTACCCCGATGACTGGCCCTACTGGAACCACACACACACACACACACACACACACACTATTTACTGTAACAACTGTTAAACAGGGTGAGTCATTTCCCTAATGTGTCATCTACTATCCAAGTATCCACAATGCTAAAATATAGAACATGTAAAAAAAATAAAACAAAGTTTCTAAAAACACGGGTTCTTAAAACATTCATATTATTCCAGAGATCTACTATACAAATTGAGTCAGAACTTGTCTGAATTGGCAGGGTATGGTTTTGAAGGTAAAGAATTAAACTACAGTATATCTTTTAATTTGTAGAAAATCTGATTATATTGTTTATAAAATTGCTAAAATAACAAATAAAATGTTGTATTATTATGCTTACATAATTCTGCTGGTATGGTACCCAGCAAAAAAGGATATCATCTTCTAATGAAAAATCTGAAAGGTGCTCTATGAGAATACCTTTATTAGCATTAACTGAAACTAAATTTCACTGTTGGGCCCTCTTTCTTTAGTTGTATTTGTTCTGTTTTCAGGTTTTACCACATCTGTGGTAGTTCTGATTGTATGTTCTCACACATGTTCAAGTAGTGAAAACTGTGGACTTTAAAAAGGCCTTACAGGTTGTGGTTTCAACCATGGACCTATTTGTTGAGCATTGTGTTTTAGAATTATTTGAAAAGTAACAGGAAGAGTGACTGTGCTTTTGTAATTACTGCAACAACTTTTCACTCAAAAATGACTAAACACAAGTTCCCTACGTCTCTATTGATTTCTTTTCACATTTCTTAAAGGCTACTGCCAAGATTTACAACGTGACCTGGTTTTATTTTGTGTGCCAAGAAATAAGATGTGATAGAGCTTCTTTTTCTCATGGCCCTACACCTTACTAGAGGGATTCACATTTTTTAAATCGCAACTTAAGATCTATTTGTAGGTTTATTTTATATACAGGTTTTAACGCTGTTACAGATGTGGTTAAGGCCTGAAAACGTAGCTAATGATTTTCCGCAGCATTCAAACAAACGCCCTTCTCCGTACTGTCTCTTTAGTCATTCAGGTGTGCATTCTACTGCACCAGCCTTCTCCATATCCTTTGGACCCTCCAGCTTACAAAACCAAATTCCTTACACTGTACACATCTCTGTGAGGTAGAACTCATTCCTTAGCACAGTAATGCTGCTCATCTCAATGCATTCCACATCAACCAACAGTGGACAACTGGTAGTTTGTATCTATTATTTAAATCACCCAAATATGCACATTTACTTCTTATACTGTTATAAGGCTATACAATAATATGTACATAATGCCCTGTATTCTAATCATTCATGAAGGACAGAAATCTCTTTTTTAATAGATAACCTCAATATCCAGTACTTGGATCTTTGCACATCTCAGAAGGGAGTTCTAAAAAATAACATTATTTTAGGGAAATGTAGCTAGATAATGGTTGATGAGATCTTCATTCTTGTGACAACATGGAATCCACGCAACTCTACGTAAAACTCACAAGTTCTTTCTGTAGAAAATATTACACTTTGTGTCCACTGGTGTGAAGAACTGAAGAATTTAGCAAACTCCAGCCAGTCCATGAATCAAGTGCTACAAAATCGCTGTAGGTTTATAAGACAGACTGAACTAAATCCACTTGAAACGAAACAAAACAAACAGGTTGATACTGGATCTGTAAATGTAGACAGTCACAAGGCACCAAGTTAGCAACTTCTTTTCAGAAGATCTTTAATGGCTCTTCTTCTGTCCTATTGTTATTAATGGCAGTGGTGATAATTCCCTTTGAGATGACCCTATAAGGGTTGATTCTTGTAAATGTCATCTGTGCACCTGAAAAAAAAGAAAAACGTCCAGTATTTAATGTTGATTTGTAAACAAATGTAAAGGCTATAGAATGTAGTATATGCTGGTGTTCTGACTAACTGATTCCTCTGACCTGTATTGCCTAAAAAAAATGTTTTAATAGAATAGTATATGGCAACAGTGCAGAACTCTGTTCCCTCGAGATCCATTTCAGTCCAGGGTTTTGTTCCAATTACAGTGGTTTGCAGAAGTATTCACCCCCTACCAATAATGTCACATTTTTGTTGAATTACAAATAATGTATGCACAGTTTTTCAAACAAACTTTTTTTTATTAAAAGCTGTAGTGGTTAAACGCAACACTGTTATCTGAGGAGGAGGTTAAATGTCAGCAAAACTTGCAAAGAAAATGTACAAAATGAAATTTTACTGGTTGCACAAGTATTCAGCCCCTTAATCCAGTACTTGGTAGAAGCACCTTTTGCAGCAATTACTGCTATGAGTCTCTTTGGATAGGTCTCTACTAGCTTTGCACAGTAGGATGGTGAAATTTTCACCCATTCTTCACAGGAAAATTGCTCCAGTTCTGATAAGTTTGTTGGGGATCGTCGATGGACTGCAATCTTCAAGTCTCGCCATAAATGTTCGATCGGATTCAAGTCAGGACTTTGACTGGGCCACTCAAGAACATTAATTCTCTTCTTGTTCAACCACTCCAGTGTGGCTTTGGCTTTGTGCTTTGGGTCATTGTCCTGCTAAAATGTGAATTTCCTCCCCAGTTGAGTCTTGTCTGACTCATACAAGTTTTCCTCAAGGATTCGCCTATATTTTGCACCATCCATTCTCCCCTCTATCCTGACAAGCTTCCCAGTCCCTGCTGAAGAGAAGCATCCCCATAACAAGATGCTTCCACCACCATGCTTGACAGTTGGGATGGTGCTGACTGGGTGATGTACAGTGTTGGACTTGCGCCAGACGTAATGCTTGGAATTTAGACCGTAAAGTTCAATTTTTGTCTCGTCTGACCACAAAACCTTTTTCCACATGTCTGTGGTATCATCTACATGCTTTTTCGCAAACTCCATACGTGCTTTAAGATGAGGCTTTTTGAGTAATGGCTTCTTTCTTGCCACCCATCCATACAGGCCAGCTTTGTGTAGGGACCAGCTTATTGTTGATGTGTGAGCACTGACTCCCATCTCTGACACAGTACTTTGCTGATCTATCAAGGTCATTGTTGGCTTCAGAGTGACATCCCGAACCAGTTTACTGCTTGCCTGGCTGCTCAGTTTGGGAGGGCGACCTGATCTGGGTAGTTTCTGGGTGGTATGATGCATCTTCCACTTCTTATGATGGACTTCACCATTGCTGAGAGGGATAATCAGCGCCTTTGAAATGTTCTTGTACCCTTCTCCTGCTCTGTGCCTCTCTACCACTTTATCTCTGACTTGTTTTGAAAGCTCCTTGGTCTTCATGGTTGCTTGGTTGGATCACTATCTGAGTTGCAGCTTGAAAGTCTTTATATACCTTTATATATTATTACAAGTTAAACCACTTTGAGTACACACAGGCTGAAACCATTTCACAAATTTTGTGACCTTTCAAACAAATCATTTGCAACTGAGCTGATTTAGGGCTGCAGTAGCAAAGGGGTTGAATACTTAAGCAACTGAGGTCTAATCTGTTTTTCTCTGTATAATCTTACTTATTTCTATTCTATATGCATTTTCTTTTAACTTTATCAATGTGGAGTAGTTTGTGTAGATTCCACATGTAAAGTCTAATTTGAAAGTGTTGTGGAGTACGTTCAGGTGCCAACAAAATGTGAAAACTTTGCAGGTGGGTGAATACTTCTGCAAACCACTGTATGGAGTAGTGGAGTAGTGGTTAGGGCTCTGGACTCTTGACCGGAGGGTTGTGGGTTCAATCCCCAGTGGGGGACACTGCTGTTGTACCCTTGAGCAAGGTACTTTACCTAGATTGCTCCAGTAAAAACCCAACTGTATAAATGGGTAATTGTATGTAAAAATAATGTGTTATCTGTATAATGTGAAATAATGTATAATGTGACATCTTGTAACAATTGTAAGTCGCCCTGGATAAGGGCGTCTGCTAAGAAATAAATAATAATAATAATAATAATAATAATTGACTAATTACAGGAATACATTATTTAACTGACTAATACCACCTTTCATTAACTAATTTAGGGCCTGCCTGGAATAAAGAATTAGGGAGGTGCCATATCCATTGTAAAGTATAGCGAGGGCGGAGCTATAAACTTTTTTTTTTTAATTCAGACCCAGTCTGGAATGGACCTCGAGGGCCGGTGGTGCGCTAAACTGGAGTATGGAATGGACGTGTTTTGTTTCCTTTATTTTTGGTTTTCTGAGAGGAATAAAAAAAGTTCCTCAGATCTACATAGTGTTAATATTAAATTGATATTACTTCCAGATGGTGATGATTAATTCACATGTAGGTTACCAGGTATTATATTGCCAAGTTTTCATACCAGACATATCATTTAATTAAATAGATCTATATTAAACATTAACCATCCACATGGAACAATCTATACATGGTTGTTTTGTGTGTTTAATGTGGTTTATTATGGTGCCTCAAGATTTTCCAAGAAGAAAATCACCTCAGTAAATCAGGCAGGTTTATTTAACGTACTCCCTTAACTCGGCACTGCAGGATTTCCTTCATGTGCCAATCACAGCAGTTAACAATGAAATGCTTTTCCTAAGAATCCATCATGAGAAAGACAAGGGCATACTTCCTTTCCACATACAAAAAAGGCCCTGTTGCAAATGTATCCAGTAGGTTTAATGACCTGAACACTATACACCTCCATGTATACTATATTAAATTGTATTATATTATATTACTGTGTAAAATAGGAGTTTTTATTTTTAAAATTTTATTTTTGTGATTTCTTTAAAAGTATAAACGTATGTTTCAATGTTTTTATTGCTCAATATATATTTTTGCATGAGGTATTCTATACATATATAGGGATATACATGTGTTCATTTAATTTGTTAAGTTCACTCTTATAGGTATCCGTATTCATGTTCTTTTTGTAATTGCTCTTATTTGAAATCATTCTCATCCATTCATCGTACTTACTATGTGCTCATACTGGACTTTACTCGTATAAGCAAATATTGGTAATATAAGTTAACTGCTCTTAGTGGAACCTGCTCTGACATGTAATTATTTACTGTAATCTCTATTTTATGCTCTTATTTGAATCTTTTGCTACTGATTTTATTGTACTTTGCAACTGCTCTTATCTGTAATGTGATATTCTGTAAAGTGATATTATGAAATGTGATACTTTACAATGTGATATTTTGTAATGTGATACTTTGTACTGTGATATTTTGTAACAATTGTAAGTCGCCCTGGATAAGGGTGTCTGCTATGAAATAATAATAATAATAATAATAATAATAATAATAATAATAATAATAATAATAATAATAATAATGTTGTTGAAGCTGACACCCTGGGATCCTTCAAGAAGCTGCTTGATAAGATTCTGAGATCAATAAGCTACAAACAACCAAACAAGCAAGAATGAATGGCCTCCTCTCGTTTGTAAACTTTCTTATGTTCTTAATAATAATAAGTACATATTCCATATGTATTTATGGGTCTTGAGATCCTGCAAATCATTTTTACGAGAGTATTATCTGAACAGCAACATGAGAGAAATAGATCAGTGTGTACCTACATCCTACATTGGCAGGGATTTCATCTTCATCATTGAGGTAAGTTCTTGTTTTGATGTCTCCTCCTTTCCTTTATGTCTTACCCTTAACAAAATGAAAAAAAAGCTTTACAAAATCATAACAGCAATTTTCAGTCAGATGTGAAAATATTATGTGAGAACTTCATACATCAAAAAGCCCATTCTGGTATATTTATTTAACTCTATGCCTAATAAAGTATTGCTGGTGAGAGGTACACTAATAACTGTAATCAAAGACCGATTGTGACAGAAAAATAACCAATGATTTTGGAAACTACTTTTCCAGCTATTTTGGACAGACCTTGGAAAATGATATTTGGAGGCCTTTCACTTCGAAAACAAACCACTGACCAATTTCAAAAGAATGAAAATGTCTTAACTAAATGGTTCCTAAAAGGTTTTTCTGTCATTATTTATAACTGCTTAAATTAAATCTTGAAATGGTCAATAACTGAGCTTTTACTGGAATAACATATAGATTGCCACCACTGTATATCCAGCTGGCTACGTTAAAGCAGTTTGTAAGGCCTCCCTCCCCTAATAACCAATAAGAAAATGTATCAGATTACACTGAAGGGATGACTACATTATATGTGGTTTTTATGAAGATATTTCAGCATGATGTACCAGTATTTGAGCTAAAAATCAGATAAAACACCAAGCAACACTGAAAAGAAAAAAATACCACAGCATTTTTAAGTATCTTGGTACATTTTTGGGATGTACCAAGATACTGGGCTAAAATATATACCTGAAACGATCATGCACACTAAAGAAGCCTGGTGAAATAGGTGATATGTTATCTTCTTTTCTCTTACATCTATTATTATCCACAAGGAGGGGTTCGCTAGACTAAATGTCAAACTGGCAAATACCCCGCCAAAGTATTACACCACATCTTACCAGATCAAAATGGTAAAAAAAGCCAACAATGCCAGAAAAACTCCTCCTAAGGATCCAAGAGAGACGAGTAGGGCCAGCTTCTCATACTGTTCTTCGCTTTCAACTAAATGACAAAAACACATGCGCATTATTAATAAAAGCAAATAAAGGCATCAAATTGAAATCATTAATCCACCTCTCTGATCATTTTTTATGCTTGTGTGCCTTTCCAAGTGTTTTTACACGGGGACACTGTGACGGGGTACACCCCGCCCCTGTGCTTATTTGTATTATTTTCGGATTGTTTTGTGTGTTGTTATTGGTGTAGGTGTGTGTGTGTAGATTATTGGGTGGCAGGAAAAGATGTTAAAATCGTCCCTGCAAAAACACATGGGAAGGTGGCTGGAGCCATGAGTTGAATAAGTGATTAAATAATTAATTAAGGCTCCAGCCACAGGTGTATAAATAAGGTGATCACGGGTGTTAACTTGGTTAGTGGTGTGGATAATTAATGTCAGTTTAAACTAGTGAAGAATGAAAATTATTGTTGGTGAAGGTGAAGGTGAAGGAGAGGGTTTGTGTGCTGTGCAGGTGTGTAAATAAATAAATAAATGTATATATATATATATATATATATATATATATATATATATATATATATATACAGGCGTGCTCAAATTTGTTGGTACCCTTACAGCTCATTGAAATAATGCTTCATTCCTCCTGAAAAGTGATGAAATTAAAAGCTATTTTATCATGTATACTTGCATGCCTTTGGTATGTCATAGAATAAAGCAAAGAAGCTGTGAAAAGAGATGAATTATTGCTTATTCTACAAGATATTCTAAAATGGCCTGGACACATTTGTTGGTACCCCTTAGAAAAGATAATAAATAATTGGATTATAGTGATATTTCAAACTAATTAGTTTCTTTAATTAGTATCACACATGTCTCCAATCTTGTAATCAGTCATTCAGCCTATTTAAATGGAGAAAAGTAGTCACTGTGCTGTTTGCTATCATTGTGTGCACCACACTGAACATGGACCAGAGAAAGCAAAGGAGAGAGTTGTCTGAGGAGATCAGAAAGAAAATAATAGACAAGCATGGTAAAGGTAAAGGCTACAAGACCATCTCCAAGCAGCTTGATGTTCCTGTGACAACAGTTGCAAATATTATTAAGAAGTTTAAGGTCCATGGAACTGTAGCCAACCTCCCTGGGCGCGGCCGCAAGAGGAAAATCGACCCCAGATTGAACAGAAGGATAGTGCGAATGGTAGAAAAAGAACCAAGGATAACTGCCAAAGAGATACAAGCTGAACTCCAAGGTGAAGGTACGTCAGTACCTGATCGCACCATCCGTCGCTTTTTGAGCGAAAGTGGGCTCCATGGAAGAAGACCCAGGAGGACTCCACTTTTGAAAGAAAAACATAAAAAAGCCAGACTGAAATTTGCTAAAATGCATATTGACAAGCCACAATCCTTCTGGGAGAATGTCCTTTGGACAGATGAGTCAAAACTGGAGCTTTTTAGCAAGTCACATCAGCTCTATGTTCACAGACGAAAAAATGAAGCTTTCAAAGAAAAGAACACCATACCTACAGTGAAACATGGAGAAGGCTTGGTTATGTTTTGGGGCTGCTTTGCTGCGCCTGGCACAGGGTGCCTTGAATCTGTGCAGGGCACAATGAAATCTCAAGACTATCAAGGCATTCTGGAGCGAAACGTACTGCCCAGTGTCAGAAAGCTCTGTCTCAGTCGCAGGTCATGGGTCCTCCAACAGGATAATGACCCAAAACACACAGCTAAAAGCACCCAAGAATGGATAAGAACAAAACATTGGACTATTCTGAAGTGGCCTTCTATGAGTCCTGATCTGAATCCTATCGAACATCTATGGAAAGAGCTGAAACTTGCAGTCTGGAGAAGGCACCCATCAAACCTGAGACAGCTGGAGCAGTTTGCTCAGGAAGAGTGGGCCAAACTACCTGTTAACAGGTGAAGAAGTCTCATTGAGAGCTACAGAAAACGTTTGATTGCAGTGATTGCCTCTAAAGGTTGTGCAACAAAATATTAGGTTAGCGGTCCCATCATTTTTGTCCATGCCATTTTCATTTGTTTTATTATTTACAATATTATGTTGAATAAAAAAATCAAAAGCAAAGTCTGATTTCTATTAAATATGGAATAAACAATGGTGGATGCCAATTACTTTTGTCAGTTTCAAGTTATTTCAGAGAAAATTGTGCATTCTTCGTTTTTTGTGGAGGGGTACCAACAAATTTGAGCACGTCTGTATATACAGTGCCTTGCAAAAGTATTCAGACCCCTGACCAATTCTCTCATATTACTGAATTACAAATGGTACATTGAAATTTCGTTCTGTTTGATATTTTATTTTAAAACACTGAAACTCAAAATCAATTATTGTAAGGTGACATTGGTTTTATGTTGGGAAATATTTTTAAGAAAAATAAAAAACTGAAATATCTTGCTTGCATAAGTATTCAACCCCTGTGCTGTGGAAGCTCCCAGTTTACACCGATGAAAGAAATTGCCCTAACGAAGACACAATTACCTTACCATTGGCCTCCACCTGTGAACCATTAAAGTTGCTGTCACATTTTCTGGATAAAAACCCCACTGTTGAAGGATAATTGGTTAGGCTGTGAATCTGAAGGAAAATGAAGACCAAAGAGCATTCTACAGAAGTTAATGCATAGATTAGGGAAAGGGTACAAAATAATATCCAAGTGTTTGGATATCCCAGTGAGCACAGATGGATCAATAATCAGGAAGTAAAAGCTGCATCACACCACCCAGGCACTGCCAAGAAAAGGCCGTCCCTCAAAACTCTCAAACAAGAAGGAGACTTGTGAGAGAAGCCACAGAGAGGCCAACAATCACTTTGAAGGAGCTACAGAGTTCAGTGGCTGGGAGTGGAGTAATGGTGCACCAGTCAACCATATCAAGAGCTCTGCATAACACTGGCCTGTATGGGAGGGTGGCAAGAAAGAAGCCGTTACTCAAAAAGTACAATCTGAAAGCACGTCTGGAGTTTGCCAGAAAGCATGAGAGTGACCCAGCTGCAATGTGGGAAAAGGTTTTGTGGTCAGATGAGACCAAGATAGCGCTTTTTGGCTTTTTGGTGGTGGCAGCATCATGCTGTGGGGATGCTTCTCATCAGCAGGGACTGGGCAACTTGTTAAAATTGAAGGAAGAATGGATGGAGCAAAATACAGGGAAATACTGCAAGAGAACCTGCTTCAGTCCGCTAAAAAACTGAAGCTTGGGAGGAAATTCACCTTTCAGCAGGACAATGATCCCAAGCACAAGACCAAAACAACATTGGAGTGGCTCAAGAACAAAAAGGTGAATGTCCTACAGTGGCCCAGTCAAAGTCCTGATCTCAATCCCATTGAGAATCTGTGGCACTATTTGAAAATTGCGGTCCACAAGCATCGTCCAACCAACCTGAACAACCTGGAGCAAATCTGCCAAGAAGAATGGGCCAAACTCACTCAGACACTGTGTGCAAAGCTGGTACATACTTACCCCAAAAGACTTAAAGCTGTTATTGCAGTGAAAGGTGGCTCTACCAAATATTAATGTGTGGGGGTTGAATATTTATGCAAGCAAGATATTTCAGTTTTTTATTTTTCTTAAAAATATTTCCCAACATAAAACCAATGTCACCTTACAATAATTGATTTTGAGTTTCAGTGTTTTAAAATAAAATATCAAACAGAACGAAATTTCAATGTACTATTTGTAATTCAGTAATATGAGAGAATTGGTCAGGGGTCTGAATACTTTTCCAAGGCACTGTGTATATATATATATATATATATATATATATATATATATATCTTGGCGAGAGCCGAGTTCAAATCAGCATGAAGTTTTAAAATCTACTCTCGTGTAATGGAAATCATTATATATAAAAAATAACCTATGACAGGGTGTACGGTAAGACAATGGGTGCGTTGTGAGGCCGCTTATAAAATGGCTACATTTTGTTTTTATTTAAATAATTACACAAACTAGCTTTAAGGAAAAAAAATAAGAAATACATAATGTATCCTTCCACTGAGAAAAAATAGTCCCTGAAGACTGTTTGACTGTAACATATATTTTGTACTTTTTTATTTATTTGCCATAAACATAACATTGAACTTTTCCATTTATTGTAACATTTTCAAGATGAAATAACATCTGAGGGAGGATTCATGGAACAGCCAAACACTGCACTGGCACTCGAGGGAGGTTTTTTTTTTTTTTGATTTTTTTTTGTAGGAAATGATCCTGCTCAGGCTTTGCGGTCTTCAAGAGAAGCTGACCAATAATTTCTGAGGCTTTTTTCACACCGATGGCCGGTAACTGGCATAATTTCCCTAGATTGTAAACCAGCATTAGATTATATGTGGACTAAACGACTTCTGTGTCAGTTTGCGCAGTGCCGCAGTCCTTCCCGTCCGCGGCGAGCACAATAGAATTTTATGCCGAACCCAACCTGAAGCCCAACGGTTGTGTCAGCAGAGAGCAGGAGAGATTTTAATTGTGTTTTAAATATGTTTCTGAAATCGGAGGGTAGTGATGAGATGTACATGTTGTGTTGAATTAAAAAATTGCATACTCACTAGTCAGTTTTATAAGGCGATATTTAGTTTAATAAGTAGATGCCGCTGCTGCATATATATTACATGCTGAGTGAGACTTACGTGGTGATTTCTCAGATGGCTTTTGAATAGTGTTACTGTTACTGCTTGCCTCAGAGTTTTCTTTGTTCTGTTCTCTGACTAAATAAATACCACAGTATACTTGCCAGTTTTTCTGTAATTCTTAGTGACAGAGATGAAAAAAAAACAGATTGTTGAGTGATTTAAATGTTGTTTCAGTTGTATGTTGACATGTTTACTATTAAGGCATAGTAATATTAATAGATCAGGTAAGTAAGTTGGTCTATGATGTCACAGTCGTGTGCTAAGACAATTATTACCGCACGGTCATGTGATCTTGTTCAGCCAATCACAGCACTTAATCCAAGCCATTATATATAGACGTGCATAGACCTACAGTAATTTGAATGTGAGCTGTGTACAGCTAAAATTACAGGTAACTTAATGATGATACACTAATAATGAACTAATAATAATTTTGCATTAATGTATAGTGCACATAAGTACAGTATTGTCATTGTCACGATAACCTACCCATGTCACCCTACCTACCCTATTTTATTCCGCACCATAACTGGAACCACAACATCAATTTATTTTGGCCCAGTCATGCTGCAACCTATTAATAGAACTTTAAATAAACACATAGAGTAGAATCCTGTACATTTAAAAAGGAGTAATTGGTTTCCTGGGTTCATGTTTGTTGAAACAGTTTGTAAGGATGAAAGGTTTTTTTTTTTTTAAATTTTCTACCATCAACACTTTTCAAGCTCTAATATAGGATGTTTCCTTTGGCACTATGTGTAACCGCTGATGGTGAGCTTCAATCCCAATTTTTCTTTCTTTTTTATTTATTTATTTATTTTTTCAATCGCAGCATGACATTTACAAACTGTAGCCAAATCTAATTTAAATTCAGAAGCTTGACCTTTTTATCTACAGAGATTTTCACATTATGTAAGATTTACTTAGAAAAAGTTTGATTTTTCTAAAAGGAAAAAACAAGATGTTAATAGCATTCAAAAATACTCAGTAAGTCCTTTTCAAGAGTAAGTAGCAAGGTTCTGAAAAATATAGCGTTATACGTCCCCACAAGCTGCTACAACTGTTTAAATAACGTACCTGCAATTTTTTTTCATTGTTAACATCCTGACATCTTTTAACACTTAACTTTAAAGTCTGTTTCAAAGCTCTTTTCAAAATGTCCGCTCTAATGCACTAGGGTTTGAGATCTGTCCTCTAAATCAGTGGTTTTCAGCCCCGGTCCTGGGGACCCCCTGTGTCTGCTGGTTTTCATTCCAAATGAGCAACACGTGGGGATGTGTAATGCTTTATTTTTTGGAACATGACAGTTAACTATATTTCTATAACATTACTAGTTTTACCGGTCTGGTAAAAACTTTGCATTGGTTTAAGTACTTAACAGTCATACTGTACTAACATTTACCTTTCGATTCTGAAGTTGAAGAATGATCTGTATTTTCTGTGTGACTCTGTGTACTGCTTTCAGACTCCTCTGGTTTAGGAGTTGGTTCTAATGTACAAAATACAAATGTGGTTAGTTTAGATGTTGGAAGTGTATCATTTTCTTCCAACTGTATAAAGAAAGATCACAGAAAGTTGATCAAATTAAACCAACAAGTTGCTGAAAACATTTCCTTCTGTTACACTGAACAAGAAATGGTTTGCTTGAGCTGTACTCTAAATGAATATAATTGATTCATCAGTACAAAATTATCTGGAAAATTCCACTTTGAATAGCATCTCTTGTGTTGAGAATACTATTTTGATCGCCCGGCTAGGGGACTGAATAGCAATTTTGAAGTCTGGGGTTAACATTTTAGATTAGGATTACATTTATGTATAGATTCTCCTAGAAGCGTGATGTTCCTGGAGAATTTGCCCCCTGATGAAGCAACAACGTGCACCTTATATTTACCCCAGATGACAAAACTCATTTTAAAAGAACCGAAGTAACAATAATTTGTATAAAGTAAATAGACATGTATGGTATCTATACAAATAAAAAATAACAAAAAAAATATATATATATAAAAAAATATTCTTTCTGGGATTCATTTAAGTTTTCCAGACACCTGAGAGGCACTGTGTACAAAGATGCTTACCAAGCCAAGGAAGAGCTTTGATTTCAGTGCTCCATTCACTCCAGTTTCCGTTACCCAATAAATCCATTGCTCTGACTTGGATTATGTGAAAATGACCAGCTAAAACATCTGTTAATTCTGTCGTGAGATGTGTAGCTTCCACCTGTGTTACATAAATAAAACAGATGCTAAAACACAGATGCATAAACCATCCAAAACAAACAGACATCCTCCTGCTCAAGAAGAACTTCCTAAATTGAAGTGAAATTGAAAACGAAATAAAAAATAAAATACAATAATTCTTTCAAGGTATTTATTGTTGTATTTTTCTTTATTGTTCTACTAAATCAGCTATTTTAATGTACAGAATGTTTGATTTTTAAAGGTATGTTAGCTTTTTAAATGGATCTGTATATAAACCTAAAAGGCAGAGGTTTATTTAAATAATGTATTTATTTAAGTGCTGCTGAGACACTGCAGTCTGTGACCGTGAGATAACTCACTTCAACAACATGCAGCTACGTTTTGTCCAGCAGTGGCATTATTTCAAAACACAAGATTTTGAATTCGGATATCCTGACTAAATAAAGCTACCAGGTGGTTTCATGAAAAGCAAAATACTTATTTACTTCATTTCCTTCCACCTATTTATACTAATCTATTGAAACACATTGTTTTCAAAGTCTGTTTGTTATGAATAAAATAGTTTTGATAATCACAAACCTGTTTTAGACAGTTCTAGGGTTCTTTAATAACAGTCTGGTAAAGTTATCAAACCTTAATTATAAACTGTTTAAATAACGGTATTCTTGAAAAATGGTAATAAATAAATAAATAGAAATACTACGACTACTACTACTACTACTACTACTACTACTACTACTACTACTAATAATAATAATAATAATAATAATAATAATAATAATAATAAATACAATAACATAATCTTACTGTCTATCCTCATGTTTTCTGTTGCATGAAATTAAGATAACACCTAGGTTACAGTACTTCCCACTTGATTAGCCACATACAGTAGAGAACCCGAAAAAAGAAATTTAAGTTTACAAATACAGTATAAGCTTTTATGTTAGATTACTAACTCCAACCCACATATATTACTACATTGTCTATCACTTTGCTAACTGTTTTAGTCATGTATCTACAGTATTTTCATATCGAATCAGGATATCAGAAGGGGGACCAACCAAATGAAACAAATATTCCATCTGCTGGAATAGCTGATGCACCAGCTACACGTAGGGAATGCATTGTGCTTGCTGTGTGGACAAAGCAGTCCCTACGTTACCATCTTGCACAAAGCTGCAAAGTGGAAAGGAAACATAAACAAGAACTAAAAATGGAATATGCAAAGTGACTGAAACATGTTCTTCTATAACGTTCCAGCTGTATTGCTGACTCCTTTTTTTCTAGTAGTTTCTGTTTTTGCACTTGTCAACAAAGGGCAAACAATTGAAACCTCAGCATTTGTCATCTGACCACAAACCACAGGTAATTGACCTGCTAAAACTCACCACAGACCAGGACCTTGATTCCATAGGCTTGTACTGGACCTGAAACCTCAGGGGGAAAGAGCTCTCTTTGGGCCAGGTGGCAGGATACTCCCAGTACACTCGCAGTCGTCTTGGGGAACCATGGACAGGCTCTGCTGAGACTCGCTCTGGGGGATCTGGCTTCACTACAGGACAACAGAACACGAACATTAGGTTAGGCGTGCTATGCTAAGCCAAGGCCTACTGACCACAACAAGCAGAAGCTTGCCATTTGAACCACCAGGAAGTCGTTGCTCTAAACAGATGATAAATGAGGCAATTAGGGATGGCTTGCCATATTATAATCTCACTCCTTGAGGAAAGGGAATGTTTTTCACCTAATGTAGCATATAATATGGGACACTCTTCCTCAAGATAAGTGGGCATTTAGTTATAAAAAATGAGGTTATGCTAGCTAATAAATCAAAAATGTCTGCAAAATTTGTATTGCAATCCGTCAAACCCATTGAGAGACACGCAGGCTACAAATGCTTAGGCATATGGGATGATCAGTATAACGAAGGGACTTATACTGTCAGTGCACTAGTAATTAGAGATTATTTTTCATAATTACAGTAATTTCTGTAGTACATTTTAAAAAAAAATGTTGCATTCAATAATGAGCAAATCCAAACACAATGTATATGTTATATATTCGTTTAAAGAAGGTGTAATACATTTAATACATTTTCACACTATAATTAACAAAAGTATGTAATTAATGCAGCTACAATCCATAGGCCTATGTGTCTTTGTTATTGATAAACAGAAATCGGTTTTCATATCCAGCTTTGAAAACGGACAAACACTTCTGGCATTTAAGTACGAAAATTCCTCAGAAAAAAGGATAACTAGTAGACATTCCCTCCATTTAAGTATGCAAGTACAGTATCTCATTATTATTAAGCTAACATATCATCCAAGCAAACCTTAACGAAAAAAATCAATTTGAAAAAATACTTATTTTCTGAGAATCTTGCCCAAAGTATAACAACAAACGAATAACAAATCTATAGTAAAATAATAAATATTGATGTTACAATCTGCATGAGCCTCATTATTTAACAGAAATATCAGATAGTGTATGTGATAGTGTATGTGATAGTGATAGTGTATGTGATTGTGATAGTGTATGTTTTTGTCTATCTGCAACTACAACAGACTTTTCTTTTGCAATTTAAAAACACAAGTGTAATAAAGTTTCATACTGCATATAATTTGCTCCTACACAATCATTTTGAGAATTTGTCCCAGTGTGTGGTGAAAGCATTTTGCATCAACAACATACCATAGAAAATGTTCATCTAGTTTCCAAGGAACTATTATATAACAGAGTGAGTAAATACAGTATGTTTGAGGCATAGCTCCTGCATGCTGAAAGTGTAGACATGCTTGCATGTGAACACTGCCTAATTCATGCTTTCCTGAGGGGGTTACACCAGACTGGTATGAAAGTTGTAATTGTAGTTCTAAAGTATTTAATTGCTCACATAACTGTAGTGTTGGCATGTTAGCAAAATTGTATTTTTCCATTTAAAAAAAAAAAAAAAAAATATATATATATATATATATATATATATATATATATATATATATATATATATATATATATATTCTGTATAACAACATAAAACACTGTACAAAAAAGATTAGATATTGTTTAAGAAAAAAACAGTCTGAAGACTCAATGAAGGATTCTGAATTCTAAGCCTGAAATGAAATGTGTTTGTAAAAAACATTACAAAAAAAAATAGTACACAAGTATTCAACTGAGTTTACCAACTTACCAATATCAAGGAACTGTATTTTAGACAAGGTAAATGTGGATCCAAGAGGGTTCACTTCAGTGATGTTAACCACATAAGAAGAGTGCCAGTTTTTGGGGTTTTTTATGGTGCACACATTTGTTCTGAAGAAGTCCTGATGACATGTCTCGCTCGCTTTAGAGGCATGCCTAAACAGAACAAAACAGTGGTGCTATTATTAATATTAATAACTAAATACATACCTTTTTTGTTTTTGTTTTGTAAAAAGTTTAACATGGGACAAAAATGGGCAAGGCAAACATTATGTCCACCATTTGGGAACTATAAAATGAAACAACTGCCGGATTTGAAAAGTCAACATCAAAGCAAGAAAAATAAAAGCTCTTGGAAATGTTTTCCGTTGTTTTACGGTATGTTTTGGATGTTTTATTTCTATTTCAGAAGTACTATTTACCATCTGTTGTAAAGCACATTATAACAGTTGGAGTTGAAGGATGGATAACTTGTTACTTTAATTCAACCATACTTTCTAAAGTAGATAAACAATGTGTGACAGGGCAGAGGCCCTGCACATGTGTTGTGTTGAGTTGGAAGGGAAGGACTTAATCTCTCCCTGCCAACTCCATGTGAGAATGTGGCTGGAGTGAATAATTGAACAATTGATGATTAATTAGGTTGTGGGGTGAAGAGTTTCGGTAGGGTAGGGACTGTGTTGGTGAGACCGTGAGTGAAAGTAATGCCCAGCCTGACGATAAAATCAAATTAAAAGGTTCTGACATTAATTGTGCCTATTTTTCATTTGGAGTGGAAGTGAGCCGAACAATCTTATGGGCATGCTTTGTGTTGCGTGCCTTGGCATGAAAAGCTTTAGAAGTCCCGTATTGTTTGCTGTTGATATGTATAGAGTTCAACTTATTGAAATAGAAAGCTGTCAAAGAAGTGGTCTCTGCTATCCCACTTCCAGGCATATTTTGCTGATTTACCATTTGCCTAATGAATATCACCCAATGATTCCACCCCCCTCAGTCAGACAGCAAATGATCATTTTTACAATGATGTTAAGTTGGTGGGCTCTAAAAAAGTTTTCTACAAGAGCAAGTTGACGGTTATTGGGGATGAGAAACCAGCAGTTACAGTAATACATCAATACAGGGTTTCCTAGCTAAAGCAGATGTTCAAGAGAAGAAACTGAATAAATTACAAAAGGAACGATCTTTGAATTATTAGACACGCTACTCTTCAGCTGAATAGCAGCCAACCCTTGCTGTTATTTTCTTCTCATATAGCCAAGCGCATATACAGTGTCAAACATTATGGACTACTGCCCTGCACACATTGTGAACACATCATGGAATGTGTTGTGTTGGACTGATGAAACTTGAAGTCACTCATATTTCTTATATTCATATACTAGGACAGCACTGTAAACAAGATCCAGGTCTCTGTGGGATTTCCTGGTATACCGGTATGTTTTAAAAAAGCAACCTTCTTAGCAGGCTTATTTGGCAGGCAATACGGACCAAAATGTGCAGTCCCTAGCATTCTCACATTGTGCCGACAAAAAGGAGCTCTGCTGTTTAATGCTGCTAGTGATTATTTCTGGTGGACTTCACCCACCCCTTATTTGTTATATGAGACTAATCACGGTACCCTGGAGTACCCCATGCAATATCTCCATCTTTGTCGAATTATTTATTTTGAGCACGGGGCACAAGTACGTGCAGCAAAACCATTAAAAGCATTGGAGTCGCTTGTCTGCTAATATAATTGAGACTGAAACTTGTACTGGCAGATTCCTCCAAAACCAGTATTAAAATACAGTAATAACACTAAATTTAAATAAACCGCCTGCATTGCACTTAGTGGTGCTATGTATAAGATGATAAACGCTGTATTAGTGTACCTTTTATGGAACGTGATGTTTATATGTGTATGTTGCCAGACATCCTAGGCATACAGTTGAAATCATTTTGACATGCTAATGATCCTTTTCATTGGAACCTCTTTGTCTCATTATGTGTACTGCATTTTGCACTGTTCGATGTAATGACTCACAACAGAGTTTCATAACGGCATTTAATTTCACGTTGAGATATTACTTCAAGGTTTTAACACATAGGAGACAAATAGAAAAATAAAGAAACTGAGGCATAATTTTATATAATTCAGTTTTATATAATTCACAGGTAACAGAATGTGTACTACATATCTCTCCTCTTAGTAAGCTGAGCTATGGAGTGTCTTTTTCCATTAAATGTCAAGTAGACATTTTTAAGTAGCAGATACTGTTTCACAAAAGCACAAAACATAATAAAAAGGTGTGTGTTGGAGTCCTAATGGCAGGACAAAACATAATACTGTACTGAAAAAAGTACAAAAACAAAGTCATCTTTTATACATATACATAAAATGTCAAGTTAAAGTTAAAGTATAAGATGTGACCGGAAAAAAAATAAAATAATGTTTTTACTCAGAATTGGATTTAAAGGGAAATTTAAAAATAGCTCAATTAAATAAAAAAAACACTAAATACCTTCCAAATTATTTGCTTTTCAAACTTTCACTAGGCAAAATGTTATTTATTAGAAATGTTTTCCATACATTTATTACCTTTATTTGTGTGCTAACAAAACCTGAAAAATAAATATTCAGTACTTTTTCTGCCGTGTTGTTTAATTTGCCCTGGCATTTGTATTATTTTTTTGTAATATCGTATATTGACTACCTACTCATTTTGGAAAAATACAGCTGTTGCATTGTGCCTGAGTTCTTAATTAATTTAGATTCTCATTTTAGCTGTTGAAAAAAACTAAAAACCTACCGGTATAAATTAGTGGCAATTACCGGAGCTGTGTTTTGAATGCAGTTTATTCATATTGTCACTTTACAGTGCTGGCAGGATGCAACCTGCTTGTTTCTCTCCCAGTTGACAGTATACTTATTAAAAGCACACTCCACCGCCGCAGGTACTTTGTACTCTCCATGTTGTTGTTGTTTTGTTTTTTTTCGTGTCTGTGACAAAACTCAAAAATCACTAAAATCATTTTCCTCAGGATTTTCTGTGATCAGTGATCAGAAATCTGTCTTTGCTTCCCGCCTACACATTTTGATTCCCGGGCTCCCTGCTGCTTGTGACGCTATGATCACAGAATGGTGCTATAGGCTAGAAAGGTGTTTTCTATTTCCTTAGCAATGGTCTTAACAACCACGACAGGTACCTGTTTATGTGCAAAATGACAAGATGACTGCATGTGTTAGAGAGGGGCTGCATGTATTGAAAATAAAATAAGTTTGTTATTGATTTTATCAATTAACATCGGTACCCTTTCCACTCCTCACTTCATCACAGCTTGGTGTAAATATTCATAACAAATATGTTCTTTAAAAGTATACCATAAGACTAGACAAAGATGGAGGTAATTGTTGAAATGTTTGGTGACAGGTACATTGGGAGGTTTGACAGATAATACATTTGAATGTATTCTTTAAAAGAATGAATCTCCCACCTGAAGGTTGAAATGTACTCAGTAGGCAGAAAGGTCTTCACATTTTGCTCCCAGGAACAGCAGATGCTATAGTAATTTGCTGCTATGCAGTGGATTCTCAGTAATGCTGGACCATCTGTGTGTTTAAATGAACAACAACAAATGAACACTGCTAAGTTTCAAGGGTTTTCAAATCACCCCAACATATCCTAACATTTTCTATATGAAAAAAACACAATAAAATACCCCTTGTGAAGATAACTTCCTTATATTGCAATGTATTGGCCCTGTATATACGTTTCAAGGCATTTGCATTACTATGGTGCAGTTTACCTTGCTGTTAAAGAGCTCATATATTGGAAATTAAAAAACACGTCTATGGATTTTTAGAGAATCATAGAATATTGCCGTGTATACCCTGTAAAGTCACTGTCTGTACTTTATTGTAGCATTTAGTAGACCAACATTAGGTCTGCGAAATCAGCTAAAGATGACTTTTTATATAAAAAGGCCTGCATATTAGTCCTCTCTGTGTTATTTTGTCCTAACCATTTGGTCCCAAGTAGAAACTAATTGCTGTCAACCATGATAAAAGGAGAACTGTTAAAGGAAATGTGATGATGTGTTACAGATACAATTCTCTCAGCCTTGTGCAGAAATAAACACAGAACAACACACCTTTACAGGTAACCTACACTGCTATACTGCTGTACTGCATGCTTATCAGTCATACAGACAGTATCTGGTATATGTTAAATTTACGTGACAGAACATTTAAAAACTCCCATAATCGCAGACAGATGGGGCCACACTGCATTTTGACTAATTACAGTACAAATACAAACACCATTTTTCTGAGAGGAATAAAAAAAAAGAAACAGCTTAGTTATTGCTAATATTACACCATTAAAATAAACTTTATAAAGGGCCCTTGATCTTTTGGAACTTTAAGACAGGATAGTATTTCAAGTGGATTTAGTGCTGTGGTAAATAATATACTCCCAAGTATCCAAATGTGGAAGAACTGTATGCAAAGCCCAAATCCAAATCTGGGAAACAGCTCAAAAACTGTATGTGACAAATTGAGCAATTTTTAATAGAAGACATACGAAGCTTGAGATCATCCATATAACAATAACCCACCAAGTCAGCATAGTTAAATATAGGACTTTCTCTCTTTAATAGTAGTTCAAAGTAGTTTCGAAACTAAACATATTCACTTAACAAAAGGGGCTATTTGCAGTTCCAGAGCAATAGGGCAATGCAAACAGGAAAACGAATACCTGGC
Source organism: Acipenser ruthenus (assembly GCF_902713425.1). NCBI lineage: Eukaryota > Metazoa > Chordata > Actinopteri > Acipenseriformes > Acipenseridae > Acipenser > Acipenser ruthenus. Next base: position 33,490,206 of record NC_081190.1, on the reverse strand, counting down.
TTTGTCCTTTGCTGGTTTTAAAAATAGTTTGCAGATGTCTGTTTTTCTTGGATGCAACCTTTAACTTGACTTCAAATAACTTAACAAAGGTTTTGAAACTGTTTGAAACTTTATAATGCTGCCAGATATTCTTAGCTCAAATTAACCAGTTCTAAGATGTAATTTAAAAGAAAAACAGGACAGCTACAAATGCTTTGTTTATGTTGTTATATAAACTTAATTTGCAGGCTGTAGTATTCATGGAAGGCAGTGCAATTTGGTGTGTACAGTAGGTGCGGCAGCCAGCTATGCATCAGAGGTGTTGTCGGATGTCATTTTAGAAACCTGTCGTGGTCATGTAATAGCATTAGTGGCACCGGCTATACTCCTTGAAGGTACCTGTTGTCTTTGTGCTATACAGCACTGTCCTGTCATGTCAACTTTTGATTATTCAGGTTAATCAGTCATCAAAAACACAATAAAAAACTTTACTGTGTCTATTTTAAATGACCGAACAAAAACATGAAAAATATGCTGAAAAATAAAATATTTGAGACGAATAATCCTTTATAAAAGTGTACCACAGTAAAAGCATAACAAAGTGTAATAAAGCCCAGTGAAAGCATGGGACAAACATAGGTAAGCATTGTAAAGAATAGCGAGGTATGGTAAAGTATATTAATAAACATGGCAGACCAGGATAAACTATGGTCAATGAACTGCATAACCATGGGAAAAGCATGGTAATACTGCAGAAATACCACACAAAAATACTGTGGTACACTTTTAAAGGGCCATTTGGCTGGGAAGTGGATTTTTGGTCTTTACCCTTACACTGATGACCATGTAATAAGAAAAGTACAGCTCTTGATCTATGTAAAATAACACTGTAAATCCTAGTGCTCAACAATAAACAATCTCTCTCCCACCTTTATCTTCAGGAAACCAAAGACTGTTGGGAACTGCCCTTCCTCTTGCCAATAGACCATGGCATCTAGAAACTTACTGCCTAACACTAAATCGGTGGTAATTTAAAGAGACAGAAAGTGGCTCAGAACCTGTAATATTGTGTGTGTTCTGTGTTGGGGGCGGGTTTTACAGGTAAACAGCTTTAAGCAATCCATTGCAAAAACATTAAGTATGTTGTCTTATTTTCAGAAAAGCTAGTTTCCAAATTTCCAAGATAGTTCAGAGTCATTGTAACTTGTTTGTTAACTTTACGTGCAGCTGAAGGTATTGTCAATTACTCAGTGATAACCGCTGCAGAAAATTGGTATCATAGAAAAAACATAACGCTGCATGCAAGAAACTGGCCAATAAATGGTGTACTACATCATGACTATAATGAATTCCTAAACAACATGAAGAAAGTTGGGTAGGATATACAGGGTGATTATAAAGTAAGTTTACCACATCAATAATATGGTGTGTTAATGTGGTAAACTTACTTTCTAATCACCCTGTATATATGCTGTTAGGACCCAGGGTTTTGAAATGGCAAGAAATTTGGCAGTGATTAACCAACAAACCTGGTCCAGCAAAATCCCCTGTAAATTTGACTAATTTACAATAACTGTGGGACTTAGAGACTTTGGGGTCTATGGTTTTAGGCTCATTTGGTGCAGGTATTCATTAACCAGTGTGAGCATGTCATGTTGATAATTCCCTGATAAAATAGTACATTTTTGATGTTGGTATTAGGTTGTTTTGACTAGCACTCTAGGCGGAGCATGGAGGATTGTTACAGGCGTGGCGTGTGTAAATCAATAGAGTTAGAGAAGTAGGCAGGTTCAATAAATAGGATGGATGAGCCTGTGCAACTGTGACTGTTGCACCCTACGTCTGTGTAGGTCAAATAAAGTGTGTTTTACCCTCCTAGTGTAATTAAGGGATTATTAGTATCTATACATCTTCCTGAACCCCTCCACACCTGACAGGCCCCTTACTTACCATTATATTTTATGTAACTTGTGCTAGAGAAGGTCCTTAGCCATTTTCGTGACAACTGAATGAGCAGTTCTTGAAATAATTGTAACACTCTAAATCTCTAAAACAGGTCTCTATTGTGTACTATCAAAGGTTAATGTCATATGAGACCCTGCTTTATTCTAAACAACATGCTTCCTTTGGATACAACTGGCTTGCACAAACATCACAGGGATTAAACTAGAAACCCTCAGGACATGGGTAATTCAATTAAGCTCCAGCAAAACAGGCTGGGGATAGGGGTGCATGTACCAGTGACTTACATCCAAGCCTCAGTGCGGTGGCTCTCAGGAGCTGCCCCTTCTTGTCGTGACAGCTGTAGTTGCCTTCCATTGTGGAGTCTGAATTGGTCAGGATGAGATTTCCATTCTGTAAGACTGCAAATGAGGAAACAACTCGGCTGCCATTCAGTCTCCACTCCACTGCAGAGCTGTCAATACAAAAAGAGGAATCAAATGAAAATTACACCTAAATTTGTATTGGCTATCCATGTAAGCTTAATCATTTTCATTGGCAAAGAAGTGTAGATTTTGGTTGACTTTCTTTTGAAGTTATGGTTGCGTTTTGAAGTTATGGTTGATTTTAGTTGATAATAGATTCTGAAAAAGTACAATGCTTGCTCAGTAGCCCCATTTAAACCATGACATGGTGAATCCACACCAAAGAAATACCTAATTAACAAAATGCCAAGCACTGCACATGTAAATAACAACTAAATGGATCAAGAGCATATTTATACATGGGAAGATAAATAACAATTCCTAGAATTGCAATGTAAGAAATTAATCAAGAAACAGCCTAACATATATGTAAGCCCCTCCCCCTTCTTTTCTCAAATGCTATAGAAATACATACATTTGTGATAAAGGGGAATGGTTCAACTTTCATGCAGTCAGCATATTATTATTATTATTATTATTATTATTATTATTATTATTATTATTATTAACAAACACTAATTTACAAAAAGTTTAGTTTTTTCTGAAGATGCTGCTATTGTCAAATATTTTACATAATACAATACCCTTACCCATATGGAAAAATACCTACGTACCCATTTCTGGAAGCACTGCACAAAAGAGTTACATTTGATCCTATTCTTCCATACTGGACATCTGAAACTTGGCAAGAAAGAGCAGATAGTTAATAGAGCTAACTACAAACCAGGCAAGCCCCTGTGAATAGCACAGTGTATGCCCCTAGAGAGCATAGCTCTGATTTGCCAGACCTTACATAGCACTAGGATGGCTAATCCTGTCCCGGACTTTGGCTTAACACAGCCACATGGCAAAAAACAATACGTTTTCATGAACAAGTACAAATAAACTGATAAGTAAACTGATAGGATAAAATTTCTTTTTGGGAGTAGTAGAAGGACAAGAATAAAAAACAAAATGTCTTTATCCATGCTCATGCTCAATCCTCAAACAGACCATTTGCGTTTCTCAATCACTTTCAACTGAAGGAAAGGTTTGCAATTGATATTGTAGTAGTATGGTTTAGTAGTTATGGCAGACAAGTATCAAACAGGCTCAAAGGTGTCAATACAGTATTACAGTTAGAAAAAATGAGGAGTCATTATTAACATAAACACTGTAAAGAGCTGAGACAAGAACTGTGCTTCACGTTGTTTGTCCAGATCAAACTGTATCACCACCTGCAAATAAAAATAGAGCAGCTTCCTGTGAAACTGTGTAATTTGAACACTAGAATTACTAATGGAACTGAAAGAGGTGTGAACTTTGTGAATCAACAATCTGTTACAAAAAAAAGAAAAACCAAATACCACTCATTAAATTATTACAGTGCATTACTCTAAAGATCATAGTACAACCATTAGCAGACCCACAGCACCAGCAGAGGCAACAAATATTGTATAATGGTACTGCCCCTTCTACAGACATGGTAGCATGACACTGCAATGTATTACTAGAGCTTATTGGAAGAATCAGGCTGTTTGCTTGCATCAACAACCTTTTGCTTACATGCTCACATTGAGCAACATGATTTTCGCACGAATAATCCTGGATTCAAATTAAAACTGAACGCTGTCTTACAGTAAAGTTTGATTGATAACTTTTGACCTTTGAGCAAGTATGTTTCTAAACTGGTTGACAACAAAGATCTGGTTATTCCTGACCTGCTATACAATATCATACATTGCTTTTTCTGTTTTTGAACAGATAAGCAGGCCTGCAAGAATTGTGATATACGGCCTTCTTACACTGACAGTCCCACAAGGGATAATGGTCTTTCCAGCACACAAAGTACAATTATTTGCATTCTGGCAGTGGCTTTGCCAGAGGCTGTTTAGATACTGAAAAAAACGAAGAGACCAGTCATTTGACTTTTTTTTTCTTTACAAGCATATTAAAACAGAAAAAAATGATTCCACGCATGATTACAGCTCATACACATAAAAACAGCCACTGTGAAGATTAATTTATAGTATGCTGTGTGAACAGTGCAAACTTACTTTCATTCGTCCATATTTCTGCCTTGACATGGATGGAGATTAGGGATGTGATTAGAGTGATGATCACAATGCCTGGACATGATGCAAAACCAGTCATCTGCAGAACAAAACATTGTGGCCCTTTAATTACACACACTGACCCTTTGGAACACAGCAACAAGAAATTACTCACCCCTGAAATGAGCTATTACTATATCTGATACTGTTCTCAGTATGAAGGGATTGTTCTGGTTACCCCAAGGACACCTTCAATGAATGTCTGTGATTACTCATCAGTACAAAAATCAAATGTTCTGAAAGATGACACAAACAAAATGAAGACAATACGTGTTATCAAAAATCAGGCCCTATGGAGTTATAGGCCTTCTATTTTAGAAATCCAAACTCTGTAGTTCAATAAATATATTTGAACTTCGCAAACAGGTTTAAAACCAAATGAATATAAAATCATGATACACAGAGACAGTCTACCTTTGATTTATGTCTTAACAAATGCATTGGCAATTGTATTATATGTATAAAGTATTGGCTTCTTAGTTTAGTTTTGTGTTAAATGTGTAGTACATAGCTGCCTCCCCAAGATACTGCCTCATTGTGCTGCTCTCTAACTTGGAACTCATGCAGTTTGCATGCAAATGCACAGACTCTCAGCAGGGAGCCCCAGTGTCGACAATAACATTCTTGAGAACCACAATCACAATTTAATTGAAAAAAGGTTTTTTTCATGTTTTCGTTTGGTAGAAATGTAAAACATTTAGTGATGTTCCAGAGACTGATATTATTATTATTTTATTTGTTTTGAATGACTCTGAAAAAGCATACTTGTTTCTAATAGAGCCATTCTAATACAGGAATTATAGGAAGTTCCACAAAGGAACTAGCTCAGTTTTAGCTCAGTGTTTCCAGAAAGTGAGCATACAAAGGATAATAAGACAATGTTAGTCCAACACAGCATTGCACCCCATTGTCATCTGGCACACTGAGATTCCAATACCATCATATGTAATATAATCAAAGAACAATTTAAGTGTTGACTCTGAAATATTTTATAGTCATCCATTTGCCAAATACTCAAACCAATGTAAAAAATTGTACAACAGAATGGTCCATGGACAAATTAAAGAAAATACACTGCAGTTCCTGTATTTACTGTATCTATGCATGCTTCCCAAGTCAAGACATTGTTGTGGGTCAAAAATGAGTTTATTTAACATATTAAATTGCGAGTGTGAATTGTGTCAAATGTTTAAATAACAAAAATATTTCAATTTTTTGCCAGAAGAATACAGCTTAAAGGTCTATCCAGCACCTACAGCACTTGGTTAAACAAACAAACAAACAAACAAAAAAAAAAAAACACAAAATGCTGGTGGAATCTTAATTTTAATATTAACCAAAAAAGATGTTACAGTAGCAGAGGTATACTACATCACTTAACACTAACAGACAGGAATCGTGGCATTTTTTTTTAATATATAGTTTAAAGTTAATTCTGGTAAATACATCTTTGCCTTTAAGGTTCATGATTTGTTGTTTAAAGCAGCTTGCTTAGAGTCAAGCAGTAAATTTGTGACTAACTGAACTATGAATTAAAAGGCTATAGAAACCCTTTATTATTTGATTCTACAACAAACACAGTACCTTACCTTTGCTGTATCCTGTTTTGTACGTATCACAGAAATGTATCTTTCATCATAATATGATTGTTTTTATATTTTTCTTCACACATTGATAATGAATCAGCCTGGGATTAAAACACTCAATTTTCAAAAAATAAATAAATAAAAATATTTCTCTCTTTTTTTGCAATAAATGAAGGGAAACTCCCTACTACACTATCTCTGTAAACAGTCCTTGCATAAGCATCTGCCAACGCTGGCAACAGAACAGGGAATTACTAATTGTATATACTACATATATTGTACCATTAACCTCACATCATTATTTGTAACTGTTAGTTTAATGCTAAAGGGTCACCAGAAGGGAAATTGCCTTTTCCGTTGAAGGGATGCAGAGATGATCCATGTAGTCAAATCTAATGCCAAAAAATAAATCTGTCTGAAAATGAACCCTTATTTCTGAGTAAATCCTTCCTGCTACACATTTGCAGTTACTGTAGCATTTAGTTATTTTATCAAATGTCTCCAGTGGCATGAAGTGGAGCCACAACCAAACCAAAATAAATTAAACAGATTCAGTTGTATTTCACTTACCTAAAGATAAGTTATCAATGTATTCTTGATTATATATATGTATCTTTCAACTGCCCGTTTTCGTGACTGGTTTCACAGACCTGGATCAGATCTGATCTTGGACAATTAATTTGGGCTACACTGTATTACAGCCAATTAGCACCAGTTTGTGTAATTTCTACTGTTTGATAAAAAACAAAACAAAACAAAAAAAATGTATTAGTGCTTGCTGTAATTAAAAGACTTTGCTGCTTTACTGTGTTACAGTACTGGTTTCTGCAGTCGAGTAATATACTTAACCTTCCTAAGGCAGAAAATCAGTCATCAACACTTGAAAATAAAGACTCTGTCAGGTTACTTTAGTTCAGTGCACAGAGTGAAGTTCAAATTTACTGGCTTCCTTAACTGTCATGTGAGAGTAGTTTGATCTTGCGGGTGTTGTTCAGTACAGCGGACTTTCTGAGTCAGAGAGGGTCACTTCGGTCTAGGATTTTGTCAAGGAGCATTGAGTGGGCTGGTACTGCAGTAAATAGACACTGCAGGTCAAACCACAAAACTCACCCACAGACCTAGGGTACAGCAGGTACTACAAGGCCCATTTCACACACAAATGCTGCTACTGAGCTGTCTCAGAGACATAAAAAAATATTTAAAATACCCATTTACACAGCACGAAATTGCGCAATCTATGCCGGTATAATACCGCCATAACCCTTTCACACAGCCAAAGGGATCCTGTGAGTACAACTTTCAAACCTGTCAGTCAACAGATCGTTTTCATGGCAACAGCGATTTGCCCATAAATTACAGCATCACGCACCGTCCCTTCTATTTGTGAATTCACCTCCTCATCAGCCCGTAAAGTTAACAATTCCTTAACTTATTCCAGACTCATATTACTACCTCGTTCTTGATCAGCCATTGTATTTGAAAATAAATGAAAGCATGTAACACCAACGACAAAAATACCCAACATGTCTGGTACACATGCAGTCATGGGATGTTGACTTTCAATCCACGCCCACTATAGCGCTTCAGTGCCGGCACAGCATTTCACACAGGAGTTTAGATGGTTCAGTGTCTTCTCTGAACCACCTCGTAAGGTAGTTAAAATATGACAGCTCTGTGACGGTATAGGCAATCCACACAGACTAAAATGCCACATCAGTGCTGGTTCTGAGCCGTCATAACCCGTCTGTGTGGAAGGTGTACAAGTCATCAAAATGTCTATGAATTGGTGTCTATTTTTGCGATATTGTCGCATGGCAACTAGGGAACTGACCAATGAGGAACTCCTTACCTTGCGTGCCTTCAGTAAACAATGGCGGAAGAAAAGATCATTCTTGCAGCATCAAAATACCTGGAGCTGTACAATAAAGGGCACAAAAATGATGAAGAGGCAATCAGGGAGAATATCTGGCAGTCCATTTCCAGGGAACTGGATATAGCTGGGGTGTGTGGTTCATTTACCTTTACTGAAATAAGTATTCTGAAAAGCTGTTTTATTCTACATTTTTATTAGCTGTATAACAGGTCTATCATACGTGTGATTTTTTTCCAGCTGATGATACAATAACATCGTGCAAGCCTGTCTCCACTGGTGTGAAAGGTAGTGTCGCAGCGAAAGTACCATTTTAATTGCAGGACAAATTGCATCAAATCCGGTGTGCTGAGACCTTAAGTCTTGGTTCTGTTAGTATTCATGGCAATACATTTCCTAATCCCCTACCCACGCATAGCACTCTACACAAATCTCTGCCTAAAAGGGAACCTATTCTAGGTAAGCCAGGACTGCGGCAGCTACTATTTCACCCACATTCCCATCCAACTGGCACTTGCCAGAGAAGCATGAGTCAGAATAGAAAGAGGCATTTCAAGATCAAGTCCTCCCTGCCAATAACTACTGCAGTCACCTACTGTAAGAACATGACCCTTCTGTGACAGGATCTATAATTTAGGATCACAAACTTACCAGTAACACACCTTTTCCAAGTGATAGCTAATTGAACCACCATGTACACCACAGTTTTGTTTACTGTGCATATTAATTGCAGCCATTTCAAATTTCACACTGCTCTGCAGCCCGCTCCCATCAGTTCCCTGAGGACCACACCTAGAAAGTTCAGTGCAGTCAATGGGATTTTCTGTCCAAGTGACACGCAAGATATGCCACTTACTGTACATGTGAAGTTTGTGGTACAAATGCTACACTGTAGTGGGACCCTTACTATAACCCTGTAAAACCCAAATAAATATGTGCTTCTTCAACATTTTATAGACAGCCAATAACACTTACGGTAAGTGCTCTAAGTGTAATATACAGTACCAGTACTTTACAGTTGATCATGTGACACCTTATTTTATGATACAACTTTTCTTCCAAATAATTCCTAATAAAGTATGCCCTTTGTTTTATATAAAAAGGAACGCAGAACTTAAAAACTAAATTCAGAAACTCTGGTTTGGAACTCCTGCAGCACAATGGATGAGCAAATATTCTATCATTAAATACAGTTAGCATTCGGATATCCATTACTCAGATACATGTCAGTCGTGTTTTACAGTCCTTGTATTAAGAATAAAATCAATCCCCATTATATGTATGTAACAAATTAATGCACTTATCTGTCACATGCGATTTCTGACTCCGTCACCAGTTTTCTAATACAAAGCCCTTCAATGTTACAATGTGCTTGTTTATCTGTCACAGCCCGCAGGTTTTTCTTTTTATTGTACCGTTACACAGCGCTTCCTCCAATTTCACATGACGAAAACGCAGCAAAAACAAAGCGAACGAGACAAGCTATGGTAATGTAAAAGTTAATCATTAAACAGTTTTAGATACTGTGATGCATTTTTTTTTTTAATCTGTCATGTTTAGTTGCTTTTGTGCATTTTCATTTACAAGTAAACTGTGACATTAGGGTCTTATCGAGCACTATATTCTGCAATTTTGAATACCGACTTTGGATACTGTTTTAATTCTGGAAACTGTTGTTGGTTTTTTTTTTTAATCTTTTGCTTAATTGCATTGGCTTTTATGTTTTACGCAGTTCTCTACATGGGTAACATTTTGATTTCATTTTCCTGTTGGGTCGTTTATGGAGAATTTTACATACTGCTACAATATGTACCAGATTTAAAAGTATGTACTGTATTACAGTCCACGTGTCCACAGTCATCTCTTTTGGCAAGTGATATTTTCAGAATCATACCGTTCTGAATTAAAATACTTGAAACATATAGTACAGTACCAACAAAACCAATTACAGTACATTTAAATGGAAACTTACTTATTTTAAAACACAGTCCTTTCAGCTATGTATTTTTGACATTCAATCTTTTTTGTTTTCCCTGAAAAGACGGACAAGGGTTGGAACGGGCCAAAATGAAATAATCAGATATGCGTCACACTCGTTTAACTGTCACTGAAGTCAAAATTTGATAGGGTAGGATATGTGACTGCTGACTATACTGTATTCTTGAACCATGGACCAAATATTAAACCATATGTTGACAATTTATTTTTCTGACAAAACATTGTAGGAAAAGATGCATTCTTACCATTCTAAATTACCAATTCAATTCTAACTAAGCAAAGGATGAAATGCTAAACTTCTTGGCCTTTAATAAGTGATCTATCACATATGTGTTACAACTTGCAGCTTGCTTCAGCCATGTGTTATCTGCAAGGCCACATTCATCAAATTACTGTACTTGGCAAAGAATGCACAACACTATGTTCAGAGCTCTGTCCTTGACTTGTTGTGACCCCCTAACATTTTTCTAACTATATTTTGGACTCAATGTGGAAATAGGAAGTGCTGGCTCCAAGTGTCTAGCTTCAAGCTGGCAGGGAAAACAACAGCAGAAATATAATTTTCAAAATTAGTGGAAAAGAAAAAATAATTATTGTAATCATCTACCTTCACATTTATCATAGACATGACATGTGCTTCTGTCATATCTGCATTCTGCATGTGTGTGAGATCTAAATACTGTAGCAAATGGAAAGGAACATAATATGTTGGTAATTATTTCATTAGCTACGGTGTAGCCTCTTTAACTGATTGAAAATGTTTTATAAAAGGGGAATGGATACACAGGGTTGCATTGCTATTTACTAATGTATATTCTCTCCTGAATTATCACTGTACGTCCTAAAACTAAATTCAGGGGCACACTGCAAAATCTAAAACTCCTACTGCAGTACCTCTGCGTCGTTACAAAACCACAAAGCAGCTAGCTGCTGTTTAGAAAGCATAGGGTTGAGCACTGTCAAAATGAAGCCGGTAAACCAGGGGCATAGACACAGTAGTAGAACTACAATTCCTAGGTGCTCCTCTCACACTGCCTCACCATCCTTTCACTACACACAGTCAGCAGCTTCTCCTCAACTACAGTAGTTACAATGTACTGAGTGATGTAGACATATATTTAATATTTTTGGACACAACAGTTTACTTTGATATTAAAAGATATTAGAAACCACATCGTGAGGCAGCACATTTCTAAATGAACACACCACCAGGCTATGGTACGACACGTAGTGATTCATTTTACAACATATGAAATGGACAGCTGTTCAGTTAGATCACAAACAGCTCCATGTCACAGTGTTGATTTAAAATATGGGTTGCAATAAGGCAGCCAGTAAAAAGTTATAGAATTTAAATGATTAATTCCTGTCTGAACTGACACAACTAAACTACAAGGGTTTCATAATATCACAACCTGAAGCTGTACCTGTGCAGTTTCTGCTAAAGCAAGCGCGTAAATCATTCCTGAGAAAGTCTTAAACTGAATTTAGTGCCTTGAGGTACTGTTTTTTGCATGCCTCACCAAGTATAACCCATCATATAGTAATATACAGGAAACTTATCGTTAACCTTCAGGATGTAATGCAAAATGAGTAACTGATTAATTGGAAAACAGTTTTGCATTTCAGACTGTATAAAATATGTAGACATTCAGTATATTTATGAGTGTACATACTGTTTTTACAGTTCTATGGATGGGCATTTGTCTTCTGTGACTCTTCAACTTGCTGAATTCATTAAAACAATTGCATACAACCTCATAATAGTGGGGAACAGAACCAAGCAAAATTGCAGACTGCAACAAAGCATTCCCCCAAAACCACGAAAACAACAACTCACTGCTATTATTAGCTACAGTATATGACCCTAGTCATCTGCAAATGCAAATGGGTGGGATTTACAAGGTTAGGAAAACAGCCTCTAATGAAACGGTTCTATATTGCAGCTGTTCTTCCATGATACCAAATTGAATTGTTTTACTGGAATTCAATTTTAATACAGAATAATAATGAAATTAGCCTTTCAATAACTAATGAGTGAAAGCTTTTTGAGTATGGGCAGATGGAGTTTTATCAGAAAGGTTAAACATTTAACATTTTTTAACCCAACAGAAAGAATAAACACAGCTGCAAAACAGTGCACTCAGGGATGAGTGAAAAGAGATGCTGAAAGAAAAGCTGTACAGTGTTCTTTCATAAAGTCAGGTACCATCCAAATTAGATGACTTGTCACAATATGTTATACTGTACACACAGAATTCACAATTGTTAAACATGTGACCTGCATTTTATTCTAATCCCAAAAGATATACAAAATTCTAATTAAAAACACTCTACATTAAAAAAGAACAACCACAAAATATACTCCTGGGGTCTATTAAGGTCTACTTTCAGTTTATAATATTTCAGTACAAAACATTCTACATTAGAGTTGACGGAAGGCTATAGGGGTGTGGGCTTTTCGGCTTTAAAAAATAAAAAAATAACAAGTGTGTGTGTGTGTGTGGGAGGGTGGGGTTCCCTTTTCAACAAAGCCTGGGACACACAGAGCTGCCTTACAGAAAAGCGTGCCTCCCTAAACCCGTGTGGCAACGGGGACATAACAACATGACCATTCCAATAACCAGAGTCTCACCATTTCACAAATGAACAAGCTGTGCAAAAGTGGAAGATTATTGTTATAAGTACATAAGTCACAAAACCGGGATGGTTGCACTGTATGCCGTTATAGGCATCACTTTTGTTTTACACAACACTTTCCACATACTTTTTTAAAATACAGGCACCATTTGCTTTTATTATACTAGAACTGGAGTGATTCACATTTAAATGAACATTAAAATACAGTATCTAAATATTAAGAAACTAAAGCAACATATGGCTTGGTATAGTAAAAAAGCAAACACTCCTTACTCAAATGTACTGAGGCATACAGTACATAAATAAAATACCACAGTGGTCCATGGCAATGGTAACTGTGGCAATATAATGTGTAATGTCTCAAAAGCAATGCATTTTCTGTCCCTTATCCATATTGCTAATGCTTTTAGGGGAAGTAGAACTATAGTTCTGACTTTTCTAATAAACTTCAGTCAAAATGTAAAAATTAACATGGAAAAATTAAATCTAAACATGGACTTACTCAATTTGTCATCACTAAATAAACAGTCGCAACATAGCCTGTGTGTTTGTGCATATTTTCCAAAAATAAAATTAATGAACTGTGATCGGCTTATTTGTTTGTTTGTTTGTTTGTTTTAAACATGTTGCACCTTGTACCTTGTGATATTCTATAGTTAATTCTACAGATGGGTTGAAAGTACAGGGATTGACCCTGCCTTCTGTTATCTGCAGTAAATCTAGCCCATTTTACATACCAGTACAGTACCTTTATATAAAGGCATGAGACAGTCAGTAATATTTGATATTAGCCAGGTTTACATTTTCTTAAAAACATACACCTCTGTAAATGGTATCTCTATTAATTTCTGTCTACAGGGAAAACCCCTGCTTTATCTGTGATGAATGTATGTCTCTGCTCTGTTTGGTTTCAGAAGCAATGCCAAAATGTAACACTTCAGTGTCGAAATCTCAGTAAGAACTAAAAATACAGTAGGTTGCAAGCTGTGGGATGTCTTACAGTAATACTCAGTACTTCATTTTTATTTAGGGGCAGGTGTTAAATGTTTTCTGTTTATATAACAGATACTGTTATACTTAGTATTTGGTTCTTCTCAGTTAATTCAGTTAACTGAACAAAAAATATTGACAAGCCAGTGTCAGACTTGCTAAACCAACCAGCAGTATAGAACAGTTTGGATATCAAACTATTGAATTCATTCAAAATACTTCAAACAAGCATATAAGTGACATTCAATAATATTTTCTAAGAAACTTTAGCCAAAATATAAAAAATAACGACACAGAAACTGTCTAAACATGGACTCAGTAGCAAATAAACATTATTATTATTTATTTCTTAGCAGACGCTCTTATCCAGGGCGACTTACAATTGTTACAAGATATCACGTTATTTTTACATACAATTACATTACTTTTTACATACAATTACCCATTTATACAGTTGGGTTTTTACTGGAGCAATGTAGGTAAATTACCTTGCTCAAGGATACAGCAGAACTGTCCCCCACCTGGGATTGAACGCACAACCCTCCGGTCAAGAGTCCAGAGCCCTAACCACTACTCCACACTGCTGATCTTAATATAGTCTGTGTGTTCAGGGACGTTGTATTCATATCGCTGCTACTGACTCTTAAACCTACCAACAATAGTACAGAAACGTTTGGATATCAAACTTTATTTAACCCATAAAAAAAAGACTTCAAATCAACAATACAAATGACATTCATTCCCCCTGTCAGGACTGTAATAAAAAGAGCAATGAGTACCATGAAAAAAGAGTAATAGAACACTGGTTCTCTTGTCTAATAAACTTCAGTCAAAATATTAAAAATAACAATGTCACCATGACACAGTGGACCATATTTTCAAAGAGTTTATTCCAGTCTTTAATTTATCTAGTGTATTAGAAACTGAAATGCTTTGAAAATATGGTCCAATACCTCACATACTGTACTGTAGACCAACATTCTGATACTCAACAAATTGTGTCCTAATTAAGTTTCATCACAACTGGAAAAGCAGTTTCCTCGACATGCAATAGAATACACCACGTAAAAATGTGTGACATACAGTCAGATGGAAAGGCAGCCTCCAACTACAACAGATTATGATAATCTCGATAAATTGTGTCAGATAATGTTGTTAGCAAGTTTCATTTTGTATATGCGAAACAGTAAAGTGTGAGACAGTGTTAAGCGAAACTGTGCAGCAATGTGACAAAACAAATAGAACTTATGCTTTTGATGATTATCTTTCACACCACAGGCAACACAAGTGCTCACCCTTTATAATGCTATAGTGGGGAGCCATAGTTACAAGACCGTGCTTTTTGTGTTCTGCCTTATAACGAGTATAGAAGGGCTACTGTAATAGCATTATGGAGCAAATGGGAGCCACTACCCTACTGTGTTATAACCGATGCCGCACTATAACGAGGCATGTTATAACAGATGAGCACTGTATATTTACTTATAACTAAGGAAAAGCAGGAAAGGTTGCCTCTATAACACAATAGAGGGAAAAACAGAATATCAAACACCCAAGCTTATCACAGATGTGACTTTACTTAGTTAAATACCAGAGAGAGTTAATTACATAAATCCCCTCTGAGAGACAAGCAATTGCAGAACACCTCGTGCACATATGACTGTAAATATGACTTATAACAATCAAAAAAAAAAAAAACAAAGAATACTTTAAAAAAATTTAGAAGGTGTATACATTTTCATGCGTCAAGTAGACTACATTGTGAATCATTACAGCAAAGCTTTCACGAATTCAGTGAGTTATTCAAGTGCTACAGCAGACATCCCAACACTGTGCTTGCTTCAGAGACAATCATGAAACAAGTCCAAAACGTCAGGCATTTTTGTTATTACTTGTGCTTGGAATTAGTTTGGTCAAACTGAATTCTTAGTCTTTAACCCATATCTTATTTAATGAGGGTATATTCTCTTTCAACTACCTACATATACTCATCACCCACATGTTGTTTTACTAAATACAGTCTAAAATAATACAGAACTTATGCAGTTTTATATTTCAAGTCAGTTGTTTTAAAAAAAAAAAGGTCCTGTTATCAGCAATTTGGCAAACTCTATTTATACTAAGCAAACTTACCTCACTGATGTGTACAACAGCCATCACAGTCAACTACACATTCTGCCAATGGCTCTGCATGCACTCTTCAAACATTAATGGTTTATGAGGGAAAAAAAAACACCCCTGATAACTACGAAAATAGAAAAGTAACATAACCACTAAGAAAGAGTCTTTTTTTAATACTCCTAATGGTAACATTCCTTTCCATAAAAAGCCTGCTATAACTTGTACTGAAGCATAGCTAGTGTCTGCTGCCCTGTCATTTAAGCTGAAACACCAAACAATTCAGAAAACAAGGGCTCACCTAACAACTATTTTAAATAGCATTGCTTTAGTACTAAACACCTGTGGCTTTTAAATCCAGCCTTGGAAGGTAAATAGGAACTGGAAGGTCTCTTTACAGTTACTTATAAAACCTGATTTGTTTGGAGGTGGGTCTACAGACCTGTCACACGCGGAAGCATCACACTTTTTACAAAGTAATAGTGTTAATAGTTTAGAATGCACATTTTAAATGTTTGTCAAGTGTCAAAAATATGCATATTGTTTTGTATTGATTGTATGGAGTAGTTTACGCAGTAAGCCAATATGTATATATTTTTTTAGCCTTTTCCATATACAATTAAATGATGTACACATACAGGGCAAAGGCCCGAATGCTAAAGCTAAGGCTGGTAGCGACTGATTATGGGGCGCTACAGTAGGTGGGCGCAAATGGGTGCAATTAGACTTTGCCCTGTGAAGTAATTTTGGTAGCATGTTTTGCCCCAAGCTTTTCTGTCTGCGCTACTGATAGGTGTCGGCCACATATTTAGGAAGTAGACTTATTTTCACCAAAGCAATTTTGAAGACAGGGCAAAGGTTTGCCTTTACAATCTAAACAAACGTCCTCAAAGCAGGTCTTTTCAAAGAGCTAACTCTATCGCAGGTAAGCTACTGAACACACAATAAACAAGTAGCTTGTGCTTTGCATGGCCTTCCATTAAAAAAAAAAATGATGGCAGGTTTCTTGTGATGGCTTTTCTGATTACAAACAATCCCAATATGTTGCAGTTTAAATGTTTAGTAAATGAATCAAAAACCAACACCTCTATTACAAAGCAATTAATGTACACTGCATACTATAGAAGGATGGCATGGTTATAGATTCCAGTCCATGGAGTTACAGCATCTTTAAGGAATGGAATGACCGTCCAATAAGCAATTGGAAAGAAAGATGATGAATGAAAAAAAACTGTTTTTTAAGTAGCATGCAGCATAAGGGACTGCTTAAATAACTCTTGTTTGTCTCTAAGTCACACACAGTAGTCCACAAGACAGGGCAGTGACTAATGGTTTCCTTCCATTCTGAAACACTTTCCAAAACATTTTTAATGAATGGCATTAGTGCTCCCATTCAAACAAACAAGCACATGTTCAGTCACACTAACATAAGGCCCTGATAAACACGTTTTGCTCGAGAAGTGTGAATAATGTAAATTATTGCTCTGCTATCCTTAAATGTTTAATGAATAAATAGAAAAGTACACTGCATGTTGTGCACAAGTGTTCAGAACTAATAGACCCGTTTAAGATAAATTGCTCAAATTGAAACACTCAATTCCAGAGGCACCAAGCATAGTATGGTGAGGACAGATAAACAAAGTTTACAGTGGTGTTAAGCAAATGCTCAAATCAAGATCATACAGACCCCAGAGAGAACAGGCACACAGAACAGCAAAGCAGTTTTACAAAGCCTCCTAATGACAAAAACAAACAGAAAATGCCCACTGCACCTTGCACACATTGCACAGAAGAACAGTGTTTTTTAAAACTTAAGCCACATGTAAATACATTCTGAGTGCTCTATGGAATCCTGTTTTAGAAAGATTTCTGCGTGAATTTATCAAACATATGCTCAAAAATAGTCCTCACTCCACTATCATCAAAGGTTCAAGCAACAGATTAGTCAAACAAAAAACAAAATCCAGTCATCTTAAATGCAAACCAAAAATGTTAAAATGTTCAACACATCTGGAAGAGCTATCACCATCCCAGCTACTTTAGCCAAGGTTAAATATGTCTATGGCAGGTACTAGACCCATGTAGGGTGTGACAGGCTGACAGACATGATCAGCGCATAAGGGTCCCTGTTTATTTATTTATTTTTTTTAATGACCCCCCCCCCCCCCCCAAAGAAAAAAGAAAATTAAGTCTACTTTTTAAGAGAAATAGTAATGAGATCTGTCAACAGCAAACACAAAAAAACGTTGTCACTAAAACTGGGCAGAGTTCTCCCGGAGGGATACTTCAAACACCCATTCATTCCTATGGCTCAACTCCAATAGGAATACAAGTCCATGCCAGACTAATTTCTTAAACTCAGACTGCCTTGAAACCTTTTCAAACAGGCATGAAATTATGTCATTTTGCTCAAATGATCATTGGAATGATCACAGTTTGGCCCAACACATATAATACGGGGTACATTATAAGGCACATTATGTTTTAATCTGCATTTTAAACAGCTCTCTTTAGGAAAACAGTATTCCTAGTGCATGGCTTATAAACATGATGGACTGCAAGTTCAGTCAGTTTCTAAGCAATGAAAACTGATCTAAAAAACTCACCGTTCATGTGTAGTATTTTTGTTTTTAAAGTGCTACCGAAATACTGTTGTGATAAGCAATAAATGAAGAAGCGAAATAGAAGTTGCGGGCTTCTTACTTTCGAGTCCAGATAAGTGTAGTTTTATTGAAGATAAAAGTTCTGAGTTGCAAAGTTACAACCAGGCATCTTAAAGGTTACAGGTATACTCTCTCCAAGCACGGATCAGAGCAATACAAAAAACATTTCGGTATTCTCAGTTTAAATGCAGTCTTTCAGTGACATCAAAATGTTTCTTTAAACCAATCAGACAAAGACACAAATCTCTTATCACTTTGTTAATTGTCCATTGTCCTAACCCTAGCTTCCAAGCATCTGGTTCAATCCAGTTTCTCTTTGAAGTAGCTAGTTTTTTTATAACCCTTCTAAGAAGACCTGTTTTATATCTAGTCTGTAAATATGTTTAACAATGTGTTGGCACCTCTAACACAAAAACAATGATCCACCCTAAATGGCAAATGCCTTTCTTGTTAGAACTGGACATCAAAGGAGAGGCCAACACCTATTTCAGATTGTTTTGGAGCCTTGTCCTAGCAAAGACAAAACTGACCAGAAAGATCTTTATCAACTTACTGTCTAACTAGGAATTTAACCAGAATCTGACTTAATGTTTAACCCATTCTGTGAGGTTGTATTCGAAGCCCAAAAAATAATTTATATCTAAATAAAATGTTCCAACAAATACTTTTTCAATCAGCCACATTCATTCTTATATCATTTACTCCCACACAGCCTGACAGAAAATCCCTGATGTGGGTAAGAAAGCTATAGCTTGTCAGTGCTGCACCAGACAAAGACTTCTTTAAGTGACTGAACACACAGAGAGCTGTGTTCAAGAGGACCAGAAAGGCCAAGGTGCTTAAAATACTTCACATCCTTTTCATCAGCCAAGCCTACCTCTCAATTATCAATGTTGCTAAACCAATAAAAAAGAGCAATAGCACAAAATATAAATGAATAAAACTTACAAAGAACCTACAATACATCCATATTTTATTTGTGCTTTTACAGCAAATAAGCGAAACCTTACATTAAGGTTTGTGTTTAATTTTATAATAAATTACAAAATACAGAAATGTTTGCCATAGTTTAGGTAAATTTGTAAATTCATGCAAATCCCTCACATGAAGCTTGTCAAAAGATGAATTTCCAAAGCTATTGATGGGCCTTCATGATTAAACTAAATAGTGCTATATGATTTATAAGTGATGACAGCATAGGAGTAAAAAACACAGCTAAAAGTAGTATTTACATTCTTTACACGCCACCATTTTTATTCTCATCCAATTTGATATGCTGTCACGTTTCTCAAAGATGCAGAATACAAACTTGCAATATAAAATGCAATTTTAATTTAGTCAGGAGTTAACCAAGCATGCTGCATATGTTTATGGTATAGCATAATCCCTTTAATTAACTTTATTAATTTGTCTAAAAACTTCAATAATCAACAAAATACTGCGATTCAACAAAAATCAACAGAATACTGCGGTTCAAAAGCCGCATTACTAAGTAATGGATATGCTGGAAAAAACAATTACATTTAGGGAAGATTCTGCCAAGTTAAGAATCCTGGCTGGTTGCTGTGGAAAACATCCACCACTGTGTTCTATCACAATACCTAACTTTAATCAGCTTTTGAGAAAAAAAAGACCCCAAATGAATGCTTCAGGCAGGGCAAACTGTATTCTTGGTAGATGAGTCACAGCCATGAAAGGCCCTAGACCCAGTCATTCGTAAAGAACACTGACTGACTTCAGGGAATGAATGGTCCTCTCATATGTACATGTAACCTGTGCAAAATGAACCCCAAATGCTAAATTTCCAAACACTCTCAGTCTTCCTAAATGTGCAAATGTCTGTAACATTCAAGGGAAACAGGGAAAAGTTCTCCTGCAAACACTTTTAAAAAAAGAAAATGGAAGCAACAGTATTCCAAAAGAGGCCCTCAAATGAAGTTTACAGCCAGATTCCTGTTTCGTCTCCTGTTACAGAGATCCATATTGACAAACCCATACTGTATTTCTTTCTCACAAAGCATACACAAATGTAATTTTGTATACCTAAAGAAACAAATGTTAAACTCTCATCTTCACCCTAAAGATTATTTCCATTAATTTGTACTACCATTTAAAAATAACACTGACAATGCATGGTAACTTAATGATATTACTTCAATTCAAATGGCTTGTAATCCTCTCGATAGCCAAACGCTGCGTGTAGAATGATGTATTTGACAGATTCAGGGTGTTCAAAGCACACCTATGGTTGATTTGTTAGCATCTTGAAATGGTAAGCATGTGTAAACGTGCTTTCTTTTAACTTTCTTTAAGGAGTACATATCACTGCGGTTAAAAATCATACTTGTGTTCATGCTGAGCAATCACAAACAGATACCAAAAGTACTATGAGCACGTAAGGAGAAAGGAGCCTGAGTAATAAAATCTTCACAACAGAGCTGTCAGGCGTTAAAAGGGTTTATGTGTTATGAGGAAGAAACACTGCTTGACAAGGGATCAACCACTGTGCCAACACAATGTGAAGGTTTTATTAGTGTTTGTCACAGAATGTGCGTTTTAAGTAAATGCCAAAAATAACATAAATCTTGGGGGCTTAGGCTACACAATGTCAGTCTGGATTAAATCCAGCACACTCAAAATCTGCTGGACTTTGGTGTACATACTTTTATGTTAATTTAAGACTTGATTTTGAAAATGTGTTTTACTTTACAAAAATAGGACCAAAGCATCAAAGTGTCCAGTATCTTTCCAATATTACAAAAACAAAAACTGCTTTATTTTTTTTTTTTTTTAATGTATAAACGACCATGGCCTTGTGAATACATTATACATTAGCAATATGAATCAGACTGAGGGTTGCTGGTTTCCAGTGAAAAGACTGAATGTACCGTTTTAATGTATGGACGCTGAAGGTTTTTATGTGTGTCAGAGGTGGCAACCCTAATCGGTTCTCACTGCCAGTGCAGGATGAGCCATTGTGAATCATCCATTGGAAGGACTTGTACTTCATGCAAAAAGATGAACACTGTGTACTGCAGTAGAAGTCAAAAAAGGTTGTATTAAATGCTGCCTCAAACCAACAGACCCAGTGGCTGCATCTTGTATAGCACAATGGGGCAAATCCTGCATTGTTAATCACCACTTTAAATGAATAAACATTTTTTATTGTTTTTGGACAAAATTGTGATTGATTAAATCTTTGTCTAATTAGGTACCACTTAGATCCACAGGGTATAAATGCAGACCAATTGTTTCATGTTAATTTAGCATCCCTTTTGCAAAATACATTAAGCATTTTTTTCCCCCTAACATTTCTTGTGATTTGCACATAGAAAGTCAACCACAGTAGGTGTTCTACTTCTCTTCCAGGCCATGCTAGGCAGTGTTTGCTAAAATGATCAGCTACCAACTTCTCAGTCTCAGGATGAGGTAAAGGCAAAGTAGAATCATCTCCATTGTCTGAACTCAGTGAGATCCCTTATTTACGAGATATTTTAGTTACACATGTGAGAACAGGATGGCTTGTAGTGACGTCAGAGCAGGAAGGATAATGGACACAGACGGGCCTGAAGTAAATGAAAGCACTGATGCGCGGATTTATTGTAAAATAAAAGGTTTAAACAAAACACAAAACACTGAACAAAACAAACGGCACTTTGGCCAAAATAAATACAGACAAAACAGACAGTGGACAAACCCCAAACAAGTATTGTGCTGGTCCTTCCAGCACGAGTTTGCTATTTTAATTATTTATTATTTCTTTCATTTTTTCTCCTCTCTCTCCTGTTCTCCACTGCGAACACACCGACCCCGTGTGCACGAAACACTCTTTAATTAAAAGTTGAAAATAAAGACCTTTAACACTCTTATGCAGCTGTGCTGAGACTTGATTGTTAATCAATTATTCAATTGAATCTCAGCACAGTCTGCATGTGAAACATAAAACACAAAATATGCATAGGGGCGGGGCACTCTGCCACATATGCAACTTACAGCTTTTACCTTACCTTTTACACTACAACAGAGAAACCACCTATTTATAGCATCTGATAAAAGAAAAATGCCCTACTCACAGTGCCTAAATAATGCACGATCTACCCGTCTTGATACCACGAGCCATTCACTTCATTTATAATCAGGTTTTCAACACAAGATGATCATACATTATTTAGGTAATGTGGATAAGGTACAACTGTTCTATTTTTGTTCTTTTAAATTTGTATTGCAGGCTTGTGATTAACATAGTCTCCAGATAAATGACTTTAGCTACACTGTTTGAAGGCTGTTAGTGCTGTCTTATACACACTGTTGGACCGTTGGTAGTAATTGAGGTCCATGATGGATAAACACTCACTTAAATCATCAAAACAGGCGTCTAGAACTGTATTTGGGCTTTGTAGACTTTTCAAAGCCATTTTATTTATTTAGGTTAAAAGAAAAATATTACAGGTGGTCTTAGAATAGTTTTGACACAATGTGACGAGGTACTCCCAGGCCCTGTGCTTATTATGTTTTTTGTTATTTTTGTATTCGTTTTATTTTTTAAATGTACTGTTTTGTGTGAAAAAACACACAGTTTTATTATTATTATTTACAGCCTGGATGAGGTTAGGATTCCCCATCCAGATAAACAGTGAGTGCTTATTGATAAACTCTCTGTTGACCACGCATATGATAAAACCCGTGTTGAATGTGGTTGAGGGGTAAATTAGGTAATTGATAGCCAGTTGACCCCTCGGCCACAATATAAAAGACCTGCAGCTTTGGCTGAACGGGGTTGAGTGTTCAGAGGTGGAACGAGAAAGTGAAACAGTAAGAACTAGAAACAAATATAAGCAATTGCTACTCATGTTGGCTTTAAACCAGCACAATGCTTGTTTTATTTAGTGTTCGCTTTATTTTGTGTTTTGTCTGTCTTTTTGCCAACGTGCCATTTTGCTTTACAAAAGTGTTTTTATTTTTTCAAACTTTTTATTTTTTTTATTTATAACACCGTGTAACAATTTTCTTTTTTTTTTTGGTTCCTGGGTAGTGTTATTTCCTAATTGCTTATGCCTCAAAAGTATAGAAAATGGCTATTATTCCCCACAAACTTTGCTTTTGTGACCAGGACAGTGATATTTTGAAATTTACCTATTTTCTAGAACATTCCAGATAGATTCAGTGCTGAGTAAACTTGGAGTAACTTCTAGAACTTTCTAGAACTTTCCAGTAATATAAATAGTAGTATAAACACAGGGGCCTTAAGCCCACCAGTTCAGTTTAGTTCCAGCTGCCTAAGTGGATACATATCTGCATTTTTCTGAGATGGCATCAAGAGGCTGCAAGCATCCGGCAGACGTATTTTGCTATGTCTGCGGCCAATTTATCAAGACAAGAGCGAAAAAGTACTCCGTGGAAGCATCTGCTAAGATGTGTGAGGCCTACAAGGCATATTTTGGCATGCCTGTCGGGGATCAAGACAAACCCTGGGCACCTCATTTCACCTGCGAGCACTGCAAAAAAAATCTGGAAGGTAAGATGGACAATTGTTGCTCGGAATTTTATGTTATAGAATTTGTTAAAATTTTTAAAATTGTAAAAGTTTTTAATTTTAAAATGTTTTACAATTTTCAGTGTTATTGAAAAAATATATCATATATGAAAAATGTTGTGAGAATCTCTTACACATTAGTCATGGGTGAAATAAATGTATTTTTGTAGGATGGTACAGAGGGGAAAAGAGAGCCATGAAGTTTGCTATCCCAAGAATTTGGCGGGAACCCACTGACCACTCAAGCAACTGCTACTTCTGCATGGTGGACCCTTCCAAGCGGACCGAGTTCTCTGTGGGGAGGAACAACGTCAAGTGGGAGCCACTGGTGGACCCCCGGAAGGTGCTGATGAATGAATTCCCCAAGAAGCTCACTAGTAAGGAGAAAGCGGCTTGGAACAGCTTTGTCGCAGTGGTTCGGGGCTTCCTGGGCAATCACAAGGCCGTAAACTATGTGGAGCTGGTTGAGACGCTGGTGAAGAACTACGGCACAATGGGCTGTAGGATGTCCCTCAATGTTTATCTTGATAAATTCAAGGAGAACATGGGAGCGTACTCGGAGGAGCAAGGCGAGCGCTTCCACCAGGATATACTGGACTTTGAACGCCGCTACCAAGGACAGTATAACGAGAACATGATGGGAGACTACATTTGGGGGCTGATTCGTGAAAGTGATTTACAGTATAATCGTAAATCTCGAAAAACTACTCACTTCTAAATCTTTTGTAGTCATTTTTGTATTACTTTAGTATAAATACATGTTAATTTGGATTCATATGTTTTTTTTTCTGACTTTATGTGAACGAAAAGACACAAATTCGCCTGTTTTCTCATTGGAAATAGGTAAATTTCAAAATATCACTGTCCTGGTCACAAAAGCAAAGTTTGTGGGGAATAATAGCCATTTTCTATACTTTTGAGGCATAAGCAATTAGGAAATAACACTTACTACCCAGGAACAAAAATTGTGTTACATTGTGTAATTACACTGTGTGAGCAGCGCTTTCAGTCATACCCGTCTGCTGTTGATTTTCATTCATTTCCTGGTATGACGTCAACCAAAAAAATAAAAGTTACTTGGAAACTGGATTTACTTTTGTCAGCATAGCACATAAACTTCGTCCTTAGTGAGTCGTCTGTGGTGATGTACTGGCTAATGACAGACTATTTTTTATTGAAAACAAAAGCTGGAGAAAAGTTTGTAGCGTTTTTGGTAATATTTTCTTCTGAGAAACTAGTGTGAAGTTCATCAAAATTTAAAGAAACAGTGAAGTTAATAGGATGATACATTTTACAAATTTTGGCACTTCAGTGTGATTGGTTAATTTCTGATGTGTGATGTGTAATCCTCGCTATTGTGGCACCTAAAATTGCTAAGGTGGGGCACGATTCAAAGAAAGCTGAGAACCCCTATAACATACAATTTAAGTCTTTACATACAGAATTTGTTTCTGTTTTAATAATGCAAATTAAAATGTTTAACCCTTCAAAACTGTGACTATGATCCAGTATCTCATTATTGAAACTGATAACAGAGTAGCTTACTAGATGAATCCCTCGCAATGTAACAACTCCAATAAAAGCAGCAAAATATCACACTTCCTAAAAATAGCTCAATTTTCCTACCAGCTGAAGCTGTAAAAACTCAGACTGTAAAGCTCAATCTGTAAAAACATACAAAGCAACTGGACAAGCGGGGAAAGCATTTATCAAAACTTCTCTTTAAACAAGGTCAATGAAATGTGCCATAGGTTTATTAAACATTAATTTTCCCAAACCTAAAAAAAAAAAGCTTCTTGCGGGGAGTTGTTATTTGCTTGCTTATTGCTGTATTTTGCTTTTTAGAAAAATAACTTTTTAAGAGAAACCTACTGTGGTTGACTTTCTCTGTGTCACAACACCTGAAACCTACTGTACTAGGGGTTTGTGACAAAGGCCCTGCACAGTATAAATAGCATAAACATTGATATTAGGGCAGAGATTGGAGTTAAAGCCATGCATCTGGTTAATATTCTCTCAAATAGGCAGACAAGCCAGCCATGTGAGAATGTGGTTGGACTGTGTTGTTGGACCTGACTGGAGCAGAACTGTAAATACATGTGAGAATGTGGTCAGGTTTATAATTAATTGTCAATTTAACCTGGTTATCTGTATTTAAGGGGGAACTGCTAGTCTTCTATCCAGATCAGCCTAGGACTTATGTACAGTTGATGTCTTTCTGTGGTCAATGGCCTGAGTTCATATAGCAAACTCTTTTTTTGATTTTGTAAATAAGGCAGAATTTCATAGTGGGTGTGCAGGCATGCACTGACCACAGGATCCTAACCAGAGGCATCTGGATCCATCGACCAGCACGCCAGACTGAGGCACGTGCCTTAGAACCACTTCGCTAGAAGCCTAATATAGGCCCAGCTGAAGAGCTCCTGCAAGAGGGATGAAGGGACTCATGGTGAGTGGTCGCGGGCAGAAAGGACTCCGGTAAGGTCGTGGCAAGATAGATTGTTTTGAATCACCTGTGGAGCCAGGTTGGCTAGCTTCATTGGTATGTGAGCAATGGCATCTGTGGACTGGAACAGCACAGAGTCCTGTGAGGGGCCCATTTTTACATCTGCTTCCGACCCATACCCGCTACTATAGGACCAGACCCGAACCCGCAACCCGCTGCAGCGCTGTCTTCTTACCCACGACCTGACCCGACCCGCTTTAATAAGACCTGCAAGCCGACTCAAACCCGCAAGTGTTTGTCCTTTACCTACTGCCTGCGTCGACTGACTCTCTCACGCTCTCACACACACAGAGATATCTCTACCATTCTCCACAGATTATACTGTACAAGGCTTATACAATATGTGGTTTATACAATACGTGGTAGCTTTCTCTAGTGGTCTGGATCAGTGGTGTAGTGGTAAATAAAAAAAGTGGGTAAACTCCTGTTTGGTGGAATTGAACAGATAGACTGAATAGATAAATATGAACAGCTACTTTGTTATTGGCCCTCAGCCAACCACAGCCCCCCATACAGTTATTTCCCCTCTCACGTGCCGTCCTGACTCAACAGTACACTTCACGTGAACAGTTCTGTGAAATACGCAAGATCTCGACTTTATGCCACAATAAAGACACATTTATTTTCTCAAGAACAGCACTGAGCCATTCATAATTAGCGTGTGTTTTCCTTAATATTAAAAGGACTGCTAAGTAATTCAGAATATGGGCAGCTGGCTCTTTGAGCTAAAATATATATATATATATATATATATATATATATATATATATATATATATAAATGGCAATACATGCTATACTGAGTATCCTGGTGCCTTTCCTATAGGTTATATGGTCTGATTGCATCTTGACCACTGGATTATGTTTTTACTGTAACATAAAGAGTAATAATGGTATATGTAGTGTCAGAGTGGGTCATAATATCATTCTGTGAATGGAATTAACAGAACTGGAATATACAGAGGGGGGTTCTAAGCCATTCTCTGTGTCTACTTGGTTTCTGGTCACAAACTCCCCCACTGACAAAGAATGCTTTTAAAAACAGTCGTAAACTAAATACTGGACAAGTGGTTTATCTTCACCATCGTTGAATAAATCCCTTGGTGCCAACAGGATCGTCAAAGAGGTAAAATCAGACAGGTTTGAATGCCTTGACACCCCTGAGAGAGAACAGTACCCCTCATAAATACAGCCAACAGTGGAGAAACAGCAGACCAATTGAGAACAATGGGCCATCTAGGAACGAGAACAACTAATGGGAAACACCCCATGTGGACTCAGGCACAGCCCAAAATAAACAAACTATCCAATCACAGGGGTGAAGAGAGAATTACAAAAGGCGTGACATTCAAACAGGGCTCCTGGCATGAAATCCAGGGATCTTGACACTCAAACAAGTCTCTGAACTTCAACAATCTGAAGACTCAGCCTGCGACTGGCCTGAACAGAAAAAACGTTTCTGGAAAATCTGATACAAGATAACCACTCTAGTGTTTGCCTTGGTTTGGGAGTCCGCTGCATAAGACGTCTAAACTCCTAAAAGTACTTGTAATCAAATCTCTAACTTAGCCCCGATTGACCACTGGAGAAAGAGTTGGATGAATATTTGAAGTCGACAGAGATTGAAATATATCCAATCTATTGAGCTAGCAGTGCCGGAGTTTGCAGTGGAATATCTCAGACATAACATGACGAAGAGTGCACATTTTGGTGGAGGAATTGCTGGTTCAGTGGAATACCTAAACAGTTAATGACTCTTGTTTTTGCAAAGACATTTCTTTCATACCATGAAGCACGAGGTTCGAAACACGAGCAAAACAGAAACCGGAATCTGAACTTTTCCTTTTTTTTTTTATTTAGCAGACACCTTTATCCAAGGTGACTTACAGAGTCTAGGGTGTGTGAACTATGTATCAGCTGCAGAGTCACTTACAACTACGTCTCACCCGAAAGACAGAGCACAAGGAGGTTAAGTGACTTGCTCAGGGTCACACAATGAGTCACTGGACCACACAGCCTCCTTCACCTACAGGAGCACCTTTGAGTCGCTGGAAGAGGCAGCAAAAGTCTGTTAAGTATTCAATTAGTAGTGTGTTTGTCCTCTTATGAACTTGAGAATAAGCAGACCTTAAAGTAAAATTAACATTTTGTTTAGGTAGAATGTAAGAAAAGTATTATTGCTTTCAATTCATGCTTTGAGTTAATGAACATTATAGTAATTGTTTGTTGTATGTGATTTATATAAATTGATGTGAGTTTTACAAGGCAATTACCATACTGCGTCTAAAGCTAGAATCCAAATTTAGCTGTCTTGATAATAGATAATTCTCGATAGGTTGTCTGGACGCAAAAAGCGTCTTTATCTCGCAAGAGTGAGAATTGCCTTCTGAACTAAAACATATATATGAGACTAATTTAATGATGCTTTGATTATCAAATATTAACTAAAGTAAATATTTGTGTTACTTATGATACCCCTGTTAAGAATAACCTTCGTCTTAAATAACTGGCAGGAATGTGGTTGTAACCTTTAAGGGACTCTCCCATAGATTGCTCTGGATCGCTAATCAGCTATCGGGAGTGGGGTGTCGTTGTTTATATTTTCTTTTCTATACTGTTTAGTTTGGTTCATTCTTCCTTTCTGTATTACTTCAGTTTAGTTGTTGCACATTTATTATTTTTCCCTTGTTTAGTTTTATTTCTAATAAAACTGTTATTTTATATTCACTAGAAACGTTGTCCAGTCTGATTATTTCAATAAAGGTGGGTTCTACATGATTTTGAATTCAAATAAGGTTTTATATGATTACAACTTAAACTAGTCCAAATACAAATATACCTTGCACACTACATATATTTGGCATCAAATTTAGTGTAGGTTTCATAATGCTGGCCACTACACTATAGCTGGGAGAGCCATATGGTAACCCACAAGGGAGGCAGCACAGGGAAACCTGTCTGAAACTTATTCTTGTTGCAAAAGGAGGCAACATTTTTCAGAATTGTGGAAAACAAATCATAAAATTAAGAATGAAATTAGGAGCAAACCTTTTAAAAGAAAAGTTGAAAAAAAAAGCATACCAAAAGGTGTTGGCTTTTTCGGGTGAAGTTGTCTCTTCTGAGGTTCTGTCTTGTACTGTATTCCTTAAATGATTGATGCCATTCACATCCATTTAATCACACTTCACAGTATTTATTTATGTTCTCATAGGATAAGAAGTATATGGCTGTTTTTTTCAAACCCTGATTACCACTAATCCCGGGCTACATAATGTTATCTTTTAGTAATTTCATTCACAATTAGTGCAAATTGCTAGTGTTATAAACGGACAGATGGTTATTAACACCTATCAGGGAAGTCCTTTTAGACATGCAATAGAGCACATAGAGTCAAAGCATAACATTTGTACATGGTTTCCAGGGTTTTGTCACACATAGGTATTGATTAGTACATCAGTACCTTGATCATCAGCCTTCAAAAACGTCTCTAAACAGGAGAGGTGCCATGTGTTCTATGGAAAGCATTCCAATGCCCTTGTAGTTAGTGTAACTGTCATAGTAATATTGAAGCTATTTAGCAATCTACCGCTTCGTCAGCGGCAAATGCACCCCAGTGTGTTTTAAATGAGCATATCTCATAACTCTGTGAAGACTAGGATATCCTTACATGTGATGCAGCTTTAATTACTTACCTTTATCATGGTATGAAAAACTTCCTTGTCAGACTCAGGGAAACAGGAATAATCCTTCTTTAAAGGGGTAATATTTTTAGGGTGCATTTGCTCCCATTTCCGCCTTGCAAGGGTTACAAAAAAATATATACATTTTTCACAGACCACAATCACAGCTCCTGCTTACTGGCAGGATATATTGCTGAGAGTTGCGGGAGAGTTGAGGGAGATGCAGAAATGGTGTACCGCTTCTAAAATTATCCATGTATCCTTAAATATGTATTTGTTTAGCCAAGAGTAATTTTCATGAAACTCTGGATCTGTGTGTGTGTGTGTGTGTAAATTACATGTCTCCAGCTACAGGACTTTGAAACTTTGATAATGGTGCTATTTTAATTGGCATTGTTGATGTTTTTTGAAGGATGGATCTTTATTTTATTTAATTTTTTGTTATGTCTGCAGGTTCTCTTTATGTATTTTTTTTTAACAAAAAGACTGAAGCTGCTTTTTTATGCACAATTGAGCACAGGTTGTGTTACTAGGTTTTTGTGCATGTTAAGTTTCCAAGTACACTATAATATTTATTTGTGTAGTTTATATGTGTGCGTATGACATTTTAAAGGCATTTAAATGTTGATTGCATGTTTTTTTTTTAAATATATAAATATAAAAACAATCTTAGCACTTCAAAACAACATGTATTCAATACTGAACAGTTTAAATAATAAAAACCTGTTTTGTGTCATTCTTCTGCTGTAAGTTATACGATAACCACCTTTATATATGTGGGGTGTGCTTGTACCCATCCACCTTCCGTGTGAGCTCAGCTACTGTTTAAATGAATGCCTTCATAGCAACATTTTATTTACCTTTAAAACTATATATAATTTGATTAGGAACATGATATTAGTCGGACTGTCTACCTGCATTATTCGCTTGCTTCATATGGCAGAAGTAATCAACATACAGTTGTCTTTGCTATGATGAATGTCTAGCGATTGAGCTGGGTTCCTGTCCATGACACTTCTGCCCATGGGTTACATCATTAAAATAGGTCTCTATAAGTACCAAAGTTATGAAAATCAAACTTACTTTGATTGAACTTTGTAGCCTTCATCATATATTGTAACATTGCTTTTTATTTTCTTCTACACTTGTTTTGCTGTCTGCACTGTCATATTTATCACGACTGCAATACCGTTACCTAATGTCTTCTATTTGTGTACAAATTCACATGTTTACAGCTTTAAACTCATGTAGTCACAAGTGTAGTTACTCTCAATAAACCCAGAATGATACTGGGCTTTAGCTGTGTTTTTTATACATAACTGAACAAGCCTCCAAAAATGATTGCTTCTTTAGCATTTGATTAAACAAAGCTGATACATTTTAAATATCAAAAGTAACATTTTAACCTTGAAGAATGTTTAACCAAAATGCTTTATCTGCTGAAGACAATGTTGTTGGAAGAAAATAACTTGCTTGAGGCAGCTACAGCACTTTGCTTTTGCCCATAAAAGAGTAAATGTCTCAGAAATGTTACATTCATAAAGAATTCAATCAGGCATGATTCAGTGACGGCTGCCAAACTTTTTAAAACAACGTGTTTGCATAAATGATCCAATTGTATTTGTTATACGTTTTCTTCTGTGTATTTTTTTTTATTTCTATGACAGTTTGAGAGAATTTCTGAACGCCTTGTTGGATTAATCCGAAAATATGTATACAGATTAATTGTGGTGGGAAAGTATCGCGCACATTAACAGATTGTTGTCAAAATGTACCCCAAAACCCTGAAACCCTTCATGTTAGCTTTTAAGATTAGCAAAATAAAAACACTAATAGTTGCCATGTTAGGAAAACATCCTTCCAGTTTTTATACAATTCGTTAGCCTTAAAATTCCTTAATTATTATTATTATTATTATTATTATTATTATTATTATTATTATTATTATTATTATCATTATTATTATTATGGTACAATAACTTTATTTAAAAGATTCCAGAGACGAGTTCTTTGACATGACGTAAAACATGAAAAATAAATGATTGCACATAAACTTCCAAATAATATCTGCAATAAATCTACCAACAGAACTTATGAGATTGCAAGATGTAGGAACAGACTTGTCATTCTAGCTCTACAAAAATCAAAACGACCACAACGTTTAAACAGATACACAATATAGCACCCTTTAAAGCTAGTCCCGTTTCATAATTTAAAAGATCACGTTTATGAATACCTAATAGCAATCTTAATGATGTAGTTGGCGGTTGTATTGTTTTTTTATTTGTTTATTTTACTGCTTTTTTTCTTTTTTGGTGTTTTTCTTCTTTTTTTCTTTTTTTTTGGAAGAGAAATGAAACCTATCGGTAAAGTCCATTAAGTTTAACTTTGTTCGTAGTTTAACAAATACATTTTTTTTTCATTTAAAGTCACAAAACTCTAACAGCAACAACAAACATGTCTTACCTTGTTTTCTCTGGATATTATCGATGTATAAACCCCATCTTCATCTGTTTTGAGCAGCTACGTTTCAGCAGGCTCGATTAGTTCACTGACATCTGTTTATCAGTAGGGCAGGATGTATAGTACTACTATTCAGACGTGAACAGGGGCGCCTATTGGTGCCATTGGAGAGACGTCTTGTCAATTAGGGGGTGTAGAGTAGAGTTCCTGCTTCCAAGGGGAAAAAATAAAAAAGTTCTCTACGAACTGGATAAGGAAAAATCCGGGCTCTAAAACTGTGGAACCGTATTCCAATAACTATTTGTGCATATTTAGTCTATTAAGTGATGCATATTACATCTGAAAAATGCTCGTTTCATTTGAATCTTAATTTAAAAAATAGATTGGCCGCATTCATTTCAAAAAAGAAAGCAAACTTTAATTCGATATTCTATTCCAGTAATTTACAGCTTGCCTCTGGGCAGGTAACTGAAGTGCAAGTATAACTGTATTGTAACAGAAACTAAAATATGACTACACAAGGTATAATTTTACTTGAAAAGAATGCCTTCTAACTGTTTATTTAACTGGCTTCAAACAACCTAATTCGGATTTAAAAAAAACAAAACTGCTTTGTACAAAATATTGAATGCTAGGGATCGCTTTGGAATGGAAATCCCTGCGGCCACTGTGACTAAAATGATAGACATGACTGTGATATCACATTACAAACGCTAACAATGTAATTTCATGAATGGTCTTAGGACAACAAGAAAGCCAGGCTTAAAAACAAAATCAGCTACACTGTATAGTCACCATCGCCTTAGTGGTTGAAAAAAAAAAACTGAGAAGAGTGACTCACCTCTGATTCAGAGTTAGGACTCTTAAGCAATACACAACTATCTTTAATTTGCCCCAGGCCAGTCTTGAGAAAGCTAGGAAAAAAATTACTGGCACAATAATATTAATGATGTTAATTTTGGAGAATTTTAGTCTGTTCATAAAATTAAACAATTTAACCTTTAGGTATTGGCTGCAAATCTGTATTACATTCTAACTGGAATGGACCATGCCCATGGAATTGGGATTCACTTTGAATATGTGGCATTGTTTTAAAGGTGAACTTACTTAAAATGGTCTTACTATATACTATAGAAATATAGTATACTTATAGTATATAGTATATAGTATCTCAGAAATTACAAAATAATAGTAAAAGGTAAAACCACTGAGTGATTTTGCCACCATTTGGTTTAGCTTTTAAGTTATGCATTTCACTTTAAAGTTTGGTTGAGCTGTTTAGGTGTGTTAATGGAGTGCTCTGGAGGAGTCAAGGGGGGGGGGCAAGGGGGAGGGCAAGAGGGGGCAGGGGGGGGCGCTCCCCCTCCCCCTCCCCCTCCCCCCCATCTGAATTTCCAAAAAAAAAAAAAATAGTTGTACAGTGTTTTCAGGAAAATTAATCGACTGATCTTTAGGTCTGTGTTGCAGTTTTTTTTTTTTTTAATAAACAAATAAAAACAGATTACCTATAATTTTCTCTGAGAAACATCATCCCTCTCTTACGTGTCCAGACGAGTTATACATACACACACACACACACACACACACACGCACACGCACACGCACACACACACACACTTGGGCTTCTGGCTTTCGGTGTTTTCTAACGACTTTTTGCCTCTCCTTTACTAATTAATTTCACAATTAACAGTTTATCTGTTTTAATTCAGAAACCAAGACACATTAAACAGTGCTCAGGGTCATTTTAAAAAAGGAGAGTTACAGTTAAACGCAACAAAAACACTGATGCTGGCGAGTAAATGATTCCTGAGATGAATATTATGTTAGTTTAAGGTAGGGCTAAGGAAAGGTAACGAGTGCGTGACGAATCATTACCATTTTGCTAATTTGCATATATTTTGCGTCGTGTTTTGTATCATTTACGGCACTAAGTTTTGTATGCAAAACCAATGAGGTATGACTTTAATAAATTTCACAAAACAAAATGTAATGTACAGTCATATTTTTCAGACAAAAACAAAATTGGTTAAGAACAAATATGTAAATAGATATTGGTTTTGTTAAAAATGCATTACCCTGAAATTTGACCTTTGACCTTTCTGGTCTCAGAATGCATATAAAATGACCCAATCTTAATTAATTGTTAGTAATTTACTTTACACAAAACAAAAACAACAAAATCTATCTGTTAATTAGTTTCAAACTGCTAATTGCCGTTTGGTTATAAGCTACTCTCTCAAAGCTCCACTGTGCACATTTTTTTATTTTTTATTTATTTATTTATTTATTTTATTTTTTTTGTAATTTACTCCTTTGCAGGATATGATTTGTGAGCATCTATATTTAAATAAAATTCCGAACAGATGCCCCCTGCCCCCTGTAACCCAAGTGGAGGCACATTTACATTATTGGTTTTCAATGGATTTGAGTTGCTAATGTAAATGAGGCTTAGAAGAATTATTATGCAATACAAAACCATGTTACCCGACTACTTTTAAACGCCATGCTTCTAATAGAGTATGGATAGATGTGAACCATAAATGAGAGATTTAAGCAATAGGTTTAACCACCAGAACAACAACAAAAAACAATCCATACATACAGATCGATGTTTGATGCTGTTGTAACAATCATCAAAAATACATCTTTAAAATAGCATCATACTTTTTGGTGGTGAAATTAAATTGTAATTGTAACATGTGGGTACATTTTAGCATTATTTGATTCATTTCAGCATGATGTATTTAATCAAAATAAATAGATAAGCTAGCAACTAGGATCTTTTTTGGAGGCACACATTGCATCTTGTTTGTTGAGCTCCTGTGTGACATGCAGTGTAGCAGATTTACAGTTTGGGAATGTAGGAAGGAGCAAAACAGTGTTAAGAGATTATTCAGGGACCACAGGTTGGGAGATTTGAAATAAACAATATTAATAAAATAATAAAATAATGATAATTACAAAACTAAGTTGCAATCTAAATAATAACATTATAGGTTAAACATATATCTTTTTTTCCCATTGAAACATACAGAGGTGCATTTATACTGAAACTATATAGTTTCGTTATACAGTGCCTTGCGAAAGTATTCGGCCCCCTTGAACTTTGCGACCTTTTGCCACATTTCAGGCTTCAAACATAAAGATATGAAACTGTAATTTTTTGTGAAGAATCAACAACAAGTGGGACACAATCATGAAGTGGAACGAAATTCATTGGATATTTCAAACTTTTTTAACAAATAAAAAACTGAAAAATTGGGCGTGCAAAATTATTCAGCCCCCTTAAGTTAATACTTTGTAGCGCCACCTTTTGCTGCGATTACAGCTGTAAGTCGCTTGGGGTATGTCTCTATCAGTTTTGCACATCGAGAGACTGAAATTTTTGCCCATTCCTCCTTGCAAAACAGCTCGAGCTCAGTGAGGTTGGATGGAGAGCATTTGTGAACAGCAGTTTTCAGTTCTTTCCACAGATTCTCGATTGGATTCAGGTCTGGACTTTGACTTGGCCATTCTAACACCTGGATATGTTTATTTGTGAACCATTCCATTGTAGATTTTGCTTTATGTTTTGGATCATTGTCTTGTTGGAAGACAAATCTCCGTCCCAGTCTCAGGTCTTTTGCAGACTCCATCAGGTTTTCTTCCAGAATGGTCCTGTATTTGGCTCCATCCATCTTCCCATCAATTTTAACCATCTTCCCTGTCCCTGCTGAAGAAAAGCAGGCCCAAACCATGATGCTGCCACCACCATGTTTGACAGTGGGGATGGTGTGTTCAGGGTGATGAGCTGTGTTGCTTTTACGCCAAACATAACGTTTTGCATTGTTGCCAAAAAGTTTGATTTTGGTTTCATCTGACCAGAGCACCTTCTTCCACATGTTTGGTGTGTCTCCCAGGTTGCTTGTGGCAAACTGTAAACGACACTTTTTATGGATATCTTTAAGAAATGGCTTTCTTCTTGCCACTCTTCCATAAAGGCCAGATTTGTGCAGTATACGACTGATTGTTGTCCTATGGACAGAGTCTCCCACCTCAGCTGTAGATCTCTGCAGTTCATCCAGAGTGATCATGGGCCTCTTGGCTGCATCTCTGATCAGTCTTCTCCTTGTATGAGCTGAAAGTTTAGAGGGACGGCCAGGTCTTGGTAGATTTGCAGTGGTCTGATACTCCTTCCATTTCAATATTATCGCATGCACAGTGCTCCTTGGGATGTTTAAAGCTTGGGAAATCTTTTTGTATCCAAATCCGGCTTTAAACTTCTCCACAACAGTATCTCGGACCTGCCTGGTGTGTTCCTTGTTCTTCATGATGCTCTCTGCGCTTTAAACGGACCTCTGAGACTATCACAGTGCAGGTGCATTTATACGGAGACTTGATTACACACAGGTGGATTCTATTTATCATCATTAGTCATTTAGGTCAACATTGGATCATTCAGAGATCCTCACTGAACTTCTGGAGAGAGTTTGCTGCACTGAAAGTAAAGGGGCTGAATAATTTTGCACGCCCAATTTTTCAGTTTTTTATTTGTTAAAAAAGTTTGAAATATCCAATAAATTTCGTTCCACTTCATGATTGTGTCCCACTTGTTGTTGATTCTTCACAAAAAATTACAGTTTCATATCTTTATTTTTGAAGCCTGAAATGTGGCAAAAGGTCGCAAAGTTCAAGGGGGCCGAATACTTTCGCAAGGCACTGTATACAGTTGATACAGGTATTCCCTCATTCTATAGTGCAGACAGCTTTGCCACTAACCTGTTGAAACATGTGGACCTAAATCAGTACAGTACTGCATGTGACATTAAGCAAACTCAACATCTAAAGTATGCTGAAAGACATACAGACACCTGTGTGACAAAGTACTAAAGTTAGGATTAATATTGTTCCTTAGAATTCATTTGAAAAATAGCTTACTAACTAACACCACTTCTAAGAGAGTGTCTGACTCATCTGTATATTTTATTTTTGTAACTGAGCCCTGTCATATTTAGCTGTACAGTCTGGCACTCTGGAGACAATAACTATATATATGTGCGAGTGTGTAACTAACAAAATTAGTCATGTGCTGGCACCAGATATTTCCTGGATTTTCTAGAGATGCATCAAACTTGACTGAGGCCTGTGTTTGAACCTCCTATGAAAACTAGTTTTATTAAAAAAAAAAAAAAAAAAAAAAAAAGACCCAGGAACCTGACTACACAGTTTGCCCCCATTAATTTCTGAAAGTCATTTGAAATTATTTACAAACTACCAAGAAATATTTTTTTTTCTGTTTTTAAAATATTATTGTTGTTATAATTGGTAGTGTCTTACATTCTGTAAATAGCGGTTGCATTTCATTTTTGGTCTTATCTTAGTGTCCTCCATGTTTCCTGTCCAGCTTGTTGCTAGGCATGAGAAAAAAATACAAAGCTCATCTACTGGATACACATTTTTTGTTTTACTTTTTTTAAAACTATAAAATGTATATAAATGCAGTATAACAGGCCATTATTGTCTCAGGAAGGCAGAAAGAGATGAAGGCATATAATCATTTTCGGTTTCATTCAAGCACAATGCTCAACGCAGAGCATATATATATATATATATATATAATTTTATTTGTCCATCAAATTATTAATCAGTTTGCTTTCTGATGTCACATTAAGCCAATCTGTTTAGGACATGTGCAGTTGGAATGTAGTGTTTAATCACAGTTATTTATCCCATAAAGCTATTTCCTTACTGTGAGCTCAACACTGTTTGAGTTCTTCAACCAGAACAGTGCTAGAAAAAAATACTGACAACAATCACCTGTGACATTCTGAAACTGCTCAACATACATGCATTTTTTTCTTTGATTACAGTATGAATCACGCACAGTGCCCTTAAAAAGTTTTTGCCTGGATGATTATTTAGTTTTAGACTGAAACCAAAAAAAAAAAACTATGCAATATCATTTTTTTTCCACAATTCATTATTGATCCACGGTATGTAAATGAGCTTGGTCACTCTAACGAGACACATTTGAAAAGAGAAAAACACTTTAACGTTGCAAAGCTAGAAATAAACAACTTAAGAATACTTGACTTTTGTACAGTAACAATGGCTGTTCATAACGGGTCAAAATACTAAATATTATTTAATTATTTAAAAATTATTTAAAATTTAAAAATACTTCATACATATATTCTGTGATCAGTCTCCTCTTAATATAATTATATAAGCGTTGTTAACAAAAGATCATTTTAAGATGCAACAAAGGTATTGATTTGGGAACAAAAACATACAGTACTGTGCAAAAGTTTTAGGCAGGTGTGAAAAAATGCTGTAAAGTAAGAATGCTTTCAAAAATAGACATGTTAATAGATTATATTTATCAATTAACTAAATGCAAAGTGAGTGAACAGAAGAAAAATCTAAATCAAATCCATATTTGGTGTGACCACCCTTTGCCTTCATAACAGCATCAATTCTTCTAGGTACACTTGCACAAAGTCAGGGATTTTGTAGGCATATAGTCAGGTGTATGATTAAACAATTATACCAAACAGGTGCTAATGATCATCAATTCAATATGTAGGTTGAAACACAATCATTAACTGAAACAGAAACAGCTGTGTAGCTAACAAGGTGAGGTTGCTGAAGACAGTTTACTGTCAAAAGTCATACACCATGGCAAGACTGAGCTCAGCAACAAGACACAAGGTATTTATACTGCATCAGCAAGGTCTCTCCCAGGCAGAAATTTCAAGGCAGACAGGGGTTTGCAGATGTGCTGTCCAATCTCTTTTGAAGAAGCACAAAGAAACGGGCAATGTTGAGGACCGTAGACGCAGTGGTCGGCCAAGGAAACTTACTGCAGCAGATGAAAGACCCATCATGCTTAGTTCCCTTTGCAATCGGAAGATGTCCAGCAGTGCCATCAGCTCAGAATTGGCAGAAAACAGTGGGACCCTGGTACACCCATCTACTGTCCGGAGAAGTCTGGTCAGAAGTGGCCATCATGGAAGACTTGCGGCCAAAAAGCCATACCTCCGACGTGGAAACAAGGCCAAGCGACTCAACTATGCACAAAAACACAGGAACTGGGGTGCAGAAAAATGGCAGCAGGTGCTCTGGACTGATGAGTCAAAATCTGAAATATTTGGCTGTAGCAGAAGGCAGTTTGTTCGCCGAAGGGCTGGAGAGCGGTACACGAATGAGTGTCTGCAGGCAACAGTGAAACATGGTGGAGGTTCCTTGCAAGTTTGGGGCTGCATTTCTGCAAATGGAGTTGGGGATTTGGTCAGAATTAATGGTCTCCTCAATGCTGAGAAGTACAGGCAGATACTTATCCATCATGCAATACCATCAGGGAGGCATCTGATTGGCCCCAAATTTATTCTGCAGCATGACAACGACCCCAAACATACAGCGAAAGTCATTAAGAACTATCTTCAGCGTAAAGAAGAACAAGGAGTCCTGGAAGTGATGGTATGGCCCCCACAGAGCCCTGATCTCAACATCATCGAGTCTGTCTGGGATTACATGAAGAGAGAGAAGCAACTGAGGCTGCCTAAATCCACAGAAGAACTGTGGTTAGTTCTCCAAGATGTTTGGGCCAACCTACCTGCCGAGTTCCTTCAAAAACTGTGTGCAAGTGTACCTAGAAGAATTGATGCTGTTATGAAGGCAAAGGGTGGTCACACCAAATATTGATTTGATGTAGATTTTTCTTCTGTTCACTCATTTTGCATTTTGTTAATTGATAAATATGAACTATTAACATGTCTATTTTTGAAAGCATTCTTACTTTACAGCATTTTTTCACACCTGCCTAAAACTTTTGCACAGTACTGTATGTTGCAGGCACATGCACTTTTGGATAGAGATTTGGTTACAATAAAAAAGTTACTTGTAGAGTAAAAACAATAATAGGGTTGTTATAATTGAAAGTCATAATCTAAAACATGTCATTCAAGTAAACCTTTTTATGAGGGGGCATTTCCATCTTGGTGATTTTCATGGCAGGCTGCACCACTGTAAGAGCTTATTGAATACAAATGTAACCATTGGCGGGCATGCGGTGACACTTTCCTTAATGATCCCAGGTGTAGCTGTAGCATGACATTATTGTGTGAAATGAAGTACTGATGATCAAAATGGGTAGTGGGAGGAGAGTGCTTGGCTTCTGGAATGCAACTACCACCAATTAGAGCATACATGGATGACATGACAACCATGACTACAACAGTAGCCTGCACTAATCGATTATTGGGCAAATTAACCAATAACAGTGAATGGGCACAAATGCAATTCAAGCCCACTAAATCAAGGAGCATCTCGATAATTAAAGGTAAAGTAGTAGATAAAACGTTCTTCATTAATGGTGAGGCAATACCAACAGTGTCTGAGAAGCCAGTGAAGAGTCTTGGGAGATGGTACGACGAGGATCTAAAGGACACAGTTCGTGTGGGAGAAGTTAGACAACAAGCAGGGGAAGGGTTGAAGAGCATAGACAGCAGCGATTTACCAGGCAAACTAAAACTCTGGTGCTTTCAGCTTGGTCTACTGCCGAGGTTGCTGTGGCCACTGACTGTGTACGAGGTTTCTTTGACAACAGTAGAGAAGCTGGAAGCTTTAATCAGTTCATACATCAGGAAATGGTTGGGAGTTCCACGCTGCCTCAGCAGAGTGGGACTTTATGGTAAAGGAATACTGCAGCTACCAGTCTCCGCTCTAACCGAGGAGTTTAAGTGCGCCAAGATCTGACTGGAAATGACATTAGTAGAGTCACGCGACAAATGCGTAAGGGAGGCAGCACCTGTGTTGAAAACTGGAAGAAAGTGGGCGGCAAAGAAAGCTGTGGAGGATGCAAAGGCTGCCCTTCGAATTGGTGATATCATGGGGCAAGTTCAGCATGGAAGAGGGGGTCTTGGTCTCAGTTCAGCTCCTCCTACATGGCACAAGGCAGCCCCAGATCAACGGAGGAAGCTGGTAGTCAACAAGGTGCAAAAGCAGAAGGAGAGGATGAGGTGTATAAAAGCCATTTCCCAGGCCAAGCAGAGAGAATGGATGAGATGGGATAGTGTGGAACAACGCAAAATTGGCTGGCAAGACCTATGGT
This sequence comes from Acipenser ruthenus, assembly GCF_902713425.1. Classification (NCBI taxonomy): domain Eukaryota; kingdom Metazoa; phylum Chordata; class Actinopteri; order Acipenseriformes; family Acipenseridae; genus Acipenser; species Acipenser ruthenus. The sequence goes on along the minus strand of NC_081190.1, from coordinate 33,448,571 downwards.
CAATGGAACAGAGCAGGATCAGTTTCCTCACCAGGTCAACATATGATGTTCTCCCATCAACACAGAACCTAAACCTCTGGGTAGGAGAGGATCCCTCATATCCTTTGTGTTCATCACCTGCAACATTAAGGCACATTTTGACAGGATGTAAGGTGGCTCTTAGCCAAGGACCGTTTACTTGGCGCCATGACCAGGTGCTGCAATGTTTGGCCTTAGCATTGGAAGACAAGCGTAACATGACCAATAAGTTGCCACCTGTTCCATCAAAACATTACACACAAAAGACAACATTCCTCTGCCCAGGAGAGCAACCACCAAAAAAAGGTGTTAAAACCAATCCTCGCCCAGGACAACTGGAAGCTGCTAGAGACTGGAAAATGCTGGCAGATGTTGGTCAATGGCTTATTTTTCCACCTGAGATTGCCACCACTAACCTTCAACCAGATATTGTCTTGTGGTCTGGATCAGCACGCCTTGTTCACCTGGTAGAGTTAACAGTGCCATGTGAGGATGCTGTAGATGAGGCGTATGAGAGGAAGAAACTGCGGTATGCTCAACTAGCCACTGAAGCGGAACAGCGAGGATGGAGAGTCCGGGTTTACCCAGTGGAGGTGGGTTGTCGAGGATATGTGGCACACTCTACAACCCGGTTTCTCAGAGATGTCGGATTCAGTGGCCAAGAGTTGCGTCGCACAGTGAAGAACTTATCTGAAGCAGCAGAGAGGAGCAGCAACTGGCTGTGGTTGAAACAGAAAGATTCTTGCTGGGGATCTCAAGCACAATAGAAAGGAAAGCTGATGTACGGGTAAGTAAGCTGGGCTGAGTTGAGTGGGGGACGGAGGGGGGTGATGCTGGGACGCCAGAATCACCGTCGAGCCCTCTTGAGGTGTCGTGGGCTAGTCGACGAAACACCGAGGATGGAAGGTGCCCACTTGAAGACCCCAGAGATCTACCCTACATAGCTCAATCCAGACAGTTGTCATGCTGATGCGCTGGGGAGACCGCACTTTGGTTGATCCCCGGAGCCAGCATCGCAGCCGTTGTGTGTGCTGATGCGCTAGGGAGGTAATAAGCTGATCCCTGGAGCCAGCATTACACTTCAGCCATCAACACCAGACAGAAGGATATCTACATCATCATGGAAGGAAGCGCAAATGGATGGAGACACATATGGATCACATTAGTTTACTGTAAAGCTACGTCTTAGTCAGTGCTTATCTTGGTGAGAGCCGAGTTCAAATTAGCATTAAGTTTTAACGTCTACTCTTGTGTAATGGAAATAATAAATATTAATTTGTACAGCATTTAAATGATTTAATGGCAGACATGGCTGTTCATCATGACAGGGAAAATGCAATGAATGTCATTTCTGTCACTCATTGACGTTTCATGACATTAACTTCCACATTTCATGTTGTGAACTTGGCTGTCAATAAAAATGCAACATGCAGAATCAGATAGGAGCAAGCTCTTACTTGCATATATGACATTTATACTTGGATTCAGCATCCACCAGTGCCTTATTCTAATAGATAACATTATCTTCTAACTACATACTCACTATTCATTAAGCGCTGTTTGTGGAAAATACTGAAGAGTAATTTTGAAACTTTGAAAATATATCTCTGTAGTATATGCTGGGACTTCCCCTTTACCTTTAAACTGTTGCCCCCGATTATTATTGTTATTCCTGGACACGAAACTCAAACTACATAAATGGAGAAGTAAAAACAAAAGGGACTGTACCTTACCTAAAACTACATAACAGACTTTTAAAACTGCTTAATTAATATATTACATACAACATTGTTACAGTTTACACACTGTTACAATATATGCACTGTTAGAATATGTTTGGCATTCCCATCCATGATATGTAATGTATATTGAACTGTAACTTATTTTAAAAGGAAAGGTTCCTTTGCATACTTAGAACCTGGGCTCAAAACAGATCTCTGCTGAACAAAATATAATTGTAGTATTTAAAAAAAGAGAGAGAGAGAGAATGGTTCAGCATGGTTGTAAGAGGGAACATTTATTTTAATACAACACAAGAGATGTGAAGATTAGCGGTGGAATTTCTACAATCTCTTAATGACCCAGAGTCTGTAAATACTAAATAGTTTAGAAGAAACACATTACTTTGGCAGCATCCCACTTTGTCCATATTTTTTCAATATGTTCCTGATTGTTTTGAAATATTTTTATTCCAACAACGTAAGTAAATCAAGTAGAGGATTGCTTTTTTCCCAACAATTATTCAAGAAAGATATTTTTTCTTCCAAACATTGCAGTGTATCCTGTTCATGTCCCGTCCCCCACCCCCCACTGTCCCCCGTCCGCCCCTGTCCCCGGCCCCCCGCAACAATGCTGGTGTTTTAACAAGGGAACAGAAATCCAACATTGTTGCAGGAGACAGCGTGATTCTCCTGATGAACTCTCACAAGTAAATGTTGAGAAATGTATTCCCCAGTTGACCCACGATGTGCAAATAAAAATGTCAACAATATGTTTAAAAATATAACTTTGCGATACAGACAACACAGTGAACAGCAAAGATACTGTAATGTGTTTCCTGAAAACTTTGCAGTGTTCTGTAATATTTTAAAGCAGTCAGTATTGTGTTGAAAAGGAAATGGCAGGGGTACATAAAGCACAGGAGATAGTAATAGTAAGTAATGACAGTTGATTAGAAGGATTTTTAACCCCAAAAAGTGGAAGTCTTTCAAATAACTCACATACTGTATCCTAACTCCTAACTTTATATTCATTGCATTAAAAAGACCCCCCCCCGAGGACCTGTTATATGTTTCCTTGATTTTGCAGCCTTTCAGTTTTGAACCAGGTGTTAGGAGAGTAGTAGTTGGAAGTACAGTAGGTCTCCACAGGAACAAAGTCTGGGCCAGGGCTACAAGTACTGGGTCTGTGGGCAAACGAGACCTTGTTGCCATATTGCAAAGTCACTAGACTAGACATTTCGCTGAAGTGCTCCATTACCAGGGTCTACAGGACTCAATAGTAATTGTTGGTCCACCTAATAGGAGGCAGACAATCCTAGCCCCCTCTCCCCCTCCCAACCCCAAGCCCAAGCCCAAGCCCAAGCCCAAGCCCTATTACACTCCTCTTTCCAGACCTGTAACACAAAGGAGGTAGTAACTGCTCAAATAATGTGCTTTACCTTCTCTGATGGTGAGATTTTGTTACAAATTATTCCCAAGGTATATTAATTGGTCATACTCTAACAGTGAAGACATACTACAACACTGCACTTTAAAATGTACTGTCAGAGCTCACTTTTGCATTACATGATAACACGTTTCACAGTAATTTTCATGTTTTCAATGTATGACACAATAATGTCACAGTAATTTTGAAATTTAAGTTTTGAAATTAATACACTAATTAATACACTTTATTTTCCTTTTTTTTAACCAATTATTTTACCCACTTTTATTCCCCTATTTGGATTGTCCAGTCCTCACTCAGGAAAACTGAACATCAGTGGATGTCTGTTAGTTACCAGCCCCTGGAAGAGGACAAAGGCCATCCCTGAAGCTGCCCGCTTGAATACACCGGCCGTGCCTTTACCAGGTGAGCCATTCGGGCACCTACCCCATTTTTACAACATGCCAGCAGACATTATTTTAAAGAAATGCGCAACATTTATTTATTTGAAAAATTACAGTATCTTGGCTAGAGTTTTTCCGTTAACAAATTGTGCATCTCTCTGTCATATTTCTTAGAAGAAGTTTAAGACAAAGCACAAAACCATTACTATAGCTGTTTTGGGGCCTCCGTTGTTCTTAATTTAGGCCTGCAATTAGACAAGATTTTTTTCGGGGCAAACCAAGGTGGGAGTGTAACTATGTGATAATAAAATAGATGCTTTTTCTTTAATTATCAATTCCAAGTTGTTACACTTTCCAAAAATGTGCAACAAATTAGGTTTCCACATTGGGCAAAGCTTCCATGTAGATATATGCTCAAGTTCTGTTAAAACCACTGCATACCATTTACCCTGCCAAGAAAAAAAGTAACAACTTCCAAAAATGTGTTTTCTTTTTTCCTGTGTTCCATGACTTTTAGGCATTAGTTGCCAAAGAATACACACTGTTTTTTTTTCTTTTTTTTATATAAAATTGAATGAGAAAAAAAGATCCTTATCTTTACTGGTCACTGAGAAGTCTAACATATCTTGTAAGAGGTCAAAATACAACATGTTAAAAACAAACAAGTGGACGAACGTTAAACAAGTACCGTGCTGGCACTTCCAGCACGCTGTAGCAATTGTTATTCTTCCTTCCTCTCTCTCCCGTTCTCCACTCTCGAACACCCAACCCCGACTGAATGAAACGTGCATCTATTTATGCAGTTGTACCGAGACTCGACTGCTAATCAGTCATTCAATTGGAGTCGCGGTACAACTGCACGTGAATCAATAAAGTGCAATTCCCCGTGCTCACATATTACATTTTACTTGCACGTGAAGTGCTGTGCCATCCTCGTGCCTAAATACAAATATACATTTTAAGCACTCGTGTTACACAGACCCGTTTATATCCCGTGTACCAATGACTATACACCAACATTTAACACACCCAACATACAACATATAACACAGAAAATACACACAGGGGCGGGCACTTCGTCACAGTTGGGTTTGCATGTAATTGAAGTTTGTTGATGCTCATCTTTATTGTTAATATAAATAATTGAAGGTCATAGGTGGGTCCACCCGTGGGCCACCCACACCCCAGTTATTGATTAGGAGTTCTAATGATCGAATCAACTCTGTTCTAGCTTTAAAGCCAATGGCCCTGTTAGGCACCTTACCCTGTGTAGGCCAAGACAGGTGAACTATTCCACTCCATCTTCCTCCCTGACTGGTGGAGCCAATGCAACGCTCCCTGATGTCCCCCAACCAAGACTGGAAACAGGATTCAGAACAGTGAACTCCGGCTTGCACTGGGGACCCGTTCATTGCAGCAGTGTTATACATTTGCATTAAATAGACAGGCCATCTAAATTGAGTGTTATACAGACGTGCTCAAATTTGTTGGTACCCTTACAGCTCATTGAAATAATGCTTCATTCCTCCTGAAAAGTGATGAAATTAAAAGCTATTTTATCATGTATACTTGCATGCCTTTGGTATGTCATAGAATAAAGCAAAGAAGCTGTGAAAAGACATGAATTATTGCTTATTCTACAAAGATATTCTAAAATGGCCTGGACACATTTGTTGGTACCCCTTAGAAAAGATAATAAATAATTGGATTATAGTGATATTTCAAACTAATTAGTTTCTTTAATTAGTATCACACATGTCTCCAATCTTGTAATCAGTCATTCAGCCTATTTAAATGAAGAAAAGTAGTCGCTGTGCTGTTTGGTATCATTGTGTGCACCACACTGAACATGGACCAGAGAAAGCAAAGGAGAGAGTTGTCTGAGGAGATCAGAAAGAAAATAAAAGACAAGCATAGTAAAGGTAAAGGCTACAAGACCATATCCAAGCAGCTTGATGTTCCTGTGACAACAGTTGCAAATATTATTAAGAAGTTTAAGGAACTGTAGCCAACCTCCCTGGGCACAGCCGCAAGAGGAAAATCGACCCCAGAGTGAACAGAAGGATAGTGCGAATGGTAAAAAAAGAGCCAAGGATAACTGCCAAAGAGATACAAGCTGAACTCCAAGGTGAAGGTACGTCAGTTTCTGATCGCACCATCCGTCGCTTTTTGAGCGAAAGTGGGCTCCATGGAAGAAGACCCAGGAGGACTCCATTTTTGAAAGAAAAACATAAAAAAGCCAGACTGGAATTTGCTAAAATGCATATTGACAAGCCACAATCCTTCTGGGAGAATGTCCTTTGGACAGATGAGTCAAAACTGGAGCTTTTTGGCAAGTCACATCAGCTCTATGTTCACAGACAAAAAAATGAAGCTTTCAAAGAAAAGTACACCATACCTACAGTGAAACATGGAGGAGGCTTGGTTATGTTTTGGGGCTGCTTTGCTGCGCCTGGCACAGGGTGCCTTGAATCTGTGCAGGGCACAATGAAATCTCAAGACTATCAAGGCATTCTGGAGCGAAGCGTACTGCCCAGTGTCAGAAAGCTCTGTCTCAGTCGCAGGTCATGGGTCCTCCAACAGGATAATGACCCAAAACACACAGCTAAAAGCACCCAAGAATGGATAAGAACAAAACATTGGACTATTCTGAAGTGGCCTTCTATGAGTCCTGATCTGAATCCTATCGAACATCTATGGAAAGAGCTGAAACTTGCAGTCTGGAGAAGGCACCCATCAAACCTGAGACAGCTGGAGCAGTTTGCTCAGGAAGAGTGGGCCAAATTACCTGTTAACAGGTGCAGAAGTCTCATTGAGAGCTACAGAAAACGTTTGATTGCAGTGATTGCCTCTAAAGGTTGTGCAACAAAATATTAGGTTAGCGGTCCCATCATTTTTGTCCATGCCATTTTCATTTGTTTTCTTATTTACAATATTATGTTGAATAAAAAATCAAAAGCAAAGTCTGATTTCTATTAAATATGGAATAAACAATGGTGGATGCCAATTACTTTTGTCAGTTTCAAGTTATTTCAGAGAAAATTGTGCATTCTTCATTTTTTGTGGAGGGGTACCAACAAATTTGAGCACGTCTGTATGTAGTAAAGACTGTACTTTACAAAAAACCTTATAATTATCATACATGGTGTTAAGCTTTCTACAAATAGTGTGTACAGATGATATTTTAAACTGTTTCACTTGTTAATATTAATCATCATTATCTTTACCGTCTTTATAGTTGCTTATAAATGGATCTACAGCTATGGCCAACATTTTTGCATCACCCTATAGAATTAACAAAGTTTGCTTTATAGTCGACCGAAACCTGCTGAATAATGTTACGTTACATATTGAATTAAATACCGCTTTGCAGTTTTCCATATATTTAACAAAAAACTGACAAAAACTGAAAAATGTGACATTTCGAAATCTAACATGAAATACTGTACTACTATTATGGCTTCCTGTAGACTTCCACAATAACAATAACAATAACAATAATAATAATAATAATAACATTATTGGGTATGTTTAAACAACATTATAAAATTGTTAGTTGCTTTTAATGATCGTACGCTATAAACCTTCACACTGTGATACGTTTGATTGAACAAAGAACATCGAATTAAGCGCAGACTGGAAATCTGTTTTGTGTTTCAGTTGGTCTTGGCTGTCTGTACTGTATTTGTGAAACTTGCAACCTCTTAGATTCATTAGTCAGCTGGCTGCCATATAAAGCAGATACATTACAAACAAACCATTCAACTCATGCTTTGTTTTCATACATTAAATCACACACATTATTGTATGTTAATGAATTGAGAAATATACCCTTAATCATTTTCCAAACAATTTTAATACAATAATTTATAAAGCCTTCACAATAAGCAAATACATTCATTAATGTATTACAGGTTTCATCATGAAAAAGTATATTTTCAATTATGTAAAGTAACCCTTGTTTTATTTAAAAAGTGAAGTCATTATTTGGCACATGATGAATCAATGTTATGCAATGGAGCTGAGCTGTGTAATAGCTGATTGACTGTATTGCCATACATAATAATCAGAAAGTGCTAGAAAATTGTGCTGTGCAGTGATTATATCATGTGACTATATGCAATCTAGGCACTGTAAACAAGAAAATGGCTGTCCTAAAAAGGGTAAAAATGTGTCTGCAGCAGATCACGAAAAGTAGTATCCAGCAGGAATTTTACACAGTGATGGATGTAAACTCTTCTGTACGTCCTGAAACTTTATTCTAGCTCAGAACCGAAAATCGTCTGTTGACAGGCGAGATTCAAGTATTCACCGAAAGAGAAAGGCGGTGAAGACCAGTGACATCCATGTTCCAAAAGTCCACTGAAAACCGTGAAGCATATGAAGTATCCCTCTTGAAAAACTGGACAACCAAAAGTTACATAAATTCTTCAGACTGAGTGTAACAAATGGTGAAGCGATTCCTTCATCAGCCCAGCTAAGACGTGAATACTTACCTAAAGTTGCCGAATATCACAAGCAGGAGATTATGGAATTGGTAAAACAGTCTAGTTGCTTGCAAGATCAGTATGTGTTTGTGGCAAAGTGGTAAGTGATAACAGGTGTATAGCAGGTGCAGTGCGGATACAGTAATTCCAAGAACGCACAGACAACAAAGTACGTGTGAAAATGATTGTTTTAATGGTTTATAATCCAATGGTCTCATGACCCACCAGTAAATAATAAAGAGCTGGCAATACACAACAATGTGTATTGCACAGTAGTAAAATGAAGGGTTGCAGTCCCGCAAATAATAGACACGATACAAAACACACACAATTAGACACACACGATCACTGTTCCAAAGTGAGTGCTCTCAGTGCTTGTGGTGAAGTACAATATACTACGTGCTATTAGTGAAACAAGTGCTGATAACAATGTTTATTCGTGACGGTAGTGCAGTGGTGATCCGGTTTTGTGCTGGCCCTTGGCGACAGCTCCGGATCTGTGTTTAGTTGTCTAGTGATAACAAACACAGACAATTACTAAACAGACAAACAAACAAACAAAACACTCACAAACTCCTTTCGGTATTTATTTTGGGCAATCTCCCGGTCCTTCCAGTTTCCTCGTAACAAAAACCCAAGTGAAGGAAAAGATTTACAATTCTCCAGCCCCTTTTATGCGATTATGCATGACCCCTTGGTAAACGATTACAGCTGACTCTATTGCCTGCAGCTGCTACCTTGTTTACCTTCCAGGTCAATACATTCTCGCACTTGAGTCTCGTCTTTTTCCAGGCTGATTGACTTCCCGACCCAGGGAATGAACTGTTAGGACAACATGTCCAAAGCCTTTCCCTTTCGCTACTTCGTATCCTCACAGGTCGAGAGGGAGATTTACAACCAGAACTCATTATATTTCCGTCACAGTGTTACATACTGTATTTGTTTTGCAAGGCCTAAATGGTGAACATGCATCTGACGTAGAACTGGGATAGGCCCTGAAACTGAAATACAGACAGGGAGAGACTAGTTAAGGGTAATTCGGAAGTTGAAATGGAGACAGTGATGGAACAGGGGGGTCCACAAAGTAGGAAAAGGGGTAGGACAGAAGAATTAGATGAAGCGAGCAAAGAAGGTAAGGTTAGTAAGGGTGCAGTAGAGTCATTTAAGTTAATGGATTTTGTTGTAATCTTTAACGCAGCAGATGAAGGGGAAATGATGGGTGATATTAGCCCACTTAAATTGGCAGGATGTATTAAAAGCATGATGGGAAATGTAAAACAAATTAAGAAATTGGCAAATGGGAGATTGATGGTTTTCTGGAAAAATAAAGAACAACGAGTGAAAGCCTTAACTTTCAGTAGTCTGCGGAAAATGTTAATTGAGGGGGTATGTACCAGGAAATAGTCAGGTAAAGGGTGTGATTTATGGTAGAACTCTAGATACAAATTTAAAAGAAATAATGGGGTGTATTAAGAAAAATAAAGTAGTTCATGCAGTCAGGATTATTTCAAAGAGAAATGGAAAGAAAATACCCACAACCACTGTAATTCTTACATTTGAGGAAAGTACGTTGCCAGAGAAAGTCTGTAGTGGTTATCAGATGTGCCCAGTTAAAGCATTTATACCAGCACCAATCAGATGTTTTAAATGTCAAAGGTTTGGACATATAGCAGGAATTTGCAGAGCTAAGCAGCAATAACCTTGTCCTATTGTAATGTACAATATCGCTCTCTGAAAACGATAGCGGATTTATACGTTACAACAAGCCAAAAATAGACCACATTCCAGACTGTTCAAGGTTCATAAATCTGTTCAACATGAGCGAATGACTTAATACTGGGAATCTCTTCTTAGAAAGATATTTATTAAGCATGCAACAAAATAAGTTTGAAAATCACACAAAACAGTTACACAAATAATATCACATTAAAAGCATTACAACGAGAACTAATGTTTTAAGCAACAATTTACCAAAGAAATATTAATACATACTGACACTACAACAAGGGATCTCACAATACCTCAATAGATATTTGAGAGTATTGTTACCTAGCTTGGAAAGCAGTCAAGTTTCAGCATTCTGTTACCTTGTGTTTCTCTGAGTGTCAGGGCCCTTGACCTTGATGGATAAATACTGAGAGCTGAGGGCTCCAGGTGCAGTCTTGTAGTTTCTTTGAATCTGAGCGAGCAGGGATGAGAGGAGCGGAGTCAGGCCAGAGATCAGGGAGCAGGTCAGGAAATCAGAGAGCGAGGATCTAATGTTTACAGTCTGCTTTATACATGGATCATTTCATTTTCCCGCCGTACGCTTCGATTGGCTAGTTCATGTCTGGATGGGCTCGCAACCTTGATTGCCCCCCCCTTTCTCTTGCTTGATGAGTTCTTTATCCAAATTTAGATAGAGGGAACTTTTAAAATGTACATAACTTTTGCTAAATCATTCAGATTTTATTCTGAATTCCTGTTATTTTTACCATAAGAAATTACATTTCATTAGACACCAAATATGTCGGGTTGTGACTTTGGTTAGACATCGCAAACAGTTTCACTTTACTTAGGGTTTTTTCTACCTGCGTTATTCTGTGCTTATCAAGCAATTTAAGAATAAAAACGTTTGCATCTTGTTCTCGTAGTAAATTAAAATCAATAATGATGTTAAATTGTTTCAAATCTCTTGTTTTCTTTTAAGCTGATTTAAACTACATGTTTTCCTTTTCTTTCTTGCCTTAGTGTAGGCTTTGTGTAAAACCTACCTTCCCTCTCTAGACTGGGTAATTCAATTGTAGAGACGGGTTTGATTAACCTTTTGTTTCCTGAGTGCCTGATGTATTTGAGGTGTTAGATCGATCGTTATCGCTAGGCAAAGCTAGACAAATTAAGTTAAATATTTAATTCAATTTTTGGTTTTCTGTTAAAATGTAAAATATCCACGACATTTGCAATATATTTGTGATGACAAAGTCTATATAACCTACATTATCAAATGTTGCAATTGTGGGGGAAATCATAGTGTGGCGTATGGAGGATGTAAAATGTACAAAAAAGCCAGAGTACAAAGTATAAAAATTGAAAGGAAAGCCTCGTATGCGGAGGCAGTTCAGTGTGTTAATGGAAAAGACAGAATGGAAACAAGTAGAGTTAGTGTTGGATTATCATCAGGAGCCATTCCTGAAGAACTTGACGTTTCGGTTGGAAACACAATACAGTTGAAAGACAAAGTATCAGTAATGACGAAAGAAGTACTTGAGAAGACAAGATTTAAAGATGATACATTAGTTATTAGCAAGTCTCCGTTTCTGGGATTTATAATACAAGTGATAAATTGTACTGCACAAATGTAAAAGAGAGCTGAGAAACTAAAATCGTAATGAAAGCTGCAATGAAGTACTTAAATGTATCGGAAATAATGATGGAACAAACATACAAAATGATTAATACGGCTAGCCAGCAGGGTGAAGAGATAAGAGAAGCTCTGGATATAAACAGAATACAATGGAATGCCAAAAGTTTAATTGCAAATGGTCAAGAATTCAAAACGTTTATTCGTGATTGGGGTAAATCACCAGATATTATTTGTGTACAGGAAACTTGGATAAAGGAACAATTGAAATTTAGTATTTTAGGATATGAAGCAATAAGGAGGGATAGGAATAATGTGGGTGGGGGTTGTTGTATATTTGTGAGGAATAATGTGGTATATAGGGAAATAAGAAAGTAGAAAGAATTAGAATGTAATGCAATAGCAGTTATATATAATAGTGGTGAAGTAGTTGTATTACATTTTTATAATCCAGGAAATAAATTGACGTTTGAGGTATTAGAAAATGTAATAAAGGAAATGAATCAGCCCATTATTTGGTGCGGTGACTTTAATGCACATAATGTTGTGTGGGGTAGTATCCGTACTGACTGGGAAATGTGTTGAGGAAATAATGGATCAATTTAATTTAGTGTGTATAAATGATGAGAGTGGAACTCGTATTGATGTACATAGAAATACAAGATTTGACATTAGTATCCAGTAGTTTAGCATTAAATTGTGAATGGGCGGTATATGATTAGTGTCTGTTGAGGAGTGGCCATTTCCCCATTCTTATTACTATTAATAGAAGTATTCAGTTTAATGAAATTAGTTGGGGGAAAAAATGGAATTGAAAAAAAGCAGATTGGGAGAGTTTTAGGCAAAATTGTAAAGTGCAAATTAATAATAGATGCATTGATAATGATATAGATTGTTTGTATACTGGTGGAAGTAACTACTAAATCTATTCCCATGATAGGAATGGTCAAGAGAAAAATAATTATACCTTGGTGGAACAAGGAATGTGACATAGTGATTGGTGATAGGAACAGTGCTTATTATTTATTTATTTATTTATTTATTTATTTATTAGCAGATGTCCTTACCCAGGGCGACTTACAGTGGTATACAAAAAATACATATCAATAAATACAGTACAGTTAAAAGCAAGATACAAAATACAATGACTTACATACAAAACACAGTACAATTTGATATCGGTGCAGTTCAAGAGCAGGTAACAGTGTTGATAGTTACATCAGGGTTAGATACGAGTGCAGGTGAAATACAAAACACTACATGCATCCACAATGTTTAGAACTCACATCCTAGCCTTGTATTGAATGTACTATGCCTTGTATTTCATTGTATTTAATGTATTGCATTGTTTTCACAGTTTAATGCATTGTTCCTCACTATCTTGTAAAGCGCTTTGTGATGGTGGTCCGCTATGAAAGGCGCTATATAAATTAAATATTAATTGATTGATTGATGACAACTTGAGCAAAGAGTTTTGGGAATATAGAAAAACAGAAGTAGAAAAAAATTGTTATATTCGTAAAGGATATATTGATGAACGTATGCTAATTAATGAACAATTGAATATGGGGAGTTGAAATATGCAATTAAGACCAGTAAAAATACAGCACCAGGGGAAGATAGAATATGTAGCATCATGTTTAAATATTTGGAAGGAGAGGCATTAAAAATCATACTAAGGTTATTTAATGATATTTCGGATAAAGGAAAATTGCCAAAAGACTGGAAGCATGTGATTATTATACCAATAGGGAAACAGGGGAAAGACCTTTCTTCACCACTATCATACAGAACAATTGCTTTGACATCCAACACGTGTAAAATAATGGAGAGAATGATAAACAGAGGGTTAAACATTTTAGAAAGAAATATGTTATTATCTGAAGTACAGAGTGGTTTTAGGAAAAACAGAAGTACTATAGACCAAGTAATAAGATTGGAGTCAGATATTAAGAAAGCTTTTAGTAATAAGGAGACATTAATAGCTGTCTTTATTGGTTTGGAAAAAGTGTATGATATGTTGTGGAAAGAAGGTATTTAAATGCATAATATGGGGATACAAGGAAAGATGTTTTGGTGGGTAGGAGATGTTTTTATCGTATAGGACTATTCAAGTCAGAGTGGGTACTTATTCAGAGGTGTATAAGGAGTGGGTGCTGAGTATTCAGAGGTGTATAAGGAGTGGGTGCTGAGTATTCAGAGGTGTATAAGGACTGGGTGCTGAGTATTCAGAAGTGTATAATGAGTGGGTGCTGAGTATTCAGAGGTGTATAAGGAGTGGGTGCTGAGTATTCAGTGGTGTATAAGGACTGGGTGCTGAGTATTCAGAGGTGTATAAGGAGTGGGTGCTGAGTATTCAGAGGTTTATAAGGTGGTAAATGGTACTCCACAGGGGAGTGTTGTTAGTCCAGTTTTATTTAATATAATGGTAAATGATTTGCCAAAAAAGTTGAATGTTAATGTGTCATTATTTGCTGATGATGGGGCATTATGGAACAGAGGTAGGTGCAGATGGCAATGGATGAGGTAGAGAAGTGGGCAAATAGATGGGGTTTTAAAATTTCAGTATAGAAAAAAAAAACTATTATTTTTCTTTTAAAAAAGATTCCAGATGACAAAAACATATGCTTGTATAAGGAACCCATCAAAAGGGTATCAGAGTTTAAGTTTTTAGGAATATGGTTTGATAGTAGGCTGACATGGAACATATAGATAATATGATAAAACAAGTGTAAAGTGTGGCTTAATTTATTGAGATGTATTTCTGGACAGTATTAGGGGGTAGATAAAGGTACCTTGTGATATATATATATATATATATATATATATATATATATATATATATATATATATATATATATATATATACAGTAATTGATTATTGGTGTCAATGGAACGGCAACAAAATCCTTGGTAAAGAAAATTGATCGGATTCAATATCAGGCATTTTTAAAACATCTCTAATTAATGCATTACAAGTGGAAACTGGTGAGTTGCCATTAAATCTGAGGAGACTGACATTGGGAATAAATTATACCACCATGGCATACAGCCAAATATAGAATTCATTTTAAGAGAAACATTACAAGGGGTGGAAGATAAAACAACAGCGAAGAGGCTAGTAGAAGGGTATATCGAAAAAACAAGGGACATATATACGTATATATACACATGTATATGGATGGATCAAAGAATATTGATAATGGAAGAGTGTCATCAGCTTTTTATGTGACAACATTTGATGTGGGAAAATCAGTAAGGTTGTCTGATCAATTATCTGTGTTTACTGCAGAAATGATTGGATTCCTCGGATTCCTCGGAATAAGGAGAAATGAAAGAGCAGATTTAATGGCACAAAAAATGCAACACAACAGGATACAATAGACATGAACATTTCATTGGGTAGGACAGAGGTACACAGTGTTTTCAAGAGGAGGGTTTTGATTAAATGGCAAGAACAGTGGAATAGTGATGAAAAAGGGAGACATTGTTTTAGCATTTGTCCAGTGATTGATAAGAAGGTACAGAGTAGGTGTAAAAATAGAAGAGAAATAATCTGGAGTAGAATTAGAATAGGACATTGCACCATTAATAAATGCCTTAATATCATAGGCAAGCGTGACAGTGGAGATTGTGACCAGTGCAAAACAACAGAATCCATGGAACATTCTTTTTATAATTATACAAAATATATTCCACAGAGAAGAAAGATGATGGAAAAATTGAGACAGGAAGGATTTAGAAGTACTGTATATTTAGACTTTTTTAAACATATTACCACAGATCATATATCACAAAACACAATAATTAAGTACCTAAAGGACACAGGGAGATACAAACCCATTTAGAACTAAAATAAATATTTGTGTTCTGTTTTATGGCCAATAGTTGGTAGCAATGAGCCACATCAGTGATTCAAGCACCCACCCTTTCATTAAAGAAGAAAACGCAGAACTGAAAGCTGTCCTTGCACTTACACTTTACCTACATAACAGTCTGTTAATTACAACACTGTTTCACAAGCTATTGTAAAGTGCTTGAATAACTTTGACTTTGATTTGGATGATGTTAGTGCATTTATCTCTCTATTTGCTATTTTTTTAAAAAAATCTGTACACATAATTTATAAAATAGTTCTGTGCACATTCCGCAAAATACGATACTTTACCCATGACACTGCCGTGAATTATAAAACAACATTTTTTCACAGGACATGATAATTGAAGAACATGGCTCCAACTTCACATTTCTAAAAAGAAGGACTACAAGTACTAGAATGTATTGCAAGTGATTAACAGTCCCGATGAACTTAGTTTGAGCCACACGGTCACTCAATGGTAAGTGAAGGCGTAAGGAATTCCATGCTTCTAATTTACATTTAATTAATTGAAAAAGAGATTTATGGGGGCTCCCAAGTGGCGCATCTGGTAAAGGCGGTCCACATGGACTGCAGGATGCACCCTATAGCCTGGAAGTCACCGGTTCAAGTCCAAGCTATGCCACTGTCGACTGTGGACGAGTGCTCCCAAGGGGTGGCGCACAATTGACCGAGAGTTGCCCGGGTGGGGAGGGCATAGGTCGGTCAGGGTCACTGGACCTAAACTGGACGGGCCAGGCCCCCAAAGGCCTACCCATAACGCTGGGCCTGCATCTCCGTGCAGTGAATATTTATTTCCTCGGGAGGCGGGACCGAGGACGTCCCTCCACAGAGGGGCCTATTGTCAGCTTTGATATAAAATGCTCAGCAAATACCTGACAAGCAGGCATATCCCAAAAGTATGGTTTGGCAGTCAACTTCTTTTTCAAGGAACCGGGGTTACATCTGTAACCTATTGTTTATCATAATAAAAGCATACAGTAGCAATGTGTTATAAAGCCTAGTGAAAGCATTCTAATACATAGGTAAGCATTGTAAAAAATAGTGAGGTACATTAAAGCATATTAATAAACATGGCAAACCAGGGTAAGCTATGGTAAATGCAGAGTATAACCATGTGAAAAACATTGGGAAACTGCAAAAATGCTGTGCAAATATACTATGGTAGACTTTTATAAGGGAAGGGCTCAAGTGAAAGTGAAATAAATAGCAAAGTGGACAAAGGACATTTGGTTCCCCTTTGTAGTTTGAAAGGGAATGAGATTAAGTGACCAGCCGAAACTGTAGCTCCTGGTGATTTATACAATATGTGTAACCAAGTGTACGCCCAAACCCATGCTGCTTAACAGTAGCATATCCAAGTACAGTCACGATAAACAGCATAACTCATTGGTGATACTTATTTATACAATATGAGTTATATTAGGGTATTTTAATCCTGACATTTTCTATTGATCGATTAATAATCCGATCTAAGGAGTTTGTTGAAAGACAAACTATTAACATAATGCTATTTACTGAAAATGTTTCATAATGCCCTAATGTTTAATATACATAGAGTGTATGAGCAGCGCACGTTTTCTCTCCTCTGCGAGTTCAGTGTCATTGTAGTTTTCAAACATTCAGATCCAGGCATTAAATGTAATAGTATGCTCCCCACTGCTTTGAAAATCGACAGAATTGCTAAGTTGGCAACACTGGGCATGAATAAACTCAGACCACGTTGTTTCCAAGTCTGCATCAATCTACACAGATCCATGACGTCAGCACATTAGCAGTGTACTCTACTGTCACGCCCCAGTACTACAAGACCACTGAATTGGAAATGTCTTTATGTTTTCTTCAGCTTAAGTTTTAACGCTCCTAACAGCAAACACTAACTAGATAAATCACAAAGCCAGCCAGTTTTTCAGACAACCACGTTTTTTCAATATTAATTTTCTGATACCAGAAAGAAATACATTGAATAAAAAGAAAAATCAACTTCCTTGCAACTGTGCAGATAGGATAAACTTCATCGCCGATGATACGATAACCACCGATGAGCAAATGTTGCAAGTTGCAGTCTTTTAATATAGAATACTTTTGGAAGTACCAAAGTGTGATTAATCGATGAACCATTAATTCATTAAAACCCCTAATTTATATTCCAAACCTCTTTTACAATGCTTCTGCTCCAGATATTTTCAACCCACTTAGTCACCCAGACTAACAATGACACTTCAGGGAACACTGATGGAAGTGACCCCACCCCTGCCTTTTTATACCAGAGCACTCAAACCTACTACTCATCCTTGTCTCTGAAAACTCACAAGGGAAGCAGTGCATAACATAATTTACAGGAGGTTATTCATTGCAAGTTTTAGTTTAATGTCATAAAAATACATACAATGTGTGGTGTCTTGCTGTTTATTTGCAGTGATGAGACAGACACCATACTAGGTTGAACTTTATACAAAAGTTTACTAGAAGTACTGTGTAAGTACAAATGCAGACATGTTGCTGGTTTGGAATCAGTGTCTGGAGCAGTAGTGCTAGATTTCTGTACATGCAACATATAGAGCTGGACTACAGAGCGGATGTGTGAACACTACACTATGTATCTCAAATTGCAAGAAATAAGCACTGTTATGAAAGTTTTGTTTGGAATTTTGTTTTTTAAATCTTCTCTTTTTAATGAAATGAAAATATAATTGATAACTTTGGAACACTTTTGAATCCTTAACCCTGATAGAAATATGACTCCTATTTCAGCTATTCCAGGTTTTACTGTGTGCTTCATTAGGATTATTATTATTAGTTGTTTATTTAGCAGACGCCTTTATCCAAGACGTCTTACAGAGACTAGGGTGTGTGAACTATGCATCAGCTGCAGAGTCACTTACAATTACAGCTCACCTGAAAGATGGAGAACAAGGAGGTTAAGTGACTTGTTCAGGGTCACACAATGAGTCAGTGGCTGCAGTGGGATTTGAACAGGGGACCTCCTGGTTCCAAGCCCGTTTCTTTAACCATTGGACCACACAGCCTCCTGAGCTTTGACCTGATGACCTGAGCTTTTCCATATTTGCTCATTTAAGCTAAAGTGGGTCTGTAATGGCTAGTCTTATTTCCATGCCTGTAATTCGTTCATCAACGCTGTATGAAAAGTATATACATATGCTTCATTAAACTATATTTAAATTCCTATTGAATACACAAACACATATTTAAGTAAGCTCTTTTTCCTCAGGAAAGCTGTGTAAATCTAATCTGACTTCATTGTTGAGATTCAACCAGCAACGTTCATGCTGATTTAGTAAAGTGCACAGTATTCAGCTCAACGATCCCCTAAGAATAGAACTGCCTTGTATGGGAGAAAGTGGTGCCAGAGTGTGAATAATGAGTAAGTTGGTTCCAAACTCTTCTGACTGCTAGGCCTTGCTACAAAGAGCAGTTAAGTCAGTTTGAGTTCATGACTGTCATTGGTTAGGTTAGGTGACGTTACTTTTGAAACCATAGACCAGCCTGTAAATTTAATTTGTGTTGTAGTCAAATGGTAAATAACTGTGTGTGATGCACTAGAACCTGTATTACCTGTATTATATTATAACTCATGTTTTTAAAGATTAATAAGATTGTCCCTCGAGCAATGGTAATACATCTGTATTTATTTTGTTTTAACACAAATACAGTAGTTACATAGGATTATTGTTGGCTTGTGTTTAACATTGTAACAAAGATAATTAGGGAAATGCACAAATTCACAACCTAAGCCGAGTGACTCTAACTGATCATTGCTTAATTGTCAGTGCTGTGAGCCAATGCAAGTTTTCACAGCAGGAACTCGTTTGGCTTAATGTCAGTTTAGCTCTTTTCTCAAAGGCTTTAGTACACATCATACCTTTCACCTCCATAATGGTGACATAAACCTGAACTGAATTTTCAATACTGGACCATATGCATACCTCTGTATCAGAGGACTATTGATAGGTCATTGTATCTGAAATCATCAAATACAGTATAAGAGCTTCACACTGGTAATGTTTAGAATAAAAGTGTCCCACAGTGCTATGTCTTCAAATTTTTTTTAACACATGTATGATTATTCTGGCTGATGTGATATGTCAGCATGTGCCTACATTCAATTTATGTCATGATTACATGAGATGAGATGAGATGAGGCTTGATTTCAAATGATTTACAAGTCAGTGCAGATAAAAGAGAACTATTACTTTGGGATCCAGACTTCAGCTTCAGGGTCCCGCTCTCTGTGATACTCGGGGAATGGCTTGGACAGTAGTGTCATCTATTGCAGGAATGCTTGGTGTTCAATTGGATTCTCATATTTGAAATCTACAATAAAAGTACAAAGATTGATGGCAAAACATCTGAAGAAATTATCTATATATCAGTACTGTGCCAATTCACATTAGTGCAATAACCTAATAAAGTAATCATCTAAAATAGGGTTTCCAGGGTTTTATTGTCTCCTCCATTGGACAATACACACAATTTTGTTTCCATGGAGACAAAGATTATCTTGACACCTACAGAATTGTGTGCTTAAAACCAGTTATATAAGCTGCCACTTGTAGTGAAGTTACAGTACCTGCACATTGCTCAGATAACTCTGTTTAAAGAGGGTTGAGTTAAATATGGATGTGATTGCTGGAAGAATTGATGTGGACACAGGTAAAAAGTAAAAACAAGTAATAATCGTTACAACACACCAAGGCTCTGTTACAAACCTCTGGCACTGTGGCCAGTTATAAGTTATTGTTGGCAGCAGACCGTGGTTTTAACACTTTTCCAACTAAAGGTTGTGCCTTGAATTAGAATCAAATAATTTTCAAGCATGGTTTGTCCACATTAATATGCATGAGCAACGAAACCTGAACTTCTATAGTGCCAAAAATGTGCCTCTATACAGTATAATCCCTGGTAACCTGTGATAATCTCACAACTGACCATAGTATGTGGAATATATCTGAAATCTAGGTCGTTTTATGTTTTGTTTGGTTTTTTTCCATAAAATCCTGCCCTGTGAAACAACCCCTCAGATTTGATTAGATGGCAACATGAAGCATCATAGCTCCCTCTAATGGACTCAGCGAGTACATCAGGGAGTGTACAAAATTTTCACAAGCAGTAAGATTTGCAGACTGCATTCAAACAAGTTGTACATATCTAACCCCATTCAAAAGTATATGAATGATAAGAAACATATCATTCATATACTTTTGCCTCCCATTGTTACCAGTCCTTGAACATATCAAAAAGTCCAACAATAATGTGCCTTAGACACAAACCAACATCATCTGCAATACCGATATACTGATGTTGTAGAGAACTAAAGTCCTTACATAAAAATACTTTCAATCACTGCTTTGTTTTAATTAATATGTTTATGTCATTTTATTTTACATTTTGGAATTAGTAGTTAAAAGTCAAGATAGAAATATTGAGAAACAGATGTGACTGAGGCCACGAAACTATGAGGACCACTGTCATGGAAGTTGCCTGCCTTGACTCTCTCAGCCTAGAGGACCCTGGCCTTAAAAGGCTTCGTGCTTCAGCTTGTCCTTCACGTTGCTGGCCTGAAGCTTTCCCTGGGCTTTGAATCCAACACAGACTTATATCTCAAATTGTGGGCTCTATAGTTATGTGAACAGGCTGGCTGGTAGTTACGTCAGGCCAGGAAATGCAGAACACAGAGTGGTGAGTGAATTGCGCTGTTGCGCTGGTTTATTATAAATAAAAGATTTAAACAAAACAGAACACACAAAACAAATGGCATGTTGGCCAAAATAAATAGACAGACAAAACAGTGGACAAACCTCAAACAAGTATCGTGCTGAACTGTTTCAGCACGAGTAGCAATTGTTATTATTGATTCTTTCTTTCTTTCTTTCTTTCTTTCTTTCTTTCTCTTTCTTTCTTTCTTTCTTTCTATCCTGTTGTCCACTGTGAACACCCAACCCAGAGTGAGTGATCTGTGCATCTATATATACAGCTGTGTAGGGATACAATTACTAATTAATCATTCACTTGAATTCCAGCAATTAACTAATTGTGCTCTTCCCGTGCCCCCATACAAATACCCATTTTAATCTGTACATGAAGTTGTTGTGCATTTCCCTGTGCCTAATTACAAATATACATTTTACATTACCTGTGCTACATAACCCACACTGCATGCACCACTAAAAAAATACATATAACAGACAACATAAAACACAAAACACAAAATACACACCGGGGCTCATTACACCCATCTGGTGGATACATACAATATTAAATCATTTGGCCATCCAGCAGGTAAAAAACTAACGAAGGTTCATCGACCAACTTAACCTTCCCTGACCCCAACTCACACGAATCATTTCTGTTTAGTTCTTCCAGTACACTTCTGAAATCTACTGCACATTTTTATGACAACAAACCCCATTCTCAATATGTATAAAACAATGTTATCAAAGAAGTAAAATCCAACTTCAGAGTGAAGACAGCGGGTTAGAGACAGTAAACAGCATGGAGGCACAGCTAGCAGTTTCTATAAAAATGATGCTCTGACAATGTGATAATGTAAGTATATGATATTATAATTGTAATGGAGGCTGTGTGGTCCAGTGGTTAAAGAAAA
This sequence comes from Acipenser ruthenus, assembly GCF_902713425.1. NCBI lineage: Eukaryota > Metazoa > Chordata > Actinopteri > Acipenseriformes > Acipenseridae > Acipenser > Acipenser ruthenus. The sequence continues at coordinate 33,426,673 of NC_081190.1, read as the reverse complement.
GGGCTTGTAACCAGGAGGTCCCCGGTTCAAATCCCACCTCAGCCACTGACTTATTGTGTGACCCTGAGCAAGTCACTTAACCTCCTTGTGCTCTGTCTTTCGGGTGAGACGTAATTGTAAGTGACTCTGCAGCTGATGCATAGTTCACACACCCTAGTCTCTGTAAGTCGCCTTGGATAAAGGCGTCTGCGAAATAAACACATAATAATAATAAAATGTCAATAACACGTAGATTTTGTTTTTTAAACCAAACCGTAGAAAGGGTTAAAAAGTTCATATTTCCACCCCATCTGTCAGAGGTTTACCAGCTTGTACATTAGTGTCTGCCTGGTTGTGAAATACCTTGGTCGAGATCGACCAAATTCTCTGTTCACTACCTCAGTATTGGTCTTTCTCTGTGCCTTAACCATAGATGTGGGGCTGACAAGGACTTAGCATGACACCAGTTTAATAAAAAGCAGGTTTCTTTACAAATACATAATCTACAAAGTCTGTCTTTGACTGTGACCTAGAAAAAAAAGCTTTTTAGTTCCACATTGGTAATTAAAAAATGTAAGTGTGACACACAGATAGACAGCTGGACAAGCAGACAGCTTCCATATGCTCCAAGGTCATGATACACTCAGTAACTTGTACTTAATAAGATCTTTAGCAAACTTTATTACAATTTTCACAAGTGGTTCTCTAGAAATATGCAAATAAAAAATCTCCCTATGTACGTACCTATCTCCTCCTCCACTATATCAGGGATAACAAATAGCTGTAAAAATAAGTGTAATTAAATGTGTGAATATCTCTCTCTCTATATATATATATATATAGAGAGAGAGAGAGATTTTTTTTTTCACACATTTAATTACACATTTGGTGATCTAGAGGTTTCTAGACACTACCTGTAGTGTCCATTAATCTGTATAACAGGATATGGTAATTATTCCAGCGTTTCTGACTGGTAACACTTCGTAACAGTTTGATAACAGTCATAAAAGTAATTATTGTAATACGTTTCACTGTAATCTCCAAATACATAGGTGCCCTAGAATTCAGAACTGAAATTGATTATAAAAAAATCTAATTATATTGTGTCACCCAAGCGGCACTTATTTCCTAGTGGCTTTCATTTTATCAAAATTGCAGTTTGTTACATTTCCTTTGGTTCGCTTTTCATTTCTTGCTGATATCTTGTGCTTAATCTGAAAAGTAATTTTACAATGAGCTAAAAGGGGTCATTTTTAAATGTCACATTTTGAAAAATAAGATGTGAGCAACTCAGCTGCATGCCAGTATCAGAATGGGCAATGTCTAATGTCTAAAGAATTACAAATAGTGTCATAATGGAGGCAGTACTTTAAAAGTAGCAGCTTATTTTGTAATGGTTTAGCTCTGTTAGTATAAACCAACAGCATACAATAGGTACACTTTTCAGGTCCCAGCAGCTTTTGTCTTTTCCCACTTCCCCATTAAAACTGTGAGGCAGCTTCTACTGTACAACAGACACAGAAAAGCCAGTGTGATCTCAGTGTAAGATCTGAAAAACATACTGGTAAATTATTTGAATAGTACATTATAATAGCAGCAGATGCAGTTCTACACTTATTCATCTACACTATAAAAGTAATTTTAGGCATTTCTCCAGCAGGTGTCACTCAGCAGTCACTGAATGATATTATGAAAGGAGATAGGACATGGTGTTATACCTGATTTAAATACATATTTAACAGGCGATAAAACGTTCAAAAACAGTTGTTTATAAGGTATTAGAACAGGTTTATTGGGGATTTGTTGTGAGTGTTAGATAGCAAGTCTCTTTTGATCTGATGGAAAATATAGATCTCCTTTATAGTATTATACAGTATTTTTTCTGGTTCATGTGGGTTGATGCTTACCTTAATCAGCACTGTTATTATGGTCAACTGGCCCTCACCTCACCTCCTCACCTCCTGAGTGTTCTGTTTTGTTTAAATCTTTTATTTATAATAAACCGGCGCAACAGTGCATTCACTGCACCATTCTGTTTCCACTTCCAGGTTTGACGTCACCACACGAGCCATTGTGTCACAGTACCACATGTATTTTCTATGGCGATAAAAAGCCAGTTGAACAAATATTATATAAGATAATAGTGTTTCCATAATTTCTGATAGTACCTTATGAAAGAAATATAATTTTATATCTATCTACCCCCCCCCCCAACACACATCATTGATAACTGTGCAAAACACTTAACCAGTTCAACAATTCACCCTACTGGTTAAAGAGGCACAGACTGCCTGAGGTTCATGTCCAAATGTCACTAAAAAGCTTCTTCCACTGGCAAAAGCAGGACCGCCGGGCTTCTACTTTGAAGTTACAACTGCGCTGCCTGAATGAACATATTGCATTCATATATCAAAATGTTGGGAGGCATGTTTTACTCCAGTCCTGTTGCTGGAGAGTTTTGGATTTCATTCACATATATGTTGCCTGTGAACTTGCCTGAAGATACAGACATCATGCCTGACTAGACCTTCGTTTGGTCTGACTGTCAGTGTAGGAATGCCAGACACTTGGAAGGAATGATCACAGCAGTGCATAAATCATTTGCACAAAATAGTTCCAGGCCCTCTAAGAGGTGCCGAACTCCATATGTTTTCCAGGCTTGGCTCAATCTTATCTGATTGCGCTGAGTGCGACACAGCGGGTCACCTTTAGAACTAAAATTAATTATGCCTTTCCAACCTTCTACGGTTAAGAGGGCCATTAAAAGGGCCATTCAGCCATGAAGGATGGTTTTAATTTATCATATGGGTTTCAAAACATAAGTGTCACTTGATCAGCTGTCCGGTGCCGCCTGGGTGCATGCTGGATCGTTTAACGGCGAGACACAGTTAAAGAAGCTGCGTACCTTATTAGAAATGATGATTCACACACAATCTGCTTCAGATGGCCCCTTATACAGTCAGCACAGGTTTAAAATAGATGATGAGTCCCAGTGTACTTTACATATGAAAGCAATTTCACTCACCGTGGCAGCAGAGAGCCCCCTCAAGGTTGTTGAAAACTCAGATGCCATACTTAAAGGTTTATTTACATAACACCTAAATCAGCTGCAAATTGTTTTCCTAAAATTCATATCTTGGAAATGCAATTCACTTTTTAACAAATCGATTTGATGAGGTTTTGCTAGTTACTAGGACCTTTGTCTCTTTTCTAATTGCCTGCACTTCTTATTATTGACCAGCTGAGGGCGGTTGATTCACAGATTGTCAAATTACTAGTAACATTGACATTCATGGTTTGGGTGGTAATTGCTCACACTTTGGGGGTCCTTGTGGTTTTTAAACCATAACCCTATAATAGTTTTGTGTAATGTACGCACTTGTACCCTGATCCAAATGTATGTTTCATGTGTCCTGTTGTAGATTAAACTCGCTCCAATAATGAAATCCAACTTTCTGTATGCATATCTTGAGCAAACATAAAAAAGAACATTTACAGTATTTTACAGCAATTTATTATTGTAAATGTTAGTATTTACTGTAGAATACTACAGTAAATGGCAGTATACATAAGGGAATACAGAATACAGACCATATCGCCACAGACTGTAGATAATTGTTCTGAAATAAAAAATAAAAACAAACATTACAATCAATTTGTAGAATTAGTCAACTTTGGTCTTTCAATACCAACTAACCAAATGTAACATGTCCCTCAGTCACTGGGGAATAAAAAAACATTGATGTATTATGTATTATTATAATGCGTCTCCCCAGGGACAGGGATATACTGAATGCACATTAACTGTAAATATTTCTGTAGATTCATGTCACATCAGTAATCATTTTGTGTTCCATATTAGGTCTACTTAAAGATGTTAGTCTAATGTTCCCTAGCTATGTTGTTTCATAATAAAATAGTAGTGTTTTATGTTGCTGTTGCCTTGAGGTTTGTTTCTAGAAAGCAGCTTGAGCAGTTTGGAGCAGTCAGGATAGTCTATTGACTCTTCAACAGTCATAGTTGTCATAATAACTAATAGTGTTTCGAATCCAGGCTATTCCTTTGCCGATTGAGGATGGGAGCTTCCAAGGGGCGGCGCACAATTGGCCGAGCGTCACCCGGGGGGAGGGAGGGTTAGGTCGGTCAGGGTGTCCTCGGCTCACCGCGCACCAGTGACCCCTGTAGTCTGGCCGGGCGCCTGCAGGCTTGCCTGTAAGCTGCCCTAGAGCTGCGTTGTCCTCCGACGCTGTAGCTCTTGGGTGGCTGCATGGTGAGTCTGCAGTGTGAAAAAAAGCGGTCGGCTTGACGGCACGCGCTTCGGAGGACAGCGTGTGTTCATCTTCGCCCTCCCGAGTCAGCGCAGGGGTGGTAGCGGTGAGCCGACCGTAATAAAATAATTGGCCATTCCAAATTGGGAGAAAATAATAAAAAATAATTGGCAACGACTAAATTTAAAAAAAATAAAAAATAAAAAATAAAAAAAATAATAACTAATAGTGTGCCCATATCGCCACAGCTAGATTGGGAAATGGCAGAAATAAAATAAATAATTTCTCTCACTTTTAACCCTCATAAGGACATGTCATAAAACTGACTTTCCTGGTAACCTGGGGTCCAACCGGACCCCAGCAATAAAACAACATATAACTAACAACTGGAGTAAATGAATGAATGAAAATGTGTACATTTTATTTTGCGTTTCCTTTACTTCTAGCCATCGTTTGGTATAATGTGTTGTTTATGCTATGCAAAATGGATGAGACGCAAATCAAGGCACCACTGTATTCTGAACTCTGTAGTTTATTCTAGGAACATGTCATCCGGGCATGTGAGATATCATTGGAAAGCCCCAGGCCTCCTCTTTCATTTAGTATATACAACGACTGTGTTCCTAGCTCTTTCCATTTTCGAGTTACAGGCACTTGAACACACCTACCAATTTGCTGCTCGTCACAGCACTGGAGCACTGAATGAGGAGGTGGTAGAAAGTACACATACGGGCATGCCTGACATTGAAACCGGAACGCTATCTGTTGAAGCAACTGAGTAATAGGCAAAAAACGAAGCCTTGAACAAGGAAGCTAGCTGTTACGGTGCCTGAGATATTCACGAGAGAAGGTCAGGCCGCCGATACACTACACCTGGGGTCCATACGGACCCCAAACCTAAAACAATTTGGGAGAACGTTTCATTGTTTGCCATGATTACCTGTGCTTTACCATGCTTTATTTTGGTATTTGCTGTGCTATACAATTATTTTCTATGTTTTTACAATGCTATATACATTGCATTTTGGTAGGTTGACTTTATACCATGGTTTTCCTATGGTTATACTAGGCATTTACCATAGTTTACCCAGGGCTGTCGTGTTTATTAATATACTTTACCATACCTTTCTATTTTTTCCAGTGCTTACCTATGCTTTACCTTGCTTTCACTATGTTTTAATGCACTTTTACTACAGTAAACTTGTATGTGCTTCCTGATTGTTGAAACTGACTTTAGTCCATGGGAACTCTGGCATTCTCTTGGAGGAACTGGTGTTCTACTTTTTCACAATACTGATATTGTACTGAGGCAGGGAACATGTACCGTGTGTTCCGGATATACTTGTATATTTACTGTGCATTTAAAAACATTGACAAGACCATTTCATATCTATGCATTTATAAAGTTGCTATTGAACAACAAGAGGACATACAACCTTCACACAAAGTGTTTTTTCAGCTGCCAACTCTGAAAGACTTTATTTTTAATGAAAAAAGCCAGGGTGGTTAAGCTGGTTAATACAAAATAAATAATAAAAAAAAATTAAAAGTGACCGATTGATTTTGTGGCACCAGCAAATCTCATAATGCAGGTTCACAGTTGCGGTACCTCCACTGCCTGACATACTGTTAGTCATCACCAATCCTACTATCGACATGCATCACAGCACGTCTAGAACAGACCAGAGGGAACAATTTCCACAATTTCCCACAATGCCTAGTACAGTTAGAGGTTACTTTAATACATGAATATGAAATAACAAAAGCAGTTAACCCTAATGATTCAGGGCTTTTTAAAAGCCAAGATTATTTCTGAGGGTTGGAAGCCAGACAGTTCTACAGTGTATCCCAGTGTTGACGCCCTATTTGCTAAAGCTTTCCCTCATTAGTATTGATTAATGGAACAAAGGAACTTCATACTCAGTCTTTTAATTCATAACTGCCACTGTCGTAACATTTCTGCACAGTATGATTATTTAGACAGTATTGTGAAATGCACAAGCATGGTTCTGCCTTCCAGAGCAATCAAGGGACCCAGACCAGGGCAATGCCAAAGTTTACTGGACCTAATAAAGTGCCCAGAGTACTTTTACAGCAGGTTCTTACAACCGACTTAAAGCAACAGGTAGAGAGCTACTTCCTAGGGCAAAAGTTGGGTTACTTCCGGTAAAGGCACTCTGCGTAGAATGCAGGATGCACTCTATAACCTGGAGGTCGCCAGTTCGAGTCAGGCTATTCCACTGCCGGCCGTGAATGGGAGTTCCCAGGGGGCGGAGCACAATTGGCTGAGCGCCGCCCGGAGTGAGGAGGGCTTAGGTCGGCCAGGGTGTCCTTGGCTCACCGTGCACCGGCGACCCCTGTAGACTGGCCAGGCACCTGCAGGCCTGTCAGCAGGCAGCCCAGAGCTGTGTGGTCCTCCTATGCTGTAGTTCTGAAGTAGCTGCATGGCAGGGCTGCAGGTGAAAATAAGCGGATGGCTTTGTCTCTCCCGAGTCAGTATAGGGGTTGCAGTGCTGAGCCAGGCTTACAAATTGGGCATTTCAAATTGGGGAGAAAATACAATTGTGATTCCAAATTTAAAAAAAAAAAAAAGTGGGGTTACTCACAAAAAGCAAAGGACATTGTCAGGGGTGGGAAACCTGGTCAAATGCCTTCTCTAGTGTTTTAGAAATATGTACTGATGCACAACAAAAACACAACACTCAGGTCTAATGGATTTGATCAAATATTTTAAACATAGATATCAAACAAAATCACAGAAAATGTGAGCAAAAATACAGTTCAAAGAATCATGATAAGTTTTCAGTATGAAACGTGACACACTGTCAAACTGAAAAGTTAGTATCGGGTATGACCTCCTGGAGCATTAACACAATCCTGGCAGCGTTGACGCATAGACCTGATCAGCCTCTGGATAGACTGCTGTGGGATGTTCTGCTACTCTTCCTGTGCAGCTGCAGCCAACTGGCAAAGGCTTGCTGGTCACGGTTGTCTCCTGTGGATGGCACTGATGATTTGGTCCCACAGATGTTCTATTGGACTCAGGTCAAGAGAAAAAGCTGGCCATGGCAAGACCTCGACATTGTTTTCTTGAAGTCATGCAATTGTAATACTAGCACTGCGTGGTCTTGCATTGTCCTGCTGGAAAACTGACACTTCCGGATTGGCTTGCAGGAATGGAAAAACTGTTGCCTCAGGCACTTTGTCAATGTATTGCTGAGCATTAAGGTTGCCCTCAATCTGCACCAAAGGCGTTCTTGTGTTAAAGGAGATTCCTCCCCACATCATCACACTTCCACCGCCCCACCAGTTGACTTGAACAACGCAACAGTCAGCATAACACTCACCATGACTTCTCCACAAACGTTGTCTTCCGTCAAGTCAGGTGTGGTGACACTGCCTTCCACGATGTGGCCTGTCCCTCACAAAGCCGGTTTCCTGGTTTCTCTGGACTAGTCTGCTGATTGCTGAAGCAGAACATCTCATTCTCTGGGCAACCTCTTACAGACAGGTTGCCTTCAATCATGCCGATAGCAACCAGACGAGCTTCATTACTCAAGCAGGGCATGGCCGTATCTTTCGCTGTTCTTACGTGAATTAAAATCATATCTTTTTAAATGGCTATTTATAAAGATTCTTAATCAACTCATTTTGGTAATTTTAACTCAACTCAAATACCAAACACTGAACACCTGGCATTTTTATGAAATCACATGACTTGAGCTCAGTATTTTGTTATCCCAAGAAACAATACTACTCACACAATCAACAAACCTATCTGCTCACTATTTAAAATGTAAATAACATTATGTATTTGCCCAATGAGCTATTGATGTAAAACTTATGCTGTCGCGTTTTCATTGTGCATCAGTATATATTAATTACACATATAAATAGTTTTAAAGGAGTGTTCCCACAATCTCTTTGTTTAAAATTAGACTGAAGACTTTTTTGTTTGACCAGGCTTATAATTAGATAGTTTCTTGTTTTTAAGTGGATTTTCTGAAGCACCTTGAGAAATATGTGATTGATTGATTGATTGATTGATAGATAAACGTATTGATAGGCCCTGCCTTAATTATAGCATCAATACATGAACAGGCAGTTCTTAAATGCTAGAACTAAGTTTGTTGTTGATAAATGTTCAACAACAAGCCATTCTCTGTCTAAATAAGAATAATGTTAGTCTGCAATTTATTTGTAATAGAGGATTTGCTAACTCCCCACCACTGTTGGTCAGGTGTTAATGGCTCTATAACAGCACTTAATTGCTTCCAATAGCCCTATAATGAGTTCAAATGTGTGATGTATTTGCACAACCTAAAACAGCTGGCAAGTACTGTTCCAATAATGTTAAAATAAAATGAAAACAAAATGGATATGAAGCAAATAATCTGTATTAAACAATTAAGGCAACTCTTTCCTCAGGATTCTCCTGTAATATCTACAAATTATTCCTTAACCTGCTCTTATGAATTGGTACTGTAACTACCCATTTGCCTTTCCCCTTTCCAGTGATTGGACCAATCTGGTATAAATACGATAGAGATTAAGGCCCTTTAAATTATCAAACCAACTAATCAGTTAGTCAATTACGTAATCAATTAAGATACACAGCACTACAGTGCAGCCCCTCTATGTACTATATTACCAAATAAACAAACACTATAAAACTAATTAAATAGTAATGAATACAGTTTTAATTAAAACCGCCACGTACCGCAAACCACACCTGGCTACATATATGTCAGTATTACTAAATATTTATTCAGAAGGAGAATCACAACCTATAGTATTCAGTCAATATGTGGCTCATGACAAATCCAATCTGGAAATAAATTAAGATCCTAGGTTTGAGGTTTGAGTTGCATCTAAGGTGAAAGAGTTAGGAATGGTCATGGAGAGAGCTGGAAGCCCAGGATATCCAGGTAAATGTTAAGAACAATAAATGCAAAAGCAGAGGTTGTAGCAAGAGTTTAGCTGGATTGTGATGATCGGTTAAGGTTAGTAACTGCCATTTACTTGCACTCTTAAACCCGACATTATTATAAATTGGATATACAGTGGTAGCCACAGCCTCCAAGCCTGTGGCACTGTGATAAAGCAAAAATGTTACAGCTTTGCAATCATGTATTTTTCTGACCAGCATTGAATCAGCTGCACTGCACTGCACTGTGACTAAAGACTAAGCTTTGCCAGTCAAGGAAGGAAAATGGACTACACAGGGTCAGGTGCCCAACAAGGCCATTGGCTTTATAGCTGGAACAGAGGTCTTTCGATAACTCCTAATCAATAATTGGGGTGTAGTGGTGAGCCAATCGTGCATATAAGGCATCAATTCTGGAATTCTATAGGTGGCCTATGGGTGGGACCACATACGACCTTCAATTATTTAAAATAACAATAAAGATGAGCATTAACAAACGTCAATTACTTCCTTACATGCAAACCTAACACAATATGATAAAATGGAGTGTTGTGTTTTGACCTCTTGCATGACACAGTGGTAACCATAACCAGCTAGTCACCTGTTGTGACGCTCTTGCAGTGCGATAATGTAAAAAACAGTTTATCATGCACTTTTTAACAGCGCTGAGGACAAACACTAAGCTTTAAAGGCAATCCTGCATTTTATCACAGCGCTGCTAAACCGCACATGGTTTGGAGTTATGTTTTGACGTCAAATGATTGTTCATGTTCAAATGGGAGGAGTTATTTAACTAAAATAAATATAGCAGGCTGTATAAAAGGTGCTTACAAATATAAATAGGCCCGGACCCTTTTTTTAAGCACACAGGTGATAATCATTCCAGCATGAATCTGAAATGATCTGTCTTTATTAATTATTAATAGGATTCCATGGATGAGGCATACCAGAGGAAGAAACTCAAATAAATAAAAAACACAAAACAGGTCACTAGATTTTTTTTTCTTTTTATAAAGAATTTGTTTAACAATCACCAACTCACCTTATGCAATGGACAACCACAAATACAGTGTGTGATATTATCTTGCTACTTTGACTGTGCACCTTTTGGTTGATATTCTTTGTAGTAGTAAACTTTGCAAAGGCAAAGCAGCCCAATACAATATGTGAGAAGCTGCTGTTATTATTAACTGTCTCAGTGTGGGTGTATAACTGAACTGAACGGTAGTTTTCAGTGTTGAGTCAACAAAAACGTCACTAAAATGTCCACATTTGTGGGTATTTAGGAACGCTTTGTTGATTAATGGACATCACTGCAGTGGCTGCTGCACCTGTCTGTGAGGTTTTATGTGGAGAAAAAATTATAGAAATATCTGACAAAGAAGATTCTATGGTGGAAGCTGTGGCTATAATGGCAGCTTACTGATACAAAGCACAATGCAGAGACAAATGCAAAAGTGCACAACCATGTCCCAGACTTGGTCAATCTATATCTCGAAATAGATTTTAAGTTGCATTTCAGACTTTCTCGGAGCTCACTGCTGGTATATGCTAAAGCGTAGCTAATTCTCCCAAATGTTATACAACAAAACAGTTTTATACTCACGTTTTTGCACTGTTTATATATATATATATATATATATATATATATATATATATATATGGTTTGTTTGTTTTTTAACAGTGATTGTTTTGAAGCCGATCTGCTTTGATGCCACCATCTTTTTTGTTGAGTCTTGAGTTTGTTGAGTCAGCGTTGAGCCAATGTAACACCTCACTAGCCCTCGTCAGTTGGTTAACCCTGCTTCTTTCATAGATTGATGTTGTTCTGTAAAAACTTGGACATAAGAAGAAACACTTCTTTCAGCATCTACAGAACTGGTAACAACTGGCAAATATATATTTTAGCCTTTTGTGTTAAATTGGGAAATAATTCTTCAGCTTTAATCCAAAATTCATTCAAAGTCATTCTACTGCCATTTTCTTTTTCATATGGTAGGTATTTGTCCATTTCTGATTTACAGTCAGCATCAAATCCTGGAATAGAATATAATGGGAGGGCTTCCAGATCCAAACTACACACTTGTTGTGGGTCGAATATCTTTACAGACATCAGAAAGTTATGAGCTGGTTGAAAAAAAACATGATTTCTTTTTGCATTGATCTGGGTTGTAGTAATTAGTCAGTCAAAATGTCATGAAAGGTTTTTACACATAGTTTGTTTATTGCGGCGTCTGTGCTGTGCCATTGCTCGGTATGTATTTATTAATTCTGCAACTTTATTATATGTTTGATGGACTCTCACTTCACGGCTTTCAAACCACTGAATCAGATCCACCAGTCCCTTGGCATGATTCGCAATTAGGGAGAGTTGAGATTTTAAACTTTGCACATCTCTAAGCAATTTCAGGAGGTCCTTTAACACTGCAGTGTTTGGTGAAATGTGCATTTCCTTTTCCACGAAGCCTGCGTAAAAAGGGATGCATTTGGAATGATATTCAGCAGCAGAATACCAAGTGCCCCATCGTGTTATGCATGGCTCAGGTGGCAACTGTATGGTTACAGTACAACCTTCTTGTTGGATGGCTTCTGTCAGGTGGTCTTTAAAACATAGTTTTCTGCTTGGGCAATGTTTAAACAATTTTTTTTAACGGTTGTAACCAGCTTTCAGAAAATGATTTGCCCAGATATTGCTGGCAAGGGCTATTATGTGGGCATTACAAGTCAAATGTAGTGAATTTGGCAGTAAACCCTGAAGAATGTCATTGTATGCCTTGATCATGTAACTGGCATTATCGGAGACAAATCCAGTCACATTACTAAAATTAACTTCAAATGCGTTTAAACATTTCACAGCGCCCTGTGCCACCGATAATTCACAGCGTGCAGATTAACTGTATCAGCTAATATTACTTTCAGTCGAAGGTGTTCGATTGTCCTTGGAGAACAAACAAAATGTGCAAAACATACTAATCTTTTGCATTTGTAGACTCATCAGTAACTACAGATACACTGTCAGACATCTTTACTAGTTGTAAAATTTTCATCTTGTGCAACTCAGCAATTTTCAGTTGACCTGCTGTAGGAATTGCTCCTGCATTTATTACATGTTTGTTCAGAAATGCACGTAGTTTGGGATTATCAGTTTTTTCCAGTGGAATATTATCACAAACAAATGCCTCTCAAATTGAAAAGAACATCTCGTTGGCGTTCATCATTTTTGTTTCCCTTATGTTTTTTTACTGGAGGACGTCGTCTCATAGCTGTCAATCTCAGCCTTTCATTTTCTGTGTTTTTCTGATGATAAATGTCGGTCTATTGTTGACTTTCGAGTGTGGTCCAAAGATAAATTGCAAGTTGTGCAAAATAAATTATACCCATCGGTGTACAGAACACCAGGTGAATATTGTTGCGTGCGTTCGCTCAATGAAATGCTTTTTGATTTAGATGTCTTAGACTCCCATGTTTAGGTCTCTCGATTTTTCTTTTAACGCATCAATTTATTAAATTACCATTTATACTCATCATAATTAGCTTTTATTTTTCTAATTAGTCAAAGCGTAATGTGTTGATTTCTTAATTGTGAATTTGATTACTATAACTGGAGTGGCTGCAGGGACATCTAGGGGATAGCAGTTGAATTACAATTGAAAAACAGGTCGCGTAAAACGCAGGACTCTACCTATTACAGTCTGTCAGCTTGACTGGAACATCTTTCAATAACAGATCAGTAATATTGCTCCATTCAAATATCTAGCACTGTCCAGATTAACTAAATTAAACTCTACAAGTAAAATGTTATTTGTTTATTAAAGTTATTTGTTTTTTTTCTTTAAGTGTGTATGTGATCCTTTATCAGTTTCGGGACTATTTTCTTAACTCTTTTATTAGCAAAAGGGCACCTGAAATTTTTTTTTTCCAAAGAAAATAACAAGAAAAACTGTTTTTGAATAGCAGTAGTGCCCTCTTTGTTATTATTGGTTTATTTAGCAGACACCTTTATCCAAGGCGACTTGCAGAGGTGTGTGAATTATGCATCAGCTGCAGAGTCACTTACAGCATCTCACCTGAAAGACAGAGCCAGGATTTGAACCAGGGACCTCCTGGTTACAAGCCCTTTTCTTTAACCACCGGACCACACAACCTAATTTGACTTTTGTTAGGGCCCTCGCCTTCGGCTCAGGACGCATAACTCCAGTCAAGGTCAACTACCACACGGTAGAGCCTTCATCGACAGGCACAATCGCTTAATGGGTTAATTGCAGCATATGGCTTAGTCCCCTGAAACTGAACAAAAGAAGTCCCAATGGCAGAGTACGTATCAAAATATCCAATTAATTCATTTAGCTGATCTGATCAAGTTGACCAAGTTAGACCGATCAGGAGAACTAATTAATAGACCAGTTTATAGAAAATATAAACCAGAATTTTAGAAGATTTGAAGAAACATTTTCTGTGCAATGTAGTGCAAATATATCGTTTTTCCCTGTATTCATTTTTAACATCGACAAGACTTAAACTAATATTATATTGTAACGATCACTCTGCACAACTGAGAAGCAGTTGCACTGTCCTCCCTAAGGAGATACTACTGGCCCTATTCCTATAGGAATAGACAGCAAAAGCAGGGACGTCAGAGGTGTCAATTTCACGAACATTCGGTTTATTATTGTGAACAATAATGTCAACAAATGAAAAAATGAACAAATGAATGAAATGAATAATGATAAGAAAGGAATTTAAATAATTGCAGGTAACAGGTAAGAATAAAGCTGGTACAGATAAGTATGTAGGGACAAACAGAAGGCTAAACAGTATCACCAAATAGAAATGAATGTAGTGTCCAGAGGGTCTCCAATAAACCCACACTCACAAACACAACACACACAGATAAAGACCAAGGATAAATAAATAGATACAGATGAAAAACAGTGACTTGTGGAAACAATTACATTTAACAGTCTCTATGGCAATGGTGGGAAAATGACAGGTAGGCCCAACAAGTCCAGTAATAGCAGGGTAATTGAAATCCATACAAAGTAACAAAATAACAAAAAAATACAGGAAACAAAGTATCAAATTAAAGTAGAAAAAATCCAAACAAAAAATAAATGATCTCACCCACAAATAAGGCAGTCCAGCAAAGTGTCCCGAAATGATGGTGATTGTAGAAGGTTGAAAACATTGAGTACGTTGAAATTGTTGAGACTGTCCTGTAGTGTTGAGCTGAATGGTGAACAGTTGTTTGAAAAAAATCAGGAATATCAGGAAAAAATGGAGACTGTCACACATAAAACAACAAACACTAAACAGACCTAGAAAAACAGCTAAACTTAAGCAAGTAACAGTGAAAACAAAAAGGAGTTTAGACAAAGTGCAGTAACAAAAGAAAATGAATGGATGCACTGGAATTATCTAAGGATGGTAATGGATTCACTGAAATTTCAGTAAAGAAAATGCTGTAGGTTAATGGATTCCTCTGAGAAAGGGAGTCTCCCTCAGGCCTGATTAGCCAGCTTTAATACAAGTGATGGCTACTAAGGAGCTCTGAGATTGGAGGGGTGGAAATCTGAATGAGCCAATGGGGAGAGAGGATGAACAGAGGGTGGTTGCAAGGAACTATGGGAAATGAAGTTTTAACCTGGCCAGGCTACTGACCCTAATTAAAGGGACAGGTGGGTGAGACTTACACCCACATTATGTAGCATGGGAATTGCTACAATATTGTCATATAAAAGGTCAGGGGAATCCACCGATCCATACAAAGCATTTGCTGTAAAATAGTGTATATCCACAGGGTATTGTACACATCCCGACATTGTGCTCTGTGTACATGTAATGGTTTATAGTCCCCTGCTTGATAAAGGCTGTTTGGTGTTCGTACTTTCAATATAGTACATTTGTGCGGTATTTTAATAAGCAAAAAATCTCATCCAAACTGCAATTAATAGTATGCATAATTTGCATGGGAAATTTTGTAGACTAAGATAGGTCACAGGCCGAGTCTTCTGAAATGTCACTCGACTCCGAGGTGGCTTTTTACAATCTGAATTATGTATAGTAGCTTGTATTTTATTTTGTATAATACCAGCACTAAAAAACACACACACACACAAATAAAATTAAACTAAACTTTTCTTTACTAAAAATCACAAATCAAGCAAAAAATGACTTTTTTATAATAATTAGTCACTTTCAGAATCAACTATAATTCATCTTGGCTCTTTCTTTTGGATGATATCAGAGCATTCATGAAATTTCACTTTAGACTTTAGAGTTCTTAATAATACAGTTATACCCAAAAATGCTCCGGAGGCTATAACTTAGTGTTTCCTGTGAATAGTGTTGGCATTTTCTTGCTATGCTATGAAGTTCTGCCTTTCAGGCACTGACAGAACGGTAAATCGAGAGGACATTTTTTCACTGCATTGCCTACTTGAAACCATCAAAGCACTTTGAAACCGGCAGATATTTAAAAAAAGGCTGAAAATTCTCATTCCACAGACGTCTGTAATCAGAAATATCAGGCGCGATCTGTGATCTAGTGATTGCAGGCTAGTTCTGACGTCAGTAGTAGTCTGTAAACAGAGAATTAAGCACATGATTTTATAGGTTAATATCAGTTACACTGGTATATAATAATAATAATAATAATAATAATAATAATAATAATAATAATAATAATAATAATAATAATAAAGACCTAAAAATACAGTTTTAGCAAACAGTTCCACAACCTTTGATTTCAATGCAATAAAATACCAATATCTTTTTACTGATCGGAACGCATTCCGTTACAGTTTATTGAACATATCTGGTTAGCCATGAACAGTTTGAAAGAATAGGTTATTTGTGTGTTTTTGATTGAGCATTTTACGTTGAACTTTCTGTGCACTGGTCCACATTTACTGTACTGCATTTCTTTAGATTTAGTTTAATTTCCTGCATTATCAAATTATAACATGTAGTATTTAGTTTGAAAAGATGGCCTTCCATCGTGAACATGATCATCAGTGTGTGACACCTGCTGGTGAAACACTGTATTTCAGTAGTAACCTGTGACAAACCAGTTTCTAGTCAGATATAGCCCTCTAGCATGCAGAACATACAGGACATGTTAACTAAACTGCATGTCGCATTGACCTCAATTTTATCGTGAAGCATAATGTGACATACTTCGCCATTTTTACAGTTGGCAATGGCTACCACTGTATGTGGTTACGTTGAGAATAACCTTAATCCCACAATGAAATTAAAACCCAGAGTATCAGGTACACAAATGGTTAAAGTCACATATGGTCCCTGTCAAGAGTGTTTTCTGAAACTGATTTTCCCTCTTTACTCCTTTTATAGCTTCACTTTGTATTGTACAACATATAGTCAAAGATATGTGTTGAGATCCACCCATTTGTTATGTCCATGGTTTCCTTCCTCCCACACCTCCCCTGCCAGGCAAATATGTCTGACACATGTAGAGGAAGAACATCTGTATATACTGTAAAGCGATACACAGAGACTAGCCTGATTTTTATTTTTTTTCGCAATAGTGTAACTAGGAAGATAGGGATAAGTGTCTGTTGATATGTCAGCTACATTTGAAAATCATCTTGCTCAAGAACCTTACTTGGGCCTCCCTTTTGTAGCTATACTGAATGTGACATTTCTGCCTTTTAGACACAATTTCATAATTTCTTCCTCATGAGTAAACAGGGCAGATAGCCAAACCAAGAGAGATGATGGAGTCCCGTTCTTTCCCGATGAATACTTTGTCTGTGGCTGTATCAGTCAAAAGAGTTTAACACTCTTGGCATCATATTAAAGATTCCATTAGGCAGAGGTAGGCCATCTTCTGACTAGATATAGTAGTCAATCAAATAGCTTAGATTGCTTGACCATAGGCCAGTCCAGTAGCAAAACTCTTTAAAACTTAAACAAATATGACACGGCCAAAAAATAAATGTGTTCTGTTGGCTTATTTTTTGTTTAATACAGTAATGCCTAAATATTATCATATACTGCAATGATAATCGGGTATGGAAGCCATATTTCCCTGAAAAATAATCCACAGCTGACAAGGGCTGCTGCCTTATGAAAAATGTCCACTTTGGTTTCTTCCTAATTATTTTTTTCCTGGTTGGCTGCACTTGTGATCCAAACTCTTGTTAGAAGTTGATGATTTTTTTTTCTATCAACAGTTTTGGGCATGTCATTATTTTTTTTCTTTTAATTTTTATCAAAGTGACAGAATGCTCACACAGTGGCATGGACATGCTGTGTGTTCAGCAGGTCCTGGGCATGCTCATAACTCTCTCATTTACAATACAAATAACAGAGAACCTTTCAACAGCCTCAAAACTTCATCTTTCAACTGAGTGATTTTGTAACCTGTATCTTACAGTATGGTCTAAATGCAGAACCCAGTCATCTGCCTGTCACTTTAACTGACATAGTAGCATTCTAGATTACTGCAAAAGCCTAGAATTTTGAAACTGTAAATTTGAATAACCATCCACAACATACTGTAGTCACTGGCATCGCTATATTGTTAAAACACTGAACAAAGATTACAAATAATCATGACAACCATTGACTTCAACATATCAGGCCATTTAACCTTTGCTGAAAATATTATTATTATTATTATTATTATTATTATTATTATTATTATTATTATTTATTTCTTAGCAGATGCCCTTATCCAGGGTGACTTACAATTGTTACAAGATATCACATTATTTTTTACAAACAATTACATTATTTTTACATACAATTACCCATTTATACAGTTGGGTTTTACTAGTGCAATCTAGGTAAAGTACCTTGCGCAAAGGTACAGCAGCAGTGTCCCCCACCTGGGATTGAACCCACGACCTTCTGGTCAAGAGTCCAGAGCCCTAACCACTACTCCACACTGCTGCCTGAACCAATTTATAGAACCAATTTGGTTGAACAACTAAATGAAACAACTAAAAACCAACATATAAACTGACCTGTGAACTTAACTACAGCTAATAATTACAAAGGTTAGAAGTGAGAACCGTCCTTTCATTAGTAAAAACGACTTAACCAAACTAAAAACATTAGGAGTGTTCAAAATAGATAGCAGGACTTTTGAAAAACTTGGTGATGCAGCTTGTCCAATAGGCACCAGTAGTAAAATGCCAGCAAACTCTCCTTGTTTCTATCTTCAGCCAATGAAATTGAGCACCAGCAAAGCAGCCACTGCATCCATGTAAATGCTTTAGGAAAAAAAACAACATATTAAGATGTCCACATTAAGCATTGAGGCTCAGTTAGGCTCTATCCTGCAGGTAAGATACATGAATTACCACAGTGCAACTATTTGCAAACTCAGATCTTAAAATAGGAGAATTAATATCTCTAACTGGTCATAAAATAAAACTTCCATCCAGTTTGTCGCTGTTTAGTTTGTATGTTCATCATTTTCCTGAGGTTTTGCATATATTGAGCCAGAGGCAAGTTCATTGTTTTAACCTGAGTGGATTACTAATTACATGTACGAGTGCTTTATAAAAATGATACATCTTGCACAGCAGTTTGTTTTACAGAACATAAATATATTACACTTGTACCCAAAAGAAATTACTTGTTTTAATCAATAATTAAAAATTGTAAACTCATGCAAATGCCCCCTGTGAGATGATGTAATGAATACCTACCTAATTGAAAGCTCCTTATTGAATTGTAGGTAAATGTACATATTTACCTACAATTATAATCTAATAGTTTCGAAATATTAGAAATACATGTCAGATAAATTTTGAATCATCCTTTTGTAGCTCATACCTGTATCAAAAAGGCCAACTTCAACATTAATGTCAATACTGTATGTCAGAGCAACAGTGCATTACACAGAAAATACATACATCTTCCTGAATCAGAAAGTGATTCATTTTATTTTCTGGTCATGATTGATTCAAGCCAGATGTTTTTCCATCCACAATAATTCCTCCAAATATATAGCCAATTTATTTTGTACATATTCAGGTTTATATTTCACTATGCACATGTATCCCCTTCAGGTCTATGGGCCACAGTTCTGTTCATATCACACATGAGTTTTCACTCGTATCTTTAGCATGTAGAGGAAAGTCAAATCGGGACTGAGGTGGACATTCATTACTAAGTTCCTTTGTGTACTTAGATATCCTCGAGAGTTGGACAGATGGATAACAGGTTGATAAAAAAAACAGACTGACATGGTAAATGATCAATAGATCCACAAAGACATGTTAAGAACACATCATGTCGATGGATATATACACTGTATCCCTTTTAAATACACTGTAAATGAAAACATCTGCAAATGTGGGATCTACACTAAGTTTATGGGTTGGTCTAAACTAGAAATAAACTGGATTAAAACCTGATGTGGCATAAAAACACATTTTTAAACATTAGATCATAACATCTCGATGGTCTGGGTGTATGGACTCAAGATTGTAATCGAGTAAGCTTGACAATCTGAAGGAGAAACATCTTACTGATGGCTTTTGACGTGCAGAAACCCATCAATGGTCATGTTTCTATTACATTGTCAAAAGATATAATGTGGAAGTGTGAATAAACAAACCGATAAAACATGTGTATTCTACACCACAAAGCAGTGTTTGCATCCAACACTGGTTTTAGAGCATTAACACCATTACGTATTTACTTCACTGAGTCAAACCGAGTTGATTGCATTAAGAAATCTTTAGAAAAACAGCAAAATTGATCTGTTACCATTTACATTTCATATTAAATTGACCTCAGTTTTATTTATGTATGTACAGTGTTACATGTTTGATGAATTTCATGTTGATAGTTGCCACTCAGGACACTACATTTTTCTGGTAAAATAAACTTGACACATGCTTTTGCAAATTTAAAGGAAAATGCTCACTGCATACCATTATATACTGTTTGCACATTGCTTACTAATGTGCATTAGAATCCTTTCAACCCATTTGTCTCATCAAAATTTGCAAACAAAAAATGTGTAGCTTTATCGTACAAGGATTTATCCACCTCTGTCGAATGAAACTTGGAGGTCATGTAAGTTGTATACATTTTTTGAATTATAGACGTTTCCATCAAATTGATCATACTTTTTTACATCACTACTCTTAATAGATAGAGACATGGCCAATATTAGTAGAATAGATTACAAGCCTCCAGGCCATGATTAATATGCCCCTTGCAGAGACTTTGCATTTCTTGCTGAATCACGACTCTCAAATTACTTGTGTGGAGTTATGGATGCTTCCCAAGGCCTTGGAACATCACATATCCCCCAAGTCTGGTTTGTAACTAAAATATTGATGGAGGATGCAGCAATTGAGTTTTTTTTCTTCATCATTTTTAATTAGAATTGTTTTGGATCATTACTGCCACCAAGTAATTATGTTACTGCAGAAGGTCACTCACAGGGTGGAACAGATATTTCACAGTATTATAGCAACATTATTATGGTGATTAATTTTGTAATCAGATTTAATGTTTAATTTATCAAATTAGCAGTAATAAAGTAAAGCCAGTGCACCTCTATTCATAATTAGGACTGATAGTCTGTGCACTGCGTCAATATATCCAGCTTCAGGCTGCTATTAGACACATCACTGTATTGCTACAAAAAACAAAAAGAAAAACTTGTAAAATAATCCCTTGTAGTTCACATAGGTTGTTTTTCTGAAAAGGTCAAGATTACCATTAGACAGACTCGTGGTAGATTGTACCAGTGAAATAGTTTATTGATTCTCTGAATACAAGTGTATCATGTTCTAAACTTGTGCATGGCAGACAGTGAAATGGTAGCATACTGGATTAACTCAATATTGTCAAGATGAAAATAAAAAACCCTTGAGCAATTTAAAGCAAAATGGTTTATGCCATTTTATTGCTATTGTTAGTTTTAAGGGGCTTGCACATACTCAGATTTTCCAAGTAATTCCCTTCATATGTTTTAAGTTGGCAGGTATTAATAAAACATCATTTGTTCCATAATTTGCAATAAGACAGTCTTCTGTGAATTAAATCTAATAGCCTGTCAGAACCAAATATATTCAAAGAACTCACATTTTTATCTTCAGTTATTTGTGTCACTTAAAGTATGTTTTATCTGTTTGATATAAATCCATTTTCTTTTGACTTTTTTGTAACACTTCACTAAGACCTGATCCTTCTACAGTAAGTAGAGTCAAATAATTCAGCATTACAGTGACTTGTATTCAAAGCTTGTGTCTTGTGATCTTTCCGTTATTCAAAAGCAAATCACTCAAAATGTCCTTAAACAAATTGAGATTCATGTCCTCATCAGCACAGTCTGAGTGACCGCCTCTTGAATATGGAATGTGGAAGTTTAAATGATATATAAAAGTCACACTGCTAGAAGATGTTGTCTTCTCATGATTGGTACTTAAGAATATGTAGATTGCAAATGATGGGAAAAGCATCTGTTTGTGTTTCATAATTAGCAGGTTTTTAATTAATCTGTTTTAATTCATACCTGCCAACTTTAAACATGTTAAAGGGAATTGCTTGGTAACATGTAAATGTCTGCACAACCATAATGATCATTTATGATTCATTATTATTAAATGATGCTGATTTTCAAAACTTGATTTCAGTATTGCTCCTTCCTTATAATGTCAGTGTGGTAAAAGTAGTGTAAGATATACTATTTTAACATGATTTATTATGAATGGTTTGTTATTACAGTGGCACCAAACACATTCAACACTTTTCTATACTTGTGTTACAAAATAAATGTGTTACAAAAAGTTTACAGTTAAGTGCCTAATTGACAGGAGGGAAACCAGGGTGGCAGGGAAACAACAGACTGTTCAAGGTACATTTTAGCAAACAAAACAAATAATTAAAACAAAAGTTAAAGGAACACTGGCGGTGTTTACATGCAAGTTTTAATCGCGCTACTATAGTGCATTCATGACGTGTCACTCGCAAATGACGCATGATTGTGCTCGTTCCAAAAGTGCAAGGCAAAAAAAGTGTGTGACTCAAGTGTCATTACACTTTGGTAAAGCACGGTAAAGTGTGCGCTAATTGGCCTCATTAGTCCCATAGCAACAAACTCCACAGTCGTGCAAAATAATTAACGATAGACTTTCATGAAATAACACGATACCTCCTCCACTTCCCCTATGTAAAAGAACGCTCTTCTCTGGGATACGGCCTTTCTGTCCTCCTCTGTAGCGTAAGTAAGATTTTCCTTATCCCAGTCTTACTAATACAAATCAGTTAAATATCCATCCATCCATTATTATCAATCCGCTTCTCCTGATGAGGGTCGCGGCTAAATTATATATAAATTGCATATAGAGATGTTGATTTATACCATTATTTATTCATTTCAGTGTATTATGAACGATGCATGAAAACTACTAGATCGTTATGACCAGCATTATTATCATAATAATAATGCTACGAATAATGTAGCTTTTTTCCCGCAGGATGTTTCAAGCTTCCACCCCTTCTGACAGCACGCAACACCAGATTGACCAATTGTGAATTGTTTCACAAGATCTCCTTTACTTGTTAATCAAACAAATAAATTGTGAAAAACAATAACATACCGCATATACGCACACAGCCTACCTGACACGAGTAAAATGGCTTTATCTCCTCAACCACAGCAGCTACAGCGCTCAAACCAACTTTAATTTAAAGGATGCCAAATGTGAATTGTTTCACAGTCTGTGTTTTACCTGTGAAGCCTAAGAATAATTTGTGAATGCAATAACATATCGCATATACACACCACCGTCCCAGCGTCAATTAAAAGTGCTTGATATCCCCAACCACAGCAGCTAGCATTTTCAAACCAACTTTAACTTAAAGAAGACCAGTTGTGAATTGTTTCACAGCTTCTGTTTTACATGTGAATCGTAATAATAATTTGTGAAAAAACAAATGGTTGGGGATATCAAACCATTTTACGCATGTCGGGCTAAGTGTGCATATATGCGATATGTTTTGTTTTTCACATATTATTCTTAGGATTCACATGTAAAACAAAAGCTGTGAAGCAATTCACAACTGTTCTTCTTTAAATTAAAGTTGGTTTGAACGCTGTAGTTGCTGTAGCTGCTGATCCAGGAGCATTGTCTGATGCGCCTGGAGTATAGAAGGATGTACCGTCTGATTGCACGCACCGCTGTCAGGCAGGAGCGGCAATACAGCCACCTTTTGGAAAGGCTGGACCACGCTGATCAACAGCACCAAGAGGTGGTTGCGTTGCACGCCGAATTTCTGCGCACAATACGATTCCTTTCCTGCAAACCCATTGCATGGGACTGAAGGAGTGCTTCCAATACAAGACTTAATCTAGCCAGTGTTTGTCTGCGTCTTCTCCAACCATCAATTTTTGTCGCAAGTACGTTGTAAGTAGGCCTATGATTTTATATACCCTTATAACTACTTAGCAAATACACACACATTATGTATTTATTATATTAACAGCATTTGTGTAAGTTTCCACATTTTCTGCATAATTAATTTTAATATTTTAACAAAGTACCCGTGTTTGAAACCAACACATCATGAGTTGTTTTTAATATATTTGTTCCACATTAACGCATATTTGTGATTATTGAACGCATAATCCTTTTCTTTAGCACATTAACAGTTACGCAGTTCGCTAAGACTAATATATATGGGTGTGTGAAAGGACATCAGTAGCCTAAGAAGCATAAGAAAAGCAGTAATGGGAATTGGTGAGTGCTGTCGGTTTTTGTACACATGCTACTTCTTCCATTTCTAGAACAACTACTTCTCAACAATAATAGTAATAACTATTATTATTTTCTTCTTCTTGGCAGCATGAACCGTTTTAACTGCAAGACGTTTGCATTCTAGACAGATGGGGGGTAACCTTCTCCATCTCTGCCTAGTGCATAAAGCCTCATGTAAACCCCTATGCATTATTTGAACGATATCCTTTATCGCACAGCATCTCTTTTCAGCGCGTTTGGTGATATTTCAATAAACCCTCCCATAATGTTATTATTAATGAGGTCGTTTGCATTTGGACGACTAAATTCTCTCTCTAAAATAAACTCTCATGTAAACGTGGAAGCAGAACTGCCATGACCATAAAAGTGCGAGAGATCTGTTGTCACGCGTTTCAGTTTTTGCTTGTAAACTGCCCCATTGTCTCAGTCAGGAGGAAAAACATAAAATAAACACGTTTTTATGCACAGTGATTTACGCTGTTCAAACACAAGTTTTTGTTTGTTGTTTTTGGCTCATTTCACAAGAACTTATGCCAGCTCTGCGTCTCTCTAACCAAATGAGAATTTAACAATCCCTCAATAGTCCTCACCACTCTCTATAGAAATCAGTTAGGATGACCAATTGACTCAACCTGCAGGGATGTAACCCTATTTTTGCCAAATTCAAAACAAACACTCTAAAAGTATATTTAAATATATTTAAACATATTTGGAGCACCTGTGCTGGTCTTGGGGGGGTAGGACAGTGGGGCATTCCCCCGCATTCCCCCTGTCTAGGAGCTACACCCTTCCACAAACCTACATTGAAGAAAATAGACTGACTGAAGCTTGTCTCACTGGAGGAGTACCGAGCTATTCGTTTTTATTCTCTTAAACCTGACAAGCAAAAAAAAAGAACATATTTGAGAACAGTCGATCTTCTCATCTTTACTTTTAGCTTTATGCAGTATACTACAATTTTATTATTTGGATACACCATAATTTTTTAGCTGCCCTCCCCCCAAAAAAGAAAAAAAAAAAAAAAAAAAATGGCAACCAGATTTCTGGACAAACTAATCTGTTGCGAGTTGCTGCAGGTCACAACTGAAATGGTGGTCTCAACTTTGAAATCATCACACAGTTTGATCCACTTTTAATAGAAGGTTGAATATCCATGGAGCCTAAACTGGTTCTTAGATTATCACAGTTTTGGCTGATACAGATATCTTTAGTCTTCATTACTACCAATTCAGCACTTTTCAAGAAAACATATTGACATACAAATGATTTATGTGCAATCTTACAGTGTATCCTATTGGACTAATTCAGTGATTAATTGATCTAATTAATGTAAACAGTGGCAGATCTGAATACTGCTGCCATTTACTTCCTTTTTAAGACAAAAGTGCTTTAAAGAGACACACACACTAGTATATTCTTTTAAAGGCTTTGAAGAAAAAAGTATTTCTCTCTGCCACTGTTTACATTGAATAGACCATGTTGCTTTCACCTTTCACAATCTCAGAAAGCTTGATTTACACTTACTCTCACTGCTGTTGTCTCTCAGGAGTACTTTGTGAAAACAAAGGTAATACAATTCAAGTGTTGTGGTGGAAATGTTTCTGAACTTCAGTCCTTTTTTGGGAGCGATAACTCTAACAATTGGTATCTCCTGCTACCAAACCCTATTTGCTTTAGTTTTCATTTTGGTATATTTCTGGATAAAATAGTGACAACATGAATGGTAGTTAATTTGTCAATGTTTAAAAACAGTAAACAATTCCATTAGGATACCATCATAGTGTGACTGAGCACTACCCTGGAAAAAAAAAAACCACTGGAACTTTTAGATTACCAGTATTGCAACACAATATACAGGTATTTAGAACAAATACTTCACAGTGCATGGTAATTATACAGCAGCACTGGTACCGGTATGGTATTGTAATGGATTACCAGTGTGTATTAGTAGGTAGAAAATAGAAATTTGATGTCAAGTTTACAAGATAATTATCTTTACAACATTTATTTTTCTCTTTCAATATACATATTTTGTGGCTCATTCGCAAATGTGGGTTTAAGGGAATGATTTATTGATGATTATGAGATGTATTGAAGAGACAATTTGGCATCAACTGCTTGGTTTGAGGGTCCACCACCTGGCCTCCTGGACAAGGCAGGAGACCCCATAATAGATTTTACCTTCTGAAGCTGCTGGGGTGGAGATATGGGAGGTGGAGGGATGTGAATGAATCAAATGCAAGAGAGGGGTGAGTTACATGGGCATTTATATTTCAGTAGTTCAGGACAAACCCCACAACACAGAAATTTGAGTTTAAGGGAATGTTTTATTGATGTATGGAAGAAACAATTTGGCATCAAACCTGCTTGGTTTGAGGCTTCACCACCTGGCCATCTGGACAAGGCAGGAGACCCACAAAAGTCCCAATGCCGCAGAGCAGATTTAAATTACTGAACAGAGGAAAAGCATTTTTAAGGTCATTGATGTCAGTTCTGATATGTGACTGGTATGCTTCTGATGACCAGCAACCATGCTGTTTGATTAGATGGACGGGAATCCCACGGAGGGAGGCTGTGGAAGCTGCTCCTGTCCAAAAAGAGTGACCTGAATATCTTTCTGCTGGAAACCCAGATATGAACAGAATCTGGCAGAGGTGATAGATAAACCAATGACGGGTGACAATGGTTCAGTTTTCATTTCAAAACAGGGGATCCAAACTGGGAGCTCCCTGCGATAGCCAATGTTGTTGAAAAGAGGAGATTCATATGGACTTAATCTAAAGTAATAAATCAAGGAGCCTTTTCTTTCTTGGTCAGTTTTGCTCTTCAAGTGGAAAGTTAGAGTATCTTTTAAGAGAATAGATAGGTCATAAATGCATGGGTGAATGAGAGGTTTGAAATGGCAAGAGGAAGCAGTAAATTCCAAACATCTCAAAAACCAAAGAAGTCCAAGAGAAATGAAGCTTCAAGAGTCTTGTCTAAAATGTAACCAGACTGAAGGGTGTGTATGCAGCAAATAAGTATGTCTATTGTGATCAGGGCCGGATTAAGTTTTTAAGGTATTTATTATTATTATTATTATTATTATTATTATTATTATTATTATTATTATTATTATTATTTTGTTTGTTTGTTTTTTTGGGGACCAAATGAGGCAGGTTGTGTTTTAGGGCAGCCTAAAAACCTCATGGAAACCTGGTTTAAGAAAGCTGTACAATATCAGTAAGTCACACAAGACCAAATTGGGACTCAGGCACAAACATAGCCTCCGGTATTTTAATATGAATTAGTTTATTTGCATTTGGAATGAGAATTACTCAGTCTAAAAGAAAACTACATGGAAACACACACAACCCGAAACTACTACAAAAATAGAGTGAGACAAAGGTGAGACTTATTTTTACCTGAATCTACTACCAAAATAGAGTGAGAAAAAGGTGGGACTTATTAAATTTTTTCCATGGAGATTGTCCCCCTGTAATACATATAGGTCGTTTCCTCCTGTTGATTTCTCTCCAATGTATTTTCCGAAGTACTGGTACCTTCACTTACATTTGTTGGTCTTGTATTAAAACAGCTTGTCAGCGTTAGTGTTTTGTTTAACCTATCTTCCTCACGATGATCTGTACTTGGTGTGTTTCTGCTTTTCAGCGTCACTCTCATACTTCCTAGGTGCTGCTTTGTCAGACATTTACGTTCGCGCCGCAGCACACCTGATAAAAGTGGCACGTGACTTGCTTGCAGGTCAAGTCATATGATCAGACAGTCCCTGCTCCTCCAACGCAATATGGCTTGGTTAAACAGACATGTTGTTTCCGATCCATACAGTCACATGCTACTTATTCATTTTTTAGATATTGTATTATAAATTATATATATTTTTTGGGGCCCTTCAAAATCGGAGGCCCTGGGCTGCAGCCCCTAAAGCCCCTGCATTAATCTGGCCCTGATTGTGATGGGCAAAATTGAGGTGTGAATACTTACCAACAGCAGGGCCTGACAAACCGTAGATCAATTTGTGAAAAAATTGAATGCTCGATAAGACCACTTTAATGGAAGAGGCATTATTGTAAGTGTTTTTAAGGTAGGTTAAGAAAAAGGACATCACTGTAACAGTAAATGAAGGAAAAGGAATATTGAAGTTGAATGAAAGGTTTTTAATTCCAATCTGACCAGTATGCTGGCACGATCCGAGGTGAGATGCTAAGAAGAGCTGTTTCCTGTGCTTGTAGACTAAGAGGGTAGAGATTATGATTTACAGGAATGTCAGGTCTGAAAAAGGAGGAACCAGTAATGGATGTAGATCCACTTCTGGAGCTAAGTCTGAATTTCTAAAATTGAAAACAAGAAAAAGCATCAGCAATCTTCTTAATATAACAAATTGGTAGAAGATTGATAGCCAAGTGATCCTTTTGAAAATGTTCCTAATATGTAAGAGGACGAACAACCTTTGTTTATGATTTTGACTGTTGCTAAATTATCTGAATGGATGAGAATTTACTTTTTAGCCCAGGAAGATATGGCTACAGCACCTGGATACATTTTGTACTACGTGGAGGACTGATCGGAATGGGGTATAGTTTCAAATTATTTAAGCCAAGAAGCTGCAAACCATTTTCCCTTGAAATGCCCTCCAAAGCCACGAGAAGAAACATCTGTAAAAGCTGCAAATCTTCAGGTGCATGACTCTGCGGAAGGATTCTCATAGCATAATGAAGGTGACATACGAGAGACAGAAAGTCACATTTAGTGCATGTGTCTCTAGAGAGGACTGTAGAAATTAACTCTCTGTAAATGACTGAAATCAAGAATGAATTCAGAAATGGTGAATTCATTCTTCAACAACTGAGGATCTGAGGACTTGAGTGTAATGGAGAGTTCTCCACAATCAACTGTTCTGCTGCTAACACTATCTGGGGAACTGCTAAGCAAAGAGACTAAATTAATATCCACGCCTGAAAGTATTTGATGGCATAGAGAAAGAGAGACAGCGTTGAATTTAAGAGAAGCACATTATGGGGATAATGAACACAAGGATTTCAAGAACCAGAAAAGGCCTTTTGGCCCACCTATACTCGCTCGATTTGGTGCCAACATGGTCTGTTACCACTCAGGAGAGGAAAAACAAAAAAACCCCAAACAGGTTAATAGGGGAAATGAAACCTCTGGGAATCTATGGCTAGACGGACCGGCCTTCCTCCAGGCGGCTAGCTAAAGGTCTGTGGCAAAGTGGTTTGCAGGTGTAGAGATGATGCAGTTCTCAAGACAATGACAAACAACTGGTGAAATGGTGATTTAGTTATAATCCAAAGTCTGATGACAACAGTAAAGAAATGGAGGGCTGACAATGCACAATGATGTGTATTGCACAGTTCAATAAACACGGGGTTCAGTCCCAAAATAATAAACACGGTATTAAACACACACACTAAACACAGACATGGTCACAAGTCCAGAGTGAGTCCTGTAGTGCTCGTGGTGAAATACAATTTACTTGTGCACAGTGGTGAAGTGTTGTCCAGCTTTGTGCTGGCCTGTAGCGACAGCTCCAGATCATGTTAGCCATGGTTATTTTACACTCGTCCTTCAGCGGTTCAGTCACGCCCTCTTGGTTAGCGAGTGCAACCGTTTCTCCTCTGGAGCGATGACTTGGTGTACTGTAGCTCCTCCCCCTTTCTAGATGGCCGACTTCCACCTAACCCTTGGAATGAATTGTCTGACCATCTAGTCCGGGGCACTCTGTTCCCTTTACGCAGCAACCTCACAGTATAACCAAGATTCATTCTTTCTCTGTCACAAGGTCTTATTGTGGTCATTCAGAGAACGTTTAACTGAAAGCCTGAATTACCCAGAGGTAGGAAGCCTGGTAGATGAGGGACTGACTGTATGACTGGCTGGGAGTCCAGGGGCCTGCTGGACACCTGCAGGATTCACAGATGTAATCTGGCTTGTTGTAAGATCAGTAATAAAATTGCTAAATTAGACAAGGCAGTTGGAATATTAGCAGTACTGAGAGTACAGGGACGGGCATGCACAGGTGTTATTATCAACGCACACATCAGATGCATTTATAAATTAACCCCTGAATTACACTATACATAAAGTGCTTTACGCATTGGCAACTGGGAGATAGATGACAAGGTGCAAATAAGTCGAGCAAGCTAGTTAATCTAACAGTATTTAAACACTGAAGTTGCTCAGTACATGAATGAAATTCACAAATTAGGGCATTAATTTTGTAATATTTAGTAGCAGTTATATTTGCAGTAGCGGCAGTATTTGAATGACTCACGTGTCCTGTTAAGGCTAGAGGATTCAGAATGAGGGATTGCCTCTAGTTGCCTGAGTACGCCGATTTGAGGTGACGTCGTTGCGGGAGCGACTTGAACTTGGATGCTTTTGCCGGGTCTACAGAGAGACAGAAAAAACAACTCTTTATTGTGAGCCGATGAGCCAAATGAAATGTTTCCCTCATGGAGAAACTGGAACAGACCGGCTGCTGATCTATGCCCAGCAAAACGAGAGCTGCACTGAAGTGGAGTTGGAGGAGATGCCTGATGAGCCGGTCGAGAAGCACAGGCCTGTGCAGAGCCGAGGCACTAGGATAAATACTGATCCGAAAACAAAGCTGCAGCTGCAGAGAGAGAAGCGCTGAGAATGATGATATTTGGACCACGGCAGAGTGCTGCTGAAGGTGAGAAGAAGTGGCAGAGACTGAAGCGGAGAAAGACAGTGCCGCTCCGGTGACAGAGCGAACACTCCTCCCCCAAAGAGCAGTCAAGGATTCCTTCCATGATGAAGAGTAAATGCCTGTGCAATAAGGCAATCCATTGAGTGCCCAACCTCAGGAAAAGCTGAACTTAGTTGATACCCATATAGCATCATCAGCTCAGTGTGAATTTTTACTTTCTGATCATCTAATACATTTCTGTAGTTATGTTAAAATGGGCTTAACAACTCATACAGTATGTGGACCTTAACCTCAAGGATTTGTAACATCTGGGGGATATACATATTCTTGCAGTATAACTATAACAGTTGAAGGGTTTTCAGTTTCTAAACAGAGCACACAGTTTACTAACCCTAACAAATATTTACATCACAGCGCTTTAAGCCAGGGACTTCAATCACCCTTCTAAAGTTGCAAATTAAACAAAGCTGGGTTTTACTTCTCTTGTGGTTTTACACGTTTGCACTGTTATTTCATGTACTGGCCAGCTGTGTCCTTTTTACTGTGAATTCTGGACTTTTAAGTGACTTGTTGAGTACGTAGAGATTGAACGGCTTCATCAACAGCAGAGGAGTCAGAATCCTAAGTAAATAAGTCACTATTTTGTCTGGTGGATGTCGCAGTCCTGTCTGTCACAGCTGGCCAGTATGGAGCAAAGAACTAAACCAATTTTTTCTTTTCAACTTCACTTTTCAATTCTTTAATAAAGTGGCCAGGTGTATGAGTACATTGAATTCAATAAGATGTTATTATTATTATTATTATTATTATTATTATTATTATTATTATTATTATTATTATTATTATTGTATATTAAGGGGTAATGTATAAACAGCTGATTAACATGTTATGCAATAGATGAATAATACATTTGTTTAGTGTTGTAATACCACTGTTAGGGCAGGCTAATTTAGAGTGTCATTTACATTAATTATCAAATCTAAAATGTTTTTATTTGAAACTCTATGGCCTGTTGTGTTTTGATCTTGTTACTTATTACATCTTTGAATGCATTGCAGTTTAAATAATCTATTAAGTATGTATAAAGCATTTGTAAAATATGTTATATGAAAACTATTAACACTAGAACCGCCACGGTTATACTCATACCTCAAACCGCCATCATTATGACGGTTACATTTTACACAATGTCAATATTAAAATGAAAGACAAATGAACAGATACAACTCAAAAGTTTTATTCAATCACGTCATATCAAACATCTGCACAGCCAAAATACCATATTTAAATGAACACTTAAACATAAAATGTTTTATTTTCTAACTTCCCACATATAAAGCACTACTTCAAAAAATGAAAAACTATAATAAAATAAACATGTGTAAACAGGTATATATACATACAAAACTGTAAAAATGGAATTATTTTTTAATTTAAAACGAAAGTAACATATGTTTTCTCTCGCGTGTGTCACTCGGTGCAGCATTGAATCCAGGTTGAGCTGCAGCAGCCTGCAGCTTTGGAGTTTTCTGATCAAAATGTTTCTGCCGAAGCGCTGTGTCTAGCTTCAAGATGAAATCTCTCCAACTGATATTTCCCCCGGCGCATTTTTGTACAAAATGAAGGAATTGATGGCTGCCAGGTTCAGTAGAGATTACATCAGGCTTGTATATATATAAATAGAATATTGTAGGTTATATATATTATAATGGGCAGCAGTGTGGAGTAGTGGTTAGGGCTGTGTACTCTTGACCGGAGGGTCGTGGATTCAGTACTGGTGGGGGACGCTGCTTCTGTACCCTTGAGCAAGGTACTT
The DNA here is from genome assembly GCF_902713425.1 of Acipenser ruthenus. Classification (NCBI taxonomy): domain Eukaryota; kingdom Metazoa; phylum Chordata; class Actinopteri; order Acipenseriformes; family Acipenseridae; genus Acipenser; species Acipenser ruthenus. The sequence continues at coordinate 33,394,239 of NC_081190.1, read as the reverse complement.
TACCTAGATTGCTCCAGTAAAAACCCAACTGTGTAAATGGGTAATTGTATGTAAAAAAAATAATGTGTAAAAAATAATGTAATTTTATGTAAAAATAATGTGATATCTTGTAACAATAGTAAGTTGCCCTGGATAAGGGCGTCTGCTTAGAAATAAATAATAATTATACTATTCAACATAAAAACATGTACTGTAAAAGGCAGTCAAAATGATTGCTTTGGCAGTTACTTATTTTCGTGATCCTGCCTTTCAAACGCCATCAGGGTATTTAATACATGTATTTAGGAAAAGTCATAAATGGACAACCGCATAACTTTCAGAGACACAGAGTAATTTCAATTTGAAAACCTCAAACCATCAAACCATTTTAGTGTTGAGCATCTATTACATCTTAATGAACTATTTGTAAATTACACCTTAATATAAAGTGTTAAGCCCCTTTCATACTGGCATGCTTTACCAGGGTCAGGACCCGGTGTCATGCGGGTTGGCTACGCGATTTCACACTGCTTTTGATAAAGCAGGGTTGACCTGGGTGACAGACGCAAGTACGCAATGCACGTATCAATGCCCCGGAAGCAGCTTGTTATGGACGCTTCCATCCAAGCTTCTCTGGATTGAACCGTTAGCCCAAATGTTAATTCAAGCAAATGTTTCTTCATCCCTGCAGCAATCTGGCTCATGGTGTTTCTCATGGCTAAACAGAATAAACAGAAATGTTCCTTGCGGAAGTGAAACCTTCACGCAGGCGTGACTGTTTGTTATGTCGTCAGCTTCCGAATGGCCGAGTCAAAGCGTGAGGTGGATCGCTGGGACCCGGGTCAACCCGGGTATGACATAGGTACGTGGTTTCACACTACGTGGGATTGTGACCTGGGTAGCCAGAACCTGGATCGGGACCCAGGTAGGAGTGCCAGTGTGAAACTACCATGATGACAATATTTTCATTAACTCCACCACTTTCCTTGTAGCAACTTTGGAAAGGTATCAGATAATGAAACAGAAAATGGATGGCCACTGGCATTTTTTGCAGATAAATAGCTGCACAAACGGTATTTGTCAGCATTTTTGTTATGTGTTACTTTAAAAAAAACACACTAAGAATTACAATGTAAACCAAATATAAATCATGTTTTGGTTAGTGCCTTCATCAGTCTTTGACTAAACTGTGGTTTTTTCATAGTTCTTTTGTTTTTTTCCTCAGAGACCTGTATGAATTTTTTAGTGCTTGCAGTCATTTTTCAGGATCAGGGTCGGCGGTTTGTCATTTCTCAATAAGCCTACACCACAACCACAGCCTGGAGCTGCTCTGTGTTTGGTATTGCCTAAGAGATTATTTAAAATGTAAAAAAAGCAAATAAACAGAAAGGCTGGGTACAATGAAACTGGAATTTCCACAGAGTGTTTGCATTCAACAAATCTGATAATCATCGTATCACTCATTAAACATGTCTCGGACCATTTATGTTTTTGCTTTTTTATTTCAACATACATTCCCGATTCACACCGCCTAAATAATGCACAATCAACTCATATTGAAACCACATGAGTGTCTTCACTTTGTTCCCAATTTCATTTTCAAAGCATACATTATTCATTATTTCATTTTCAGACCTTACATTATTTATGTCAACTGACTGTAGTAAAAAAGTAGAAAATGGTGGATAGATTTTATAACTCTGCCTTAAACAAAAGAAGCACCAGGCATCTTTCAGGCACCTTCTATGAACTGCCTTAAACGCTAGTTTCACCAAGTAGCTCACATCGAGATTGTTAAGATGTTGTGGCTTGAACTAATCACATGGTGAAAATTGCTTAAAATTGCCACTCACTATACAACAAATTGCTTCAAAAGTTATCAGAAAAATGTTACCTGGTGTTTCACAGGCTTTAGAATGGATCTTATTCCTCACAATAGTGAAATAAGGCTGTTGATGGCAGCAGACACAAATACAGAAACCTTGATTAAACTGTGACCTTTGGAAGGTTGCAAATCACCACAGCTGAATATAGTTATAATGGGCTCAGCCCACTTTAGCATGCTCCGTAATCTCCTCAGGCCCCTTACTGCTATTTTATTGAGCTTGACGCAAGGCGTGCATAACTAAGCAATAAAATCAATTGAATGGAACCTGTGTGTTTTTCAAAGAACTCTGCTTCCTAATCTCTTTGCTTCCTGCAACATTAATTACCCTGTCAATTAGCAAAGGATCCATCACTCTCAGTGGGGGTTAATTAATCTGAATGAAGAATATAGAGTTGTTCATAAATCAGTGTTTCCTGGGGAGGCAGTTTGAGCTGAGGGCACTTTAAGGACTGTAGTGGCATACAGGGGATGTTGGTTTAAAAACCCAGCTCACAACTGATTCTAAACTGTTCTGACTATGAGGCTCAATTTAGAAAATAACCCAAGAAGCTGTTGGAAGGTACTGTATTAGCTGGAAAACCCAGTAGGCTATAATCAGAGGGGCAGTTGCCTCTTGTAAATAGCATTGTCAACATGGTGTACTGTATGTCTAAAAGTAATTTGGTATTGAAAACTGTTGTCAGAATTAAGAAAGTGAGAAATTAATATATACTTTTTTGAGGTCAAGTTTAAACAGGGTACCCTGTAATTGTTTTGGATTGCGTAGAGTTATTTCTAGAGGATACATAATAGGTCTCAGTGGTTAATCAGATTTTCCACCAGGTGAGGGAAGACTTAATAACTACAGTAACAAGTAGTGGAGCCACAATTTAGTTATATAACCCTTTACGCACAAGTGGATCAATCATCGAGTATTGCCATACACTAGAGTGGATTGAGATGTCATACTGTTTAGAAAATGCATTCTCTTCAACAGTGGGTGCATTACAGACCTTGGATTTCTGTTGTACAAACAACCTCTTCACAACAGTAAAGGTTATTTTTAACTCTAACATGAAGTAGCAAATAGCTTTATGTAGCCTATGAATTGTTATTAATCATATTTTTATTAATTTATCATGGGCAAACACCTGAATCACGTTGGTATGTTCACGTTTTGGTATACATTTATTTAATAACGTAATAGAACTATTGAATAATGGGGACCGTCAAACAGAGTAGCCAAAACCACATCCTTCACAGCAAGCCATTACATCAGCTGTCGTTTTTGTCTGCTCTCTGAAAACCCACAACCCAGGGCGATCAGAGTGTGCTCATAGCACTTTCAGAGACTGTTTCAGTAATGGATAGTCATTTTATGAATGCACAGTATTGAGAATTTTTCTCTCAACAGTATGACATCACAGTGAACCTAATACCTCCATCGTGAAATCTCCATGGTGCTCACTTTAGAACTATGTTAAGGTGTGCTGGTAGGCCAGAAAATATGTTATACCTGTGAAAGTCTCAAAATGAATAACAAATTCAACACATCCTTTGATTTGTTCTTATGTAAGTGTCACACCTGCAAAGATTATTATTATTATTATTAGTTTGTTTTTTCACTTTCATTATGAGTTTGAGATTGACATTATTATTATTATTACTTTATTATTTGATTTGTGCACGTTGCTGTGGATTTTTGTAATGTTTTATAAGCACTGTTTGCAGGTGGACTAATGGACTAATGAACCCCAGCTGAACAATTGACCATAATACTAATTATGGGCTGAGCTGCAAATTGGCTGCCGGTTATATATATAGTAACCCATTTGGCTGAACTGGGGTCAGAACACTGAAGGGAATGCACTGACTGGTAGCTGAGACACTGAGAGACGAGACGAGACGAGACGAGACGAGACGAGACCGGTAGAAACCAAAGGGAATCAACCTTGCAGAATATCTGCTACAAGCAACGCTGTTGCTGGACTGTTTAGCTGCTGACGTGAGTGCCTGGACCGATCCGTAGGCATGTGCTTGTGCTGTGCTGGCTGCGTTCTTATATTTGCGTTCTTATATTGTACCTGCAGTCACACAATTTCAAACACATTTCAAACACATTTAGCCTTGTGACATAAGATTAAGAAAAAATGAAAAACATGGGCTACCATGCACTTAATTGCACAAACTATTAGATCCATTATCCAGAGCATTAAATCAAACAAGCTCTCCAGTTTTCATGAAATGGACACATTTAATGAACAAACTTGCCTTTTATATACATCTATAAAAAATCCAGATACAACATGTTACAAGAATCTAAAGCTAATACATACATTATTAAATAATAAACTTTTCATGTTAAAGATACGTGTCATTGTTTACAAAATATGATCAGGGGACTTTAGCATTTATATGCTTGTAAAACTAAGCTTCTATATGTATATTTTCTTTAATAATAAACAAATACATAAATCACAACAATATTCCTCACATAACATAATTTTAACTTATGAAACCTGTAATGGGGAGGAAAAAAATAAGATAATGTTTGATTCATCTGTGAAGGAAATGGGAATAAGACTAGTCTCTACTCAGTTTCAAAGCAAAAGAGGCTGTGTACAGCTATGGTTTTGCATCACCCTATAGAATTTACTTTTGCTTCATAAAGTCGAATTAAACCTGCTGAATAACGTTACGTTAAAATATTGAATTACAAATTGCTTTGTAGTTTTCCTTATACTTAACGGAACACTGACACAAGTTGAAAAATGTGACATTTTTAAATCTAACATCGAATACTGTACTACTATTATGGCTTCCAGTAGATTTTTGTGATATAATTTTGTAGTTTCTTCGATTCCATGATGTTACATTACATATCTAAATTATATATATATATGTTAAAATTATGGGTCAATCCTAAAATTCTAGGTGATGCAAAACTTTTGGCCATAGCTGTATAAGCACCATATAATTACGTAATGGAAGGACCAACATACATTGCTTTTTTGTAAAAAAAAAAAAAAAAAAAAGAATTGCAGTCCGTGCCAGACATGTTAAACATGGTTTCACAACTTCTCTACGTTTGGATTATACTAATGGGGACTGATTGTTAAGTACAAAAAAATATTTCTTTTAAATATTCATGAGAAATACAAAGGTAAAACCCCACTCTCAAAAAATGTTACAGTCATGTTACCATGGACATAGCCAAGTTGGCAGTTGTTCTTCTAGTCAGGGGTTTGTCCTTACTACACAGGTTCAGGTTCTGGAAAGCAGAGCATTATGGGTAAGCAGTATCCATGTAAAGTCTTTGGCATGATGAGTTAGCTGTATGTAGCTGTTAGTGTTACTAACAAGTTACTTATTTTCAGATGTTTTCTTTTTCCAGAATGGTTGAACAGCAAAATTATAATCTTATCTCTCGTGATGAAGCAGATGTATGATGTCATTTCCTTTGTGGCTCCATAACGCTTTTGCTTCCCTGATAAGTTTAGTCCTGTGTCTACGTAGCTTGTCGGGTGTAATTTTGCTTCTATTTCTTTCAATTTTATTTTTGGAGTCCATTTTGAAGAAATTGAATAAAGTATTAATGCACGATATCCATTTAAACATGTGCAAAATAGAAATAGAAAACTTTTCTCAATTTATTCCACAGGAATGCAACACAGAAATCTGCAAAACAAAAAGAAAAGCCACATTTAGAAGGGTATAAAATATAAACCTATAAATGAATCTACATCTCTATCTCAAACCTGTAACCCTGCCTTCATGCTATTATGAGTCCCCTTTTGCAGGGGGTTAAATAATATAGAAGCCCCTAACACTGATATATATATATATATATATTAGCTCAAAGAGCCAGCTGCCCAATGTTTCGATATGTTGTACATATCTTTCTCAAGGGAACCTGTGTTTGAATCAAAACATTGGAGGTATTTATAGGTTTTTGACGGCATGACAACTACTTGTAAAATAATATATATATATATATATATATATATATATATATATATATATATATATATATATATATATATATTATTTTATAAAAAGGAATGTTAGAATGCTGCACGCTGATTGGTCAATCAGCGTTCCAAGCCGTGCCAATAGCCACCACAATGTCAGGATTAGGATCTATTCAGGAATAATGGCAAATCACTGAACCTGTGCTAACCACCTATCATTACGCCATGCAACATCAAAGAAAGTACCTGTCAAAAAACCTTGTTGTCATACAAGATACTGAAGACATCACTTTTGAACTGTTTGCACCCATGACAATTGAAGAATTTCTGGTTACAGAAAGAAGTTGCATCGATTCATAAAAACAACTCTCCCAAAACTGAAGAAATGAAAAAGTTAACCCGTCATGCTGAGGTACAAAATTGTAGCATTGATATGCTAGAAAAAAACTGAAATTAAATTAATATCACTAAACAAACAAATTGGGCAGCTACAACCTTTAATGACAGGCTTTCTGAAAAAAATATACAGGTAACTACAGACCAATAAGCCTGACTTATATTATATGTAAACTTAAGGAAACTATAATATGATGCAACATGGAAAATTACCTATTTGGTAACAGTATCCTGGGAGACAGTCTTTAGGAAAGGGAGATCGTGTCTAACTAACCTGCTTGATTTTTTAAATTGCAAAGCATATGGTTTATTTAGATTTGCAGAATGCTTTTGACAAACTGAGCGCAGTAGGAATTCAAAGAAATGCATGCACATGGATTAGGGAGTGGTTATCAAGTAGAAAACAGAAAGTACTGATTAGAGGAAAAAACTCAAAATGGAGCAAGGTAACCAGTAGAGTAATTTAAAATCAAACCGCGCAAGTGCTGGCTATTTCTTTTTGACTTGCTGTATTTTTAAAAGTAGTTCACCTCTATTGGACAGTAAATACTAAACAAAGACACAATTAGTTCAAATTAATTTTATTATCCACCAAACCAGCCAATCAATACTTTGCATCGACGAAAGCAACCAATCCTGTACCTGCATCTGCGGAGAGCCAATCACAGACTGTCGGCTCTACTGCAGCACAGACACAGCATCTTTCAACAACAACAAAGCGAGACGCGGACAGTTCAGTAATATTACTCTATTCATATATACGATAGATTCAGGAGAAAAAGGCTTTGTTCTGAAGGTAGAAACATGGTGAGGAGGCATTTTAGAGTGGTATTTAATGAGAGACTGTATTGGTAGTTCAGACTCCATCGGACACGGAATGTTCAATAATTTCTCTGTACATTTCTCAGGCAATGTCCAGATTATAATAGGGGTTTTAAACCCTAACAAGTTAATAATAATAATAATAATAATAATAATAATAATAATAATAATAATAATAATAATAATAATAATAATAATAAAACGATTTACTAAATAAAAATTCATTGTTTTTCTCTTCTTTGTTTTTTATTTAGAAAATGTTTGGGACTATTTTCTTAGAGCGTCTTTACTCAGCGGAAAGCTACCCGACTAATCAGTAGAAGTTCAAGGTAAATCTAGGTGTTTTTTTTTTAAAGAAAACAATGGTAAAAATAATTTTCTAATAGCGATAGTGCCTTCTCGATGATGGCTCTACCATGTGATAGTTGACCTTGACTTTCGTTAGCGCCCTTGCCTTCGGCTTGAGACGCATAACTCCCGTCACAGTCAATATCACACAGTAGAGCCATCAAGGCACCATCTCTTAAAGAATAATAGCACTACACAAAATGCTATGGTGCTGAATCTTTAGCACTGTAAGAGTTCAATGTTATGCTATCAGTCCCTGACTGAGATCTATAGAGTTCCTGCTGGTTATATAAATCTAGTCCAACAAATCTGTACTGATTGAGAAAGTCTTCTTGCATCTGCTGGGAGTTTTCTAAAGCTATACCAATGCAGCCAACATTATTACTCCACGTGAACAGTATGCTTCAGTACACAGAGCATTTGCAAGTTAAGTGTACACTAAGGGCCAGAATCCCAAAGCGTTTTACTCCACAAAACACTGATTACTTCTTAATTCTAAACCTAATAAGAAACAATGTCTTAATAATTAAAAAAAATGTATTAGTTGTTTATTTTTTAAAAGAATCATTATACTGTGTTAATTAAGCTTTTGGTATCTATTCCTAAGTGTCATGATCGCTGTGGCCAAGTACAATGGAAATAAGTACTGTATTTAATTAATGTATTTACCAGGCTTAGCTCTAAGAGATGATATCAATGAATTGCATTGACTTGTAAGCACATTACACACCAATTATTAGCTCATTTGTTGATGTCCTCTTTCCAGTTAAGTTTAATGTCTGGTGAATTAGTAAGGAAAGCCCCGAGGATATTATGACAAGAGCTATACTTTGTTTTTAGATTTAATTGTAGCTAACATTTTGTTTAGCAAACATGTATTTACATTTTAAATCATGCTATCTGGTACAATAGGTTAAAGTAATCTCTGTTTGCAAGCCATGTTTTTAGACTGTTGCACTCATTTCATCTGGAGGGTAAAATTGTCCCCAGACCCTTCTTTCCTGTCAATAACCAATCAGCTGGCTTTTCCTATTGACTGACATATTTTCAGCCAGTAACATGGTTTGACCTCACAGATACTGCTAGAGTGAAAGTAAGTAAGCAGAAACAGACTTCCTGGAAGTTAAGGCAAAAAATAAGGAAAGTCCTTTAACTTAAAATAGTTCCAGATGTTTTTTAAGATGAAAATACAAGTTTGTAAAAGCAAGTGTTTATTTATAAACCTACACATTTGAGACATATGTAGCTAATGGAAGTGTAAAATGGGTTAGAGTTATGCAATTATTTTCTTAGTTACAATTACTTGAACCACCAATGGATGCATAAAAATGTCTTAAAATCATGTACAGACCAGATAAACAAGACAAGGACAGAAGCTATGAAGAGGTTCGCTGACCAAGTCAGTACAGAGCTGCCTCCCATCGCGGCGCTCAGCTGAGGCTTCGCTGATGGTGGAGCTGGGGATGGACTGGTTTCTAGAAGAAAAAAGATAACGTTTTGTTAGGTATTTCATTTTTTCACCAACAATAATTAGTTCTCATGACATTAAAGTAGTTGTAGCAAACAAAATATTTCCATAAATCACACCAGTCTTTTGCTTCCCTTTGGTCCTAAATTTGCAGTTTTGAAAGAAACATTTATAGCAAACATTTCTTTTCATTTTAAAACATGGTATCTGGTACCACCAGGTAAAGGACATCTCTGTTTTCATGCCTTGCATACAGGTAGTGTTGCACTTCCTTGTTCATTTGGGTAGGGCATTATTATCCCTACAATTTAAAGCCTTCTTTCCTTTAATTTACTAACAAGCTGCTTCCTCTATTGACTGACATACTTTGCTGCCAGTAACATGCTTTTCCCAGAAGACACTGCTGAGGTGAAGTGATCTAGGAAGTGAAACAGTAACAAATTCCATGAAAATAGGTCAAGAAAATTGAAAACTTTATTTAACCCAGTGCATATTTAATGTTTTAAAATGGAAATACGTGTGTGCTGTGTTTCTTTCAGAAGTGCACATTTGAGACTTCTATACAATAGCAAATAGAAGTGCACAACAAGTAAAATTTATTGAGTTATTTTGTTAATGACAACCATTTTAACCGTGCATTTTCCAAAGCTTTACAGTAACTCATGGATTATTTTAAGGAGGCTTTTTATGTACATCAGAGTTAATTTAATCCATTAAAACAGATTTAAAGACCTCAGGTTATGCCTCATCCAAAAGACATCACATCCAGCACAGCACCCCTAAATGTGTATCCTGGGTCATTGGCAATAGTAATTGGATACAGGGGAGAGTGCTTCCTGCAGAGCCACCAACACCACCTGATACAATGCAACACCTGGTGTTTATTTGAGGCTCTCCCATCTAACTACTTGGCCAGGACCAGCTTTGCTTAGCTTCGAGATCTGACAGAATCAGGCTCCAATATGATAACTTTGACGCATTTTACAATGAGTTTAATGAGCTACTCCTGAGCTGAGGTTGCAGGTGCACAAAGCTGGGCACACAAAACAATACACCACATTCTACTTGTAACATATTCTAGTGGTACAAAAGCTACTGTACACATTACAGTGTGCATCCTGATCCTAATAGTAAACCTTGCATATTTATTAGTAGAATTTTTATTTTTTTGTTGTTGTCATGAAATGACAAACTAATTAGAATTTGACTCCAGACTTTTCACTGGAAATTAACATTAATTATACAGGATACATTTGTATTTAAAATCTTTTACCAAAAGAATACCTTCCATTTTAACATATAACAACTTGACTATTCTCTATCTGTGGGCACACGTAATTCATTAATCCATCTGCGCCTCTGTACTCAGTTTAGCAATCTGTGCATTGGAATCCACCATCATTACTACCCTTACTGTGTGTCTTCAAAACATCCTTCCAGTGAGGAAGCTCAATATTTAAGGAAGAAACCTGATGCCATCTCTCAGGTTGAAAGAGCACATCGGTCGTAGGATGTTTCTCCTAATAACAACCAACATATACATCGCTTACTCTGTTGTTAATGTAGTGTAACTCTGAACATTGCAGTTTAGCATTTTTATTCTTTATCATTAACCATATATGAACATTAGGCTGAGATGACAAAGCTGTAATTATAATGGGTTTTTTATAGTTTTTCAATAAAAACTACTTGTAAAACTTAAAAATCGAAGATGTTTTTCATATTTACATATTTTGTTGCCATCATGCATCAATGGACTCACTATTCATGTTGAGTGTATATATTATTTGATAAAATAATGACACTTTACTAGTTGGTATTAAATAATAAAATGAAAATGCCCATTTGATGTCTGTGAGAAGGTAGCATGTTTGCTGTGGAATTTCATGAGCTTGTGTCTTAAGTTATAGATGTGTCTAGGACTAACATAGAAGCTACTATCTGTTACACTTGATATATGGTGATTAAAGATGCTGATATTTTTTTTATCATGTCAACAATTTAAATATGAAAACCTATATGAGAAGAATATTTCATGCTCTTTTACATTTTTAATAGTGAAGTTCTGTCGATAGGATCTGTAAATCCCTTTTAATACTATGTTGATTCTGTGGATCATTAATTTTAGGCAATTTTACAATGTACATCTACAGGTAATTGCTGATGTGCTGTAAACCACACAATCTAGCAGTTAAGGTAGCACAATGATTTACAGTTTTATATTTAAATAAAACAATACAATTTAATGACAACCATCTTGCTAAATGTACTCTACCTAATTAACACCTTTTAATCATCTGAGTAGTACACATATACAATATGGGAAAGGTTGACAGTAAGTTGATGAATATCTTCCAGTTTCTTGAGGTCACCCTGCAGTTTACACAGTACACGTACTTTGCCTTTACAATATATATTTACCATACTTTCTCAAGGCTAATATTTTGTTACCACGATGTATCATACTGACCTGTGATTTATAATACTTACCAGTGCTTTACTGCACTTTAAGATGGTATACCAAAGTGAACTGTTCTATAACAAAATAAAGAATGAAAAGAAGAAATAAGTACCAGCGATTCCGGCTTCTGTAGTAGTTGTTATGTGTTGCCTCGGCACCTCCATCCAGGGAGTCGCATGGATGGCGACACTCCAGTCACTCCAGGTCCCTATCTCAGTGTCTTTGGCAGCGACCTGAATAATGTACTCCTTCCCTGCATATGCATCAGTGATGGTGTGTGAGGTGCTGTCTGACAGCTCCACCTGGGAAGTTAAATCAAAGAGACACATTAGAATGAACATGCCACTTTGAATTTACATGGATTGTTAATCTGAAACAGCCCACATTTACCTGACAGAAACAAGGATGAAAAGTCACAATGTCCTCTGCTGAATTTTTTTTCATTCCATGCATTACTACCTTTTGGTAACTGTTGAGAAAACCTGAAAGCTCTGAAACTAATTTATGTAACTCAGCAAAAAAGAATGTTACATTTAAGATGAAATACAAAAGTAATACATTTCTATTTTTTAAATAGATAAAAGTGAGTACATTTACTGAAAATCCACTTACCAAAAAAACTAAACAAAGGTCACACCTTAAAATAATGGCCATACATTCTTATGAAATCCAAGGAAATAGCTGGTGTTTCTATGACGTTCAATAGTTTTTAAAGTATCTGTATAGATTGTATTATGTTTTTCAGATTCAGATTTGACTCCTTTAGGATTCGATTGGAATTCATAGAAACTTTCATTCAAACTGTTTTTAAGTGCCCCAGTTTTTTTTAAAATTGACATGTGGAGCTCATTGTAAAACAGCAGTCAGAATATTTCATTGTGACCTGTTCTTAACTTTTCACATTAGAAACATTTTAAAAGGCATACCACAAGCAGACACGACTGAGTTTTGTAGTCAGACACGATATACATCCTCATATTTCATTTAAAACACAGCTCCCCTACATAAATCTTGGAATACGATCTGTAAAACTAAACCAGGCCCCATCTAGGTATCTGAGTGCCAGAGAGCAGCTGTTTCCTGGTCAAACCAGTCAACACAAACATCAAAGACTTGTGTTGACAAACACCAGGCTATGCAAATGTTAGTTGCTAAATGGTGAGGAAATATACCCCACACTATTCACACAGAGATATTTATAACATTTTAAAGCGGATGCTGAAACTGGTACTATTCACGGTGTTTACAGACACTGCTTTTAAATAAAGTTTATGCAAAGGTATTCATAATACATTATTTCCAGTGAGCTGTTTTTAAGTGTACTGCAGTCCCGTTGATCTGATTAGGTAAAAATACATTTGTCTGCATCAGCGTTTTCCATTGTAAATTTATATATCATGCACAGCCTTGGTAATGGAATGTTGTGATAGACTTAGGCAGATGATATTAGAGGCAATATCTGCTTCCTGCACTACTTTGTGTCTATCTGTCTGCTTTGATAGCACGCAGCAGCACAGGGGCTCAGCAGGATTGAGTGCTTACTCTCAATGGGCAAACAGAGTTGGCGGCTCATGTCTGCTCTCCGACAGGATCTATAGGACTGGCCAGCCACTGTCAAATCTTTTTCTTTTATTTCCACGTCCTACATGAGTACTGTAATACTTGTCTGTCTTAAAACAGGTTGCCTGCCTGCCCTCAGAATATTCATTTCATACTGAAGAGACAGCCAGGGAGTTGTATTAGGCCAGGGATCGAACACAGACATTTTTAAGTCCAGAGGCAATCTATGCTAACCATTAAGCCAATTGTGTGGTGATTTTACAAAACAAAAAATCCAGGAGAAACCACACTGGGATGGGCAAAAAGCTCCTGTTTTCAGTAGAATCCTCAGTTATGTGCCAAATACATGACTACATTCCGCTAATAGGGCTGGGAGAACCTCAAATGGTTCTGAAAGGTCTTAATTAACCACAAGTAATAATTGTTATCTGAGTCTTATCAGAACTTTTAGCTTGCTTGCTCCACATAGGCAGCACCTGATAGCAAGTCGTGTACCCTCTCACTGTCGTCTAAATTCAGAAAACAATGTGGTTGAAATTTGTATCTTAATAACTACAGAAAAGCTGGTGTTTTTTTCTCCAAACAGACTGATGAATGAAGAATGTATTTTGTCGAAACATTTGTCTACTGCATTTCTCATTGGCATTGTGAATGGTCCACTCAACACAGTATTGTTAAAAAAACACATAACAATAACCTGTCACTCAAGTCATTGGTCCTATTTCCTCATTTCAAAGATGATCATTCCAGTACACTCACAAGCTAATACCATATTTCAGAAAACACCTCTATGAGTATTCAGTTTACATATCCCACCACAAGATGGCACTGCACATATAGCTATGAATCACCCTGGTTGATTGGTTAAGCCTTCTGTTTGAAAAGCCTCCCTGCTGGACACTCACAGTAGTTCTTCTGACACACAGGCACAGATTATTTCACTCACTCGGCCAGCGCCTCATCTGAAATTGGTAAATTTATTATAGTTCTGCCACAGTGACCAGCTGCTCAGTAGAGCATGCTTAGAAAAGGGAATTATCAGAATGTGTCTGAGAAACCCTGAGCACTTGCATCATATGTACATAATTATGTTTTGTACTTCCCGCAAACAACCTACTTTTTCAATTTTAATTCCACAAGTACACAGCAATAGCAGGGGTATCAATTGTTTCAAATACAAGCTGAAATGTTCTAATTTTGAAGTTTGCATCTACGTAAATACCAAGTGTCAGAAACCATCCTCAGCCATCACAGATACAAAATTTGTTTTTCTTGTTTTATCTGACATTATAGAAGCCTGTGAAGAATAGCTGACAAAAAGGCTACAGTGCATTCCACCTTAAACTTTGCAGAACAAACAAAGGGGAAGCCTGATTCCTTGCTTGAGGTTGTTGGTTCAACACATGAAAGTAAGCTTTCTGCCTTTATAATGGATCCCTTAAACTTCACCAAGTCCATAATTCATGTTGAAATGTGAAAAAATGAGACCTTTTACAGTTTGCTAAACTTAAAAACACCATTGCTCAAAGACTCCTTGACATTCGGATGCATGACTGAGGAGTAAGCATTGCATACAAATCTATCTAGTGTTTACCTTGTGCTACTGTGCTATGGTTGATCCCATTTATCTAAAATATTCTGGCAATTATAATATGTGCTTTTGTATAACCATGACCATATGTTTGATGGTTCGAAATCAATATGTACCACACATTTTGATGTTTTGCTTGGTAACTTTCCTTAGAGCACGTAGGGTGTTGGCAGTTTATTCCGTTCTATGGTCTGACAATTTAAATTAGTCTAAATTGCACTATGATTGGATAAGGGCAAAGATTGATTGCTTCATTGGCTGAGGAAAGTCAAGGACTGTATAGTCCAATGCAAATGAATATTAATGCAGACAACCACTTCTATTACTAATTCTGGTTAGATAACAGGACAATGTCACTTTGAAAGTGTTCTTTCACATGAAATATATAACTTAGTGTACACAGGGTTAATATCAATAATATCATTGATAAGTTTATTAAAAGCAATGTGAAATCACGTAGCTGACCGTCATGTCACTGGGTCCTGACCGGGTAGGTTCCGACCCAGGTAGAGCATGCCAGTGTGAAAGGGGCTTAAGATGCTTATAAAAAGAAAGCCTTATACCTTACAGTGGCTCTCAAAAGTATTCACCCCCACATTTTATTGTGTTACAACATGGAATCAAAATGGATTTAATTAGGAGTTTTTGCCACTGATCAACACAAACACTACTACATTCACCACTACAAACTACAAGAGTGGTGTTCCTACTAATGCTATTTATAAGCCAATTCACCATCATAAGTCAACCACTCAGGTGTAAAAGAAAATGTAAAGTAGACCCTGCAAGACGGCTTTTTCTGCAGTGTCTTAAATTAAGTGCATGTCCCTGCTTGTCCTGTCCTGTTCTATACAGCTCTGTATGTATAAGGTACTGATTATTAAGTATTCAAAGGTAATTATGAAGGTCAATTGAGTGAAGCTGTTAATATTAATAGAAACATTTTTCCGTGGATGTGTGAACCAGGATGCCATTATAGAAAGAACAAAACGTTAGTACCAGAAATACGTACTAGAAACACATTTGGGCTTGCTGAGAGGATGCTGTTGCTGCATTACTGCCTTCTACCAAGCAGTGAGATGGAAAGAAATCATGGAATACTGCATAGACCCAGACAGAAAATCATTCATTACAGTTAAAATGTACAGAAAACTGCCAATACTGATTTTTCACTTTTATTATGCATTTAATTACTTATTTGTTTATTTATTTATCTTATACAGAAAAATTCAATGAACATCGCAGTTTTCACTGAGGAAAATATATAGGTGGAAACAACTAACAATCCACACATACCAAATGTTTAACGCTGCCTCTTTATTTTTTTTATATCCAGTTGACCGGATGCTAAATTTACTTTGCATGTGGGGAAATAAAAGTAACTAGGATTTCAATTTACTAAACATTCTTGAGAGATTACCTGCGTATATTTAACTATAACAACCAGGCTTGACTTAATCCTTTTGGTATGTAAATCAAGAAATGATTTTATTTGTGACAAAAAAATTCTTCGGCTTCTTGCTTAGTGTTGTGTATCCAGGGACAAATTAAACAGAATCTTTCTTCTTTTTTTCAAAGCCATGAAAACTATGAGGCATTGAAGCACGACCAACCCCAGACGTGGGCTTAGGGCACACTACAGCCAGTCAGCCAAACACCCTCTTTCCAGCTCTGTCTGATTTGCTGTAAAATAATTTGGACACATTGGCCATGCATGACACCCATTAATTGGTCTCATCCCATCAATCAGAAATACGCTGTATGCGCTTAAAAACCGCTAAAACAAAATGTAAACTAAATTCCTATGTGAATAACAGCCTGCCCACTATCATGAAAAAGCAATGATGCCACATCCACAGTCAAGTTTGACTTTCTATTGATAGAAATAGCATCTGGCAAAACAGAGCCTGTCTATCAAACAAATGAGCCCAACCCCCCGAGCGCTGCAACACACAAAACACACAAACACTCATCAATTAGAAAAAAAACCTTTGAGAAATAGATCTTATCTTCAATGAATAGAAATATATATATATATATTTTAAATGATATCACAAAGAATATAACCGCCTCATATGTTGTACCATACTGATTTTTTTCTTTTTTTCCCTCATTTTCTACAAGTCGGGGTCATCTCCAGGTCACAGATATTTCCATAATCATTCCTTATTGATGACTAACTCCCTCATTGCATAAATAACCTTAAAAATAGGCATGTTGAGGAAAACAAAACAACAAAGACCTGTTGTAGATCTTAAACAGACTCTTCTGTGTCACAGGACATGATTTTTTCAACTTCAAGAGAGTCTGATTCACTGCGTTAGTGCAGATTTTGAAAAATGATTAAAGAGGCCTTTGGCTGATGGAGGCATACATTTAAAGACTTAAGGCACAATTGAAATATAGCCCTTTAAATGAGGGGCAGACTGTATGTTT
This sequence comes from Acipenser ruthenus, assembly GCF_902713425.1. NCBI lineage: Eukaryota > Metazoa > Chordata > Actinopteri > Acipenseriformes > Acipenseridae > Acipenser > Acipenser ruthenus. Next base: position 33,377,340 of record NC_081190.1, on the reverse strand, counting down.
GCACCCCAGTGATTCAGTTAAGCTGAGATCAGTACTTGTATTTAAATTATACCAGGACATTAGGTGGGATGCTTATATTTAATTTAACGTTCCTTTGATTAGTTTTATTTGGGGGTCCCTCTATGCCCCAGCAGGAAGCCAGCCTCAGAGAGATGAGGGCCGACAGGGAGGTAAGGCCCAAAGTGGGGTGGAGGAGCCACACCAGAGGGAAACACCTTTGCAGACGTAGTAGAACAGAAGCAGAGAAAGAAGTCGTCTTTTAACTAGGGATAAAGAAACCAATGAATTTAAAAGGGTATGGGGTGAGGGGGCATTGCTCCACCTTCCAAACTACACCAAGACTTCAGGTTAACCTGAAAGTACACTGTATCTGTCCTAGACATGACAGATGCCATTTAAAAGCCATAACACCTTTTAAATTGAACACATTGTGCTCTATTCACGACCCTTATAAAGGTTGTATAGTCATTTTGCAGCTTGTCATGCTTACACAAGACAATTTGTATCTATGATTTACAATACTTGCCTTTGCTTTTCACTACCACTATGCTTTTACCACTCTAGGGCATACAAAGGTTGGATGGTAAACCTAAGGTTGAGTTTCCTTGTAGTAAAGTCCTTCTGGAATCAGGTTGTATTATATTTAGTATGATTTAATGGTTTAAGATTCATTTTCCAAAATCATTTAAGACACATTCCCAGTGGTATTGTAAATCATGAACACAGAGCGGTCCTAGTTCTTATTTTATCAACTGTACACTATCACAAATTATGCTGTAATGACCTATAAATCCCTCTGAGTGGATCTATCCATGAAATGCAAGTGAATTCCTGTTTGACTTATTCTCTCTCTATATATATATATACACACACACATTTTAAGATGGTAATGAAGGGTTTGTTGACTACTTTAATATGATGTACTATATTCTAAATAGCAAGCCAAATTTCCTATGAAATCCTCTAGATGGTAATTCCCTTGCTATAGCTCCTCTTATTGGCAATCAGAAGTGTTGCATGGGATACGTAAATCACAGTTTAAATAATAATAATAATAATAATAATAATAATAATAATAATAATAATAATAATGGATCTTAATAAGCCTTGGTTTTAAAGTGTTATTTTGAATTCAAGAACTCACCAAGTGAAACAGAAAAACTAAGACATGTTACAGTATTACTAACACTGTCAACATTGAAAAGACAATATAGCAATAACATCATTGTTTGAGGGCATAGTAGTTCTGACTGACACTGAGTGCAGGACACAAAAGGCACAGATGGGACATTTCTGTCCCTCAGTGAGTTTGTTTAATTTTAAAAAAGAAAATGTACTTTGAATACTTAGCTAACACAGCAATTACTTTTACTGTATTTAAGCTCTGTTTATTTTCAAGAAAATACATTTAAAAGTCGTTGATCCAAATGTGTACAATATAATTGCAGCTGTTGAGTTCAGTGCAGTGGTTGGTGGATAAGTGACCCATTTGATGCACCTCTTCCAGAGGAGGCACATGTGCCTATTTTCGAGGGTATTAATGAGCATTCATGCCCTCAGAACTGTACTTTGTCTGTTCCTTTCTTAAAATGTACTGTGGGTGTATGATTCGTAGCTGACAACACTCATAGAAGTGAGATATGTTTATTTGAATAACATTTCCCCTGGGTAAACACATGTATTAAAAAAATATATTTATTGGGTCCACCACCAATGTTCTATATTATTCTCTAGTAAATACATATTTACAACCCAGATAGTAACTATTATGTTTCAGGAAGTCTGTGGTTATTTTGATATGTGTTAATTCTATTAACATGTCTCCTGGTTTAACAAATTATGGGTCTTTCTAGAAGCCTTCATCATTGCAGGCCCTTCCCACAAAGAACACAAGAGATAGCACTCTTAAAACAATGCGGCACATATAACAAAAAACTGTGGCACATATAAACACATATAAAACCGTCAAGAAACAACTAAGTTGCAAGAAGCAGTTAAATGGCTATTTGACGAGCAGTTCCATGCCAATTATATCATTTTTTTGCTTTTGCCTATTCAAAATAGGGCCCTTAGATGGCAGAACCTAGCAACAACTGGGAAGACAGAATGGAACAGATTGTCTCTTCTTTTTATATGAGATCACTGAAATATATATTCCTTCCTCACAGCGTTCTCTGTATCCAATTCCCTTGTTCTGCAGAAATATGTATTGTTCAGTATTTGCAGTGCCAAGTGTACGGGAGTCCCACTGTTTACATTCGCATTTACTGCTTGTGGTTACTACTTTTATGTTTGAAGGGCAGTCAAAGTAAAAGCTATAAAAAAAAACTGGAGATGTGAAGGTCAGCACTCTATTGCTGTAAGCCGTCAGTTTATTCTATTCTCAAAGATGCAGAACAAGTTGTGCTACCTAGGCTTGTAAAATGATGATCCTATTTCATTCAGCAACTACCCAATACTGATGTGCTAACCAGGGGTCGGCCCCATGTTGAATATTGAAGGACATTAAAAAAAAATACAAAAAAAAACCCATCTTGGCCATGGACAAACAAAATGGAAGTTATATACAATTACGTGCATGTGTGTGGTTTTTTTTATTTTCAAATGCATTTCAAAGACAGTACTTTCCACCAACCACCACCAAAAAAAAAAGAAAATTACAAATAAATAAATAAATAAATCACATCTTTTAACTAAGAACACTAGAATGTGCACCTGGTACCATTTTGACCATGTCATTTCTGTGATTCAGTAATTTTTTGTTTTGTTTTAGTTTTTTTAAATGTTCCGATTGCCTAAATTAAGGCCCTAGGAAGGGATTAGGCAACAATCCTGGTTGTGCCTTATTCAAAGTGACTCACATGATCACTAACATATTTACAGCTGTAGTTATTGTTGTATCTCTTATTTTTTGCTTGTAAACCTAAAATAGTTCAGACAGTTACTTGACATGTCTTACCAAAAAAAATATCTCTGTTTCTGGATTAAGTCTATCACCTGTCTGCTTCTAATTCTTACCAGTATTGCTGCAGATTTAATGAATGGAGTTTAGTTGCTTCACTTGTTGCTAAGGTGTGATGGTATTACTCTACAACAAAATTCACAATTTAAAAGAAAAAAAAAACTATTGTAATAATAAAACTATCCACCTACATTTGTTAACCAACAGGGATTTTACTCAGACAGTAAAAAATAAATCACTACTTTAAATAGTCTGTTGTGCAGTAGCAAAACAGGTAGTTCAGTTAGTCTCCCACTCATTCTCTCTGCAGCTTCAATACACTTCCCTCGAACCCAATGGCACATATTCTCAAATTTACAGACAATTAAGGCTAATGTTAGTCTCACAAACCCAACAACTTTGCCACAAACTTAAATAAATATTTCATTTACATACAATATAGTTAGAACCCGTTTAGAGGGCATTACCGTATGGTAGTTAACCGCGTCAGCAAGGTCAGAATACAATACTGACAAGGTCAAATACCAAGGTAATAACCGATAATCAAGGTTTTATTGCAATTGGAAACTAGGGGAAGGATGACTGCTTATTTGCCGTAATCGAATAGCGAAGGTAAAAATAGTGAACTAGTCGGAACAAAAATATTAATTAATTGTGTATTTAATAATGTTTGGTATTCTATTTGTGTGTGTACAGATCTGTACAATTTTATTTTAAAACTGCTTCGAAATTTTAAAAAATATTTATTAATGTTCTAAAATGTAATTTATATGTAATGGATTGTAACCGCAACTGTACTTCTGTCCATCTGAAACCGCACACTTCACAAAAACAATACTGGCATTGCTAATTCGGAACTAGTATACACTTTAAACGCACAAAAACACCACTATTTTGCTGCTGCAAAATTAAAGCGTGTTATTACTCGACTACCAGTTTCTGAGATCGACTCACTTTTCTAGTTGACTAGTCAAATATTTGGTGCGACTTTAAGCATTTAAAATCTCTAAATTACATATTTATGTAACTTTTAAATGTTTAGCTAACCTTCCTGTTTTTGTTGTTAAAACATGAAACAGGTAGCAGAGCATACTCTGACTAATGCTTTGTTTCCACTGCCTGGCACTACAGGCTTCGGCTGCCCACAGCTAACCGCCAAAATCATAAGAGCGTTTCACTGCTTTTTTACAAACCTGGCCAACCTCGGAAATTCTTGCCGTACACCAAAGGTCACTGGGGATTGTGTTTTGTTTATAAACCATAGGCACCTGGCAGTGGAAACGGGGCCTAAGCCTATGTTAGCACAGCAGTGAATCAGATGCTAACCTACGCTTATGTGCGCTTCAACAGGTAGTCAAATTTTCAGTGGACACTGACAAGGCTTAAAAAAGCTGAAAAGTGTAAATTTAAAATTTTTCTAGGATTGATTTGAATCACAACTATTCTTATAGGGCTTTTAAAAAGTACCAAAAACACAACGTTGTTAAATATGTGCAATTATAATTTTTTTGTTATTTTTTTAATTAATATTATTTTTTAATTTAGTGTTCTCAATTATTTTACCCCCGATTTTTTCCCAATTTGGAATGTCCAATAATTTTTTTTATTTTGGCACCCTCCAATCCTACGACAGAGCCAGCTTCCTCTTTTATACCCAGGAACTCGAGAGCAGATGTCAGCGAGCTACCGACTTGTGGAGGACAAAGGTCAGCCCTGCTGGTGTCTGATTTTGACCTCACTGGGCGTCTGGCCAGCAGGGTTCGCTGTAGAGCGATGAGGAGAAACAGTCACTGATGGTTTTGCCTCCCTAACCCACAGGAGCGCCAGAGCCAATGTGACACTCCCCAGCAAACACCAGCCACTTCACACAGCTTCACACAGTTATTTGTTTTTTTAATCGGTGTACTTTTCAAAAGGCGACCTAATTAACATTTAATTGCATCAACATTTAAATGGTCTCTTAAGATCAGCTTTCTGACAGGTAGGCTTCCCATCAGTTCAACAGATCTAAATTATCTGACAGATTACCCCCCTGAAACTGGCACAAATCAGCTTGAAATATATATATATATATATATATATATATATATATATATATATATATATATAAAATTGTTTGATAGTGGTGGGTCATGCTTTGACCAGTGCCAAAAGAAACATATGAAGCTAGTTAACTGTGTCAAAAGAAAACACGCAGAAGGGCTGGTAATTTCAAGCAAGGTAATTCTGAATCCCCATTCATTTTCTTAAAAATAACACAGAACAAATACTGTGGAGCATCTGTAGCCCAGGTACAGTAGGTTATTGTCATTCACGGTAGCATCAGTTACTTGGGAATAGAACTGCACAATATTACATTTCATCACACATCTTAAATCATTTAAATCAATTAACAAACACTGAATAAATTATAGAAAATGACTGTAAAATATAATAATATATATTTACTCATTGGATATAATACTCATTGGATAAAGCCTTAGTAACTCATCTTATATTAATGGATTTAAATTTACTTAACCTACCTTTAGAAATATTATAGAAAAGCCTTAAAAGGAGGAGGAGAGCAAAAACCTTATTTTCAAAGGTTGTCAAGGGCTGTAACAGTGCTGATAATTCCATGATAATGAGTAACTCGAGAAGTATATGTCGAAAACTGAACAATACCAAATGCAGAGTAACCTGTTGTTTTAGCTAGACAGCCCAGTCACAGAAGCACAGCAACTGTGCCACTCACAGCGAGTGGATGCTTGATTCTAAAGATTTGATATCTACAAAGAGGAATATGTAGAACTATAGTGCTATATAGAAGGAAGACATTCATTATTGTGCTGGCCATAGGGTTAAAAAAATCATATTCATTTTCTTCCAGAGCTTCTTGGTTAACAGATTAACTTCTCAAAATAAAAAAGATTTTAACATGACACTATTTCAAGGAGATGGATTCCATTAAATTCCTGATAATTCAAATATTGAAAAATAACGGTTTACCAGCCTTTGCTTAAAAGGCAACCTTGTTTTGTTGCGGTAGCATCTGCAGAACAGTAGAAGGGTTCATTTCCCTTTTTGCATGGTTATATATATATATATATATATATATATATATATATATATATATATATATATGTGGCAGCTGCATTTCTAACTGTTGACTCTTTACAGCAATTTTATCATTGCTGACATAACAGCCAAGCCCATGCTACTGCTATTAAGTTTGTTTCAAATACGGTAGATAACGGTATGGTTTTGGAGCAAATATTGCAAAGTCATATTCTACCGAATTCTACTATGATTGCTGCTGTTGTCATGCAGAAACATTTCATTGCTGTTGGTGCAATGAATGGTAAAAATATAATTAGGTGTGTCAGAGTGTGATCTTTTTCATTCACACACATCAGTTGCCTAACAATGTGTAAATGAAAAAGGATATTCACCATAACCTACATATCTCTGTACTTCTACATAAAATTCATTTTTGGGACTGAATTACAACTATGACTCTATTAAGATGAGGAAAATAGACCATTCATGCAATTCAAGCGAATATGGAGAAATAATGACTACATGTTAATTCAATTAACACATGATCACTGCAATGTACTGTAAAGACAGATTTTTCCAAAAAAGCAAAGGACATAACAATTTTTTGTATTTTGGAGTGAAACAGCCTATGTTTCAGTCACAGGGAAAGCCAATAATTACCTCAGTCCCGTGGATAGTTTGGCTTAAATTTCAAAAGTCACATTACAATTACACAAATGTTTTTATTTTTACTTTTGATGTCTGTGAGTTCAGGAATTGGTCTTAAGATCATGCCATGAGGATATATGTAATCCAAGCTAGATCAGTGTACAGTGCCAGAACCATATAGTGATCTGCCATTTTAGTTTTACTGGCAATACACAGCTGTGATGTACACTAGATGGTTCTAGAACTTGCTAATATGAAGACACTTTGGTTACCACTATATAGCCTCCAAACCTTAACACACACTTAAAAAAAAATATTAAAAACATAATATTTGAGGAATCGCAATAAGAACCACTAAGAATAATTACAAACATCATGAAAAGGAAGGGAACAGTAAAGAAAACAGAATGCTACTTCTTGTTTTATGATTTTCTATTGGGAAACCACAAAAGATATTGAAAATAATTTTTGATCATCTTTAAAGTAGCTGCGTGATACTAGAATTCCCCCCAAAAATGCCTTAAAACATGGACCTCACAGAAAAAATAAACCATTCAGGCCTATTTAAAGCATTTTGTTTTCAAGCTCACAATACGATAATACTGTAGATTTCTTTTGATGGGCCAGAAAAAAAATAAAAAAAACAAGCAGACAGGCTAACATTTCATGAAAACCAGATTGCTTACTAATAAAGCTCCAGCTCCACAGCTGAACAACAACAAAATAAAAAAAACATTACAATAAAATATGGAAATGTTTAAAAAGACATAATCTTTTTAATTTTTTAATTTTTTGTTTATTTTCAAAAGTTGAAAGAAAAAATGGAATCCCATACTAAAGATTTTAATTTGGCTGCTCTTTTTTTCTTTTTTTTTTTTTACTAGCCAAACAGCTTATTCTAGCCCGTAAAAAGAATATGGTAATTTTCCATGGTGGAGGGAAGTTATTTCGGTTTTAAAGGGCCAGTAGCTTTAGATAACGAACAAAAGGCAATGGGGTGGGGTGGGGTGGGGTGGGGTGGGGTGGGGTGGGGTGGGGGCGTAGGGGTGGATCAAATATAAAGGTTACAATGAAGACAAAGCTAGATGTGACATTCAAAGCATAAGGCAGCATGTTTTTTGTTTTTTTTTTCCTGCTGGGGCGCAGAAGGCATTAGCTACCTCGGCCTTGTTGTGCCAGTGGGATTTGGGGGTGATGTTTCAGGAGCCATCTGGATACCAGGGCAAGAGTGATTATCATCCGATTTATGACTAATGGCTACCTGCCAAAACATGTATTATTAGTGAGGGCCTGGGCAAAGAACATTAGTATGGCTTTCTCTCTTGAGTGTGCAACGTTTGATACAGAAGCTTCCTTAAGGAGTTCAGCATGGGAGGGGAGGGGTTGGTTGGTGATGTGTGTGTGGGGGGGGGGGGGGGGGGGGGGAGGTAAAGGAGCTAGACTTTCATGAGCTAGCTGTCAGGGGAGACAGCTGAATAACCTTTTTTTTTTTTCTTTGCAATGCTAATGGCTCCGCAATGCTTGGGCTATTGATTAATCTAAGTGCTGGCTCTAGGATGAGAGTGACTTTTGGCAGACGCACAAAAGCCTATTAAAAAAGGCCCCTCAAAAAAATAAAGAATGAAAGAAAAAAGAAAAAACATCTGAGGCATCCGACTTTGTATCTGTGTGGCAGAGGGGTACGCAGATTAAAGAAATGAGCATTTCTTTGATATTGTCCTTTTCTCCCCCCCCCTTGTGCTCCTTTATTAATAACCCTTTCAGCGGCCCGGTAAATTAATGCCCATGTGCTACAGTTTAGCCCCCTGCTGGAGCCTGTACTACATTTCTTTCAGGGTTAATTTACTCTGTTTATCAGGGTGAAATAAAAGAACATGGCACTGTGGGACTCTAGTCTTTTAAATGTTATTGCATACTCCAAAATCAAACCGAATGGCATAATGGTTAGTGTTTGGAATGGGAATGTTATGGTCCCAATTATCCCTAATTTGTTTAACGCAAATTGTAAATATGTTTTTTGACCAGTTGCCGTTTAGATTTAGCTTTCTTGGGGCGGGGCCTCCAAAATTGGTATTCTACTGCAGATAGAATATCTTCTGACAGCAATGAAAGACCATAAAAATGTAGCTTACAGGCAACACTGCTGAGGTTATGTATCACCAGAGATATATTGGCTCCAATACTTTTATGAATTAAAGTTCAATTAAACAGCACTAAATTATGTTGTCCTTCTTTACTAGTTCTGAAATTGCATCTCTCAATTCATTTTGAGGGTAGATAAACTGTGTTTTATTCATGGACTCCATAACCCCAGGATCAAGACAAGGATTCTACTGCTGAATGCTACAGAACAAGTACTGTAGACATGCTTGGTATTTGGCACAATAGCCAAACCATGTTTTTTTCACTGACCACATCATTTTTTGTGACCTTATAACGTGTCTGTACCTCACGGCTAGCTATTGTTATATAATAAGTGTCCATGAGATAAGCATGGTCGAGGTTTTATTACAATTTTAAAGGTTATCATAATGCTCTAAACTAAAAAAATAAAATATATAGTCATTAGTAGGTGGGTTCAGCACCCACAGCTGCTGAAGCACCAAAAAAAAAAGTTTAAACCATGAATGCACAAATGGAATTACAATATGTGTATTGACTGGAATTCTATTGTCTAGCCTGTAAATTACCTGGAAAATCCCAGGATGGCTAGCATTGGCTGGGTTATGTTGATTCCAGAGTTTAATGCAAGTATTAAAAATAGTTCATAGTCAATTGGCTTTTGTCTAAGGTGACATTTTCAGTTCAATACATCTATAATTAAAAATAAAAGCTGCATATCTTCCCATTCACAATTTTTGCAAGTCACCACTAATAGCTGTTGACATTTTTAACAAGGCAAAAGATTTTTACTTTCAACCCAAGAAGAGATCAGGAGTAGAAGGGTGCCAAGCCTATGTCCCTCAGGTGTTATTATTTACCACTGGCCCTGCGGAAGCTTGTTTCACCTATTAGGTGTTTTTCTCCATTTATGGGTCTGCAGAAGTTCAATTCTAATCCCAGTCCTGATCCAGCTGAGCTGCAGCGCTGGCTTTTCAGAGGTCAGCACACAGTCCCTCACAATCACATTAAAAGCGAACATTAACCAACACAGGAGGGCAAAGTAACTGTCAAAGTTAGATGACTCCCACAAATCTGCCCATGTTTCTTACAAAGTACTGTGTTAAACCACTGTAAGCTATTACACGCCTGGCAATTTAAAGATACAGTGGTGTATGTCTTAGAAATCAGTCAAGGTAGGAATTCTGCCAAGTTAAGGGAAAAATAATTAATAAACCTAATGACAGTTTTTAGATGATCTCCTTGTTTCACAGAGCATGTCTAATATTAAGCAAGTCCAATCAATAACAATACAATCAATGGATATCTGAGGCTTAACATTATGATATTTATCGTGTTTATGTTATTATTCTATGCAAACTTATAGAAGGTCAAGTCTGATTTTCAGGAAATTCTGGATTCAGATTGATGGGGATGTGCTATTAATGAACAAGACTGTTGTCCAAAAACTAATTTCTCTACATTCTTATTTGTGTATTTTGCAACCATGAGTCAAAGCTTCCATCCTTATCAGTTGTGTTGCCAAACAATATCCCTTCCTAATAATGAACCGTTATGCCATTTGCTTTTTGTTCCAGGAAAATCCCTGTTGGTGTTGGTACCCATTGACTAAAAGCTTGACTCTTGTCTGGAAGCCCCAACATTAGTTGATATTAAATCTTCCGTAAGATCACTTTCAAAGAAGCTTGAGGTATTTTAAGCTTGTGGATATGTCCTTCTTTATGATGCCTAACTAGGGAAAATTGAGCTGGCTTTCTTGAGCTATAATACTGATGTTTTTTTTTTTTTTTCATACAGCTATGTGCTGACTGCAAGGATTGATATGGTACAGTATGTGAAAGCTCCACAGCAAGGAACACCACCTCCACCATCCATTCTCAATCATTGACTAAAAAGCCTTGTTCTGGATTATTTCTTCAAATTCTAAAGGTCTAATTATTTTTTTTGCAATCTAAATGGCAGCTAATCCAAACAAAGAACTTTCAAGACATTTTAAAGACAATACAATGCACTTTTACTGTTTTTCATAATATTGGTGCATTACACAATGGAGCCTCTTTTAATCATCCTAAAGTTGCTGTTATTATTATTATTTGTTTATTTAGCAGACACCTTTATGCAAGGCAACTTACAGAGACTAGGGTGTGTGAACTACGCATCAGCTGCAGAGTCACATACAATTACGTCTCATCCAAAAGACAGAGCACAAGGAGGTTAAGTAACTTGCTCAGGGTCACACAATGAGTCAGTGGCTAAGGTGGGATTTGAACCGGGGACCTTCTGGTTACAAGCCCTTTTCTTTAACCACTGGACCACACAGCTTCCCCTTTGAAGTTAGTCCAGGCTGGACTCGCTCCATATAAAACACTTTGTTTCACTTTAAATGTAGGTTCAAGGACATTTTCTTCCCCAGAATACCCACCTTTTTCAAAATTATATAATCATACAATAGTGTAACACAGCCACACTCACGGCTGTTCGTTTGGCCCTTTAAAAACCATAAGCCCAACACAAAAATGTGCTTTTAATAATACAAAATAGACAAAAACAAAAATAAACACCTAGCTCCTTTGGAGCACTAACTAAACAATTGCAGGTTCCCTGACTAACTCGCAGGATGGCTAAGCCCTTTACCTGACAAAACACAAAAACATACCATTTTAAATCTGAATACAAAACCGTAACCGTCCTGTTTGCTTACTCTTTACAACACACAGTCAGGCACTCCACACACCAAGGCACTCCACACAGCAGTTGTCCAGAAGAGTCTAACTGCTTTTCTTAAATACTCTGCACCTGGCTCTAATTTACAATAATAGCCAGGTGCAGGTAATAATTAACCATTAAATAAATTAACAAACAATAATTAAACACATTTACACATGTTTTTGGCAGGAAGGCTTTTAACCCTCTCCCTTTTCTGCTACTATAGAAACTCAGAAAAGCCACCTGTTTCAGTATTAATTGCTCATGAACTAATTCTGTAATTCTATCCAATGACTCGTCTGTGTGCATTTCACAGAGATATATCGGTAATCACAGACCTTGTATATAACGGTTTTGTAATAAGTGTGGATACTACAATAAGAGTATAGGAGTATGTAGATTCAAAGCCTCCACTACTGTGACCAATTGCATAGACCTCCTTAATTTGTGTACCCCTTTGAGTCATGATAGATTTAGATTTTATGGTTAGGATATCTAAAATGATAAAGTACATTTTTGCAGACAGTTTTTTTATTGTTGACTTGTTTACTGTGTAAGCCCAACTGAGCCATTTGCCTGCTGCCTGAACTCCAAATACCACCCATTACTCTCACATGCAGCTTTCAGCTAGGATGCAGATTTTGTTTTCTTTTCTGCTGCTCTCTCGAATACCACTGGGCCTGTTTTCCATGAACCGAGGAAAAGGGCGAATAAAATCTAATTAAAATTCATATTTCAGCAGAATTCTCCATGAGGAGAATTACAAATTAAACAATTGTTGCTGTCTAGTGCAATGGTAAGTATCGAAGGAATACTTGCTAATACCCTGTTCATTTGCATAATATTTATTTCAAACATTTATAATTGGAAATCTATAACAAGTTCACTTCAGGGGGAATAAATGACCTGTGCACAAAGGTGGTGGTAATTTTTATGCTTTGAATTAAACAAATTCGACATTGCCCCATAAGTAAAATATACAGCTGAATTTAATATAGATTCCAAAAATATTTTAATTAAAGTACACATACGATGGGATATTAAAAATAATGCAAATGTAAATATTATGCAGATTTAGAGGGTGTCAAGTATTTGTTAACTTTCAGGGAAGGGTAGGGAAAGTAGATATTTAGGTAACATACTGTATATTTTACAATGAATTTTAGCTTTGTGCAATATCACACACAGTTTTTTGTTTCTGTACAATATAATATTCCATCTGACCATGGTCTACCAAACGTTATCCTTTCTACTAGGACTATATTAAGAAAACTGTCCAGTAGATTATGCAAAACTATGCATTGTTATTCTACTGTAAGATGTATGTTAATTAAAGTGATGAAGTGCTCGTATAAAATTCAGCAAAATATCCGCCTCAGAACAACAAAATCCGCCTGGGAACAACAAAATGAACTTCCTGAACTTCTCAGGTTTTAATGTGTACGATACAATGCACAGCTCATTTCACAGCAGTGTTGATGCCAGATCAAGAGAATTCATTGGAAAAATCATTGCTTTTGTTTTCAAACAATAATTATTTAAAAACTTGTACAAAAAGAGGCTTTTGAACAATGCCGTGGAGTGAGCAGCATTACTGAAAACATCCCTCAGAAAATTGCAGCTTTGTTGAATGATTTGTTATTTCTGTGTCTCCACATCAGAAGCTGAGGGGACAGCTCATTATTCACATGGAAGTAGTACATTAGGCTTAATGGTGCAGTTGCAATTTTTTAAAGGAAAGAATGGTGTTTAAATCCACTGAAGTTTCCCAATACAGGATGTTCTTGTCTGACAGATGAACTGATGTATGAACCCTGAAAACAAAAGCAGCTTGGGGGAAAAAAAATGGGAATATGAAGAGTTTGCATTACTAAATTCTTAGCTAAATCATTTAGTGAGACAGATCAAAGTAACAGTAGGACTCTTTTGGCAACTTCAGTAATCTACATTAACTCCCTATGATTAGAACTCAAAACCATGAATAAACAGCAACTATTCCTTTTTCAAAACTGATTTATGGATTATAGTTATGGATTACATTTGTAGTGTGTTTTGTCACATTTGCCCGATTTCTGGTTAATGCAACAAGGGACCTTTGTAAACTTGCTCTAACACTTAATTGGGTTGGAGTTCTTTATACGAAAAGACACTGCTTCCACAGGACTGCTAGAAAATTATCTGCAAATGATTAGAGCATCCAGAAATTGGAATGTTATCACTCTGCATGCTGAAAAGAAAAAAAAGAACGACAAAAAGCTTTAGGTTTCTCAAGTAGGTTTTTAAATTAAGTTTAGTGGGTCAATAGGTTTTATCATCCCAAAGTGCAATTTCTGTTATCAGGAATATACATGTTTTAAAATAAAAATAAAAATACAAAATTGAAATGATTTTAATTGCATTTTCAGGGTACACAGGAAAAGTTGTTGCAACTTATAAAAAACTATTAAGAATGGATCATTCGGTTACTGTGTAAATTAAAAGTATGAAATGACAACTGTGTATTTTATTTAATGTCTAACTATTGGAGTTTTTAAAATCTTAAAATGAGTTGACAACGTTAACCTAGCCAATATTATTATTATTATTATTATTATTATTATTATTATTATTATTATTATTATTATTATTATTATTATTATTATTATTATTATTTTCTAACTTATCTTGTGTTTTTAATACAATTTAGAAGAAACAATTGAGGCAACCTTGGCCCCCATCGGTTGTGCCTATTAGCTTTGTGCTGGGCAAGGTTGCCCCAATGGTTTCTTGAAACTTGGCTTGTGTTTGTGATATCTCCACTTTAAATGTCTGGGCACTTTTGATAACTTGGTGTTTTTTCACATTTCCAATGTGTTTTTGTTTCAGATATCACTTCTTTTTTTCACTTATAACACACACACACACACACACACACACATATTACGGGAATAGCAAAATTGTTCAACCTATATTGAGGCAATGTATTGCCGTTTGGATAGGGTAAATGTAAATAGTAGCCTAGTCTGTTGAAAAGGTTAAGATGTGACAGTCTTACATCAATAGCTCATTGATAGGTTTGTTGATTGTTTGAGTAGTATTGTGGGAGTTTGAAACCAACTACCCAGTAATGTTGTTGAAGCTGACAATCTGGGATCCTTCAAGAAGCTACTTGATGAGATTCTGGGATCAATAAGCTACTAACAACCAAACGAGCAAGATGGGCCGAATGGCCCTTCCCATGGTAACAACGTGACCCGTTCCCCTTACAGTACATGTAACATATATAAAAGACAGATGAGACAAACTGAACAGACAACAAGTCCTGCAACAAAGCAATTGTCTGGGTCATTACAATATATTTTTTAATTTTAAAGTAAAAATATATGAAAGCATGACAACCTTTATGTACACAAATCTTCACTAATGTACAACTGAACAAGAACCGTTGAATATTTATTTTCGTTTCATACAGTATTAAATGGCAGTGTTCATATGATAGTGATAAATAAATAAATATCAAGATAAATAAATAAATACATGAATATGCATTCATTTATGTATTAATTTATTTCAATATTTATATAATTTTTTTTTGTATTTATTTATTTATGTTTTACTTTTACCAGATATATAGGCTATCCTTCGGCATAGCAAATTCTCAGAAATGAATGTTCCTTTCTGTCCAGTGGAGACCACAAATAGCGCTACAATCATCAACCAGTATCGAGAGGAAACCGTACTTCCTTACGCCAATAGGATCCACAATGAGCGTTACACTGACAAGAAACCAATAATGTTCAGAGCTCAAGATCAGAATCAGAATGAGGATGATGATGATTATGATGGTGATGATGATGAATGATGGCTCGAAAAATCTAAAAAAAGTCCCGAGAATTTTCAGCTGGCTGCAAATTGACTGAGTGTTTTCTCAACTAATTGTGTAGCACTGATAGTAACACAACACGCTTGCAAACTGCAGGTTATAGGTTCAAATCTCATGTATACTAGGCCTTTTTTTATTATTTATATAAAGATTTTTTTGCAGGCAAATGTTCCATTTTAAAACAGAAATTAATATAAATAATATAGACGTCACAATAAGTGTGTTCCCTGGTATATGTTCATGTTGACAAAACAAATTAATTGTTTTTAAAATCAGATGTCCTGTAATATACATATGCATGGGAAAAATAAGTTGGGAGAAGAAGAAGAAGAAGAAGAAGAAGAAGAAGAAGAAGAAGAAGAAGAAGGAGGAGGAGGACATTTTTACCTTACTTTGCTGACTTAATTCTCTTACTGTATGACAGGTATTGGGAGCTACACATAAGAGTGTTTGGAGCTACAGATTAAAAGTGAAATGATGCTTTTGGCTAATTTACGTTTGCTGCACCAATACCCTGAAAACACGTAAACTATCCTTGTTGTATAGAGAGTCTGGAAGTTCTCATGCTTCACTGATAACTTGTTTGTTCTTTATTTTGAAAAATAAAACGTCAATGCATCGATTATCATTGATAAATGCCTATGCGATAATTCAATACAAAATTAGGGTACCGATTGCACCACTAATTAAAACCGATTTTAAATTAAACCTTTTTAAACAAATCTTACGTGCATATGTAATAAGACAGAACTACAATAGTTGATAGTCTGTTGTTCACTTGAACGTATACAGTAAATGTGTATTTAACCAGCATTTCACCCTATTATCTCTCTAATGCAGCTCATTCGCACAGCAGACTGTTTACTTAGCAGAAAGAACTTGGGTTTATTCACAAGTGCACACTGTTTACTTAGCAGAAAGAACTCGAGTTTATTCACAATTGTTCCCATTAATTTAACTAACATCATGCTCCATTATTTAATACATTTGCTGATGGGTGCATAGAAATACCCTTCATGTTTGATGAACACTCAACACTATGCAAGCACATTTACTAAATTGAATTATTTCTGCATTGTAATGACTTCCAATCAGTACAGCTGTACTGTGTATATTTTGAGAAGATACTATATAGCATAGGTGTAATTTACATGGGGGACATGTCCCCCTCACTTTTTCAATGATGGGGAAATGCCCTCCTCACACTGGAGGAGTACTAAAACTTTTATTTCATGATAATTTATTGGTATAAATCACTAGTCAGTATAGAAGTTAATGGGAAGATAACTGGAGCTGGATCATGTTTTACTATGAGGATCTGGATCAGGCTCCACTGATCCATAATGTTGATCTGTTCCTGGAGCTGCACACACCTTAACTAGGGAAACTGACCAATGAGAAGCAAACACACGTGGTGCGTAGTTTAAAGACAGATGGACAAAGATAGAGGAGGATGCACTATGTTGCTGTATTCAAAACACAGGAAAATGGTTTAAGTTTGTAATTCACCATAGCTTGTGTTATTTATTAAAGTTATCGCACTGAGATTTCTGTCTACTTACAGTTTAACTTTTCCTTTTAAATTGAAACAGTAAAGTTAAACAATGACCTTTGTGCCTTGTGCAAATAAATATAGACATCAATACAAAACTAAACACATTACCGAGAATTTCTTACACAGTTACTATACCAAATTAATCACGATATATTACTGACTCTAAATTATTTTGCATGTTTAAATACATTGCATCTCTATTTATCAATGTTCCAAAAACTCACTCTTGGTCACATTTTACTAAACATTTTTAAACTAATACATAAACAATTACCATAACGAACATTATCGTATTTATCATAGTAAAGTAGAGTTCTTAGGAACACACTTCAAGTTTGAGACTCATTGTCTGGAGCTTGGTGTTATTTACATTACACCGTGTAACAATTTTTTTTTTTTTTTGGTTCCTGGGTAGTAAGTGTTATTTCCTAATTGCTTATGCCTCAAAAGTATAGAAAATGGCTATTATTCCCCACAAACTTTGCTTTTGTGACCAGGACAGTGATATTTTGAAATTTACCTATTTCCAATGAGAAAACGGGCAAATTTGTGTCTTTTCGTTCACATAAAGTCAGAAAAAAACAACATATGAATCCAAATTAACATGTATTTATACTAAAGTAATACAAAAATGACTACAAAAGATTTAGAAGTGAGTAGTTTTTCGAGATTTATGATTATACTGTAAATCACTTTCACGAATCAGCCCCCAAATGTAGTCTCCCATCATGTTCTCATTATACTGTCCTTCATTGACAGCTCATCCAGGAGCCTCAAAGCCATGCTGCTCCATAATGGTAACAAGTACCCGTCTCTTCCCCTGGCTCACTCGGTGCACCTCAAAGAGGATTACAACAGCATCAAGACCTTGCTGGACGCCTTGAAGTACGATGAGTACGGCTGGGACCCCCGGAAGATGCTGATGCCACCACTGCACATCAAATTGGGCCTTATGAAACAATTTGTCAGAGCTCTAGATAAGGAGTCGGCAGCCTTCAAGTACCTTCAAGACTTCTTGCCTAAGCTGTCTGAGGCAAAGGTCAAAGCCGGTGTCTTCGTCGGACCACAGATAAAGAAGATCCTGGAGTGCAATGAATTCCCCAAGAAGCTCACTAGTAAGGAGAAAGCGGCTTGGAACAGCTTTGTCGCAGTGGTTCGGGGCTTCCTGGGCAATCACAAGGCCAAAAACTATGTGGAGCTGGTTGAGACTCTGGTGAAGAACTACGGCACAATGGGCTGTAGGATGTCCCTCAAAGTCCATATCCTTGATGCTCATCTTGATAAATTCAAGGAGAACATGGGAGCGTACTCGGAGGAGCAAGGCGAGCGCTTCCACCAGGATATACTGGACTTTGAACGCCGCTACCAAGGACAGTATAACGAGAACATGATGGGAGACTACATTTGGGGGCTGATTCGTGAAAGTGATTTACAGTATAATCGTAAATCTCGAAAAACTACTCACTTCTAAATCTTTTGTAGTCATTTTTGTATTACTTTAGTATAAATACATGTTAATTTGGATTCACATGTTGTTTTTTCTGACTTTATGTGAACTAAAAGACACAAATGTGTCTGTTTTCTCACTGGAAATAGGTAAATTTCAAAATATCACTGTCCTGGTCACAAAAGCAAAGTTTGTGGGGAATAATAGCCATTTTCTATACTTTTGAGGCATAAGCAATTAGGAAATAACACTTACTACCCAGGAACAAAAATTGTGTTACATAGTGTTTTCATCGATACACTTCTGTTTGAGGTTCAAGCTACATCTGCATATTTTAAGTGGATGGAAGCCGAAAATACTTTTTAAAAACACCCTTTTCTTATACCAATACAGTACTAGCATCATTTTAATAGCAAAACTGTATTTATCTTAAGTATTGCAATTGTGGGGAAACCTCAACGTTTCTAGAAATATATTTCAAGGCTAATTCTCATCCCTCTCATTCAATCTGCATTATGCCACAGTCGCTCCAGCGCTTAGCACTGCCTCAGGGGCTGGATGTACTAAGGGATCTGATCCTGGATCCAGGCTCCAATCTGTGTGGAGCTATGCCCCCCCGCCCCCACACACACACACACTTACTTTTGAAACCAAAGTTACACCACTGCTGTATAGGAAACATTCCCAGAAGATTTTGCAGAGGTGGATTAGAATTTGACAGCAAAAGTAGTTTTGGAGGTAATTGAGGCATCAATTAAATACATTAATAACAACTGTGGTTATGGTTTCATCTGTATTCATTTTACATTTGCATTGTCTCAGAGCCTGACTAATGGCTAATGAAACTTTCCCATGCCTTTATATTATACCCCACACCCGACACCCTCACACCCCACACACGCATAAGACCACAAGCCATTGACAAATATGTACTTACATGCTGCCACTGGTCGAGAATTAGAGGCCTGTACCTCAGGAAATACTTGAGGGGGAAATTTTCAGCATCCGGCCATGTTGAGGGATTGTTCCATGTAACTTCCAGTCTCCGAACATTGTTTGGAACTGGGTTGGCTACAAGCTTTTCTGGAGGGTCTGGTTTCACTAAGAAATAAGATAAAATGAGGAGTTTAGACCATTTATGTACTTGTCAGGAAGACTGAAGATCAACAGGCAGTATCTAGTCCCTCTTTTCATCCACCGAACCTGGGTGCTACCAAGCTACTGAACCCTGGGTGTAGCACACACTGTACTGAATGGCCCAGACCTTCAATTAGTGTATATCATGCAATTTAAATGCTACATAGAGCATAAATAGACTGGGCTTATTTGAGCTTATTTTACTAGAAAATAGCCAAATTCTAAAAGTAGTAGCCAAGTTATGATTTCAAGAGCTACGTTCTTACAATTCACAATGCACTCTCCCCCATAAGATATAATCTTTATACGGGCAAGAATCCTACTGCAAATATTGTACTGCAGCACGTGCAAAGTTTTGTTTTAATGATAGACATCATTCCAAACAGAGCATACATTATATGTATATCTGCTAGGTGCAATAAACAAAAGCTACCACTGCATGAAGTACCTGCTTGCATGACTGCTGGACATTCTTATAAGTGGTGTTCCAATGAATGAAGCTGAATCCTTTTCCCACCCACCCTTGTGTTTCTTTTTTTTTCTTCCTATTAACTCCTGACTGCTACGTTTTCTTTGGTCTGATTGTATGTTTTGTAAGAAATTAATTTATTGTCAACTATTTTTGTTCATAATTGAACACATAATTCAGCAATACCATTGAATGTATTTTAGTTATGACTACTTGCTTTGGTCAAATAAAAGAAATTATCAAAGTACCTACTGGCACAGATTAAATGTAAAACTACACTGTAGCCTATGTATTCATGCCCTTTCATTTAGTATTTAAATAACAACAATTTTATTTTTCTTATTTTCATAGTTTTGTGATTTTAGCAGCCAGTACCTAATGTATTATACAAATCAATGGAAATAATGTACAAATGTAATATTTACAGGGGTGTATGTGAAAAATATACAGTCAACTTCGGTTCACTCAACACCCCACGGGGATGCCATTTAGTGTTGACTTGTCCAAGGTGTCGAGTTAACCATGGGTGCACATGAGCCATGGCATTAACATGCATACAAGTAACAGAACTCCCACGTTTACAGTATTTACAAGTTTATTTTTTAGTTAAATGTCATTATGAAAACGGTTGAAAGAACTGCAGTGAATTAATCAATTACAGTATACAGTACTGTACAAACTCGTTACAACGTGTATAGTTCGATTGAAATAAGAATTAATAAAATAACTACAGCATTATTTTTCGCAGTGTGTGGGGGGGTATGACTACCTATTTATTTGTCTCCCCTACTTTAGCCTAAAAAATAAATGTATAGTTTATTTTTATTCAAAGTTCTGGACCACATTAAAAAAAGAAACAAAAAAATAAATAATCTACACCAGACTCCCCCTTATTTTTTTCTTAATGTTCTAAATTTGACTTGCATGTTTCGTAATGAATCTAACGGCTAATTCGACCAGTACCATGTCTCCTTAACTTGGCGAAACGTTGTCAGTTTTTAAAGAAAAATTGTAAACAATTCATATTTGTAAACCATTTAAAATAAATAAACCTGCACAAATGAATGTATTATTTACAACTAGAAGCATTCTGCATATAAATATGGGTGGTTAATATTAATAAATAAGACAGGAGTTTACATTCAGGATATTAATAGATTTAAAACATCCGACTACCTCTGGTGAATCAGTTACAG
The DNA here is from genome assembly GCF_902713425.1 of Acipenser ruthenus. Lineage (NCBI taxonomy): Eukaryota > Metazoa > Chordata > Actinopteri > Acipenseriformes > Acipenseridae > Acipenser > Acipenser ruthenus. The sequence continues at coordinate 33,356,195 of NC_081190.1, read as the reverse complement.
ATCATATCCACATGTAGTCATGTTTAATATAGATGAAAGTTTGTTTTTGGTAACTACATGTTAAAGTGTTACAAAACCCCTTTTAGTGTTTACAACAAGCACATGACTAACCATTGCCTTTTTAAACACAGTAGCATTTGTTTTGATATTTTTATTCATATATTTTGGTCATAAATCAACTTGGGACATTAGGCGAAAGAAAACTGTAAACACTAAACGGTGTTCAAACACGTTACGTTGTAAATAGGTTATAGTTTTGAAATGACAATGTTATATTACTGACAGTAATAACCTTCGCCTCCCCCTCCTTATGACTGAATTCGAAGCCATTGCTTACATGTAGTTTTCCTGAGCTGAGTTAAAAGAGTACTGGTATGTAAATATGTTTTATACAACACTTGATCACTAAACTAATGATGTACCTTTACTTGAATGCAAATGCAAGTGGGGACAGTTAATGATTAGTTGCAAGAGACAGCTTCTGCTGTTAAAACACTCTGTCTCTCTAAATTGCCTGCTGTAAGCCCAATTTAGAATGTAGGATGTACCTATCTTTACCCACCAACTCACATACATACATTATTCGTTACTATCATTTTGGGTATTAGGTTTGTTGCCTAAAGTTCAGTTCTCATCCTGTACTGGTCATTCTCTTCTCCCACCCAGAAATGCTCAAATGACAGGATCTGTCTCTTCATTTTTACTGCAGATTTGATATCACTCAACCAATGATGCTCCGCTGTTTGACTGACAAGCCCATTTTAATGAGTGGTAGTTGGTGAGTTAACAGTAACATAATCCAAGTATTTTTAAAGAATACTCACATTATAGACATGAGGCAAAGTAACCAGGTCCTGAAAATACTTCTGAACTCATGTCTCTAGATAAAATAGTCCATGGAGAACCCCTTTGTGATTGATAACAACCACCAACTGTTCTTTACAAAGCTATTTTTAAGGTCCCTTCAAAAAAAAAAACAATTACAGGTATATGCTTTCCAAATTAAACCTTCAACTCATTTTTAAGTGTTTCACATACTCATAACCATTACTTCTCTACGTCTCAGAGATACCGGTACATCCCTACTTCGTCAAAAACAGTAGGTAAAATAGTAATATAACGTTTTTATGGTATCTATTATTCTTATAAGAGATGTTGTCTTAAAATGGTTTCTATTATAATAAGAGATAGCCTAAAAACTATGATTGAATCTATTATATATCACAAAACAAAGCTTGTGCTCATGAAATACTAGTAAACATAAAAAAAAGTGCAGTTGTAACTTGCTATGCAGCATGTTCCTTGCACGAGATGACGTCTACACATAGTATAAGATTAAACTTTAACAAACATTGATTGGTTGATTTCCCATATGTGATTTCTAATAATTATAGGAGCAACACCTTTTTTTTAGCATATCAATAACTGCCATAGAACATGGTAGACCATACAACATAGTAGAACTTACAATAGTTCATAAGATCTTTCAAGAATGCCTGAGGAACCTCACAGTAATATATTAAATAATTACCAAATGGTTAGCATAGGTGCCCTATTTGAATATCTAGGACTATTCCCCAACTGGTGTTGACTACATATACAGTATATAAGGTAGGTCTAAAATGTGTGCTCTGGGGAAAGCAGTCACATGTTGGCATTGCAGAAAAAAAAATCTGTTTGTTCAAAAAATAAGTTTCTATGGAAACCAAAGTTTGCCATTCAGACTGGAGAGCAGAGTGGTACTGTCGGCAACATAAGAATGCAATAACTCAGCACACAATTCTGCTGATCTCCTATGAGATGCATGGGAACAGAGAATGTGTGGCGCAATTTCTATTCTGTTGTGTAACATTAGGAGTTTGTTCTGTTTGCGCAGAGGTTTAGCTTATAAGTATTGCACACTTTAGACAAAGAGAGCTATAGAGTGGCTGTCAAATGTGCATCCCCCACCCAGCGTCACTCACAGTCTGAAAATGACTACCACTAGTAAGAATTTGCTGTTATGTGTTAAAATCTGGTGTGGCCAAATTGAACAGTTTGTTGTTGTTAATCCTAAAAGGAATTACAAAAAATAACAACAAAACATAACATAAAGTGTAAGTTGTTCATGTCTGTGACTAAGGAATTTCCATATGCAAATTTGAATGGTGTTTTTGTAGCTATTAAATGCTGAACCATCACAATTAAATTTCGGTTTGGTAAAAACTATCTCGATTGATTCTATTTCTAAAATGTTTAATGTCCCCTGAAATGTCCCATTTCAACCCTTTTGTTGTGCTTGGAGTACACTTCCTTTTAGGTCATATTGCAATAATCCTGCCCTTATTTCCATTTTTATTGCTGTTCTGTTTACGTATGCGGTATGAAGTCATGCATGTAAACACTTCATTTAGTTGCCTTGAACCAGGGCTTTTGCTTATGGTCTCATGTATGTCTGGAATAAAATCTCATGAATTTGTTAGGGAGAAAGACAATGTAATCTGTGATAAGCAAGTGGTTGCAGTGGTTCCCAGAGGGCATGATGTCATACAACAAAACACAGATGTTGTGCAACCCAAGCAACATCCTTCAGGCTAAATATATTAGTCTTTTCTTTTTTTATTTTACAATGAACAATTCCAAAATACCAGCAAAAAGTAGAGGTTGTAGTTTGTTAACCTCTTCTATTTTGATTCCAAATGCCTTCTGGTTTAGAACACAATGTTACACACTGGGATGTAGGCAATTAAATTAATCTAAAGAACACACACACACTGTTGCCTCTTTTTTTTTTAAATTAACCTACTTGTTTATCATTTGCCTTTCAAATCATTAAATGGAGCTTTGTTTTAAAGCAGCTTGAAGGGGAACCAATAGACAGGACTGGGAGTCTCCAATTAGTCTAAACAGTGGCAAATCTAAAAACTGCCATGTTCAGATTACTTATTTTAGATCACTAAAACATTGAAAACTATCGACCCCAAGATCTGTAAAAGCAATAAACAGAAACATACATACCTATGGAAAACTCATCAAACGATATGTATGTAGAGGAGTTCCCCAGCGCATTGATCGCTATGACATTCACTTTGTACTTGTTGGTGGAGAATAGCTCAGGGTATTTCACGTAGCACCGGTTCTTATGGACTGGGTCTTTCTGGAATTCAAGCTTCTTGTTTCCATGCCTGAGAAGAGCAAAAGATAATTACAGCCCCCCCAAAAAATTCAACTATGGCAATTCATTAGGAATATGCATTTAATGATATATGGAAAAATATGGGAAAAATGTAGGTCTATAAATTATCAGAGTCTCTGATTTTCATTTTTCATTTATTTATTTTCTTCAAATAAAAAATTGGGTAAAACTGTGCGTTTGAGATTTCACTTCATATTTCACTGAAATGGGATACCAAACAGGCTGATGTTTTTTGTTGTCTTTTGTATTGTTGTGATATATTTTTCAACAGTAATTGTGATTGTTTTGATATAAATAAAGTAATGAATTAAGTGGAACTGATGAAAGCAGACATTGTCACTGAATATCTGACCAGCCTGTGAACTTTTTTACAGTGAAGCTTTTTGTGACCGTCATATCCCCTGTTAAAATAAAGTGTCCTGGTGGTATATTATTATTTTTTATTATTATTTATTTCTTAGCAGACGCCCTTATCCAGGGCGACTTACAATTGTTACAAGATATCACATTATTTTCGTTTTGTTTGGCAACGCTGGTAAACACATTTCCATACGCATGCATGATTTCTATTCTTAACTGAAGGACCAAAAAATAAAAATAAAAGGGCAGCAGTGTGGAGTAGTGGTTAGGGCTCTGGACTCTTGACCGGAGGGTTGTTGGTTCAATCCCAGGTGGGGGACACTGCTGCTGTACCCTTGAGCGAGGTACTTTACCTACATTACTCCAGTAAAAACCCAACTGTATAAATAGGTAATTGTATGTTAAAATAATGTGACATCTTGTAACAATTGTAAGTCGCCCTGGATAAGGGCGTCTGCTAAGAAATAAATAATAAACAAAAAGCACTGTAGGAGGATGTTTGAATAATACTGTAATTCTAATAATTTTCAATTATTATTATTATTTTTATTAATAATAAACCCTGGTTAAAGCAGGGAATCAATCAGGGGTGAGTTTATGTTTATGAATCAGTGAAAGTTTCACACCGTATTGCACACTGTACACAAAATGGATCGTTTTGTGGTGCGCAAATTTTTTTTTAAAAAAAAGACTCCCTTTCGAACACTGGTCTCGCAATGTTTTTTGCAATACCAAGCAAGCCCAAATTTACCACCGACTGCATCAGCAGCACTGGTATACTGTATATTGTAATGCTCCATGAAAATAAACAGCTTTACACAGGCAGTATTGGTCCAAACTCTTTACTGTGAACAAAGGTAAAATAAATAAAAAGAAAAGGATCGCTGTCAGCCGCGGATCACGGCAAAGAAATAATAATAATAATAAAATAACCGTGTATTCTCAGTCTCTTACTTGCTCTCCGCTTCACAGTGCTGTTTCAAAATGATTATGCCAGAGAATACGTTCTTGTGTGAGTATATATTTATATTAAACATGTTCCTTTATATAAAGCTACAGATTTTTTTTTTTTTTTTTTTAATCAGGGGTATGTCAAACTGTATAACAGAGCAAGTGTGGTAATAAAATATGTCTTTAAAAAAATTGTCTGCCGAGGCTGTCGTTAGTTTAGACCTGACTGTAGAAAGCGTTCAATAACGCCTAGTTATTGACAGTGTTTTGCTGTCGTTCACTCTTATGAATAGCAGGTTGACGCTCAGGACCGATGAAAACTTTATGCTAATGAGGCAATTGTTAACTTATCTTTCAATTCATTAAAAACATGCCTTCATAGATGAAAATCGTTGGGGCTTAATAACGCATCTGAATTATCTCTTATGAATAGCAACTGCCGTTAAATAGACGGCTGTGGACGAAATCTGATCATGTACTCCTGTTTTCTCATTTCGACAGGCGTTAACCCTTTATGAATAGACCCCAGAAAGCTGAAGTTTAGCGTTCTTTGCAACACTTTTATTTAAAAAATAGACAAAGCACAGGAACAGGTTCATTCCCCAGTTGATTTAAGAAAAATATATAGAAGGAAAAACATGAACAATCGTGACTATGTCACAACTATTGTGGACATGTGCTAACCTTTTAAGCCAAGTGCACAACCCAGTCTTAAATGTACACTTACTTTACAGAGACTTCAAACTCGGTGGGGATGTAGGATGGGTGAGGCAGATGCCAGGTGCAGTAGAAACCCTTTGGGTATGTGTTTGATCGACATGTCACAACAGGTTCCTTTGGAGGCTCTAAGAAAATAATAATAAAAAAAAAAAGTAAAAATTGAAGTACTTGATTAGTACTGTGTAACCTTGGGAAACGAAGGGCCAAGACTTTATCCCTGACCCCTCTCCCAAAAAAAGTTACAGTCATTTAATTAATTGTCCATCTTATCAGTTTCTCATGTAACATTTGTTTTTCAACCAAATAACCCACTCAAGTCCACCTACAAGATAAGCTCTTATTTTCAGTGACACATACATTGCACTGCTAAATTTGAAACTGATGATTCAGACCTGTTGCCATGGAGATGGATGCCATTGCCATATATATGATTAGATTTTTCTATCACTTTGTCAAGTGCTGTTTCCAACAGGTTGACATGGTCCCTTTCATCAAATCGTGTGACTGAAGTCTGCAATTTACTTACTTTTTGTAAGTTAATATAACAAAATGAGAATAAAACAAATCAGAGGGTGTTCAATAGACCCTACATCACACTTTTGAGGTGATTTGGTTAATTATCAGGTGTTCATCTTTCAAAGAATAGGAGTTAAAGACTGGAGTAAACCGATTTGAGAATAGGCATCAGCAGGGTTCTCCAGGGCTTTTAAAGAAAATAAATTAGTTGAAGCATGGGGTCTACCCTTATTTGTTTACATTGGGGGTCTTGTTTGTTTTAAAGTTGACTGGACCAGAAGAAGATACATTACTCACAAAGGGAATCAATGGCTGAGCTTGGATTCTTGTGCTCTAAACTCCATGACAAAAATCACACTGTCTTCTCCAGCTGATATCAACAGATTCCTCAGAGAGCTAGTGACTGTCATACTAGAGGTTTATATGAGTGAACATGATAACAGCAATGTAAGCATGCATTGTGTTACTGCACACTGTGCATTTAATGCATTATAGCAGATACATCTCTAATTGTAATTCAGAAGAAAAAAAAAATATGTGTGTTGATAAATTAAAGCTACTGTATAAGCCTGCATACAGTAGTAATGTCTGCAAAATGCACCCTTTCTTATTTATCCATATTAATGTAGAGGCAGCAGGCTTAGGTTTCGGTTCCAAATTGACTCATTGGTAATTCTACAAAAAAGCTGTTTATTTTATTCAGCTAATATTACCCACATCTCACGAACCACCACGTCCTGTTGAAAAGCTCTGACCAGTTTTACTTAATTTGTTTTAATATTGTGTGCCTAAACAATATACTTGCCTAGACTTTACAGTCTAGTGAATGCTGTCTATCCACTGTCAGTGGACAGAGAAAGGAAGAGAGATAAAGCAAGGGATTAATGTCTGGAAAAGCCTAATACCCAGAAAGGCACAGCTTCCTAGTGTATGAAGTGCATGACCTGGCATTCCAGCACTGAGCCTATTGGCCCCGCTCAGCCTTGCACACATCAGGAGGTTAATACCGCAATAGAACCTCCTCCCAGGGAAGCCTTTCTTGAGGGAAGCAGAGGGCAGATGAACATGAGTCGAAAAGGGTTTCTACTACAGTATAAACTTTGCTCAGAATATCACAGGATAACTGTTTGTTTCACCATTAAAAAAAAAAATTAGCACCGCAGCATAGCAACAATCTCTGTTGTACTGCCATAGAGATTTTCACAGCAAGTAGTATGATACACATTATTTTTATTTATTTTATTTTTATTCCTGCTTTTTTCTATGTGTAAGTGCACAATTTTATGTTACTTTTTAAATTAACTGGGATTTATCTTTTGATATAAAATACCCAAACTGTACATTTACAGGATGGCATTGACTTTATATATGTTTTTATAAAGAAAAGTTAAATTCCAAGCCAGTTTTAGTCTATCTAAAAATGCATTGAAATGAAAAATGGACCAATTCAACTGTAACTGTTTAAAACTAACATGCGTTGGCCTTTGTAAAAATACATTTGGCTGAGTTGCTTAATACATTGTGTACAATGCTGATTAACCTTTAGAGTGTGTTGGAAGCATACTTTACGTAAGAAATAACCCACCCTGGAGCGAGTTATTTCGCTTATTTTTTTAAAATAATTACACAAACTAGCTTTTTTAAGGAAAAAATAAGTATGTGTGGAGTAGTGGTTAGGGCTCTGGACTCTTGACCGGAGGGTTGTGGGTTCAATCCCCAGTGGGGGACACTGCTGTTGTACCCTTGACCAAGGTACTTTACCTAGATTGCTTCAGTAAAAACCCAACTGTATAAATGGGTAATTGTATGTAAAAATAATGTGATATCTTGTAACAATTGTAAGTCGCCCTGGATAAGGGTGTCTGCTAAGAAATAAATAATAATAATATAAATATTTTATGTATCCTTCCACTGAGAAAAAAAATAGTCCCTGAAGACTTTGATTGTAACATATATTTTGTACTTTTTTATTTGCCATAAACATTACATTGAATATTGCCATTTATAGTAAATTTTTCAAGATTAAATAAAATGGCATTTGTGAATTGAAAGCAGACTGATTTCCCACATCTGAGAGAGGATTCCTGGAACAGCCAAACACTGCACTGGCACTCGAGGGAGTTTTTTTTTTGTTGTTTTTGTAGGAAATGATCCTACTCGGGCTTTGCGGTCTTCAAGAGAAGCTGACCAATCATTTCTGAGGCTTTTTTTCACACCGATGGCCAGTAACCGGCATAATTTCCCTATATTGTAAACCAGCATTAGATGAGATTTCATATCATATTATATACCACCCCGATTTACGATATTTAACATAATATCTTTGTTTATCATCATTAAGTCCAACGATAATGTTAAACAATCCAAAGACAGGTATTTTTGGGATGTATTAGTGCTTTTTTAGCTACAAGATACAGTAGTACAGGATCCTACAGTCCTTTTCCATTGTGAAAGAAATCAATTTTATGTATAAGCCTCCCTCTCCCTTATAAAAAAAAATAGTATACTCAAAGTATGCTTGGGTCAAAATAGTACAGCCTAATATATTACTAGTATACTAACAGTATACTAAAACCATAATATTTTGACCAAAGTATACTTGCAATATACTACTTTTTTTTATAAAAACTGCCCCCGAACACCTCACAGGCCTACCCTTTTGAGTTCGTATTTCATGATAACAAAAGTCATTTTTAAGACTATTGAGAGAAAGATAACAATCCTAAACTGCAGCAAATTTAAAAATACTTAATAAATAACTGTAATTAAATGATAGGAAACTGGGTACGGTCAAGCAGGCAGGCAGGAATCACACAACATCTACATGAAACTGATGATAATCTACTTCCTTTGGAAGGGTTTTTATTTTAGTCTATTTGCCAGAAAGGTGGCAGGGACAACATGTGCCTCTATAAGCTGTACATAGTTAAATATACAAGTGTGGGAGGATGTGGAGAATTCACTAAACACACGTGAGACAGATATTGGAAGTTATTTAGATGTTTTTACCCCGGTGGGGTGGCACCAGGACTGCACCTGGGAGGTTTACAAACAATGGTATTCCTCCCTGGTGTGGAGACCAATAATAATAATGCAAATAGTAATCCAAAAGAAAACAAAATATGAGAAAAACTACAAACAAACATTCTGCTATCAGCAGCGTCTCGCAGCCTCTGCTATCCTTCTTGCCCTTTGTCTTTAAAACGTGCCCCACAGCTTACAGCAAACCGGCCACGTTTTGTTTCTTGGTCTCTTGGGTTCTTTGCTTTCAGCTCTCCGAACCAGCCTCCTGCCGGCTTTTCTCCTACACGGGCAAGCCAGAGGGAATCACAGCACGTTATTTTTATTGGCCAATCGTTCCCCCCAAGACCCATCTCCTGACCCCTCAGGAACACGCATGCGTCAGATAGCCAGCACAGACCTCGCCCTGCTACAATAAGGAAAGTATATTTAAAAAAGTACAATTGAATTGTATGGATTCCGCTTACAATTATTCCAGATTCTATCTAGAAATTTGTAAGGTAAAAAAAAAAAGTTTATAACTAGGGCCTTGAGAAATTCATGGTTGCAGACTGATTCAGGTGTAATTCTGTCCTAAACCTCAAAATTAGGGGTGTGCAGAGAACCCGTTGCCCGTATTTATAATCTTATTTGTACTCAGAAACCAATAATCGTATGAATACTCAGACTCAGATTTTATCACCAGAAATGAGTATCATTTCTAGTCCTGTTTACTTCTACTCAGTGTCCAATTAAACAGATCTACAGAATGATTGAGTAACTAACACATCAACTACTGGCTAATTATAAAACATTGCCTAATAATGAGGGATAATTATACTGTACTATTGACACATTTCTTAATTCCTATTCTTAGCTTTTAATGTTTACTTTTTTATTTTTCAATATAACTATCCCTTCCTCTTTCAATAAACTAAAGTCCAATAAAATGTTTATAAAGTTTAACTTAAAAATACATAATTTTACAACACTCAGAAAGGGACTCATTGACCCAATACAGTGGTTTAAAATGTAACGTTAGAGTTCATCAGACATAAAAAGAATGCCCCAAATATATATAAATAGGTGTACTTGTTGAATGCATCATAATTATAAAAATTCAACTGCAACAAGCCATATAACAAGGACGTTTAAGCAGGCTATATTATTTGGCAAACCTGAACAAGAATATGTCAATGAATATCAAAGTCCAAAACAGGGAGATGTTCCTACAGCTAGTCGACAAGGACGTTTCTAAAGGTTTAGCTGATAGATCAATAAGCTGTAGTTGTCCTCATTAGAACTCAGTTGTATTGGGTTTATAGTGCCAAGATTGACACTGCAGGTGAAAAGAAAAAGGCAAGCTGTAGGCTGACAGGTAAAGATTCTTGAGTTGCTGAAAGGCATCAGAGCATAATGTATTTTAAATGATCACTAGTCAACACTGTCAAATGGTATTATGTTTTAAAATTGGCCAACACATACAGACTAGAATATGAACATCTGCCCGATTTCCATCCTGCACAAGTTGCAGTTAACTAGACTAGTTTTGAACAACATAATCTTGCTTTGGGTGTAAATAGCTTGTCCATGCTTTCATTGTATAGAACCCCTGGACACTGATTTGCAACATGATAAAGAGGCAAACTTTATAGTGTTGTTATTATTTACTTTTTATTCCAGCATTATATTTATGGAATGCCAGTACCCCCCCAAATAAAAAAACTTGGCTACTGCAAGAGTTTTCCAAAAGTAAGCCCTGCAGAATTTGTTTTTAATTATGTAGCGGTCTCTTTTTACTGGTGCTGTACATAGAAGAAATAATAAATATGCTTTGACTTGTAAGCTTGCTGTTAGTACAGAATGGTGCAACTAGGTAGTTAAATTATATGAAATGTTTGTTTCTAAGGCACAATTTGTTTGAGTTACAATTTAAATTCTAACCTATAGCACAACGTAGAAGAAACCATAAGAAAATAGCACAATGGGCACATTACAGTAACACACAGGTACTGTTATGCTTTTGTGTATTAAACGTGGTACCAGTAGCTCACACTGTACCATTGTATCTGCCCTTGTACTAATATTTGCCCTTTCGTCATTGACATTGAATAGAAACTACTCCAAAAAAGAAAACAACAAAGAAACACACACACACACACACACACACACACACACACGCACACACACAGTTCTTTGCAGCAAAATGAATAGTTTTTTTTATTTTTTAAAGTGAGTCCCAAGCCATTTCATCATTAGTCTTCTTTAAGATTTCACATAGAAATGCAAAGACAATTAAATAACTGAAGCTCTTGGTTAATCACAAACTAAATGGGGTTAAATGGGATCACCATAATTGAGATACTGCATCTTCAAGTTTAATTCACAGCATGTTACCCTTAAGGTAAGAGAGCACTAGTCTGTAGCTGCCACTGACTGGTCTAGATATTTTACAACCAAAATGCTTCCAGATCTCTTCTTTCATTTAATTGCATTTCTAAAACCGTTTTATAGCAGTTAAGTTGTTTGTTTGTCCTTTCAAATCGGAAGCAGACAAGATGTCGTCTTTCAACACATCTGGCACGTTTCTGGTGATGGGAGGGAAATTTATGGGCTAAGACGTCACAAAGAACTAATTTGACAGTAATACAGAAAAGAAGATAGATGGCTTTAAGGCATGCTGTTTAAAAACAAAGAAAATGTGGGCAGGTGAAAAGGGTAAAAGGACTGACAGGGAGCCCCTCAACGAGCAACCCTGCATTTGGGTGGTCTACTGGTTACTGTCCAATGCACTATCAGATTAGCTTCTCTTGGGGGTCTGTCCCCTCCTCCTGCTTTTGTAAAGCTCCTTTGAAGAATAGGAAATCATTAGAAATTACTTCTGAATACACAACATCCCTGCATTGGTTATAAGGTTACTTCTTTGTCATGTTAGTTTGTGTGTGTGTGTGTGTGTGTGTGTGTGTGTGTGTGTGTGTGCAGGGAGTGGGTAACCCATCTTATCATCCTGGAATACAAAGCTCATACACTGCTCTTTTTTCAGATGTATGCAGCTCTGTTATTTAAACAACAGGTCCTCAGCTGTGAGAAATATATGTTGGACCACAGTTTGTGGGTAAAAAAAGGCTCATGATAGCACCCAGCCGTATCAAATTACCTGGCCAAGTCAAGGATGAAGCTTAGCTTAAGCCTGAAAATGGGTGACGGGTATTCTCTTTGTGAGGCTGGGAGCTGTGGGAAGCTGACAAAATGTTTTGTTTGGGTTAACAAGGACATGGTCCTGCCAAGTTTCACTCCTGCTCATACACATTACAGTAATTGTGAACCATTTTTATAGGAACCATGTTTTTTAAAAGCGTTTTTTTTTTCTGTATGAAACTGCGACAACAAAATAGTTTTGCTTTAATAAATTGATCAAATTGGTAACGTGCAGCAGCCAAATAAATAATAATGAAAACCAGAAATGTAAGAAGTATCATTTGAACAAAAGATCAAAAATAACTTCTTATAAGTGACCCTGGATGCTTTCTCCTGTAGTGTGATGACCCATAACCATAATAATGTTCTACTGAGCAAATATCAATAAGAGACCAAAACTGTAGACCTGTCAACTGTAGACTGATTGATAGGTTGTCTAGAGTCATTGCAAATCATAACTCTCAACCTCAAAAGTAATTGTAGGATTAAACAGGGTTTACTAATGCCAGCCTAATAGGTAGGTATTTGGAGGATACCAAGATGCATACTAAAATGGATACTTTTTAGTGCAACTATAATACATTTGATGGAAATGAACAAGCCTATTTTAAAATCATATTATTTTTCAAATGTTTTGTAATAATTGTTCCCAAAGTCAAATGTTACACCTGCAGAATTGTTTCTCACAAAGGGCAAGGAAGGACCATAAATGAAAATGGTCTCCCGCAAACTGTGCAAGATCTTCTAATCAATCAGGAATCTTAGCAGAAGGCTTCTGTAAAAGTGATGACAGAACACACATAGCACTAAAGACCAGGACAAGATAGTGACAAGTCAGTTCTCTCTTATTTGCTGCTAATGCTTATCAGCCTTATCTGACACAAAGTTCCTGCTGCTGCATCAGCTTTGCTCCCCTGGGTCTCCACATTCTTTCCCTCTTGTCTCTCTGAGATGAAACTGCCACATTACACGCCCATTAGTGTCAATTGTGATGCAAGCTTCCATTTACTAGGCACTGGACCTCTCAGTCATACACATCTTAACAATAATCTACACTGAATCTCATACAAAGAAAAACAATTCCTGTGCTTATAACTGTAGCAAGTAACCACACAACACAGAAGTAAACTTATAGGACAGTGTCATTACATACTGAAGAGCAGGGCCACGTCTGCTGATTTGGACAGAAAGCAGTACATTTGTAGACAGATAATATCCACTTAAAAGATAATCCTTTAAATCCTGAACGGTTTTGTCAGCATGTGCCTGACTAATAAGGCTTCTGTATTTGAGTCATATTTTAAATCATTAGATGAAGGTTTAAAATCTGGAAATAATACTGTTGATAATATTGATGTTGCAATACATAAAATGAATAAACTAAATGTAATATGATTTCATGGACCTACGGTCACTTGCCTCCTAATCAAGTAAATTATAACAAGCAATAGGGTGAGCGGTTTTGCTGATATATACAGACGTCTTGCATGAGTTGTGTGAAAAACAATACCATGCATCAAGCAATGTTCAAAAAACATAAATTGAAGGCATCACTTAGCAAGCTTTCTAAACAATGGTTTTAACCTCTTCCGAAAATGCTTGGGCTTGAAAGCATTCCTCCCATTCACGAGGGAATGAATAGTCTTTACAAAACTACATTTCCATTGCCTAACATCAGTGGTACCTTCATTAATCGTCCATAAAGTTCTAGAGCTGAAGTTTGGGTCCCAGGGTTTCCCAAGATTAGGCAGTATTTACTGTAGTTTGATGTTCTGCAGGATTGGGCTGACACTGCATGATTAATGTGTTTGTGGGATTCAATTTTAAAACATTTAATAACCTTGGATATGGATTGCCAAGACTGCCACGAGCCAGCTACTTGTTAGATTTAGCGCAGCATATTATCTACATACATACAGTTCCTACCATTACTGGCAGTGGCTGCTGATGATCATTTGTGCACAATACAAGCTAGCACCTTTCTCCTCAGCATGCATTAAGTTTGAAAACAAATGTAATATGTTTAATCAGAGATGTGCAAAAAAATATCAAATAAAATCATGGATTATATGTAGGGCTTCTGATTTTCATTTTTAAGTGATACAAAATTATAAAACACCCTGATGAAATCGGTGTATATCCAAATAAACAATGGAAAAACACTGGAAATGGTTACTCAATTCATGTTGACTTCACCCCTTTTCCATAAAACAAACAAACAAAAAAACTACCTTTTCCAATGGAGCTGGGCAATGTCCCTCCTTCCTGACTTGTATCTGTCATTGATTCAATCAGAATACTTTAAACTCACCTTAACTACTGAGTGGCAGCAAATTCCTATTTGACAGACTCTGCTTGTATGATTTAAATTAGAGACTATTGGAGACTCTGCTTGCATGATTTAAAATTAGACTGTAATTAGGAATGGAGTCTTGTCTGCAGGATTTAAAGCTATATTACAGTTAGATAGGGAGGATTTAAAACAAAATTGCAAATTGTGGCGAAATGCAAAAAAATGCCTAGACACACAAAAACCCTGGAAGAATGTGCCAGTGACCATAAGGATTTTGTTGAGGAAGACAGCAAAGGAAAGAAGGTATAATTTAAGTGTCGAGACCGAAAAAAATGCCCAAGCATTTTGGCAGGTAACCTAAAATAATAATTTCATACAGTATATAAAAAGCGAAAGCCCCGGAAAAAAAAAAAGAAATAAAAAATAGCTAAAAAACAGGCACCAAAAAAAGAAATGAATAAAAACCGAAAAAACAGAAGCCCTAATTATATTATAAAAAAAGGTTGAATTGTGGTTAAATCGGCTGCTCTAGTCTCCACCTTAGTTTCCATCTGTTTGTAGAGGCCCACATGGTTGGCTGCATTATGGCCCGTAATTTGGGTAGGGCAAAATTGAATCCCCTATGTTTGTTTTTTTGGAGGTTGCTTTTGGTCACAAGCAATGAACACACATGTGTTGGCTTAGGATTGGCTGCTACACAGTGTAGGACCAATGATGTCAATCAAGGGGCCAGAATTTTTAAGGGACTGTAGCTAACAAAATAATTCCATAAATCTTCCCTCTCATGCACTTTCATTCATTAAATAGGTGTCAAATGTACAGTTTTAGACAGAAAGACATGTTTTGTAAAAATGTATTTTCATTTTATGAAACATTTGAGACCTACAGCTGTGGCCAAAAGTTTTGCATCACATAGAATTTTAGGGTTGAGACATTAAAAAAAAAAAAAAAACAAACAAACAAAAAAACAACATATGAACATCTTTTATTAACATCATGTAAACTACAAAATGATATCACAAAAGTCTAACGGAAGTCATAATAGTAGTATAGTTAGATTTCCAAATGTAATTAAAAAAAAAAAAATTGTCAGTTTTTCGTTAGGTACATGGAAAACAAAGCATTTAATATGTTAATGTAACATTATTCAGCAGGTTTCATTCGACTTTATAAAGCAAAAGTAACTAGCTCTAGTTGTTGCATCCTGACATACTAGTTATCTGTTTAAAACCGGCAACATGCCACAAGCAACAAATCATGAACAATTTGAATACTTAGAATTTTGTTAGCCCCCATTGGATATTGGCCAACATCATGTACTGGAATTTAACATAACTGGCAGTCTCTGAGTGGTAGTGGAGAGTTGTGTGGAGAAGCTAATGTTTGGCCTGTTGGTGCCATATCTGACTAAAGCTGTGGACAAAGATTGGTGCTTGGCAGAACTCTGTGACACACATACAAAATATTTTTTATGTCAGTAAGCATATCCTAATGTTCCAACCACTAAAATAAATTAGCTGTTTGTTTGCAAGAGAGTCGAACATGCAACTCACATTATCATATTAAAAAGAAAAAAATAGGCTAGATGCAATCAGCCTCTAACTTAATCTTTATGGTATTTTGAAATCTTTTTTTTGTATGGAAAGTTGTATTGAAAAGAAATGAGGGTTATTCAAACTGACCAATTTTGACAACATAACAGATATAGAAATAAGCAATATAAGCCTGGAGATACTAGAAACAAAGTTCAGCCAATAGCAGAAGCTGAAGTTCACTGTGGGACCGTTTGAGAAGCATGTGACAGGAATGTATAATTTTTACTCTTTGATGTATTCTAATTGTATAACTGTCTAAATGTCTAAAAAGGTCAAAGTTGTTTTTTGACAACAAAGAGAGTGCTCATGGCAGATCAGTCAACGTGCTTATGCTACTGATAAGCTCAACAGCCAGAGGCTATTATCTGAAAAAGTAGGACAAAGCATATCCAATGAATCCATACCTCCTGAACACTACAGAAATTGTGCATTATTGTCTGAGTTTACCATTATATGATTTGCAGGCTTCTTGCTCTATCATGGTAATTAAAGTCTTGGACTGACTTTCAAAGCTCTGGACTTTATAACTGCATTTTATTACTGTGAGCTTAAGCTGTCTAAACTTGAAACGGTTGAGTCAAGGTTGACAAGTGAAGAAGAAAAAAGTATTAATTTGAACTTGGAAACAAAATGGATGGATGACAAGTACTCTGTCTTTGGATGGGGCATACTGTAGATATTGTAATAATACAAATGATCTAAAAACTCAAATGAAACTCAATAAATAATAACAATTACCAAAAAAATACCCAGAGGAAAATAAATTACTAAATACTAAAATTATATAATACAAGAAAAAACAAGTACATAGTACACATTTTAAAAACAAAAAGGAAAACTACATTTGTATGCAAATAAACAAACTTTTTTTTTTTTTATAAGACAATTGACTACACGGCCTACAGTCAACAGTGTAAACTGTAACAGCTACTTAGACATTCCAATGAGGTTTCTCTCTGCCTATGAAGTAGATGAGTCAAGCTGTGGATTGTCCAGTTGACAACGAGGAAAACGATTAAAATGTAAACAATGTGAGCATCAACTAAATGGTATTGTTTTTGAAGTTTTGAAGTGGCTTTTTACAAAAACAACATTTCCAACTCCCAAGACATCCTGACAGAATGTATATTATAACCCATTTATTAATTTACTCTGTTCTCAGTTCTTATGGGAAAGTTTAGGAGTGCATTGTAAATAAATATGACAGGGTCTCATGGTACTGTTTGCATGTGCCAAACCTGTAGTTGATTAATCAAAATATTAGAACAAAAGTATATCTCAAGATATTCTGCTGGGTCTGACAGGGGGAATTTGGAAGTGGAATTTAAAGAAAAAACATTACACACTTTGTTTATTCATCGAAGTCTTGTTTCAAGGCCAAGTTTATTTAAGCATTCCTCCTGAATATTTATTGTCAAATAAATATATGTAGAGTACAATAATCACTTGTCAAGGGACATGGATGACCTGTTTGTCATCTAGAAGAAACTGTAAATCTAATAATATGAAAGGGACAATAAATATTTAGATTGGTATTCAACCCTGCTTCACCAATCCTTGGTTAATAAATAGATTTACAGACACGTCCATGCATAATTTGGTCTCATAAGGCCTAGAAACAACACAAGAAAACATAGATATATAATTAAGGCCAAATTTACACCATTTTCAATTAAGCGTCTAGAGGGCTATGTGCCTGTGGGGCAGTGAGCTATATCAGTTGTCTGTCATGCTTTTCACCTCTTGCGGCATGGCTTGGTCACCAGTGAAAGGAGTTTGGTGGTAAAAGAAGCCTGGATTGAGATGCACTAGCAGAGCTGAGGCTCTCATGGAGCAGTACTGTGCCTTCCTATATGCCACATAAAATCAAACAGAACCCTAACAGAAGCGGAGATTCACTTTACCTCTCCGTAGTATAACATAAAATTGTTTGGATATTGTTTAATTATCCGAGCTTTGAATTGGGTTCAGTCTATTTACAAAATAGCTTGGATACATTAAACACTGTGATTGGCTGAACAAGATCACATGACCATGCAGTAAGCATTGTCTTATGCACGACTAGGGGCGAATCACCTCTGAAGATCAAAGTGCATCTGGGTCAACAGTTTAAAAAAAAATCTTCATCGTGCCATACTGACTAATTAAGGACTTCAAGCCACATAGATATTTAGCATGTTTACCTTTCTTTTTATAGTCAAACACTAACATAAATTAAATAAAATTGTAAAAAATTTAAATGATAATCAAATATCGTGGATTTATTTTATTTAAAATCTCAATCTCTTCAGCCACTGTAAAGGCCCAGGCTTAAGTACCAAATTTCATC